>NC_059326.1:50978333-51631666 GCF_018350155.1 Leopardus geoffroyi
CCCGTTCATGGTCTGTCTCTCTCTGTCTCAAAAATAAATAAACGTTAAAAAAATTTTTTTAAAAAAGAAGCAGTCTATCTGGGGGCACCTGGGTGGCTCAGGGGGCTCAGCATCTGACTCTTGATTTCGGCTCAGGTCATGAACTCGCAGTTCATGAGTTTCAGCCCCGTGTCGGGCTCTGTGCTGACAGCTCAGAGCCTGGAGCCTGCTTCGGATTCTGTGTCTCCCTCTCTCTCTGTTCTTCCCCTGATCGCATTCTGTCTCTCTGTCTCTCTCTCAAAAAATAAAAAATTAAAAAAAATTTTTTTAATTTAAAAAAAAAAAAAGAAGTCTATCTGATCTTACCAACCATACTTCAAGCCCAGGTAAGGGAGTGGAAACTATAGTTTTGGTAACACCTATAAATCTCTAGGTAATATTTGATGATACTAAGATTATGGAGATAATGTGTACTTCAGTGTCAAAGAGAAATGCAAATGATGAAAGTCTTGGTAACACTGATATTTTGGTTCCTTTCTAGCAATCAAAGTTGAAGTAGAATATTGAGTTTCATTATAATAACAATGCAATTAAGGGATAGGGACTCCACCACAGAAAATGTCATTTTGTGGCTCATATAACAGGGATGATACACATGGCCATGTTTCCACATGCCGCATCTCTGGGACGGAATCTCATGTTGTTTCTCCTCAGTTCCCCCAAGTTAAGGTGTTAAGGTTTTATTTTCCATGTCCCACATTGCCCTGAGTGTCAAAGGCCCACATTTTTGCTTTTGCACTCTGTAGGTAGGGTTGGGAGTGACTTGGAACGTGCAAATGTTCTGGGTCGCTATGAGGAGGACATTCACACTAAGGGGTTCAGACAGAGCTGAACATGCATCACTTTTGCCCATCACATCAGCTCTCGATGGAGGTCCCCACTAGATATCCCCTAGAAAAACAGCTGTGATGACTCCTGGATAGGGACGGACCACGGTGACTGGGGCCGCCAGGACCTCAGCAGTGTCCACATGGCAGAAGCCCCAGAGTCTCAGGCTTTCTCTGGTCTCCTTCCTGCAGTCGCTCCAAGCCTGTTCCTCTCATTGCATGGCCCACTGACTGCCTTGACTGTCACAGTCCATGCATACCCCTCTGGCACAGCCTCCCAACGCTGACCTTCCTAAACTAGTCTGCCTAGGCTCTTTAGCCGTTCTCTTCCATTAATTGTGTGTGTGCGCATGCACACGTGTTGTGTGTCTCACCCTGGTTCATTTCACTCCTAGCAAAATTTTGCATTCCTACGAATGACATCTTAGTGCACCCCACACAACCTGCCCTTCCCAGAAGGTGGCAACAAAGTGAACGTCCAGAATCTGATTCTTCTGAGTATGCACTAGGCTATCCAAAAGCATGTAGGTGGGCCCTAAATCCTGGTGAAGTACTCATTTTTCCACTAGGGAATCACTGTTTGTTTTCTCAGGATGCTCTTTTTTCTCCCAGTATCACTGAGCTCACCCACTCCACCCAACCCAGATTGCTCAGCCTTAGATGTAGGTGTGGCTTCCCTTGACGGGAGCGGGGGGGGGGGGGGGGGGTGGTTTCCAAGTTTCCAGTAGACTTTGCTCAACAAGGGCCAGCAGCTGTCCTCATCTAAGCACAGAGAACAGTTTTGGGTAAAATATCAACCTGATCTCCTGTAGTCCCTCCCCTCCCCAGAGCCACTGAGTCTGTGAGGTGTGGTCACCTAGTGTGAGAGATAGTTTCTGTTCCACCTTCTGGACTTTCTCTCACTTCCCCCAAGCCTGCTTTAATGCCCCAATTCCTAACTTTAAAATCTCTTCCCTTGCCTAGTTATGCAGCCAGTCCCTCCCTTCCAAGTGAAGACCCTCCAAAGATATGCTCCAGGCCTCCACGCTTCTCAGCTAACATGGTACAGCATTCCTTCCTCAAAAAGACATTCAACACTTTCAGCACCTTGGGATCTGAAGTTGGGGTCTTTCCAGGCCTGGCCCTTTCTGAGATACACTCTCAGTCATGAGCTTATGGCAGCCTCTGCTCGCAAGTCAGCAGGGATTTCTGAGAATTTACTTCTTTGCCACACACCATTATCCTCACAGGTACACACCTCTGGTTTCAAGCTGACTTGTTCCAATTCTCACCTAGGATTATGTATATGAGTTTGCAGAGCAGATGTGCTTCAAACAAAGACTCTTCAGAATTCCAGACAAGATTCCCCGTGGAAGGGATATGAATTTCAACAGTCACAAAAGATGAGTGTGCCAAAGTAGAGATTTCTTTCTATCTTCATAACTAAACACATCCCATTCACATCTGTTTTTTCCTGCTGATGATGCAAACATAATCATTCCAGGAGTGCCTGGGTGGCTCAGTCGGTTAAGCGTCCGACTTTAGCTCAGGTCATGATCTCACTGCTTGTGGGTTTGAGCCCTACATTGGGCTCTGTGCTGACAGCTCAGAACCAGGAGCCTGCTTCAGACTCTCTGTCTCCCCCTCTCTCTGCCCTCCCCTGCTCATGCTCTCTCTCTCTCTCTCAAATATAAAACATTAAAAAAAAATTTTTTAAACATAATCATTCCAAATGGATATTAAAGAATGTTAAAATAGGGGCGCCTGGGTGGCTCAGTCGGTTAAGCGTCCGACTTCAGCTCAGGTCACGATCTCACGGTCCATGAGTTTGAGCCCCGAGTCGGGCTCTGGGCTGATGGCTCGGAGCCTGGAGCCTGCTTCCGATTCTGTGTCTCCCTCTCTCTCTGCCCCTCCCTCGTTCATGCTCTGTCTCTCTCTGTCTCAAAAATAAATAAAACGTTAAAAAAAAAAATTAAAAAAAAAAAGAATGTTAAAATAGAATGTTTCAGTTTGAGTTGTGGCTGAAGCTTCAAAATAATAGATGCCAGCTATTCCCACATTTAACTGCCTATGGTGGGAGTAGTGGGAAAAAAGACCAGTTATGTGACCATTGGCCCCTAACCCACTAGTGAGGATACCTCTAGTCAAGTGAGAAGAACTTCAATGGGACCACTGACAAGCTTTCCATACACAGATGGGATTAAAGAATTCAATTAAATTGTGTTCTTCTCTCACAACCTTCTTTGCATAATCATTCAGCATGGAAAGAGAAGGCTTATTCTTACTACTTTAGGTGGACGGTAGGGCAGGCCCCATAGGTTATCTGACTATTCTCAGGTGACATCCTCCAGTCATGTCAGAACTGCCTCAAATAGACTTGCTTTAGCAATTAATATGTGTTTAAATGTAATAAACAAAAACCCAAATTTCATTCAGCATTAAAGCTTCCACCTCCCCTAGCTCAAGCCTGTAGTGAGTGGGAAGCCAGAGGTGGAAAAGAAGGGAGAAGGCAGATCCCTCCTTTTTTCCTTCTGTTGGCATCTCCACGAACATGGCCCCACATACTGGCTATAGCTTCTGATCCCTCAGGGCCTGGGGCGTGGAAAGCAAGAGTTGTTAAAGGCAGGAAAAAATACTGCTCAACAGGCACTAATCTGGAATTGGTTTCCACACAGATTGGCAGGTGTTTAAAACGGGTTCTTTCTCCCGTGGGTGTTTCTTCACCGGCTCTTTGGCAGCATGGCTGATGCCTGTCCTACGTCTGTTTGCTCTCAGATCCATCCTTCACCCCACCTGCTCTGTATTTCAGCAGAGCTGGCTTCTCTGGGTTTGGCTAGTTGGAGGCACTGAATGGGGAATAGAAAGTGAGAAGGGAGGATGAAACCCGAGTACTACTTTTCATCTCATTTCACCTCTGGTGGCCTCTCCAGCTCCTCAGAAGCTCAGCTCCTACTGAAGATCTCCACTCTGATTCCAGCGTCCTCCAGTGGTCCCAGTCCATGGGCTCCAGTCACACCACCTCTCACTTTGTCTTCCAGCCTAAGGATGTAGGGGCTTCCTGCTCTTGCCAATCTCTGGATTACCTCCCCATTCCCTATCTGGTTCTCAGTTCCTCTGTCATCTGTATAAACAATTCCCTGCAGTAAATTTCCACCACTGTCTACACTTGAAGGTGCTTCTGTTTTCTTAGGCTCTCACGATGTGCTCCTACACACATACACACCACTCCCCCATTACTAGCTGCCTCACTTTCAATCCCCTGACAAGGGAGTGTGGTCTGGCCCGCCACTGGCAGCTCTTCCCTCAATTCCTGGTCATTGGGAACAACCTGAGCATCTTTCAGTTGAAGACTCCTTTCCCTGCCAATGGCCATCATGGATAGAATGTAAGATGAACCAACTGCACTTTTCATAGATCTGGTCCTCAGGGAAAAATGCACCATAGAAACTATCAGTGGAAATCTAATTATTTCCTGTTTTACCCAGGTTTCCCCCAAAAGGAGACTCTGAATCAAGGGCTTCTGTATGAGCACTTAATTTGGGATTGTGATCCCAAGCAACAGGAGTGAAGAATGAGGGGATGAAATGGGGATGTGGTATTAGTTTCATGTGACTGCTATGTCTTAAAAGAGTACAGATTTATCTTCCTATAGTCCTGGGAGGTCGGAAATTTGAAATGTGTCTTAAGGGCTGAAATCACAGGGTTGGTAGAGCTGGTTTCTTTTGAAGTCTCTGAAAATAAAATCCATTCCCTTGGTTTTTGTTTCACATTCTAGAGAATGCCAGAATTCCTGAGCTTGTGACCCCTTTCTCACATCACTCCAACCTCTTGATTCCAACATCACACCTTGTACTATCCCTAACTGTACTGCATTTTTCTCATAAGACCTTTGTGATGATATTTGGCCCATCCAGATAACCCAGTATACTCTACCCACCTCGGAATCCTTAATCACATCTAGAAAGTCTCTTGTGCCACATAAGATAACATATTTACAGATCCCAGGGAAAGAATGGGACCATCTTTGGGGTGTCATTCTTCAAGCTGTCACAGACACACTGGCCACTGCTATGGACACTTCACTCCTGCAGAACATTCTAAGCAGTCCTACAATATTCATCTCAGAACTAGCCACTTAGGGGAAGAAAGAGAGACAAGTTATCTGGCAGCACCCAGCCCTTGCTGAGCAAGGTTGTCTCCAGGGCGTTAACTCCCACAAGCCACATCTCATGAGGGGTATTGGAGTGAGGAAAGAGAAAACCTTTAAAAAGCCTAAAAAGGAAAAATCAGAATTCATCTCTAATGACTACTAGAAGGAATGATACAGAAAGAAAGAAGCTCCAAAGACTAGACTAAAACACCAAGAAAGGCAGTTAAGGAAATTATTCTCTGCCTACCCAGAATCAGTTCTTACTGAGAGTTCAAACTCTTCTCCGAACACAGGAGGGATAGAACATTTGAGTCCTGACCTAGCATATTTCTAAAATGCCACCAGAGTGATAGAATCAGGAGGTAAACAACATAAGCTATTGAGGTCATTCATGTTCCCAAGGACAACCACGCTTTAACGTGCAGGCACCTGGACTTGTAGAAAACATTAGGGCTGACTTCACTCTTCCACCATAACAGAAATGGAAGAAAAGTGGGGCGCCTGGGTGGCTCAGTCGGTTGAGCGACCAACTTCGGCTCAGGTCATGATCTCACAGTTCGTGGGTTTGAGCCCCGCGTCGGGCTCTGTGCTGACAGCTCAGAGCCTGGAGCCTGCTTCCGATTCTGTGTCTCCCTCTCTCTCTGCCCCTCCTCCACTCATGTTCTGTCTCTTTCTGTCTCAGAAATAAATAACCCTTAAGAGAAATTTTAAATAAAAAATAAAGAAAAGAAATGGAAGAAAAGTAACTGTGTCTGGAGCCGGTTAGTAGTGCAAAGAGCAACATTTCCACACTGATAATCAAGAGTGTAAACCAAGAATTATGCTGTCTCACTTATCAGACAGGCAAAGATTAAAAGGAGAAAACAGATACAGTTTTGGAGAGAGGATGAGAAAATAAGCATTCTGACAATTTCTTGGGAAGCATGAATTGATAGTTTTCTGAGGGGAAATCTGGCCTTATCTATCAAAATATATAACAGGTGTGGGTCTTTTCTTGGAAAAAATAGCTTACAGAAATAAATAAACAAATGAGCAAAAAAAGGATATGAAAGCATGTTTATTACAACGTTGCTTTGAATTGGAAATCATCTAAGAAGTTGTTCTAGAAAAAAAGAAAAAGAATGAGTTAGTTCTTTATGCAAGAGGTTCATGATACATAGAGAAACGAGCAAGTTGCAAAATAGTGGGTGCGGTGTGATCCCATTTATATTTTACAAAATAGTATTTGCACGCGTGAAAGCTTAGTATGATTTGACTATCATGTCGCATCTCTGCTACATTATGGAACCGCCTTGCATGACATCATCCAGGGCCACCATGGGGTTCACAGAAGAGAAGCTTTTGCAGCTGAGCTGCTTCCTTTGTGTGACTCCCTCCTTTGCTGATGAGTAAAATGGGTGCTGAAGATGAGGAGTGAATATGAGGTATGTGTTAAGAGTGTGGAGAGCAATAGGAAAACCCATTCTGTTGAACAAAGCAGCATATAATCAAACGTTATGTGTGCCTCATGATGTTTAGGCTTTTTTGCTATTCTTAAAAGAGTTACTGAAACCCCTATAGGTAAAAAAAAAAAAAAAAAAAAAAAAATTTGCTTTAAAATTCTAGCCTCTGTAGTTCTAAACCCCTTTTCTATTAAAATATTATGTGATTTTTTTAAAGACAAAATTCCTGAGGAAGACAATTATTGAACTACAGCAGGACAATTTATATACATAGTCCTAAAAACCTCAAAGGTCTGACAACTTCAGGCTAAATATGGCAGATATTGCTGTCTTGAAAAGCCCCACTAAAATAAGACTGGAGGAATCAAACCAATATATAAACCCACAAGGATGAAGAGAAGGTAAGAGGATACAGTAGTGAATGAAAAAGAGGTGTCAACACATTTTTGGAAGATGGAAAAGTGTTAAGGAACTGAGAACAAGTGCCCCTGTTTGGGGGGTGGGGGCGGGGGAAAGGCTAACAGGAAGTATACCACTTCACTCAACAAAACCCAGAAAGTCTTGGGCACCGGGGACATGGTTGACTCAAAAGGTTAAGCAAGGGATTGATTGCACATTGTTGCACTATATGCTAACTAACTTGGATGTAAATTAAAAACTAAAAATAAAAGTTAAGCAAGGGATTGCAAACAGGAGCATCTGCAGGCCTGTGCTAGCGAGTCAGACCTCTAGCCTGCATGTTCATTGGACACATGCAGGCCATTGCTGCTGATCAGAGCTCAAAGCATACTGCAGCTTCCTCTATGGCTCTCCTGGACGCTAGGTATTGAACTCCTCCTGTAAGGGAGTTAAGGGGAAGATATTCTCTGCAGGGAGAAAAACAAAAGGCTTAGGACTGCCACTGCTTCTTCGTGATCCTGGGAAAACTGCCACTATCCCAGTAGGAAGTAGGAGGAATCCAAGAGCGTGGAAAGGGCAGAGGAAAGGCTTGCTGCAACCTTCTATGGGGGAGGCCAAAGCCTTCTCCAGGGGAACGAGAATGTGGCTCCAAGACTGAGAAAGTAAAGCTGTTTCATGGGCATTATGCTAGATGATATAATGTCCCTTTGCAACTGGTTTTGTCCCAAAGCACATCCCACAGTTTTGAGAGCACTGAAAAAAGAGAAAGAGGAAAAAAAGACGATTGTCTATACCCTGGCAGAGGGGAAAAAATGTTTTGTTTTAATCTAAGATGGCTGAACACATCAAATTTAAATTCCAGACTTATACCCACTGCAGTCAGCAGAAAGCCCTACCAAAACCGACAGCTTATTTGGGAAATACCCAAAGCAGCAAAATCCCACAGCAAGTATGCATAGATGCCTTGTCCTTGGAATCAGCAAGAAAGAAATCTGGCGATATATGGTAGTGACCCCGCTTCAGTCAATACGCACAAGCCAATGAGAGCATGGGAAAAACTGCACCCAAAACCTGTTAGGGTCGTAGGAGAAATATTTTCTAAGTATGAGTTTTCTATTCAAATTTACTGAGCTCAAGAGAGGTGGACCCTATAAGAAGTGCTCCCTAAACCTGGGTACAAAGTCTAAGACTAGTCCCAAGAAGACTCACAATCTGCAAAATTTAGTAAATTTAACTGAACTTGTTAGTGACCGTGAACCCTGAGTCACTGGACGGCCAATATCAGGATCCATCCTGAGCCAGCTATATTGGTTACCTATCACCACCATGCTGTTGCATAAACACCACCACAAACCCCTAGTGGCTCTCTGTGATAAATATTTATTTTGCTCACAAATCTATAGGCCATCTGGGTAGTCCCGCTGCTCTGGGACAGGATTAGCTGATCTTGGCTGGACTCACTCATGGATGTGCAGCCAGCTGGGGCCTGGTTGTCTAGTGTGCCCTCAGTACTCACTTGGGGTAGTTCCCATCTAATTCATGCAGTCCCTCAACCCAGCAGGCTAGCCCAGCCTTATTCTTATGAAGAAGGCTGGTGTCCAAGAGAGCAAACAGCACCCAAGGCCTCTCATGGCCAAGGCTCAGAATGGGCACATCTTCATATCTGCTGCCTTTTATTGGCCAAAGCAATTCACAACCCAGCCCAGATTCAAGGGGGGAGAGGGGAGAAGTAGACCACATTTTCATAGGAGGTGCTAAAATGTCACATTGCAGGGAGGAGGGGAACAGAGGTGGTGATAAATGAAGGCCGTTAGGGCAATTAATCTAGTACACCAACATCTTGACATAAGAAAATTAATTCTGTGAGTAAATCGAAAGAACTTGGTCAAAGGCAATATGATATCTTGGAAGAAAAAAAAGATATTAGTAAGAAAACTGCTAAAATATGAACAAAGTCTGTATGTTAGTTAATAGTAATATTAATTTCCTCGTTCTGACAAGTTCATCATGGCTATAAGGTATTAACAAGAGGAGAAGCGAAGTGAAGAACACATGGAAACTGTACTGCCTTTGCAACTTTTCGGTAGAACTAAAATTAATTCAAAATGAATTTATATTTTTTAATGTTTATTTATTGTGTGTGAGAGAGAGAGAGCATGTGCAAGCGGGGAGGGGCAGAGAGAGAGAGAGAGAGAGAGAGAGAGAGAGAATCCCAAGCAGTCTCTGCAAGTCGTCAACACAGAGCCTAGGACGCCAGGCTGGATCTCATGTACAATGAGATCATCACCTGATCCAAAATCAAGAGTGCGACGCTTAACTGACTGAGCCACCCAGGTGCCCCAAAATAAAATTATTTTTAAAGGGGCATTATAAAAAGAATGTGGAGCACAGGCCATTTTGGGGTGCAGCACCCGAAACTGGGTGTACCACCAAGTCACAGAAAATGTTCCATCCTGTGTTCAGAAACCCCTGTGGCCTCGGAAAATTTGGCAGCATGCAATGCATGAAAAGCCTGAGCAGGTGGCTTGGCCAGGGCCACGTCTCTGCAGACTTCCCAGGCAATAGCCACGCTGAGCCTCGGGCTTCGGCAGGGGAGGCGCCAGGCTCAGCGGGGCAAGTGGCTGTGCCAGCCACCTCCTCCATGTGACTCACGGGTGCAGACCCAGCTGGTGGTGGCAGTGGGAGCCAATGCCACATGGCCACAGGGCTGCAGTGTCCTTTTTAAGTGAGTGAAATCTAGACTTGGCCACCTCCTGCTGACTGCGAGAGGGACAAATTACAATCTTCTTTGGTGTGCTTGGCTCTGAGTCTAATGTGGAGACCAAATGAGACATACAAACATGTGATTATGGTACAACATGATGAGGGCCATGGAGCCGGCCAGTTCCTCACCTGTTGTGCTCCCTTCCTTCAGGAAACCCCAGCCTTCTTCCAGGACGGTTAAGTTATAGGTGTCTTCCCCACTCCCACTTCTCTGTGCCCAGAGGCAAGCACATGACATCTGACCCAGACCTGGTTACCCAGAGCAACCCATCCCTCTGGGCGCTGAAAGTGGTCAAGGGAGAGGCTTTCCCCCAGGTGTGCTAATCAGACCCTGTCTGTCATATTTGAGATAGGGCCTCTGGGAAAAGAAGGGTCTTTCTTTCTCTGATACTAGAAGCCGTTATAAAAATACAGACTGTCTGAAGCTAAAAACTACCAGCGGGAAGAACCAAGATATGGAGAGAGAAAATCATCACAAGGTAGCTTGAACCCCTGGATACAGCCAAGCCTGAAGCCAGGGAGACCGCTTGGACTTCCATATTTGTGGCCACATTCTACTTTGAGTTGGGTATTCTCTCACTTGCACCCACAAGAGCCCTGACTGATGCAGAGATGAGTCCCTGCAAGTGGGGTTTGGAATTGGCAGGCAATACAATGAGGATTTGGCTGAGAACAGAGGAGATGCCAGACAATGAAAGTGGCCTTTCATTTTCTCAGAGGACAACAGGGCTTGGTAAGTGGTAACAAAGAAGCTGGGCAGATTTTTCCTATTTGTGTTTTGGGACTCAATCCAGTTCATTTCTGTGTGTCGGGGGAATCAAATGTGATGCAGTTAAAGTGCATTGACCATATTTCACAGCCTTTGGGACAGTCCCTAAGAGTCTCAGACCATGCTAACTCTCTGACAGCAGAAAGGGAAAGTTCCACATAGCCTCACCAAAGAGATGACTTCTTCCCCCAGCAATCTTTATGAAGATACAAAAACTGATCTTTCCATTTTAAAAGGAAGTAATATTGGGATGCCAGAAGAGCTAGAGCTCGGAGGAATCCCTATTTCCCAGGTCTTTATCAAACACCTCTGCCTCTATACTCCCTTCCGCCAAAAAGCTGTCATTTCCCTCTATTTAAAAAGACGTCCATTAGAATGAACCCCACACCATCATCCCAGCCTATGATTCCAAGGACGGGGACCACAAAGCATGCTAAGAGACTTACTACTAAGAGACAGAAACTTCAAAACGAGGTTGGACTCAAGAACCATGCCACTGTATGATGGCTGGTCTTAGTAGCCAGGTCACTGAATTCCCAGAAATTGAATAGGCTGGCCTCCCTCTGAGACTTCAAGGCAGTGCTATTTCCACAGATTCACCAAGCCCTGCAAACAGGCTTGTGATTGATTGTTCAACCCCTAAGGCAATCCCCAGGCCCCCAAACTTGCACTAAAAGAAAATGGGCTACAGTTCTCCAGCACTTCTTCCTGAACTTTATGGGTAAATTCAAGGCAAAGATTACAGGAAGTCACATTTCAGCCTGCCTCTAGCCCAAGCCCCAATGCAGCATGATCAGCAATAAATCGGATACTGCATTTTCATCCCCATCTGGCTTGTGTCTAACCCACAACTGATTCAGAATTTGGAAGAAGGTAGGTAATTAAGCTCTGCCTCAAACCCCAATACCAGGGAGTTGGTACTTTATCCTGCAGGCTTTAGGGAACAGTAGGGACTAATCACCAGCTTCAAGTAGGTTTAAGGCAGATAAAACCTGGGGAGGGTTTTGCGAAGGGGACTGCAACAGCACGGTGGATCGGTAGGAAAAGGGCTAAGACTGCAAAAGTGAATGAAAAATTAGTTAGCAACAGCAACAGGAAAGCTCATAAAAGCTTGAACAACAGAGCTGCAACGAATATGAAGAAGCACTGAGGGACACTGAGGTTGTGCAGATGAAAATCTCACCAGTATAGGAAATACCGCAAAAGGCGTACATCCTGTAAGAGAGCGCCGAGATTAAACTTTGTGGACTGTGAATGGATACAAGTCCCTCGTTTTGTTTTTGTTGGAGGGAAGGAAGAAGCAGACAGCTGGAATTCTATCTGAAACAGAAGGAAAGGTTTTTTAAATCCCTGTTTGTTTTACACTTGAAAAGGATTTGTCCTGAAAATTGCCAAGCTGTATAGATACTCTTAAGGGATTTTGACATGATATACACAAAAGATGCCTTGGTTAGCTTCCTGAAACGCAGCTCCCTGGGATGCAAGACTGAAGCAGGCGCTCCGGAGACACCAGGTCCACTGCACAAGGTTTTAGGTTAGATAATGAGGCTAATTACATTCTTTCTGGGTTCTTTTTCACCTGGATGAGAGCACAGTGCTAAGCAAGCCAAAAAGGATTCACCTGGCTATGGAAATATACAGACCAGAAAGACCTGAAACACACTCGTGATTTATAGAAGCTAGAAGCGATTATTACTTGCCCAAAGGAGTTTAACATCGGTCCACTTCTTTCAATATCCCTTCCCTGGCTGGGATTCTATGGAACGCTGCATTCCTCTCCACACTTTCTCTCCCCACCTTTGTCACAACCTCATGGAAGTCTCTAAGGAGCTCTACCAGGGTGCTGAATAAACACCCACTGCTCTCTCAGGCAAATGCAAATAGATTGGGCTTAGCAGTTTTAGTTTGTCTGTCACATAGGGTCTATGGGAGGATTAAATGAAATCTTGCGGGGGTACGTGCTTAGTTTAGATCCTGGCGTGTAATGAGCAGTCACATATGGTGGCTAGCCCCTGCTCCATATAGCATTGAAAAATCTGGCTTTAGCTACAAAAGAACTTAGCAAGAAAACACTTTGTTGTTACAAGTATCTGGTAACCTACCCCTAATTTCACTCTAGTCTGTACTTTTCCTCTGTTGATGCTTCTCCAGAATTCATATGTGAGAAGAATTTAGGCACATAGGTGCTTAAATTAAAAACAAAAACAAACTGGGGCGCCTGGGTGGCGCAGTCGGTTAAGCGTCCGACTTCAGCCAGGTCACGATCTCGCGGTCCGTGAGTTCGAGCCCCGCGTCAGGCTCTGGGCTGATGGCTCAGAGCCTGGAGCCTGTTTCAGATTCTGTGTCTCCCTCTCTCTCTGCCCCTCCCCCGTTCATGCTCTGTCTCTCTCTGTCCCAAAAATAAATAAACGTTGAAAAAAAAAATTAAAAAAAAAAAACAAAAACAAACAAACAAACAAAACCTTGATGGTAAGCAAAACACCACCCAAGCATGCATTGGCTAAGCCCAAGATTATTATTCACTAGCCCACTTAGGCTTCCAACCCTTTACAAAGGGTAGAAATTATTTCTCATCATCAGTAGGAAGACTTAAAGTTCTTTCCCAGAAACAGCTTAGAGTTCTTTCCCCGACTTGGCCAGCTGCACTTGAATTCAGGGTTTCCGCCCTAGAAAGAATGTGATTGTGTCCAAGTGGAATGAGTCACTGAATTCTAAGCAGAGAAGCTGTCATCTCTCTAAGAGGAGCAGTGGAGAGTTCCATTTTTATCGTAAAATAGTGCTCAAAGTGGACCAGGAAGACAGCCATCCCATATCACATCCTCTCCTCCAGGCCTTGCAGCTCAGAGAGGAAGGGAAGAACTGACCAGAAAGAAAGAACATTTGAACATTGGCAACAGGCCACTTGGCCTCGTGGATCTACCAAGTAATCCTGGCCAAGAGAAAAGTCCTTGAGTAATGGTGTGGAACATGGAGCCCCTCGGGAATGTGCATGAAATGCTTGTTGGCTGTCTGTTGAGAGCCCGAAGCCACACCAAGGCCTACAGCCCTGCTTGCCGCTGACAGCCTACCTCCACCTTCTTGGGACACTATCTATAAACTATGCTCTTGCTTCTGAGACTCTTCACCATCTCCTCAGCATCCGCCACGTGAAAATGAGTTTCTGTTGAGTAGTTTGTTGGAAGACTGAAGTTTTCAGATGGACTTTTGAATATGTGAATCACCTAAGCTTTTTTTTTTTTAATATCATCACTGAGGATGGGCCCATTTAATTTTGTCAATTTAATTTTAGTTATGTGCTTCCACATAATAGTTCATCAAATCATCATACCTACCTTGAGAAAGGTCAAGTCAATCATAGTAACTCCATTGGGTGAAATCATATAACAGGCATGTGAAGAATGCCCTCTAGAAGGCAAGCTGCCCTGCTGGGTGCTTTGGGAAATAGAAAGCTGAGTAACACGTGGTCTCCACTCTCTAGCAGCTTTTAATCAAGAGGAAAGACAAAGCAAAGTGGGTTATGAAAAGCTTTGGGTTATGCTCCGTACACTAATGGAAAAACATTGGAGGATTGTATACAGAAGCAGGACACAATCGTAACTGTATTTTAGAGAGCACCCCCTCCCTGCAGGATGGAGAATGGATTTAAAGGGAGCAAGCAAGTCAAAAAAACGTTAGGCTACTACAATAGTCCAGGCAAGATACAAAGGAGTCTCAACCTAGTGCACAGAATACAGAGGGAATGCAGAGAATGCATTAAAAGAGTTTAATCAGGGAAAATTAGTAGGACTGATGGCAAATGATCAATTGATGAGGAATGCTGAGGGAATGTGAAAAGGAACATCACACCTAAGCCTTCAGCAGCTGGGCGGGAAGCAGTGACATTCACCAGAGGAGAACATGGCAGAGATGGACAGGGGCACAGAGGCTGGGCCAGAATAAAGGAGTGTGGGAAGCCCTCAAGGAACAATGACACGATGAAGGAGGGTAGACTACACACAGCAGCATTATAGCGGACAAGGTTGGGAAAGCAGACTAGGACTGTGAATGCCAAGCATGGAGTTTAGACTTAATTCAATGAGCAATGGAGGCTTTTTAGCAGTAGAACAAGATTGTAGCAGTTCTCTTGGAAAACAAACTGCTCAACGAAAAGACTCAGATTCCCAAAGGTTAAATAGTAAACACCTGGTTAGCGTCAGCGGTGAATCTAATAAGCAGGTGTTTGGACTCCTGGTCCGTACCTTCAGACGAGGAAGTTTTCTGGCTTCTGAGAATTCTAAGTACACACTCCTCTCCCCACGAAGTCTTTGCCCTTATTGACTCCTCCAGCCTTTGCATTCAGCTTGGGCCCGACATTCAGCAGACCAAGAGGATGGATGGCTACTTCCACTATTTCTTTAGCCCACTATTTATTAGATTGTTCTAATCACAAATACTCAAAAAATACCCATAATTGCTAAATGTAGATAACGGTCATGCTCTTTAACACTCCTTCAAAGGTAGGAATCTAATGGGAATGAAAAGCATGTGGAGTATTGTGGAAATAACAAAATGACTTCCAAACACAAGTTAGTATTATAATAAGAAAACAAGAGTAAGAAATAGATTTTACTAAAGTTTTATGCTGTGCTAGCAATTATTTCAGACATCATTTTGTCTTCACAAACAGCTACCTGATAGGTAAGGAGACTCAACAAACCTAGTCTCCTCACAGACACATGGCACAGTCAGAATTTAAGGACAGATCCAACTCCAGACATTCAGCTTTTAAATAGTCTGCTATTCTTGGGGCAGGGGAGGGCGCCTGGGTGGCTCAGTCACCTAAGTGTCTGACTTCAGCTCAAGTCATGCTCTCATGGTTCATGAGTTCGGGCCCCCAATCGGTCTCTCTGCTGTCAATGCACAGAGCCTGCTCCAGATCCTCTGTCCCCATCTCTCTCTGCCTCCTTCACTAGGGCTCTCTCTCTCTCTCTCTCTCTCTCTCTCTCTCAAAAATAAAAACATTTAAATAGTCTGCTATTCTGCCCTTGTCAATCATTTGCTAGAGAAAGTTAAAAAGAAGCTAGAAAGAGCAAGCTAGAAATAAGCTACAGAAATACAGCTTATTTCTGTACAAGGACGACGAGCAGTGATTTTCTTGTGGCTGTGGAGGCCATTATAGCAGATAGTTGCCTTTTACCCAGAGCCACAGTGAGAACCCACCACCTCCAATAACATTCTCACTGCAATCTTCCCTGCTATCTGGAAGAACAACAAGATTCTGCTACACTGGAAATAAAGATCGCAGAGGAGAACAGAATGAGAGGGGAGTGGGCTGCCATTCGTGTCGCTTATTTTAAATAAGCACTTTGATGAGGCGCCTGGGCGGCTCAGTCGGTTGAACATCGTCTGACTCTTGTTTTTGGCTCAGGTCACGATCTCACTGTTTGTGGGACTGAGACCTGTGTCGGGACAGCCTACTTGGGATTCTCTCTCTCCCTCTCTCAAAATAAATAAAGAAACTTTAAAATAAATAAATAAATAAATAAATAAATAAATAAATAAACAAACACTGTGAGGAACAAAGATAACCGGGAAACTCAAGTCAACAAACGTCCACTGAGCGCACGTGCTTTATGCACACCTGGGCTTGCGTGCATATCTGTGCTGGCACAGAACTTGAGGGGAAGGGCTGGAAAAGCAAACGGCCAGAGTCAACACGAAGCAGTGGGCTTTCCTGTTAACTTCTCAGGGCTGTTATATTCATGACATCAAATGCTGTGTGTTGGCTCTTTCATTTTACCAAGGCCCTTGGGTAGATTTTTTTCTTTATGAATGGCATTATTTGCTAAAGCAAATTTAATCAAGAAGTTCCCATGGGAGCAAAATGATGAGCTTTTTAAGCGCACATTTTGTAATTTAACTTTGCCCCTACATCTCCCTTTACCATGTTCATTCATGACCAGGCAATGAACTTTAAATCCACTCCTTTCATAATCCATCTCTAGAGAGGAATGAAGGTTGGGTTTGATGAGAGGTAAGGCTCAAAGGAGAAAGCTCCTCCACTGGATTAAGCATTCATGCTAGCTGGGAAGGAATTATGGAGAAAAGGAGCCATAAGAAATACCTAATCAAGCGGGGCACCTGGCTGGCTCAGTCGGTTGAGCGTCTGACTTCGGCTCAGGTTCATGAGTTCGAGCCCTGCATCAGGCTCTGTGCTGACAGCTCGGAGCCTGGAGCCAGCTTCTGACTCTGTGTCTCCCTATCTCTCTGCTCCTCCCCTGTTCACGCTCTCGTTCTCTCTCTTTCCCTCTCTCAAAAATAAATAAACACTTAAAAAAATAATAAAATTTAAAAAAATAAAGCAACATGATAATCCCAACAATGTGCCAACCCTTAGAATATTTTTTTTTAGGTAGAGATGAAGACTTAAAGGTAGCTTATTCCAGGATACTCAAACCTAAAAGAAAAATTATTTATTGACATAACAGAATTATCTAAGATCATAAGAACAATGTTCATTTTTTTAAGTGAGACAAAGATCTTTAACAGAAAAATGAAAGAATTATTATCATCAGTATGTCAAATAAGTTGTTAAAGAAAATAAAAAACACTCGGTCTAGGAATCACCAAAGATACTATAAAAAATTATTTACAATACCTCTTCCTTCCCTGCTTTTTCTATAAATAGTACTTTTACATTGGAAAGTTGGAAGGATTTACTATAGAATCATAGATCTGGAAAGAACCTGTCTAAAAATCCACTTTCTTCTAAACAGTAATGATTGCAGACCAGGCAAAACTCATTCCTATTTAACCTTTTCTTAGGAGACTCAGAAAAGGAGATACTACAGTCTCGAAGATGCCTATCAGTCTATTCCCAACAACCTTGAAAGATCATTTTTAACTCTAGCGTGAGACCATTAAAAACTCAATAATCAGCTTTCAGAGAAGACATTTTTCCTAAATATTATCTTTGGAAAATATATTATTTTTTACCTTCCTCTTCCGGTTTAAAAAATATAAATTAAGGTATTTGTAACCTATTTTTCTGAAGCAAAAAGAAAAAAAAATTTTAGGTAAGTAAAGAGGCCAGCCAGTCCAAAGAAGAGCTTGAGAAACACTCAGACAAGCATCAGTCTGGCTCCAAGGAGAACCCTGTGTCTGCAGGAAGCAAATTAGGAAAGGACTAACTCACCTGGTGAATCACCACAGCTAATCTGCATCTGGAAATGGCAATGCAGGAATACTTAACACTCCTGTGCCTGATCCACAGTCAGGACCTTCAGCCTGAGACTTGAAAAAGATCCTCCACAGCCCAGCTTCTTTGCATCGGAGAAGAAGAAACACGAAGAGAAACCTCCCACTCTTCAGTGCCTCAGTGTGAGGCGATGCATGTTCGCTAAACTTAGTGTGAGTGTCATTTCGCGATATGCACTTCTATCAAATCATTATGTCGGATGCATAAAACGAAGACAGTGGTACGTGTCAATTACATCTCAATGAATAAACAAATAAATAAATAGAACTACGCTTAACCAAAACAGGTATTTCAAGAATCTTAACAATAGAAAAACTATAATATGAATAATAATTTTTAAAAAACCAGAAGACAGGGAAAGCTGGAGGACACGTGCTCGTTTTCTAATCTGCAGAGCCTGGAATCCATCAATACGGTCTAAAATTTGACTCTGTAGTTTTAAAAAATGACTACATTCAATTTTTTTTTTTTTTTTAGCAAGTTTCCCTGAGAGCCAATTTTCCTTACAGTAAACATTTATCTCAGCTCCTGCCCCACTTCCCGTGCCCGCTGTCTCTGACGGTGCGAGAAGCTTGGCAGGCTGCAAGTCGCCCCAGAAGGAGCCCTCAGTGAACGAGGGGAAGGGGCCGGTGGATAATACTGGGCAGAAGGGAGATTCTCAGTTGTGTCCGCAGTCTTTCAGAACCTGCTCAATTTCTCACAGTCCCGGTCCACTCGTTCTGCATGTTTCATTGGTTTTTCTGCCTCCTTGCCTCCTTTCCCCCACTGTCTCCCCATGCTCCTGGGATCATACCTCAAAAAAACTACTTGTACTCAGAGTGTCTGAGTGACTCAGTCAGTTAAATGTCCGACTTCAGCTCAGGTTATGATCTCACGGTTCAGTTCGTGAGTTTGGGCCCCACGTCCAGTCTGGCACTGTTGTTGGCAGCTCAGAGCCTGGAGCCTGCTTTGGATTCTGTGTCTCCCTCTCCCTCTCCCTCTGCCCCTTCCCCACTTGTACTCTGTCTCTCTCTCTCTCTCTCAAAAAAAATAATAAAACTTAAAAAAAAAAACCTACTTGTACTCAAACCCTTGTCTCAGGTTCAGCTTTTGGGAGAAGCCACCTGTATGGGTCTGCTCAGGTGGCCACAACAAAATAACTACAGACTGGGGTGGCTTCAACAACAGAAATTTACTTTCTCACAGTTCTGGAGGCTAGAAGTCCAAGATCAAGGTTCCATGAGGGTTGGTTGTTGGAAAGGCTTTTTTTCCTGGCTTGAAGATGGCTGCCTTCCTGCTGTGTCCTCACATGGTCTCTGCTCTGTGCACAGGGAGAGAAAGAAATCTTTTGTGTCTCTTCCTCTTCTTAAAAGGACATTAGTCCTATTGGATTAAGGCTTCACCCTTATGACCTTATTCAACTTCCTCACAGACTCCATTTCCAAATATAGTCACATTGAGGGTTAGAGTTTGAATATATGAATTAGGGTTTGGAGAAGGCACAGTTCAGTCCCTAACCACATTCTAAGACAGGATCTCACAGGGAGGAGACATGTGCTCCATGCTGCTCCCACAGGAGCTCTCCATCGTAAGTAAAAGCTGCTTAACTTGAATTGGTAGAGGGTCAGGTGAGATGTCCCACTGTCTGCCTACGAGGCTCACCCGAGCTTCCTCACAGATCACCTTCAGGAGCCACAGGTGAAGACTCAGGATGGCAGGGCACCATGGCTTACAGATCTCCAGCCCTTCTTACCATCTCAGTGAGAGGAGTAGCATCCAAGGAGTGACAATGACAGGAATAACAGGCTATCAATGTACTCTCACCTAAGAGACGAGGTGGCAATTTCTCAAAAGAAAGCCAAGAATAGAAACTTAGGCTTCAATCCAAGCCCCAAATACCCAATAAATGGAGGATATAGTTCAAAAAATCATGGTACCTATATATTCTTTTTCTCCTATATGACAAAGTCACATTTTCCTCTTTTGCATAACACAAATAATGACACGTAATTTCGAGGTTATGGTGAATACATGAGATTGCAGCTATAAGTGCTTGGTCCAGTTCCTGAGCTGGGGGCGTCACTCAACAAGCATGACTTCTCTTTCCCCTTCCACAAAGATGGGTATTCTTCTCCCCCGCTGCACAGGAAACCGGGACTGGGACTGGTCTCTGGCTTAGCCTGAATATCTCATTCACAGATATTTTATTGTTGTCACTACCAGTTTTTAAAAACCACCTCTAGGTTCTTGTGTTTCAGATCAAATTTTGTCAAAATGAAAACAAATGAAATGAAAAATGTCCTTTCCCATGGAATTCTTAAACGTTCTGATTTCTACTAAAATGAAATTTGGGATACAAAGCTATCCTTTATCTGATTTGGGGGAGAAATCAAGTCTACTTCAAGTGTGTGATTGCCCTACCTGGGTCCTGGATTGAACCAAGGGCTGTGTCTACTTTCAGACCTTAGGGTGGGGGTGGGTCAGGTAACACCTGTCATCAGAGAAGAGCCCTGCTTCACAGGGAAGATGAGGCACAGAAAGAAGAGAGGCTGACTCCTATTTTAGATGGAACAGAATTATCTCTACTGCTTCTCCTCTAACTTAGTTAATAGGGATCTCTGTTTCTATGTCAATCTCATTTCCTTTCTTTCTTTCTTTCTTTCTTTCTTTCTTTCTTTCTTTCAGAGAGAGAGAGAGAGAGTGAGAGAGGGGCACAGGGAGAGGGAAAGAGAGATTCCCAGGCAGGCTCCACACCCAGCTCAGAGCCCAACATGGGGCTCGATCTCATGACCCTGGGATCATGACCTGAGCCAAAATCCAGAGTCAGATGCTTAACTGACTGAGCCACCCAGGCACCCTAGTCAATCTCATTTTTTAGTTGATCTGTTAGCATCCAAAGAATGTCTACTTTTCCTTTCCTATTTCCATGCTTCAAATTCCCATCCTGCAGTGATTTCTCTCCTCCACCTCCCCATACATCCATGTACTTCTCATACATCGCTCTCACTCTCCGAAGCCCACACTTGCCTTTTCTTTTCTTCCTATCAGCTTTGCTACACCAAAGCCATTCCAGGACTAGGCTGTCTCTGTGATGCCTTAGTGACAATATAGTGAAAATCTCCATGACAGCTGACTCCCTGGATGACACACAGATCTTAACTGATGTTTGGTATTCCATTCACACTGTGCTTGGGGCCTCACTGAAAGGGTCTCTAGCTTTTAGAAGAGTGTTCTTTGGCAATCTCCACAAACACCTTGAACTTTCACCCTCCTCACTTCTCTAAAATGAGCAAGAGGAAACTCTTGTGATCCTAATGGAAGAATAACTTAGGCCTGGTAACGATAAACAAATTCCCCGCACCATCTGACCAGACAAAATATGCGACCCTGACTTGCGACAGTAGCCTGGGTGCTCCTGGCTCCTAGCAGCCCCCTCCCCTGGTGCCTGCTTGCTGATTTCCCTGGCTGTGAACTGGGACCACACCCTCACAGCTCACAGCAAACCGGAAGCAAGGGGAACCACTATGTGAAATGGGGTGAGAGCCCCACGCCACCAGAAAGTCTCAATGCCAGACTGCCAGCTTCGGCCCCGATGACATCCTGTGCTTTTGTCCACTGGGTGACTTGAATTCTCTCCATGTCTAATGGACGGACCACAGATACCATCTGCCCCATGCTCTCACCCAGGGAAAGAATTCTGCATGAACATTCCAGAAGCTTAGTCACCCAACTTCTGCTAGACTATTTCTAGAAGGCCTTGAGGGACAATGGGGACAGAGCCTGCTCCCTTTTTCACATCTCATTTTGATCTCTTCTTCTGCAAGCTGAACAAACAGACGTGGGTCTTTCCCTCACTCCAAGGTATACATGTTTTGTGAGTCCTGAACTCCTGGTTGCTCTATTCTTATTACCCTTGGGTTTCAAAGCTAGTTTCAAAACCAAAGGTGTTCACAACTCCAGCTAATATTATTGATAATGTTACCGATACAATATTACAGATACATTATTACTTGTCTCCATAGTGACAGGCAAACTCCAGGGGCTTTACAAGTGATTATTGACTATTCCTCATCACACACTGGGACACATGTTAGCCCCTATTTAGCTTCCACTTTCTGATTTTTCTCAAATAGCTGGGCAGGGACTGAAAAAAGGTCACACTCATTTTCTTGCAAAATCAAAACACGCCTTAAAAATGTCAGATTTCCCAGGAACTGTGTTTTGTTTTTTTTTGTTTTTTTTTTTAATTTACTATTACACCATTCCTGAAAAAGAATCATCAGCAAGAACTAAGGAGCACTGAAATTTAATTCAACAAGGACTGGAGGGAAATACATGTTAAAATATGTGGAAAAATCTGTGTGACAGAGTGAGTCAGACACTACCAAGAATCACACTGAGTGGAGTAAACATGGAAACCAAACATTTTTAGAAGTTTGATTCTGTGTCCATGAGCTAAAATGCAGCTACACAAGTTGATCTTAACGAAAGCAGCAGACCTAAGCCCGTGTCCTGTTTCCTATATTAAGTGGGCAAATACTGGACTCTGGGACGTCTTTATACCTGAGAACCACTGCATAGCAGGCTGAGAATGGGAGGGGCGGGGGCGGAGGCAAGAAGGAAGGAAAAATAGGAAGGATTAAAATCAGCAACAGAACTAACCAGACCTACTTGCCTCATACAAATGGCATTTCTGCCAAGAGAACAGAAAATGATGATAGAGCGTTTCCTTTTCGATAATCCATCTATCAACTGCCTCTGTTGTGTAGCCATTGTAATGATTTATGCTGTAATTAGTAAAACCTTCCCTAGCTATATTCTCTACTGTGAATTTGCAACAAAGAACATAATGTAAATACCCTAAAATAAGAAGGTTCTATGAGACGTAAGCATACAGCCAAAGTTACCATTGCGCACAGAGAAATAAAAAGACAGAAGAACCACTGTTTTCTCACTTCAGAGCGTGCAGGTTTTACACAGGGAGGGAGGGAGAGTGATCTGTGGGTTTGTGCTGTTTTTGTTTTGTTTTGTTTTCCAGAAGATAGCATCTGCTGAGAGCCTTTTAAAAATGGAAAGGAAAGCCAGAGCAGGTTTAGCCCGGACAACATGAAGAGCCGTTTTTCCTGAATCACAAACAGCAGCAGATAAAAAGGAGAAAAGTAACTCAAGGTCATCGCACACTCACGACCTTCTGAGTTTGAGGCTTTCCTTTTCCTTTGGCCACTATGCCGAGACCCATTTACATGTTGTTTTCTTTGTCGAATCAAGAAAAACAGGCAAGCGAAAAGCGATGGTTTTCCAGAAGCCCTGCTTGTTTAGTGTCATGGGAATTTGAGGTTGTTGTCTGGTACATTTGGAATGATCTTTAGGGTAACGGTAAAACCTCTACAATGTTTACGAATTTTATTTTCTAGTTTGGTGTTTGTACCATCCTCGCTCTTCCAGACGACTTTCAGGCACACCTGGCCCCCTTCCCTGCTTACGTGAAAGTATAATGTTCTAATGTTCTAATGTTCACTGTCCAGGATGCAGCCTTGCATTAATCTGAGAATCCTATGAGCAGAGAAATTTTAAAACATAAAGGAAGCAGGGTTTTTCTCAAAGTCTTATTAATCATATTTTGAAAGGAATCACCTGGGTGGCTCAGTCGGTTGTGCATCTGACTTCAGCTCAGGTCATGATCTCAGGGTTCTTGAGATTGAGCTCTGCATCAGGCTCTCTGCTGTCAGCCAGGAGCCCATTTTGGATCCTCTGTCCCCCTCTCTCTCTGCCCCTCCCCCACTCATGCTCGCTCGCTCTCTCTCTCTCTCTCTCTCTGTCTCAAAAATAAAAAAATAAACATTTTAATTAAAAATTGTATTTTGAAAGGGATAAAAGACTTGGCAAAATTTTCTTATTTTCTGGTCAAGTAAAAGGCAGGTCTTCGACACATCAGATAAAATGTATTCAATTTACATCTACTGTGTGCCCAGAACTATGACCAGGCACTGTCAGAGAGGTGGCCTTTTAAAACTACAAGACATGGTCTTTGCTCCTACATAGTTAAAAATGTAACTGAAAAAAATTGTAGAATAATGAAAAGGCAGCAGGAAGAAGGGCAGTCTCAGGAGGAATAGAAAGTCCAGCAAGACCTTGAACCATTAGGATTCCTGGACAGCTACAGAGAGGGCTGTGGCCTGGGAACAGCGCGATTAAAAGCCGGAGGGAGGGAACGCTGTGAGTTTTCTGGAGTACCTGGTAAAGCTAAGAGGAAGCAAGCAGAGATAGACAATTCACATGTTAAAAGACAGCTTCAATTACTTTAATTCCAGGAAGGTGTCATTCTTCTGCTCACTAAGGCATCAGATGCTTTGAATAGATGTTTTCTTTATTTTTTTTCTCATTTACCTCAAGTTCTATTTCCTTTAAGGTACAAATTCTTGGGGTGGGGGCGTTGTTTGGTGGGCTGGTTGGGTTTGGGATGGCAAACTGCCTGCAGGACCAGAAGTAGAGCTTCCTCATAAGCAAAGTGCGAACTCTTTTCCTGCGGAAACCACATTTGAGCAGCACAGGTCCTCACACTGCCCGCCTGCCCACCCTTCCTGCCCTGGGGAACCATTATCGGGAGGTGGGGGGAGGGCTAAGACAGCGTGACAGCCAGATGGACTGGGTTTGAATTTTTCCATTTTAGGGATTTGGTGGGGATTTGCTTGTTAGGATTTTATAAAAGGTAATGTTCTATGAATAACTTCAACTCCATTGGAAATGGAAATAGTTCCAAAACCCATACCTGGAGAGAAGGACAATATTTAGTTCATTAAGCTTTGATAACATCCGCAGAACAATCCCCTTCTTTCTTAAGGCAGTTTATCTCTGAGGAGGCATCCTGCTTTTCTGTGTTCAAGTAAGAGCCTGCAGATTATGGCAACACTGTTGCTTCTGTTGTTCGGCTTTGAAATTCAAATTCCCTTTCAATTCTCCTCCTTCAGTGGAGCCAATGTTCAGGTACAGCTGTGAAACCACCTGAAGACAGACAAGGGGGAGGGATTTCTAAATGACAATAGATACTATTTACTGTCCTTCTGTGTCAGATCTCTGCCAGTGCTTTACCTGCATTATCTCATTTAATCCTGCCCACCACCCTAGGAGGTAGGCATTACAATCCTCACTTTATAAATGAGGAAACTGACACTCTGGAGAGGGTGGGTGTTTTCCAAAGTCATATTGTAGCAAATGGTGGAGCTAGGATTCAAGGCCTGCCCTAGGCCACCATGCCAATTTCAATATGGAGGGTGGGGGAAGGAAAAGGGAAGAAGGGCCCCAGGGGGTGTGAAATTGACACTTAAGGGAGGCGCTGAAAAGGTGGCACTGGTGTGAAAACAGGTGGCTGAAGAAGAATTACAATCAGAGTTTACAACTGGTGAGAGATACAGTACAGACTAATGATACCCAGAAAGTTAAATGCTTGGTGTCAGCCAGAAATCATGTGGGCCCCTAAATTTCTCTACTCTTATAAATTATCTGAGTGGGATCTGCTCTGCATGGCTACAGATGAGCTGGGGAGAGAGGCCTTCTCAGAGAAGCCAAAAGACTAGAAACCGAGGGTGTTGCCCAAGAAGAAGAAATTGTCTCTATTTTTACACGGGAGTGGAGACAACCTCCTATGTGGAAGTAAGATCACTAGAAGAACCAAGGAGCAGACCATCTTCAAAGCACATTAAATATCTGGAATATGTTGTCATTTTTTAGACCAACGGTGTTGAGAAGAAACCATTTAGAAAGATGATAATTTAAATGTAACAGCATGCTTTTTTGGTACATTAAACTGAGATGGTGCTGGGCCAACATGTGGATTTAGGCAACTCTCCTGAAGTACTTAGGGTCTTCCCTAAAACCCTAAGAAGTATCTTTCACCATCATAGGATGTTCAGGGACATGCAAAAAGGTTCTAGCCACATTTCCGTAAGAAAGGATTTGAATAGTGACAACGATATTCATGTATATTAAAAATGTCTGCTGGAGGGGGCGCCTGGGTGGCGCAGTCAGTTAAGCGTCCGACTTCAGCCAGGTCACGATCTCGCAGTCCGTGAGTTCGAGCCCCGCGTCAGGCTCTGGGCTGATGGCTCAGAGCCTGGAGCTTGTTTCCGATTCTGTGTCTCCCTCTCTCTCTGCCCCTCCCCCGTTCATGCTCTGTCTCTCTCTGTCCCAAAAATAAAAATAAACGTTGGAAAAAAAAAAAATTAAAAAAAAAAAAATGTCTGCTGGAGAAGTCCAGAGAAAAACAGATGCTTTAGAGAAAAGCACTGTAAATGAAAGGCTGGTGTGATGAGCGAGACTTACCCAAAGGGAAGGTGCTAGCAGGTACAGTGCAAGGCAATAAACTGACACCCACCCTTTAAAACTCAGTCTCTGGGGGTGCCTGGGTGGCTTGGTCGGTTAAGCGTCCGACTTCGGCTCGGGTCATGATCTCACGGTCAGTGAGTTCGAGCCCCGCGTCGGGCTCTGTGCTGACAGCCTGGAGCCTGTTCCAGATTCTGTGTCTCCCTCTCTCTCTGCCCCTCCCCTGTTCATGCTCTGTCTCTCTCTGTCTCAAAGATAAATAAACGTTAAAAAATAAATAAGTAAATAAATAAATGAATAAATAAATAAATAAATAAATAAATAAATAAAATAAAACTCAGTCTCTGGATGGCATGTAAGGCCTTGAACCCAAGCGAAAGGAATTCAGTAAAGAACATCTGGGTATCTCTGTCTCTTGGGATCCAGGACTCAGAATTTCAGCACAATCCATAGTCTTAGATATCTGCTCTCATTAGTAATGCCATTCAAACCCCAGGGAAACTTCACATTCTGGCCCTGTCTTTGAAAGACACAACAACTGTATCCAAATGCCATGAAGGTTGTATGGTCTATGCCACTGCCAGTTTCAGTGATTGACAATGCTTCAGAGCACAGGGAGGATTCAAGCAGCCCAAGTATTTAAGTCAGGGAAAAACAAATTAAAAAACGTGTCATAATCCTCTCTGATACTATGAAATAATGGATTCTTGCATAATAAAGCATATCATTTCCCATTGCTACTAAGCATCCGTTGTCTTCCTTTTCTTCATGTTCCGAATTGAGGTTCTGGAGGCACTGGCAAATTAGCACACCACCATTCACAACAGTTGCATGTGGAAGATGAGGGACTTCCTTCCGTATTCAATAGTTCGTGTTACTCTTAAATTATGCATATTTAAGTTTATACTGTTAAGCTATACATAGAGATCCAGACATGACGTGCATGAAGCAAAATATCATTTCTTTACGCCCAGCAAGTAGATGGACATTGAACACTAGAAGTAATAATAGTTTTATTTTTATGGTCATATTTAAATGATTTAATTTATATTCAGAAAATTTTAATGCCAGCTCTATTTAAAAGATTCACTGCAATGTATGATAGCCATTAATTCCAATTTGAATTTTATCTCCTAATTTCAGTACATCTTTTTTAATATTTCAGAAAAAAATTGTCCTTTTGAAAATATGAAAAGAGTTTTTTCAGGGTTTACACTTATTTTCATTTATTTTTTAAATGTGTTCAAATCTTTTACATTGTTAGTAAAACTATATTTTATCTTTTTATACTTTAGATCACCGAGGTTCAAAACAAGCTAAAATCATGATAGAAAATATAAAACAAATTCAGAAACATTAAAAGGCTGAAATTTAAAATAGAAGATTTGTTGTAATAAAGAGACATTTGTCAAAATAAAAGGATAAGAGGGACGCCTGGGTGGCTCAAGTCAGTAAAGCATCCGATTCTTGACTTCAGCTCAGGTCATGATCTCATGGTTCATGAGTTTGAGCCCCAAGTCCAGCTCTGCTCAGACAGTGAGGACTCTGCTTGGGATTCTCCATCTCTCTCTCTCTGCCCCTCTCCCACTTGTGCTCATGCCACTCTCTCTCTCTCTTTCTCTCAGAATAAATAAATAAAAACTTTAATATAAAATAAAAGGATAAGATACATTTTATATAACATGTTCACTTGATTTATACTCTTAAGTCTTTAGACTTCTGTATGTTAGTCTCCATTTTTACTCTTCCTCTCGGCCACAAAAAGGATGGGAGCAGGACTGCTATGCACCCTAAAAAGGAGAGAAATATATAGAAAGACTTTTTTTTTTAATGTGCAGAGTTGTATTTCTAAGACCCTAAGCCTCTCTGCTGTGCAAATTTTGCCAGAAGAACTTGGTAAAATAATGGAAATAGCTGTATCTCTTGGAGTCTCTCTATGAGGCAGCTCCCACACACCCGCATGGCCAAGAACGGAGGGAGGGGCTCTAGAAGGAAGGGCCTTTTACTGTTGACCAAAGGGTGAGATGAGCAAGCCCCAGGGGTCAGAAGGCAGAATTCCCGGCCATGGCAACTCCAAGGATAAATGCTCCAGCTCATGAGAGGTCAAGGCCAAGTCTTGCATGCCAAGTAGAGACACAGAGGCCACTCTACTGGACCAGAGAGGCCAGGACAGCTGGATTCCCAGCAACAGCTGGGACTGGCAGCAGGCAGAGCACAAGGACAGCAGCCCCCCAGGCAGTGACTGTATTACAAGGGTCCCTTTCCTCCTCTGTCTTCTGGACGATTCCCTGAGCAACACAATAATCATGACACATCAGGCCTTGCCTCTTGAAAGAAGTGGCTGTTAATTCATAGCACCAGAGGATTACTACCAGGAAAGTCACCTGGGTCAGGTGACTCCCATAAGCTGGTGAAATCTAGGAAATATTCAGGTTCTATAGACACAGATGAAACTATTTTACATTAAATGTTATTAATATATCACAATGTCCCAAGGCTGGTCCTCAAGTAATGTAAAACTTAAAAATAAAGACATTATTAAGCAAGATTAATCCATTAAAATTTTTTCCTGAATAAAATAAAATACTATTTTGAGATACATAGTTAAAAATCTGGGCTTTTCAACTTTTTAAAATATATTTTATTAAGAAATCAAAAAGTCTCCAAAGACAATTTGGTTGGTTAGGTTTTTTAAGACATGACAGATATGTTTTACTCTTTTAGGCTGTAAACGTCACAGGCACTACTTAACCAAAAGGAATAAACACACTTGAGAGAGATGCTGCATGCTCTAAATCAAACACAGCAAAGAAAAAGCAATGGGAAAGGATCCTTCCCCAGAGAACCATAAAATGTGTTATGCCTTGTCGGGGCAAGGGCTGGGGGCGGGGGTGATTCTATTCTTTTGCACCATTCCCTTAAAAATAAACTGGGAACTTCTCTCTCTGCCTGGGATTTTTGCCTCTGGGAGACAATTCCAGTTGAGAACTTGTGTCCAGTCATGAATGAAAGTGTGAGAACTTTCTAGAATAATATGTTCTGTCATTTCCATTTCACAAAGAAGCTTTAACTCCCTCAGCCACATTTAGGTCTGTCCAGTGATGCTGGAGGTCCATGAAGGAGGTGGCTTTTCCCAGATGGGTCCACCCTAAGCACATGAAGGGAACTGAAATAGACACAATCAGTGGAATTGTCTGCATGGTTACTATTTCTCCCCTGTTACAAAGGAATATTTTCATCAGACCATTTAAATAGGCATAATATTTATCACACATGTTCCTCTCCTAGAACATTTTAAAAGGACTCTTCCAACTGACCTCCTTTAAACAATGATGCCTCTCTACCTAATCCTTAAGAGACAGAAAACAGAGATTCAGAGACATTGCCATATACTCAGGGTAGGCTAATAAATCCCAGTCTGCAAATACAAACAAGCCATCTGTCACCCGTGAGAGTTGGAAGCCAAAGGGACATGAGCTATCACAATCCACTGACGTTGAAGTCCAAACCACAAGGCAGCCTAAGTAAATTGGGGACTCAAGGCCACCCTGGAAGGGCAGCCACACTTGAAGCCCAGGTGACATTTCCTCCAACAGCGTCAGAAACACACGCTGAAGTCTCCACTGAGGATCCAGTAGGGTTCTGTATTAGGGCTCTCCAGAGAAACGAAACCAACAGCTACACACACACGCGCACACACACGCACACACAGAGCAATTCATTTTAAGTCATTGGCTCAAGTGATGGTAGGAACTGGCAGGTCCAGGACGGACTGGGAAGTTCCAGCAGGAGTTGATATTGCAGTCTCGAGGTCACAGACAGACTGCCAGCAGAATTCCTTTCTCTTCCAGGACCTCGGTGCTTTCTCAAAAGCCCTTCAATTAATTGAACGAGGCCCACCCATATCGTGGAGGTTAATCTGCCTTACTCTAAGTGCACTGATCGAAATGTTAATCACATCTAAAAGATACTTTCACAGCCAGTGTTTGGCCAAACAACTGGGCCCCATGTAGGCAGATTGACACACAAAATTAAACTCCACAGGTTCCAGCAAGCCTGGGCTCCCCGCCAAGATGCTCCAAGCTCTGCAACCCATTTGCCAGGTCACTTAGCAAGGGAGCTAATCCATCCTGCACAAGGACAAAGTCACCCCCCACGCCCCCTGGCACCATCCCAAACACAGGCAAGGATCCCAGAGCCCCAGACAGTGCTCAGCCACCTCAAATCCCAAGGGCAGGTTTCTCCTCCTCAGAGCACAACACCCTGTCTGAACATGGAAAACGGGGTTCTTCTATCCCGTACCCATGCACGGGCCCCAATAGGAGACTCTCCCTTCACAACTGCCTGGAACAAGAGTTGAACTGAACAATCAATGCAGTCACACAATCTACCCATCACTTTTAGTCTCTCAAACGTCCAAACAAGACAGTCTTAAATATTTATAAAGCACTTGGATCCCTGGATTGCTTAAAAACTGAGCACTTTCAGCATCCCAACACTTACACATACTAGCAAATATGCTCACTTACTCTCTAAGCCTACTCTAAGTTTTAGAAGTCAAGCCTTTCCCTACTGTTTTTGATAACAGAAATTATAGCAGAGTGAAAACACTGATAGAAGAAGATCCATCTCAGGCTTAGAAGCCACCGTGTGAAACGGGTCCAGGCAGCCACAGGGCTCATCAGGAGGCAGAGAACAAAAAACAAAACAAGACGGAAAGCACAGAGCTCTCATCGCCTTAGAGCCGGAATCACTTTCACACACACAGGCTTCATGAAGAGTTCTGGAGGCTAAGGGAGAGGAATGTTGGTCAGCAGAGTGAAAAAAAAATATGAACAGCATCACCACAAGGGATTACATTTTCCAAATTCTTAGTCATTCTCCAGCAAGACAACTGCAAGCCACTGTAGCATCATAATTTGAGTTACTGCAGATCCTGGTAGCACGAGAGAAATTAAATTAGTCCCTCCATTCTTAGCACAATAGATTATTCACAAGGTAATGGACAGTTGCATCACCCAAGGAGCCTTGTTTTAAACAGGGAAGTGGCCATCATTTCTGCTTCTTGCTGTCTCTCCCCTAAGAGGGAAGCTGAACAGCAGGAACAGCTAATGTTGTGTACCTTGTTATCATCATCGGTAACTAACGTCTACCGAGCATTAAGGGGACGCTAAGTGCCTAGGAGAGACTAACGCGGCCAAGAGGGCCCTCGGCCTAATTTTGACCCCCAAACATCAGCAAAGACCAACCACCAAAATCCATAGCAAAAGGATACAGCAGACTTGCCTCATCAAACCGAAAACTGCCTGATTACACAACAGGAAAAAGAAGTGGCCAGAAAAGAACTTGAAAGAGGAAAGCTGATTTTTAGAAATGTGTCATTTCTTTCCTTTACCCATTGACCTCTGCTGTAGGACGTTTTTAACAAAGGGATAATTATTTACAAAAATGGCCCAAGGCATGCTAGCGAAAAGACCTGAAAATTATTAAAGATTCCTTGCGGGACAGAGGAGGTTTTGATTTCTGACAAAGGAAAAAGTTCTTCATCGTTCAAGTTGTAGTTAGAGTCCCTCGTAAAACCGAAAACTTCTAATAACCCTGTTGCCACATCTTGAATTTGACAAACAAAGGAAATTTCCTTAAAACAAACAGGAAATCCGCATTCCTGTTTTATAGTGGATCATTTTGGCCTGAGTCAAATCCCTTTTATACTAACCATGTGACTTTAAACAACTCACTTAACTTTTGTGTCTCAGTTTCCTCATTTGTAACATGGAGATAACAATGAAACCAGACTCGAAGTGTTACTGGGAGGGTTGCATGAAATCACACAACTGCCTAGCCCAGAACCTGGCACGTAGTAGGTACTCAGTGAATATTAACCATAATTGTATCGGAAAAGAGCGCTTTGCAAGCTGTCAGGTACAACACAAACGCGGGTTACCTTCCATGGCATGAACGGTCACAGAATCAGCTTGTAACGGCTTCCAAATTACATGTTTCCCTTCTGTAAACAGACCCACGGGACAAAATGTGTCCCATCCTGGTGAGTTTCCTGTCTGGCCAGAGGAGGCTGAAGTAACAAGGGGGCAAGGGGGCGCCCTCCAAAGCCGGGGAGGAAGGTGAGGCAAGAGTGCAGCTTCCAAACTCCCTGCATCGTTGTAACTGAGTTGAAGGCCCGTAACCCCTGGAAAGTCATTCTGTCCTGGCTGAATGACATTGCTGGTACAGCTGGAAGTTTCATCTTGCACTGGTTATTAACCCTTAAAGTTTTCAGCCAGTCAACTGACAGAGAGGATAACTTGGCTGGTAGCATTAGGTACTTGGGAGCCTACCATGGAACAGCAAGAATGATGGACTCAACGTTCAGCCATCTTTCCCCTTTCTCCCCTCAATACACACACTCTGCTCAAGGCTGTCAGTCCTATACACAGGGAGGCAGCCTGCTGTGATACTGAAGGGAAGGCCCATGGCCAGACTACATGGATTCAAATGCTGTGTGACTTTGAGAAAGTTACCTCACTTCTCTGAACCACGGGTATAAGCAAATCATGGAAATGCTTATACCAGAGGGTTGTTGTGATGATTAAATGTGATAATATATTTTTTTAAATGTAGGTGATCAATAAACATTGGCTATTAGAATCACCATCCTCATCACCATCATCTTCATCATCATCTGCATGGTTATTACACACGTTCCTCCTTCCTGTCAGGGCATCCACCCGCAAGTCTGACAGTCCAGCATCCTCTCTGCAAAACTACCAAATCTTCCGTGGCAACCAGTAACACTAAGTAACGACAGAATAGGAGGCCAGGTGCAGACGGGTCACAAATGCACTATGCCAGAGGCCTGGATTAGGACAGGTCACATGCATGCAAAAGGCCTCTAGCATTTGGGCATCCAGGAGGAATGAAATACCATAGCCTTCGAGGCACTAAGGTTTAACACACAGCACAAGAGAACATTCCTTGGGAATGACTAATCTGAGCCTGTTTCACAGATGAGCAAAGTAGGGTGCAGAGGTAAAGGACCTGCCCAATGGGTTTGCATCAGAGACAGGAACCCAAGCCTCCCGAGGTCTGTCTAGTCCAGGGCTCTTCCATCACTCCCCACCAGCTTACTGACAAGTTGTACAAACTCTGATCCAGGTTTAGGCAGCCGAGAAAGGCAGGTTCAGTGCTGAGCCTCACCCCCTGGGGACTCTCGAAGCTACATCTACCAGTAAGCTGACTTTCTTCCTCTCCCTCCCTGTTTCAGGTCAGTTCCGCTTTCCCTCAGAGGTCCCAGACAGCCTTGCAACAAGATGCAGCTGGAACACAGCTTTTGCAATAAAACGCGGGGCCGAGGTCAAAACCTACTCCCACCCGTCTCTTCTCGTCCTTACTCACCCACGGTTCCTCTCCACTCTGGTCCTCACATTGGGGCCTTTTGACCACAAGCCCTACAGACTCTCCCAGGGAGCCCTTATTTCCCTGCTTCTGTCTCCTTCCGCCCCATCATCTTTGTTCTCACCTTCTGCACGAGTGCCTTTCTAACCCCCACCCCAGGCTCGCCACTTGGGTATCCCTCCCTTTTCCGGTAAATCTCAATACCAGCATCCTGAGCTCAGCCTCCTTCTGAATCACTTCCACCCACTGCCCAGATGGGATTCAAGTACCTCCCTTGCTGGTTCCCAAATGTGTATTTCCAGCCTTGCTTTTTTGCACTCGCCACGCTTTTCACATTTCTGCTTGCACAGTACCTACAGCTCTTCGAGGGCAGTGACCATCTGCTGTCACATCCCTGGGACATAGCACGGTGCCTGGATTCTCAATAAATATTTGTTTGAGTGAATGTAACACAAGTAAAAATATCTCGACTCTTTCATTTAGCTAAAACGGCCATTGTTTGCATGTTACTGACTTAAACCCCTTTCACGTTCCTTCACTGATGAAATATGCAACTGTTCTTTTTCCTGTTCGCCTGACTATGATTTCCATACCTCCCCTCATGAGGCATGGTCTCTTCTCCCTTTTTCTCTCCTCCAAAATCCATGATTTCGAAATTAACCTCTCAGCTCAAAGAATAAAGAGAGACACAAGGTCACAAGTGTTGCAGGATGTAGAATCTTTGACTACACGGGAAGTACAGCCCTTGCGACGACAGATACATGGCAGTAATGGTAGAAGGATCTCACTGCATACAGCGTCCGCGCTGTGGCTGAACAAAGGTGCGCTTGAAAGCCCCACGGCCACACTCAGGATCACCCACCCTAACAGCCACTCCGTGCTGCCCAAGAAGCATGCAAGTCTCCTCTGGGGCGTCCCTCCTGGCTCTCCTTCCCACTTTCCCCTTTTTCCTCAAACGTCCAGCCCCACCTACCCACTCTCACCCTCAGCTGCTTGTGGCCTTGCCTACTCTTCCACTGGAAAGACAGGGTCCACCGCAAGAGAACTCCTGCGAGCTCGCACCCCCGCACGCTGCCCCGCCCATCTACGTCTGTACCCTCGAACCCTCCTTGTCTTCTGAGAAAGGCCGGAGCTTCCACCTGCACGCTAGATCCCAGGCTTTCCTGCCTCTTCTCAGACATTCTTCAGCTGTTCTTTCCTCTCTCGTGCAGCATCCATTTTTCCTTCTTAAACTAGATGCCTCCGTCAGACACCACATACCCTTTCCTTCCCATCTTAAAAAAGGAAAATTTTTAAAAACCCAGATCTCTCCCTAGTTACTTCCACATTTTCTCCTTCCCTTTCTAGCAAAGTTTCCCCAGAAGTTTTCAGGAGCGGTGAACTTAACCCTTTGCGTCGTGACTTGAATCTATGCCACTCATACTTTTACCCTCAAAGCTCCATCAAGGTCCCCGATGCCTGCCACATTGCTAACACTATGGTTTTGTCATGGGGCGCCTGGGTGGTGCAGTCGGTTAAGCGTCCGACTTCAGCCAGGTCACGATCTCGCGGTCCGGGAGTTCGAGCCCCGCGTCGGGCTCTGCGCTGATGGCTCAGAGCCTGGAGCCTGTTTCCGATTCTGTGTCTCCCTCTCTCTCTGCCCCTCCCCCGTTCATGCTCTGTCTCTCTCTGTCCCAAAATAAATAAACGTTGAAAAAAAAAAAAAAACTATGGTTTTGTCTTTGTTGCATTGACATTTCAGCAGTTTTTGTGACAGGCTTTAACTATTTTTTTTTTTTAACTCCTCTTCACTGGCTCTTCTCCAGTTTTTCTCCTACGTGTCCGGACAGTCCATCCTGATCTTCCTTCCTGGTTGCCCTTCATCTCCCAAATCTTTAAATGTTGGAGTATCCCAAGCTCAGCCCTAAATTCTCCGTACTCACTCCCTTGGTAATCTCATCTGGATTTGTATTTCGAAATACCATTTCTGTGCTAATGATTTCCAAAGATGTCAAATAGGCATCTTAAATTTATCATGACTAAAACTAAACTCTTGATACATAACCCCAAATTAGCCCCTTTACGGTTAATTGCGACTGAATTCTTCAGTTGCTGAGGCCAAAACTCTTGGAGTAATCTTTAGATCCTTTTTCCATTTACCCTACATCAGCTTGGTCAGCAAACTCTGTTGACTCTGCTTATTTTTTGCCTTCATCAGCATCTTCTATTATTATTAAAGGGCTCTACGCCTCACACAACTTCGGAAATTGAAAAGGAACCACGAATGCTATCAAGAATGCCAAAGAATGCAGAAGACCCCACGAAAGAACCACAACTCTGCCTGACCCTCAGAACCCTCTTCATTCCCTGCCTCCCCTGATGGTTCTCCCCACATCTGCTAATAATATTGCTTAACTTTTTGTTCTGAAGAAATTATACATTCATAGGAAGTTGCAAAGATAGTACAGGGATCCCGCGTGCCCTTCACCCAGTTTGCGTTGAGGTTGCATCTTACGGATGACTATAGCACAACATCAAAACCAGGAAATCAACGTTGGGGTACATGTACCATGCCGGTTAGTAAAAAATGTGGGTTTCTGTAAGCACCACTGCAAGCGAGATACAGAGCTAGTCTATTGTCACAAAGGACTTCCCCATGCCACCACTTTATAATCACATCCACCTCCCCCCATGCCTCCCCCCTGCAGAGTACTAATCTGTTTTCCATCCCTTTAATTGTGTCATTTTGATAAAGTCGTGCAAATGGAGCCACACAACATGTGATCCTTTGAGACTGGCTGTTTTTCACTCAGCGTTACCCATGAAGTCCTTAGAAGTTATTGTATGTATCAGGGCACCTGGGTGGCTCAGTCAGTTGAGCGTCCGACTTCTGCTCAGGTCATGATCTCACGGTTCATGGGTTCAAGCCCTGCATTGGGCTCTGTGCTGACAACTCAGAGCATGATGCCTGCTTCAGGTTCTGTGTCTCCCTCTCTTTCTGCCCCTCCCCTGCTTGCTCTCTGTCTGTCTCTCTCTCTCTCTCCCTGTCAAAAGTAAATAAACATTAAAAGAGTTTAAGAAATTATTGTATGTATCACTAATTTCTTCCTTTTTAATTGCTGAGTAGTATTCTATGGTATGGATGTCCCACAGTTGTTTAACCATGTACTTATTGAAGGACATTTTGGTTGCTTCCGGTTTTTCACTATTACATAGGAAAATGTTATGAATAACCCTGTATAGGTTTTTGTGTAAACATAAGTATTCATTTCTCCAAGATAACTGCCCAGGAGTGCAATTGCTAGGCTGCATGATAAGTGTATATTTAGGGTTTTGTGTTTGTTTGTTGTTTGGGGGGGGGGGGTTGTTTTTGTTTTTGTTTTTTAGAAACTGCCAAACCACTTTTCAGAGCGACTGTATGTACCATTTTTACATTCTGGGATATTTCCAGAATCCAACCACTTCTCACCACCAGGCCAGAATCCCGATCCAAGTCATAGTCCTCCCTCCCCGGATCATGTTAGGAGTGCCCTAACTGTCCTCTCTACTTTGACCTGTGTTGTCTCCCTACCCCTTCTGTCTATTTTCACTCAGCTGCATGAGCGATCCCAGGAAGGTGAAAATCAGGCTCTGTACTCCTCTGTCTGAGACCAAGCACTAGCTTCCCATGCCACCCTGAGTAAAGTCAAATTCCTTACCATGATATCCTTTGGTTTTCCCTGTTCTCTGACTCTATTCCCCCGTCACTCCCCATCACTCACTCCCCTGCAGCTATGACAATGGCCTTCCTGCTCTGCCTACAAGTGCCACACACTCTCTTGTCAGCACAGAGCCCAATCTGCTGTTTCCTTTTCCTGAAAGGCTCTTCCACACAGCTCATTCCCAAACTCCTCCAAGTCTTTGTTCAAGCACCCCTCTCAGTTATGCTTTCCTAGCCATTCTACCTCCCTACCAGCCTTCTGTGCATTATCACCGCATACATAACTGACCTTGGCTATTCTCTCTCACCCTTCCCTAGAATGCAAGCACCTTGAAGGCAAGGATTTGACACTGCTGAATTCCCAGTGTCCGAAATGATTCCTGGCACATAACAGATGCTCAATAAATATGTTGTAAGTGGATGGATAGATGAGTAAACAATCACTGACTAGAAAAATATGATTGCCAGCATTTCATGTTTGTTCTCAATGTCCCTGTGTACAATGCCATTCAGAGCACATTGAAATGGAGGTGAAAACTGGGGCATCTGGGTGACTCAGTCAGTTGAGCACCGACTCTTGGTTTTGGCTCCAGTCATGATCTCTTGGTTCATGAGTTTAATCCTTGCATGGGGTTCTGAGCTGGGATGCAGAGCTTGCTTGGGATTCTCGCTCTCTCCCTCTCTCTCTGCCCCTCCCCTTTTTCCTCCCTCCCTCTCTCTCTCTCTCTATCTCAAAATAAATAAATAAAATTTAAAAAAATTTTTAAAAAATGCACCAAGAGCATTTACAGATATTTCCAGAAAATAGTAACAAATACATATTGGTAAATGGATACTTCAACAGTGCCTGGGGATAGATACCTGGCTAGATTCCTTGCATTTCTGCATCTCTAGAACAAAACTCTGAAGTGTCACATCAGAACACACAGCTCAGGAAGCCGCAAACCCATTCCCTGATAACCTAGAGAACAAGGCACATACAATTCACTTCCACCCTTTGGTTGTCAATCCAAACCCAAGGACAGAATCTTTCATTCTATGATGACTGTTTCTCAAAGGCTAAAAGAATGAAATGTCACCTCATTACCCACTGTATTACACTTTGAACTAACATTATGCTTAGTAAGGGAGAATTTAACCAAAACAACAGGCAAAGAGTTCGCAGCAGGTGTAAGAAAGTTCAAAGCCAATAAGGAGAGCTTGTTAATAGGCTGACAGGTACCATTAAAAGGCATGGACGTGCTAGAAAATAATCTAAATAGGCTAATTTATACTTTGCTTACTGATGTCAATTGTTATTTTTTTTTTTTGAGTGCTTGCTATGGAAATAGCCATATTATTATGTGCCGAGGTCATATTAATTCAACCAATCCCCCTGGATACTATGAGGAGGTAGACACTGTAATGGGTCCCAGATTACAGAGAGATCTAGCAACATGTCCAAAGACACACTGCCAACGAATGAGGCCCCGAGCCTCCCAAGCCCCGGCAGCCTGGCTCTGGATTGTGTTCTGCACTTTGGCTTTTCATCTTGTGTTAACATCTGAGCTAAAATATGTTACCCTCAGCATCTCGTTAAAAATTTAAGACCATCCAAGACGTAAAGGAAGAGAGAACTTAAGAGCCGAACTAAGTAACCTACAAAGTGGTAAAGATGGTTTCCAACTCAGGGGCCTGACCCTTTTTTTTTTAACGTTTATTTATTTTTGAGAGAGACAGAGACAGAGAGCGAGCAGGGGAGGAGCAGGAGAGAGAGGGGAACACAGAATCTGAGGCAGGCTCCAGACTCTGAGCCATCAGCACAGAGCCCAATGCGGGGCTCGAGCTCACAACTGCGAGATCATGACCTGAGCCGAAGTCAGACACTTAACCAACCCAGGGGCCTGACTCTTAAAGCCCATTTACTGGCCTCTTCTGGCCTCTCCTTCTACCTTTCCTACACCATCCCGGGGGAGGGGAGGGTGCTATCCACCAGCTGCCCACCCTCACTGCCTTCTCCCCACCCTGCAAGGCCCCCCCACACATTACCTAGCTTCCTTTTCCTCCTTCCTTCAAAACACCTTTCCTTCAGTCATGTAGGAAAAGAAACAGATTCATCTATTGAGACTTTCCCTTCAACACAGGCTATTACTTACCTCAAATGAAGTTTTTATCTGTCAGTCTTCAGATGCCAAGACACGAATCTCAGAGAGCATCACAGAAATATTTTTGACTGGGGTAGGGGTGAGAGGTCTCTTTCTGGTAGACCACAAATCACATCCTCTGAACACTTGTCTTTGTCTACATGCAAAGCTGGCAAAACCATAGTAGGGCACACCGCCTGTGTGATCTCTGACAAGTCCTGTCATCTCTCTGTACCTCAGTTTCCTACATACAAAAGAAGATAAAAACAGAGCTATGTCGTGGGGGAGTGGGAGGCTTCACTGACCTGCATACAGATAATACTGCTCAGAAAGTTCTTGGCACAAAATGAGCGCTATGTAAATGTTTGTTATCATTACCACTCTTATTAAATGCCCTGTGCACTGTCCTGGTGTGGAGTAAGGAGGCTTTCTCCCCTCCTCCGTTCCCAAACTCCTCTCGTCTAAAAAACACTTCCTGCCACTGGTTTGCAAGAAAGCTTGTTTTCTGCCTCTTGGAGTGGAGAATTGGGTTGACTTAATATTCCTTGCTATTCATATGGTGTGTTTCTTCCTTTAAAGCCCTCTTTGCCACCAACACTACTTTGCATGAGACTACACAAAGAAAGATTCTTGAAAAGGAAGGTTTTGAAAGAAATGTTTTGGGCCTCGTTTTCAGGAATGGCCAAGCTGGTTGAAGTCTGCTTATTGTGAGAAATGTGACACAACCTACCACAAAACAAGAATTTCCACAGTACAAGGAAATGTACTTGGTTCAAATGCAACAAAAAGAAAAAAAAAAAGGCTATTTTAGATTTATCAGCACTTGAGAGTAAATTTGCATTATTCTGAATGCTTTGCATGCTGCTCCTTAGGCTTCTTTTAACAGAAATTTAAGAGAAGGAAAAGAAAAAAGAACAGTGCAATAAAAAAAAGGGGGGGCCTCCTTTGTATATATAACTCCCGCTATGGAGACTTAGCGAAAATCAACTGCTAAGCAATGTTATCCCATCTCATTGCACAATCCACTGATAATCTTCACCTCACTTGATGGAAACTTCTATGCTTCCTTCTACTTTTTCATGGGACTGTTCATCTTCCTCATTCAGAATCTATTTCTCAAACCATGAATTTTAAATTATTCTCATTTAACTCTTGCCTCACTCTGTACTCTGAGAAAAGCCCTGAGACTTATAGACAAGAAACACATCCCGTTCTCTAGTCCCTTCCCGAATATAGGCTTCCATAAGTCACTGCAGTAACTCCCACACTATAATACGCATAGCAACTTCACGTGAAAGGATTTGCTCAGGAAATTATGAAAGAAGCCAGATAAAAGGTTAAATATCTGCATGGTTGGGGATGAAGAGGTTTTCCTAAACAAGGTATCCTACGACACCCTGCTTCCTGTGAGCTTGAGGACAAGAACTCCTGCTCTCCGAGCAGAGGGATCAGTACCTGGCCAACAGTGACTCCCTTCGACTTGCACCAGTATGATTAAAAGATCAGCTTTTGTGCCTCCACACCTTTCTGCTCCCTTGTCTGGCCTGTACTTGACATAAAGACACTAGACTAAGTAGTGTTGGAGCCCTGTGATTCTGCCCCACAAGTAAGACATGCTTAGCTGATGGCCCCATCTCGATAAGTCAGTGCGGTCTGATTGGAGCCACCACCTCCTCCTTGGCAATGGCTCTCCCACATACCCTTGGTTGTTCCTTCTGTCTGCTTCAGTAGACTGCCCTCCTTCAGCCAACAAAGCACCAATTGCTTTGACATCTTGTTATCACACATCCTGTTCACAAGCACAGAGAAGAGGACCTGGGTCCAAATAAGCAGAGTGCTGTTGCATTCTCTTCGTTAGATTGAGTGATTAAGTTACCTAATTAGGTGTCCTTAAGTCCATGGTGGCCAGATCTACACAGTTGAGCAGGATTTGTGTTGCTGGTTGAATCCAGAGAAAACATATGCTAATTTTGAGTGTTGCATTTATTTTATCCCTGTACTTCTCCTTGATTCTAAGAGTTCTCTTTGAAGTCAGAACACTGGTGTTGATCATTAGGGCACTGTTTTAATAACATCGGAGTCATTAACCTGCCTATTTGTCAATTAATGTCACTCAGTTCCATGGCACACACTGCACTAGTTCTAGTCAATTGTCTCAGAAATAACAATAGGTTACCAAAAAGACCAACTTAAGAAAAAGTGGCTAGATCAGCATAAATCCACCATCCCAAGAAATAAAACAGTTCGAAGACACCGTCCTCCAAAAAAAGGGGGGGAGGGTCATTTTTCTTGTATAAGCTTCTAGATCACTATGGCAACAAAGGCCCATAAGGGTGAGGGACTTCAGAGTCTCGCATTGGCTGTCCTGTGCTCCACCATAAGGGTGCTAACAAATGTGGGGCGACGTGGATGTTCAGTAAATACTTCTGCCACGAGAGGGAGAAGCATGGCTCTTGAATGTGCGATGTAACTTTTTTGAGACCATTTCCCACTGATCAAGTGGAAAGGGTCGTTTGAGCTATCTCAAAAAGTTAAGAGGATTCATGTGAAGCCCTTATTTGCTGCAAGGAGCCATAGAAAAGGCTGTGACTGCTATTTTTACTACAACCACCAACGATACCAACACCAAAGAGAAGAATAAAAATTGAATTGAAGCGTGACAGCCTGGACTAGTTTCTGCCAATGGAACAGGCCAGCCGTTCTGGCTGGGCACCTAGGAATGCGCAGCACCCTGGCAACCGTGTCCCTTGGGGACACAGTAGGGTAGCTAGAAACAGCACCCGAAGCAAACAGGTACAGATCCTGTCCCTTCCCTAACCTCTTGGAAAGCACAATTTCACTTCTAGGTCCCTGCACATTTACTTAGTGAGCTAGTCTAAAATTGCTTAACTGGGCCAACAGACCCAGTTCCAAAAAAAGCTAAATATACCTAGTTACCTAAGTATTTTCTGATTCTAAATAATATTATCCTGGGTCAGAGATGAGCTATATTCCTTGTTTAACTGCCATTATTGGTCCCTGTTTGACCATCATGGAACCAATGGCCCTGATCTCAATTACAGACCCTTCTTTACCCAACCGAAAACCAAGAAACCCATAAAGAAGCAATTCCTGGTTCTCGTTATGGCTCCCAATTGTCTTTGGTAAGATCGAAGCTCAGGTGGTGTTTATCTATTTGAGAAATACTGTATTTACTTGTACTCTCCTAAGGATCGATCCTCAGCACCGATATGTCTGCTTAATATGCTTCGCTTATTGCTTTGGTGATGCATACAACCATTAGGTGCACAGCATGACAAATGTATACTTGGGTTTGTGGAAATGATGTCAGGCTTTTTATCATGAATTTTAGTTTTCCGTCTGCCTGTGCAGCTACTCACGGCCAGAGCAAAGAATCAGAAGAAGCAGCGTGCGAGAATGTGAAAGGCAATACCGAAATAAGGAAAAGAACGCTCCTAGAAAAAACAAGTAGGGGTGCAAGAGAATGAAATGAACGTCATTGATTAGAAGAAAAAGTCTCAGAGATTCCAAAGATCAAAGGTTTAAAAAACCCAAAGGCTTGGAAGATTAATCTAAGCACTACCAAACTGAGAAAAACAGTCTACAAGACCAATTGAAAACCAAACGGCTGTCCCAGAAAATAGAGTAAAATTGAGAATGCTGAGAAGCTAGAAATGATATGGTAAACAACACTGGATTTATTTATTTTAAAAAGGTTTATAGCCACAATGTATATCATTATTAAAAAGCACTGCGATGACCCAAAGCAAATTAAAAAATAAAAACAAAAAAACAGAAACACTATATGCCCGTTGTCTATTAAGAGAAGTTTTAAAACCTTGTAGGCTTTCCTACAAAAAAAAAAAGCTTGAGAAATCACACAAATAAAAGAGATTCACTATGTGGCCTTTTTACTGTTATTGGTAGAGATTCATTCTTAACTAAGCCATAGGTTATCTGGCTGTTTTTAGCTTATTTTATGAAAACTGTCTATTAATATTATGTCATATTATGAAAACAAATAGGCTGAGGTGTTTCAAAATGTGCTTGTGCATGAGTGTTTTTGTATATATGTATGGGGGGAGGTGTGAGCAGTGTATGTGACTGCTTGTATGTGCACAGTGTGTTTATGCACATCTGTGTAATTGGAGAGTGTGCAGGTATGCGGTTGTGCATGAGTGTGTGCGTATGCTGTGGGGTGTGTGTGAATATGCGAGTATATGTGACCGCATGCATGAGTGCCTGTGGGGTGTGTGATTGTGAATATGTGCAAGTCGATGCAAGTATGTACGAGCGTGTGTGTGAGTATGTAAGTGGGTATGTCATGATGTGTGAAAGAGTGTACGAGGGTAAATGTGAGCGTGGGTGTGAATGTGTGTGTGCACACGGGCACATGGAAGCATATGTAGGAGGCTGTTGCTAATGGCAGAACACTTCTAATAAGAAGAAGGAGTGAGGCCTTTCCATGGCCTAGAAGGAGACCAAGTATACAGATATCTAACGGGTAAATAGCATAGCAACTTGTTTCTTATGAGATCACTCAGACCAGAACCACATTCACCAAGAAAGTCATTTCCTAAATAGTCCCCTAGAGGCTGAGGCCTGCCTTCCCATCTGTCCACTCACTGCTCTTTTAATCCTTTATTGCCAAGAAGGCAAAAAGGTCTCCAGGAGTAGCCCTTATGAGCTCCCAGCCAGGTCTTTCTCATTTCCAGGCAGCTGGCCACCTCTCTGAGGAAGGTGCCACATTCCCTGTTCACTCAGGCCCAAGACTTCTTCCAAGCCCTGATTAAAAACACTTTCATCCAAGAAACCTTCCCTACCCAACCTCCTCCCACACTGATCTCTCCCTCAGCTCTTAAGAATAACGTTCACATCTTGAATGACATATAGAACTGAATTAACCGTACAAAGAGATGAAATCACATGGCTACCTACACCAGCTGATTTTAATAATTGTAATAGTTAAGTTTTATTGAGAACTTACTATGTGCCAGGCACTCTACTAAATAAACCTTTTATATACATCTCAACTAATTGTCACAACATTCCTTTGACATAGCTACTGTATGGCTTTCATTTTAAAGATAGGAGAGTGAAATCCAGACAGTTTAAGTAAGTTGTCTGAGGTCTGTCTCTCTCTCTCTCTCTCTCTCTCCGTGTGTGTGTGTGTGTGTGTGTGTGTGTGTGTGTGTGTGTGTGTTCTCTGTGGTTCATGTTGAGTAAATTCTATTGCTCTGTCCTCAAATTCACTGATTTTAGCCTGTCTTCTCTACTCTACTATTGAGCCCATCCAATGAGTTTTTACTTTGATTATTATATTTTTCAGTTCTATAATCTCCATTTGGTTCTTTTTTTATAACTTCTATTTTTTTTTTTTTTTTGCTCAGATTTTCTGACTTTCCATTTGTTTCAAGAGAATTCATAATTCCTTGTGAAACATTTTTATGAGGCTGCTTTAAGTTGTGAGATCATTTCAAAATCTGATTCATCTCAGTGTTGGCATCTGTTGATTATCTTTTCCCATTCATGTTTTGATTTTTCCGGTTCTTGGTATGGCAAGTGACTCTCTATAGTGTGCTGGGCATTTGGGATATTATACTGTGAGACTCTGTATCCGATTTTACCTTCTGTTCTTAACGGGCAGGCCCTCCAGGTAAGGTTTCACGCAAGATGGGATGGGTGTGTATGTTCAGATGCCCTCTGAGCCCTGCCAACACCACCTTAGCAAGGGTAGGGCACTGACTCACGCAGGCTCCTTGCAGGTGGGGTGTTCCTCTACAGCTCTCCTTCTGCCTCATTGACACCTTCTTGGTGAAAGCGGGGCGCTAACTCCTACACGCTGGACTCTGCTGCCCACAGGGGAACGGAGGAGGGGTCAGGGCAAGTGCCAACTAGCCCTGCCCCCCACCATCTGATTCTGTCTTGTTGCTACTAGATGGAGTGGAGGCTCAGCTCCCCGCTCAGCCCAGTGACCCCGGGAAAGCAAAATGCTCACTAGCCCCAACACTGGTAAAGAGGAAGTCTCAGGTCAGCACTGGGTCCTACCGACACCACCCTGACAGATTTGCACTGACTGGTTTCCACTGGGCAGGGCACAGAAGATCAGCTGGCCACTTGGTCCTGCCAACACCACCCAGCGGGAGGATGAATCAAAGCACTGCCTGCTTCCGCCACGCACAGGACATAAGGTTATCTTCCCGCTCAGCCCTGCTGATACCTCCCTATGGGGTGACCAGGGCATGCTGCCTGCTCCCACTCAGCAAAGGGGTGGAAGATAGAGGGGTCATTTTCCACTGGTGTTTGACATTTGGCTAGAGTAGGCTAAATGTTTTCAAAATGCTTCCTGGCCCTTTGCCTAAGGGGAGCAGGCTCTTTTTGGAACTTTTCGTGGCTGTGCCTATGGGTGGTTCTGATTTAGAAGCTTCTGAAGTGCCTGTACAAAATATAAGACAGCAAGAAAGTGTCCCAGGAACTCACCACGTGTCATTCCTCAAGTCCTGTGGTCCCGGGCAGCCCTTCTTCTCTTACATTTCGGAGACTTCCTATGCTTGTTTATTGTATTGTGTCTGGAGATGTTTTGTTGTAATGGTGGGAGGGAGGGTAGAAAGCTTGTAGCAATGAGGTTACTCCCTCTTGGTGGAACTAGAACTACTCAAGGTATTGTAAACTCACAAATGGTGAGCCCAGAATTTGAACCATATTCCCAAGGAGAAGCTGGTATTCAACCACTGGCTAAGTTCACTTCAACTCTGACTTCCCCCAGGATCTCCCTTTGTTTCTGGAATGGACAGTCCCAACATTTATTTACAGAATTCACATTTATTTATTAAAAAAGGAAAGTGCAAGATTATATACATTTTAACACATTCTCTCAGGTTTGTCAAAATGGAAAGAGGACTAAACCCTCTCTTTATCTCCTTGCAGGGACTTCAAATTCTCAGACTTCACAGGACAGACTATCTCCTTAATATCTGACTTTCAGAGAACAAATCGTTGAAACACATAGCAGGCCACTCAATGCTTTGACTATTTTTACTTTGAGCCTGCACATTTATATGGCATACGTCCTTATTCTTAAACTATGGATTTCATGAAGCAATGCGAATTCTGAGCACATTCTAAATACCTAAAATAAATGAGTTAATTATTGGCTCTGTGACCAACACAAGGATTTTGCATCACTACCAACCTGGTTTTCACAGATAACATTGTAGCTGGTGTCCCAAGCCACGCTGTGGCCATAAAGAAATGCTCCCGCTTACTTTGCGCTGAATCTACAAAGCACGCATATTTTTGCCTGCCTAGCATTGAAGCCTTTCCTCCCGTGTCAGAGTTATGAATTCTGTAGTACCGACGGCATTCCACCACACCAAATAAACAGTTAGTTGTGGTAGATGATTAGCAAGGGAATATTGCAGGTCCCATAGAAAAACTAGAAAAATAGAAAAGTCAAAAACCGGTCTCTTGGACACTCCTGTGGGTTCTCCCTGTGGACCAATTAACCAGTGCATTCAGATGTTGGCAGTCCTTATTTCCAGAACCGCTGGCCCAATTACTGGGCTCCAAACGGTTACATTTTATGGCTGAAATGATTTAGAGCCAATGTTTTCATTGCACAGTACGTGTTCCTCTCTATGAAAACAAAACTTCCCAGAGAAGGACCACAACCGAGGCTGGGAAAGGGGAGGCAACGCACGCAAAGAATCAAACGCAAAAACCAAATGCAAATTAGAGAAGGAACAGCAGTCTTTGGACTCCAGCCCTTATTCTTTTGGATTCAGTGCCAAGTGTGTATTTAAAGACACCCTGAAATATCACCAATTTAGAATTTGTTTTTTGCCTTTGTTGAGAATTCTGCTCTGCCATAGGGTTTGTTGAACAATAAATCTAATTCAATTACCAGAGGCCAAAAAGTAGTAGCCCAATATTTTGCTTTCTTTTTTTTTTTTTTTTAATTTTTTTTTTTCAACGTTTATTTATTTTTGGGACAGAGAGAGACAGAGCATGAACGGGGGAGGGGCAGAGAGAGAGAGGGAGCCACAGAATCGGAAACAGGCTCCAGGCTCTGAGCCATCAGCCCAGAGCCTGACGCGGGGCTCGAACTCACGGACCGCGAGATCGTGACCTGGCTGAAGTCGGACGCTTAACTGACTGCGCCACCCAGGCGCCCCAATATTTTGCTTTCTTAATGACTAAGTCAGATAGACTATCAGAGACCCTAGTCATTGTTTAATGCTCAACCATTAAAAATATCTGGAGTGAAGGGTGGGAGGGAGGTAGGTTTCAAATTTTAATACAGATGTGGACGAAGCCTCAAACCTGTGTCAAGCCACCCGCTGAGGGGGAGAGTTCACCCGCTCTCACGAGTTTCGACCTATTTGGTTTAAATAAAGGAGACATCTACCTTCTTGATGTGATTGCCCAAAACCATTCTTCCACGAACAATGTCTTATAAATGAGTTTTCTGTTCAAAGTTCCATCTTGGGTAGTTAAGAAATGACAAGTGATAAGAAGGGAACCTAACTCCAAGAGTGGGACAGGTGTAACTGCCGTAAAAGCATCGTTCTCAGTGGTTTTCAGGGTGGGGAGAGAGGGATATTGCCCTCCGGGGATCATTGACAATGTCTGGACACAGTGGGTTGCTACAACTAGAGTGAAGGGTGCCACTGGTATCTAGTGGGTAGAGACCAGAGACCTAGTTAAAGATCCTTCAAGGCACAGGACAGCTGCCCACAATAAAGAATTATCCAGTCCAAAATGTCAATAGTGCCAAGGTTGAGAAACGCCATTTTATACTTTTCATACAAATTAACAATCAGATCCTTTCAAAAGTTGAGCAGAGAGCAGGTTTCCATAAGGTTTTATCTCATCTGAACAACGTGCCTAGGGTGGGAAGGAATTAAGAAAAGGGCAGGAGGTAGCTCAGAGGGCGAGCAGAAAACTATAAAGAGCAGTGACTGGAATTGAACACAAAACCTCCCTACATTTCAGTTGGGCTTAAAAACTAATTATGTCCTGGAACGTTATTAATAATCAGTCTTGTTACCTCGTCTCTGTTCTAAGAGATAACTCGGCCTCAATCCTGCTCCCACAGGTGTTCAAATTCTCCATTAACTTCTTTACATGAGGAAACAAATTTCCCTTCTTTCTCACCCTCTTGGGGCTTCTTTCTGGACATTTACATTCTAGAATTCAGCTTTTGATATTCCAGACAGAAAATAGACCTTGTTTATAACAACCTTTGAGTATTCTATTTCAAAGTCAAGTTCACATTCATCACCCCAAATTCTATATATTTTGTCTATGAAACAACACTGGGAGGGACATGTCAGCCAACTTCGAGAATTCTCATGATATAATGGGTACAGCCTGTCTCGGTTCTTTAAAAGTATTGATACACATCTCTATCTGTCAGATCAGAATTCCCCATATCGTATTTCCTGAGAAGAGTAATCTCTCATGTGTTGCCTCCAGAGTCATGCATTCAAATAAAATAATGATGTTATACTAAAAACGAGTAACTAAGTGTGGACTCTGGTCCTGGCACTCTGCCAAATGTCGGACGTAACATTATATTATTTTCTGTCCACAATAAGCCTATGAGGTTAAACTCATTTTTCCCATTGCTCTGATGGTGCACGGAAGATTCCCATCGTACAGGGAAGTAACTTGCCCAAATTTCATGGCTACTAGTGAGCCTGGGATTTCAGTCCAAGTCTTTGTTCAAAGCCGGTGCTCTTAATTAGTATGGCCTACTAGCGGGTAAAACAGAGTTTAAGGAAGAATTCTTTACTGTAGAATTTCTCAGATCCTTTAATATGCCGTGTCTAATCACAAGCGCTACATTTGTCTCCCAGACTAATTTGTCCCATGCCCCCTTTTTCACCAGGAAGCATCCTGCATGACCAATTCTGCACAGAACCTGTTTAGAACTACACCATGTTCCCCACCTGGAAGAGGCTGGTCAGAAAAAAAAATCTAAAGAGAAGCTCACACAAGTGAGTTGTTCATTAAGGGACTGGTGACCACAGAATCACCACCAAAGAGCTTTTTGAGGCAGTACAGGTGTCACAGAACTGATGAGAGAAGATCATTTCCCGAAAGAGGAGGCTAAAGAGAGTCAGAGGGCTTTCATAGAGTCTTTTTTAGAATTTAAATGAAGCACCCCCCACCCCAGTCTTCATCAGGGTAATACAAATCAAAGCCACACTGAGATACCACCTCACGCCGGTCAGAGTGGCTAAAATGAACAAATCAAGAGACCATAGATGCTGGAGAGGATGTGGAGAAACGGGAACCCTCTTGCACTGTTGGTGGGAATGCAGACTGGTGCAGCCGCTCTGGAAAACAGTGTAGAGGTTCCTCAAAAAATTAAAAATAGATCTACCCTATGACCCAGCAATAGCACTGCTAGGAATTTACCCAAGGGTTACAGGAGTGCTGACGCATAGGGGCACTTGTACCCCAATGTTTATAGAGGCGCTTTCAACAATAGCCAAATTATGGAAAGAGCCTAAATGTCCATCAACTGATGAATCGATAAAGAAGATGTGGTTTATATATACAATGGCATACTACTTGGCAATGAGAAAGAATGAAATCTGGCCATTTGCAGCAACGTGCATGGAACTGGAGGGTATTATGCCAAGTGAAATAAGTCAGGCAGAGAAAGACAGATACCATATGTTTTCACTCATATGTGGATCTTAAGAAACTGAACAGAAGACCATGAGGGAGGGGAAGGGGAAAAAAATAGTTACAAACAGAGAGGGATGGAGGAAAACCATAAGAGACTTAAATATAGAGAACAAACTGAGGTTGATGGGGGGTGGAGGAGAGGAGAATGTGGGTGATGGGCATTGAGGAGGGCATTTGTTGAGATGAGCACTGGGTATTGTATGTGAGCCAATTTGACAACAAATTATATTAAAAAAATAAAAAGAAAATTCTTTAAAACTCGAGAAATTTTAACCCCAAAGGACAATAAAACATTTCTTTTATATTTAAAAATAAAAATATAAAATATAAACGAAGCACAATTTTCACCCTTTGAGCCTTGTGTTGAGGTCTTTACCAATGAACAGCTGGAGAGCATTAAAAGCTTTGTGACTATTTTCTTACCTTCTAGAACAAAAGATGTTAAACTGCCAAGGGAGGTTTGGTGACTTATGAAGTATCCTGCATCATGATTGGTTCATCATTGGTTCATCAGCTGCAAAATTGGTTCATAAAGGCCCAAAATGAAGTGTTACTATTGAATGAATTTCCACATTTTCATAATAACGTTGTTAACTTGTCATGCTTTTCAAAACTTGCCTCTGTGTTCCTCACTTTTATAGTCAATATTTAAGCGGGATCATAATTCTGGGAGGATTCAGACTCTGGGGAACAAGGGAAAATCGGGTAAAGAGCATTATATCCCATAAGTCACATATACTTTAGGGAAGCCAAGAGGAGAGACAGTCAGCAAAATAAAACCAGATGTGAATTTGATATGATGATACCAGGCCTTCCAATAGGAAGAGCACTTTCAAATACACATTTTTTTTTTCTTGGAATCAGTTGCATCACGGAATAAGTGAAACACTGAGCATCTCTTGCCCAAAAAGAATTACATGAAGCCCACACAGGGCTTTTGAAAATTCATTTACATTTGAATGATGCAAATTGTAATTTAGTATAATAAAGTCTGGAACTGAGAGAGAGAAATCATAGGAACAACTTGACTTCCAGTCAAATCTAATCCTAGCCCTCATCTGAACATGCTACCTTCAGTCAACATGTCCCATCAGAGATGTTTTTTCTGTAAAACAAGTCATATCCTTCCTAATCCTGCCACACCCGCCCATCAGTGATAGGATCAAATGTGGTCTACAGATGTGGATATTTCCACATAAGGTATTCTCAGAGATTCCTCGTGAACAACAGATGTTTCTGTCTGAGGCTTCTTTGGTACGACAGATACAGCATAATCATGCCACAATAAGAGTGAAGTTCTCTACGATATGTTCAGGTTCTGATGTAGAATTAGCAGAGTAACAAGTCTGTATCAACAAAAGACCGTATCTTTGCTGGACGAAACACTATTCACCAGTTGTAGACTAGTAGACTACAAACAACTATAAACACACCTCCCTACTTTCAAATACAAATAGGATCACAGCGCAAGAAAGGTTTTCTGATCTTTCCTCAGAATAGTTAACTCGTGTAATTTCTAAGCCTGAATATGACAACGTGGGGAGGAGGACTAAGGCACCACAATGTGGGGAGAGCATGAAGGGGAAACGCCATTTTTCTTCACTGTGCGTGTACGTTCGGTCACTGCAGCAGGGTACTGCCCCCTGAAGTTGAATTTATATTTGGCAAAAACACTTCAGTAAAAAGTATGATTTTATAGTCTCTTTATCAACTTTCAGACTTCAGAGAGTCTTAGATGTCACCTAGCATAACCACCCAGCGCCCTCCAGTCATGACTTGGGTCTTAGCTGGTGGGCAGCACGGCTCCCTTTAACAGAGAGGCAGCTAAGGATGCACTGAAGTAATTATATCCTGTGTTGTGTTCCTACTCTATGAAAATACTTCCATGAACGAAAGCAGAATTGGACTTCCACAAAGTTCCTCGGGAGCAGCACAAACTGAATCTAGTCTTTCTTTAGAAAGACTGAAAGGCACACTACTCCACCCTGGAAAGGAGCTGCTCCCCTCAGAGCCAAAGTTGGTCCATTCACGCAACCTTTCCTCACGCGATGGCTGTGGAGACTAAGCATCCTGGCCTACCCTCTCTCTGATACACCCACCTCCCAACCTCTGGTTCCTCCACCCACCCTTTCGTGTTTGGATTTTCTCATTTTCCTTCCTTCCCTCCTTTCTCTTCTCAAACCACATGCTCCCAGATGTCGCATAGATGAACACTACTCATTCTGAATCTTCAATGCAGATTTCTGTTTCCAGCTCAAGTCCTAACTGAACCACATGCACAGATCAGACACGTCTCAATCTCAAAGTGCCAAAGCGGCATCTTTCCTCTGCATCCGCTACCTCAATGAATGGAATTTACACTTTTGAGTCCTAATAAACAAACTTCCCCGTCAATACGCCCTTCCAATAAATCCGTTTCCTAGAACATCCTTGAATTCTCTTCCCTCTTCTCCATCCTCCCCCTGCCACTTTCATTCAGGTCATTGCCATTTCTCACCCATTTCCCTCACTGTGGCCAGAGTGATCTTCCCAAAACCCAAGCATATCCCATCATCTTAATCACACAAAAGAAACCATATCTAATTAAACTCCCTTTGTCATGTAAAAGTATACTTACTGACCATATTTTTTTTTTAATTTTTTTTCAACGTTTATTTATTTTTGGGACAGAGAGAGACAGAGCATGAACGGGGGAGGGGCAGAGAGAGAGGGAGACACAGAATCGGAAACAGGCTCCAGGCTCTGAGCCATCAGCCCAGAGCCCGACGCGGGGCTTGAACTCACGGACCGTGAGATCGTGACCTGGCTGAAGTCGGACGCTTAACCGACTGCGCCACCCAGGCGCCCCATTACTGACCATATTTTATAGACAAAAAATATGCACATAAATGGCATTCTTTTTTTTAATTGAAGTATGATTGATATACAATGTTAGATTAGTGTCAGGTGTGCAACATAGTGATTCAACATTTACACACATTACAAAATGATCACGATGATAAGTCTAGTTATCATCTGTCACCATGGAAAATTGTTATAGTACTGACCATATTCTCTATGCTATACTTTACATCCCTATGACTTATTTATTTTATAACTGGAAGTTTGTACCTCCTAATTTCCTTCACCGATTTCACCCATCCCCCCCACACTCCTCTCCTCTGGCAACCACCAGTTTGTTCTCCGTATTTATGAGTCTATTTCTGTTTTGTTTTGTTTGTTCACTTGTTTTGCAAATTCCACGTATAAACACCATACGGTGTTTGTCTTTCTCTGACTTCTTTCACTTAGCGTTAATACCCTCTATGTCCATCAATGTTGTCACTACATTGTATTCTTTTCAAGAAGAGGTTTGAGTTAAACAAAAGAAACAGTTGTCAGAAAGGAAGAGAGGCAGCTTTACAAAACATTTCCACACAGCTCATCAGTTCTAAGCTGTTCGTTGACGGTAAACATATGGGAGGAAACTACAATATAAGACAGAGATTTAAGAGCCCCATAAAAAAATACCCATATTTTAAATAAGACATTTCCCAGACCCTCATACCTGGGTAAAATCACAGGACATGCTCTGAGATGCCGTTCAGTTTTTAAGAAAGAAGTTAATCTTCCATTTCCCCCATCAATAATAACTCTGTGGTACTTTTACACCCGTCCACTCACACACATTACAGGGGGGTTCAGATCGAGTTCTCTAGCAGGGATAAATGCTCTGGGTTGAAGAGTTTGAAATGATTGTGATTCAATCACAGAAACAGAAAACTACCTTACATCCTCTTCATGAGGAAGGTTAACTCCTGTATTGTATGAATTGTCCATCATGAAGAGCATCACATGAGAAATGAAAGTGGATTCTGTTAACAGAATTAAACACAAAGCAGAGTGATTTAATTATACATTCGTAGGCTCCGCAAATTGGCTCTGTCTTTTCTTGGCTCTTCCAGTTTTCAATAAATACACACTAAGAGTCACAACTTTGGCGTTTCTTGACAATTCCCAAACAAAATATTTAGATTCATTCATTTCTCTAAATTTATTTAGAGAAAAATGTTTAAAGGATGATGATGGACTGGACCTAGCCACATTCCAGGTAAGCAGGATATCTCAAATTTTCAAATTCACTTATTTATTTTTGACAAAATCCACAGTATATTCTCATTTACAGTAGTGTAAAATCAAAGGAAAAGTTCTTTTTTAGTATTGGCATTTGACCTTGAAGGTTAATAAACTCTCTAAAAACAAAAACAAGGGGCGCCTGGGTGGCTCATTTGGTTAAGCGTCCGACCTTGGCTCAGGTCATGATCTCCCAGTCCGTGAGTTCAAGCCCCGTGTCGGGCTCTGTACTGACAGCTCAGAGCCTGGAGCCTGCTTCAGATTCTGTGTCTCCCTCTCACTCTCTCTGCCCCTCCATCACTCTCTCTCTCTCTCTCAATAAATAAACTTTAAAAAAAGCAGAAATATTTTGATCGAGATTTTTATTGTTCATTGTCCTTCCATGCTTTGGAATCTCATCAAGATCCTGTTATAAATCTGCAAACTCACAGGTGTTGCCAGCAGCCCCTTAGATAAGTTGATCTTTGCTAACATAATTTTAAAGAATCATTTTTAAAATGGGCCCATTAGCAGATCTTATTTGAATTCAATTTTCATAGTTCTGTTAATAATCAGAACACATGCTTTGGTTGCCATATCTCAAGCTCTTCAACCTCCCCAGAGACTCGTAAGGGTGGATACATTTATGGCCAAGTCACTACCCTGCCTGGCTACCCAAACAAGATGATTTGGGCCAAAAGCATATAGAAAAATGAGGTTTGGTTCTCTTTCAAAAAAAGAAAATTAATCGCTATACTTTTTGTTCTAATTATGGCCATAACATGATTTTTTTTACCCTCACCAGGAACTTGGAGACTATTTCAGATGCGACAGAAAACTTGAAGAAAAAAAAATGCAATAGGAGAGCCGTTCTGAAACATGACATTAGTACAATGTCAATTCCCTACCTAAATGCAACCAAAAAGATGAGGACAATATCTTTCTAAGGTGGATAAAAATAAATAAATAAAACTTGTGAGTGAAAAGGAAAGCACTCCGAGAAGATGCATTTACAGAGGATTAACCTCTGCAAGGCTAATAAGATAGGGAAGGAAATGATAAGGAATTAAGACTGCATTTCTCCCTGCTGAGCCAGAGATAACTGCATCACCGCCAAGAATTTGTGTATGTGTTGCCTTCTATGAAAATCTATAGATATTTTTGCCCTATTTTTATGCATGTAAAATATGAACATTTTAAACACCACAAAACAGCCTTAATTGCAGATATTTTATTTAACTTTAACCTTTTAACAGGATCCATACTCATTAAGATTTCACCTCTATATTTCAGCTCTCCGTTTAAGGCCCCTGGTACGTATGTCAATCCACGGCTATCTAGAGCATTAACTGAAAATGTCAAAAGTGTAATTCTTCATTACAGCAGAAATAGAATTATAAAAATTAGATCTTCCAATTACAAATGACATTTACCACTCCAATCGAGGTTAGCCTTACATGTGGTTGGGGTCAGAGGGCGAAGGAGAATCAGCCTGTACTCCAAAATAACTCCAGCACAGGTCTACCATTGAGGTTTTGTTTCCACCTTTAGTAAATTCTTCCATCATCTTGGTTCTGAGTCATAGTAGCCACAATAATAGCTGTACTTTATTTCAGATTTTCTGTGCACCAAATACTGTGTTCAGCTCTTAACAATTGACCTAAAGGAGTCCTGAAGTCTGGACTAAAATCAGACTCCACGTATTTGAACCCTGGCTCTTGGGAAAACTCCCTAACCTTGCTAAACTTCTGTTTTCTCAAGTGTGAAATGGGTTTGATTGTATCTATATCGTAAGATTGCTGTAAAAACGATGAGAGAAGATGACCAAGAAAATTAAGGATTTTTCCTAAGATCACACTCAACTAAAGAAATGGAAGAATCCGATTCAAACCTGGTTCTGACAGCTCCAAATTTCCAAGTTCCCATAACTTTCCACTGTATCACACCACCGCTGAGGGTGGCCAGGATGTCATGCAGACAGAAGGTACCAAAGAGGAGCAAGACCAACACGAGCAGTATTTCTATTCCTGAGAGGAAATCCAGACCTGTGAGGTCCTGAGACAACCTAAAGCAGACAGACCCTGTTTGATGCTCAAACTATAGGAACTTCTATTGGTGACATGTTATTTGGTTGTACATACCACAGGGGTGGAGAAGGAGTTTCTGACCAACAGTGTCTGACACACCATAGGAAATACACGCACGCACACACACACACACACACACACACAGGATTGAGGGTAAATAATGAGTCAACTAATGAACTCTAAGCAATTCTATATAAGAAAGAGAAATACTCCTTCTTGCAGTGAAACATTTCACATCCCTTTCCCAACCTCAGCACCCTTCAAACACCCGGATACCTACATTTTATGACAGAAGATGAGGGGTACAATTGAAGCTGGGATGAGTTATGGTTCCTCTTGATTGTAAGCTCCATCAAGGTGGGATGATCATCAGTTTTTGTGACCACTGTACTCATACCAGCCAGCACATGCTGAGTTAACAGTCAGTACTTCTTGAATTGAATTGGATTGAATTGAATTGAATCAAATTGCTACTGTGATCTTCCTCCACAGCACACAGATATTTGACCCTCTTGTTTTGTCTTGAACTCTCAACATCTAGCAGTATGTAATTTGACATACATTTGGATCCCATCCACATTAAGCATCTGCGAGGCAAAGACCCAAAGCCACACAGATCAGACATATCAACTCAGGGAAAATGGAAACATCCCACATCAAAGGCATGTGCATTCATCTAAATGGCTCTGTTTAATATATAAGATAATGCAACTTGAATGGGGAGGTGTGATATTACATGATACTAATCTGGATTTAAATTTTTTTAATGCTTATTTTTATTTTTGAGACAGAGAGCAGGAGCAGGGGAGGGGCAGAAAGAGAGGGGGACACAGAATCTGAAGCAGGCTCCAGGCTCCCAGCTATCAGCACAGAGCCTGATGCGAGGCTTGAATCATGAACCTGAGATCATGACCTGAGCCGAAGTCGGACACTTAACTGACTGAGCCACGTAGGCACCCCGGTACTAATCTGGATTTAAGATAGACTTTCCTCCTTCATGAAATCCAGAAAGAGTCTCACAGTGGTTTTTTCTTTGTAAGACATCACAGTCGTCTGAAGACTTGACTGGGACAAAGGATTCATTTTCAAGGTGGTTTACTCACAAGTTGGTTCTCTTTGTAAGGTTCAGTTTCTCCAGAGGCCGCAGGCCCCCTTATCATGGTGCCTGGCTTCCTCTGGCTTTATGTGGTCCAAAAGAGCAAGGTGGGAGCTGTGATCTTGTATGACCTAGCCCCAAAGCCACATGCCATCACTTTGCATCTTTGATACCATTTGGCAGGTTACCTACCACAGCTTTTCTCCCTAAAGTTAAGTTGAGGAAGCCAAAATCACATTGTTCATACGGCTATATAATTTCTGTAAAGCTTTTTAGAAATACACATCAAAAACCTTAACAATGTTTATATTCTTTGATGGAATAATTCCACCTCTCAGAATCCATCCCAAAGAAATAGTCACAAATGCCAAGAAACACTTGTATTATGAGAGAAAAAGGGTTTTGTTGTTGTTGTTTTTTTATAAATACATAAAAGTTATAAATAAAAGACCCAGAATAACAAAATGGTTAATTAAATTCAGGTGCATCCCTTGATGCTAAGATTCACCTTTTTCCACATTTTCACATCTCTGAACTTGGAATATGTCTTAGAGTAGTTAGCACCTTATTATCCCCAGCAGACACGCAGTAGGCAAAGAGTAGCTGTCAGTGCCATGAACTTGGTCACAGATGTTCATCTTCTCATTACCTCAGCTGAATCATGTACTTTGTTGGTACCACACATGTTGATTTCACTGCTACTTAAAACATCTTCCAAGTAACACTTCGATTCAGCATTGAGATGAAAAGTTTTGTGTACACAAAAAGGCATGTAAACAGAAGGGCAGGGGGTCAGGTTTTTTATTAATGAGGCAAATATTCATCACAGGAGGAATGATCACTATTCCAGATTTTGTTCCAAAGCAAGCAAATCATGTAGGTACTTAATAAAACATAGGTAGATGAAACTGTGTTACATTTTGTTTTGTGAGGCATGCACTGTGTATATATCTTCCATACGCCACACAACGCAACTGAAGGCAAAAGAATTGCCAAATCCCTGGATGAGATCAAAGAAATATTAAAGCTTTAAAAGGCTGGTGTGACCAACAAATGTTTCATGTAAGGCGATCATTAAGGATTTGTGTCACAGCTTAATTCCAAACAATTTGGGGGCGTCTGGGTGGCTCAGTTGGTTAAGCGTCCAACTCTTGACTTTGGCTCAGATCACGATCTCACGGTTCATGAGACCGAGCGCCATATCAGTCTATGCACTGAGTGTGGAGCCTACTTGGAATTCTCTCTCTCCTTCTCTCTCTGTCCCTCCCCCATTTACTCTCTCTCTCTCTCTCTCTCTCTCTCAAAATAAATAAACATTTTTAAAAATAATGATGATATTTACAAATATTAAAAACAGAGATGGAACTGTACCCTCCCAGCACTTATAACTTCCTTTGTGACCCGTTGCTGTTATCTACCTAAACCTTTTTTTTAATCCGTTTGTATTTCATATCTTTCTTCTTCTGTGAGAAGTACATTCTCTAGATTCACAAGCTTCAAGTTCTCCCTCCTGCATGGTGCTGCTGGATCGGGCCAGTGCATGTCAATGCAACCTATATTCTTCACACTTTTGTGATCTGTAATAAACCTTTTGCAGGCTTTGCTATTCCAGCCACAAATGCTGGTTTATTAGTTTTTTTCTCCAAATATTGAAACTCTTTCAGAAAACTTAAGGACCTTTCCAGTACTTAATCATTATTCTGACCTCCCCACCCTAAGCCATTCTGAGAGCAGGTCTACAGCAGGCCAAGTATACGCCCAACTTATTTATCCAGTTGTGACATCTTTCCATCTTTTTCCTATATGACAGAAACTAAGAGGAATAAAAGAGGAAATACATCTTTTCCTGGGCATTTGAGTGATCAAAGGGCCTTTTACCTGGCATAGTTTGCAACCATGGGCTTTTGGATAGTAACTTTAACTTAATCTTTCTCTCTGCCTTGGATCTTTCTAAGTTTTATTGCATTTGCAAAATCCAGCCCTTTCTTCTTTTCTCCCTCTCACTCTTCTTCTACAGCCAAAACAAATTGTGATCAATTGCCAGAGGCAATCTTGGATTGCAAACAGGAAGCAGGATGGATCCCCACTTGCCATGTTTGGGCTCTTCATCATCAACACTGACAGAAGACTTCCCCCAAAGCAGCATATCCATTTGTCTCTGCAGTTAGCAAGTTTCCACCCTTGTGCCTCATACATTCCTCTGTCACTTACCAAATCTGACGTGACCCCGCTGCAGACTATCACCCATCAATTCTACCGTCAAGGCCACCATGCCCCAAACTACGCTCTCCCACTGGCACCACCGATCAGCCAAGTCCCTAAATCCAAAGTTATTACCAGAAGTTGTTTCCATTTACTTTCTCCTACAGGTAAATTCATCTGACGGTATAATATCAACCCATTTAGGCATTTAACCTGCAGCCCATAAGCACGTTCGACTGCCTGTCTGAGTCCTACTCCCATCCCCAACTAGTTCAAATAATAAATACATAAAATCAGGCTTTCCTGCTATACATTTACACCTAATAATAACTATGTTTGAATTGGTCTGAGATTGAAGTTCAAGACTTATTTTGCCGGAGCTAGACTTTTCCCAGAGACTTGGACACAGAGGCACAGCGGAGTAAGACGAGATGCAGGGGCGCCACAGTAATAGAGAGCTCATTTCAAATCAGAGACACAGCACATCTGCTTGGTGTAGGGAGAGGCTCATCCAGGACACAGATTTGGGGGAGGAGGCAGAAGGGTCTGCTAGAAGTGTCTCGTCACCATTACATTAAGACCTAGACTTTGTAAAGTCAGAATTTGCCAAAAATAGTCATAGAAGGATATATTTCATTGCTCTGTCATGTGTGAGACGTTCATTAGCATTTCATGCAGGCAGGCAGAAAATCTCTGGAGAAGCGGAGAAATCACATTCCCAGCTCATTCCCCACGAAGCACTGCAAATTTGGCATTTCTGCGCAGGAGGAAACCATACCCTGCTGGCAACAGACTCATCATCAACCCAACTCACAATGAAAACACAAAGAAAGCAAAACACCCCTGCATCTTTATTGCTCTCAGTACCTGGTGAGTATTTATCAGACTCAGGAACATTTCCTGGAATCATTACATCAAGTCTCTTTTCACCTGAAGTACCATGCTCCCTACCTGAATTCTGTTCAATTCATTGGAACAGAGGTATAATTAGCTTCTTTAATGATCAACATACCAGGAATCTGAAAAAGTGGGGAAGGAGAGGAGGAATGGCCTTATTGTGGCCAGAGCCCCGGGGGGAGGCTGGATGTCATCTGTGCCTCGGCCCCATTCGCTCCACCCTTTTCCAGAGTGGGGTCCTCTCTAACCTAACAGGCTAAGCTGCCACCCAGCACCAAGTGATAAACAGCCTTGATGCTGAATTTGACTTGCACCTTTGAGGTTATGTTGGTGCTCCTTGCTCTGCAAGTCTCTCAATCATCTATGGCAACACAGAACTGATGAAGTGCATGAAGGCCAGCACTTCAAATATTTGACCTCACTTTCCATCATACCTTTTAGCAGAACTGATTAACAAGGAACAAAGTGGGCAGTTTTAAACTTTACCTCTTCCTCCTTTAATGGCCCTGCTTCTGGTGGAAGAGTAATAAACAGCAGCGATCTAAAGGCCGTGTGTCCAAGGGGACAGGCTGGATAATCAACGTCTGAATTCTGAGGAGTCCGTTATGCACCTGCACCCACCCAGAAGGGGAAGGCTTTGTCTCTTCGCGGCCTGGAAGGGCCAGTCTGTGGCCTGAACAGTGCTTTGCATTACAAATTTATGCCGATAGAGAGGACAAAATAAAAAACTATTACACTGTCTTAAGTGCATGTCTTTGAATTGACTTTCTGTCACCTGCCTCTCAGCGACCTCATGTTGCAGCTGGCAGAAGACTGACTGCCACTGTCACTGTTCCCTCCATGCTGACATCTCAGATCATTGCGCCAAACCTCACCACCCTGTCTTTTAATTCTGTGTCAGGATTTATTCTGCCTCATCCAGTCCTAATGGTTCATCACTGAAAACAATAAAAATCAAAACGAACGACCCGAGAATATTAGTTATCTAAAAATCAAGTTTTTTACAGAACATTCAGTGACATGGGGAAATGCTCATATGTAATGTTAAGTGAAAAAACCAGGAGACAAAATTATGTATATGCAACACGATCTGATTTGATTATATGTATATGCATGTGTGTATAATTCCACAATATTAATCTATTTTTTAAGTGTTGGTTTATTTATTTTTATTTTTTATTTTTAAATGTTTATTTATTTTTGAGAGAGCACGAGCAGGGGAGGGGCAGAGAGAGAGGGAGACAGAGGATCCAAAGTGGGCTCTGAGCTCAAACCGGAACCGTGAGATCATGACCTGAGCTGAAGTCAAACACTCAACGACTGAGCCGCCCAGGCATCCCCACAATATTAATCTTGATCATTTCTTGACAATGTCGTTAAAAGCAATTTAAATTTCCTTCCTTATGCTTTCAAAACTTTACTAAATTGTGCATGTATTATTTTTATGAGCAGAAAGAAAATAATCTTTTCAAACTGCTCTGCAGATGTAAACTATTCCTCAGCTTAACCCTGTATTTTTATTGTTGATTCATACTATATTCTACTGCACTAACTTCACAACCCCATCAGCTGGATTCCCAAAGTTCCATCCGCATGGCTCAACTCTGTAGCATCCAGAATGCACATGAAGCGAGCAGCTGACTTATGGGTGACTTCTCAAGACGTCATGTGTCAGGAAGCAGAATGAGCCAGAAGAACTGGCTTCTAGTCCCCATCCTTCCCCTAATAGTAATGCAAGGACCTTGGAAATCCCTCTGAGCCAACTTCTCCCATATATGAACTGAAAGGTTGAGCTGGATGACCCAAGGGCCCATCTTGCTTGAAATCTCTGCTTTTCATGAGCTGCCGGACCTAACTGCAGCAGAAGGTTCCAGTCACCATGAGTGTGAGGTTACTGCAAAGAAGCTCATGAGGCAAATGATTCTCATTCAACAGGAAGTGGTGAAAGCCAAGAGTCATAAATATCCAAATATATGTGCTGTTTTATCTCAGAACAAATCTCTCAGGCAAAACAAATCTATTTTGCCTGAGGATCATTTGCCTCAAGAGCAAAACTTTGCAGTAACCTCACACTCATGGTGACTATTTACATTTACGATGTAAATACAGCCCAAATATCTACAGTAGTGGAAATGGAGGGTGAAGGAGGGGTTCAGAAAAGAGATCAGAAAGGCAGTCTTTCAGTAACATCAAATTATATAATGTCCCAAACATAGACAAGGAGTTCACTGCACACCCAAAATTTAAATATAATAAAGTCTGAATTCACCTGGATCATGAAGTGACTCAAGGATAAATACCAGGAATGATTACAATAACCTGAATCTGGACAATTAGTCATAGAAAATATAACCTTTAACTTGGATGAGATTACTGACATGTTAATTTCTCTTTTTTTTTATGTTAGTTAATTTCTTAAAATTATGCAAGTCACACATAAATTCACCGTAATATAAAATTCAAACAACATAGATGAACACAGGATAAGAACATGAAAGTTCCCCTCTGGTCTTACCTTCTGGCATCCCACATCTCTGCCCACAGATGACCTACATTGTAGACCCTTTTTGTTTTAAATCTTCACACGGTTCTTACCTATCTCTCCCAAAGCACTACAAGAATATCTATAAATATCAGATGTCTTTGTTCTGTCACATTTAACCAAAAACTTGACAAATTTCTTATTAAAATGAAATCGTTCCTTTTCAAAGAAGAATCCATTCTTTGGATTCTACAATGGATTCTAACCATTTTTCCCTATCTGTTAATCTTCTTATCTGTAAAATAACAAACAAATCAACATGGATATTAAAGGAAGAAATGCTACTGGGACAGCAAAAACAGCACAGAAGCCTCTCTATGTGCACAGCTTCTGACCTCCCAGACACAGACATACGCAGACCTTCACTAGCTCAGACTCTTGAAGCTCCGAAGATGCCCCCAGCTTAGTTACCATCTGAAAATACATCCAGTCTGTGGGAGCTTCTGGAAAACAGTTATCACAGCCCTTCCTTCTCCACCCTTCTTCTCAGTCTCAACTCTTCCTTCTCTGCAAAACTACTCCCAGGCAGAGCTGCAGTACAAGAAAAATCAGGTATTCTGGAGGAGAGAGAAGCCCAGAGATGCCTCTCAGATTAGAGATCAGTCCCGAAGCTCTCATTATTTAAACGCTGACATGGAAAATGTATTACTGGAAGCCCAAGTTTGTGGAAAATCTGAAACTCGATGAAGGTTTTTTAGCGATCGCTTATGTGTGGAGACAATAGAAAATGAAATAATTTTAAAAATAAAATATAGTTAACCAAACAGCACACATCCAAAACATTATTGAGCTCAGAGAAGGGAAATGATGGAAATGATGCTTTTTTCTTAACACAGAGGAAATATGCTGTATCTACTAATAAGAAATATTTATTGAGTGCTTACTATCCTAAGCATTTTACATAAGTTAAACACTTTAATTTCACAACAAACCTACAGGAAAGTATTATTATCATCTCCATTTTAAAGATGAGGAAACTAAAGAACAGAGAGCTAGTAAGCTTCATCTCACAGGATCTGGGCTCTCCCTCCCAGTAGCAAAATGGCTGTAGCAGTGTCAGCCCTCACATCTCCTCCCTATACCATCCAGAGGAAGAGAAGGTCTCTTCTAGAATTCACACTCTCATTGGCCTGATGGTGTCACATGCTCTTCCCATGTGGACAGGGAGACTGGGATATGCCAATGAGACTAAGCCTAACAGAGCCACCTGAATAGGTAACTGGAGGCAAGGTCAATGTCACCAAAACTTCCTGGCTGAAAATGGAGGTAGTAGGAAAAGGGAGATAATGGATCCTGGAGAAGTGGCCTTCTCTGAAATGTCTACCATAGTATTCATCAACCAGAAAAAGCAGCACAGAAAATTTCTCCAATGGTACCATTATAAACATCCTCCAACTTGAAACTATTAACTCTTATTGGCACTATTTGTTCTGGAACAGTATGTCCTCCAGCAATTACTTTTTAAACAAAAGTCAAATTTTTATTCTATCCTTTGTTCCCCAGAATCAATTTCTCCCAGAGACAAAGGTAGATTTGTAACACATGCTGGGCACTCTCAGGAACATAGGTGATAATACTTTATGGGAAAATTTGATAGTGCAGAACCAGGACTACCTTACACCTTTCGATTAGAGGAAAAGGATGCTTTCAAATAAGAAGATTCTTTCTACCTAGTCGTCTTTTATGCATGTGTTATTTCACCCCTGAGTAAGGAGTTAGTGCTTTGCTTACACACAAGCAAAGCACACAACTGAAATCAAGAACTGTATGAGTCCTTATGAAGTACTCAGAACTATCTCTGCTTTTATTCTAAACAGATAATTAGCTACCCAATTTCAAAGATGTTCCCAAATGAAGATGCCACCGTGTTCCTCGGGAACACATTTTAAAGTTTAATGATCTTTACTATCAGCAGGATGCCCGTATTGAAACTACCATTGAATTCAATTTAATACAATGAATATTTGTTGACTATGGAGTACCTCTACGTGACCATCCTGAGGCTCCCACCCGTGTCTCAGCAGAAAACATCCTCCCCATTAGCCTTCACAAACCAGAAGACCAGGGCCAGTTGTCCACAAGTTAATCAACATATACGCATTTGAGTAGCCGTGCTAGGAAAAGTGACATGCAAACAAGCGTAAACATTGTCTTCAACCTCACCTCCCCAGGATACTTGTTTGCATTTCATTTTCCTGGTCCTCGTGTTTCCATGGCTTTCCTCTGAACCTCCTGCTGGTTTTCCACTGCTGTGATAAATAGATATCTCACAATTGAACTTGGAAGCAACCAAATGGATCCTAGAAAAAAAAACAGTGGCTTATTTGGGGAAACAGATTCCCAACCACAACCCTTTTACATTAAGTTGTGCTTAAATGCAAAAGAAAAATAAATACAAAACACTGAAAGAGTAAACATAACAGATATCAACTAATAATCCAGGGAGCAACACTCCATATCATTAGTACCAGGCATGACTAATCTGATAAAGCCCTCAGCTCACACCAGCTGTCCATAATCAGAATAGACTAGCAACCATTCCCAGGCCTACAGCGGGCACACAAGCTGCTGAGAAGGGCTGATTCTATCAAAGCCTAAGCAGCTCCAAAGTTCATTCGGTTCTGCTCCTGGACAAGCTTCAAAACCATTTTAGACCTCTCCAAGGGGCGGTAAAGCTCCAGAGCAGGTGTATTAGGGAGTGATTGAAGTCATCTCATTTAATGTGAGAATCCCTTTACAACCATGGCCAGCCATTGATCCAGCACGGCAGAGCCGGGCAGGGCCGCGCCTGTGACCTTGGCCATGTTCCCAGTACTGGGAAGCCGTCCCCACCACAGTGTGTCCAACCCTCCTTCCGGTGACAGGGCTTCAAACAGAGGAAGACCGCTCTCATGGTCCCTAAGTCACAGCTCCCGCTGTCTTCTTCATAGAATATCTGACAGCCTGCATACAGTTTGCATCTCTCTCTCCTTGTCACTTTGGCTAAGCAAGTTCTGTGATACAAAATCTAGACTTTTTGCAAAAACTTACCTACTTCCTTTTCTGTCATATTCCTTGTGTGAAAGGTGTTTATATTTACTTTGTACTCACTCCGAGTTGAACGAGTGAGTGCACCAGTATACATCATAAGAAGTCTTTAACCTGAGGATGTCCTTTTCGTCATGAATCAACATTTATGCTGCTTTGTGCCTATTTAAACTATGCTCTGCCCATTTCCTCTGCCTTTGAGTCTCTCTGTATTTAGTCTTCTCCACTCAGCCCTTCTTGCCCTGTGGATTAAGGTCAGGTAGCAAATGCCTCTCTTCTACATCATCTAATTGATCGTGCTGGTGTGACATTTCAATCTCTGCTTCATCGGGAGAAGCAGCTTCGTGTGACATGGCAATGCTGTGGGGGAAAAAACAGAAATAGAGAAAGCCTATTAACCTTCAGAAAATGATAGTACATTTTGTGCTTCTTTTATCACCTGATTATTTTCTAAGCAGTAAAACTTTCAATTCATTAAGCCCTAGGTGGGTAAGTGATGCTTTAGCCAACAGAGAACGAGATACCACTTTTAAGTGATTTTCTGACATTCACACACACTGGGAGAGATTGGACCGATGACCAACTATGAAAACCACAGACCTGAGTTCCCAACACTGAGGTGCTCCGTCTACACGTTTGTACGTTGACATTTACGCAAAGAACAGCAACGTGTAACTCCAAAAGGCAAAATTCAGACCTCATCTGAAAGACCTGGGATTATAACCCAAAGTACCCAATATAGACTCAGTTTCTGCTGTGTGTGGCAGCTTTACTTAAGTCACTTATCCTTACAAACATCCTGTCAACATCTGGAAGATGGGCTCCATTTTACAGGTGAGATCCTTGAGGTGTGGACACCTGTGACTTCTTGAAGCTTATGTGTGCAATGGAACTAAATTAAAAACAAATCAGTCACTGAATCAGCATGACACATCAAGTGTTTCTCATAATCCCTCCTCTCTGAGATCTAATATTACAAAATGAACTTCTGCTTTTACCTACCCGAGATTTTGACAAGCAATTAAAAGCAATAATCACGGGGCAGGCTGGGTGGCTCAGCGGGTTAAGCGTCCGACATCCGACGTCAGCTCGTGATCTCGTGGTTCAGGACTTCGAGCCCTGCGTCAGACTCTGTGCTGACAGTTCAGAGCCTGGAGCCTGCTTCGGAGTCTGTGTCTCCCTCTCTCCCTGGCCCTCCCCTATTTACACTCTGTCTCTGACTCTCTCAAAAATTAAACATTTTTTTTTAATTTTTTTTTAACGTTTTATTTATTTTTGAGACAGAGAGAGACAGAGCATGAACGGGGGAGGGGCAGAGAGAGGGGGAGACACAGAATGGAAGCAGGCTCCAGGCTCTGAGCCATCAGCCCAGAGCCCGACGCGGGGCTCGAACTCACGGACCGCGAGATCGCGACCTGAGCCGAAGTCGGACGCTCAACCGACTGAGCCACCCAGGCGCCCCAAAAATTAAACATTTTTAAAAAAAAATTTTAAAAAGAAAAGAAACAGGGGAATAAAGATTCCAAGAAGGCTGCCAACATATGCTCTGAAGGATATGTCATGAGGACACTGCCTTGCAGCCAACCCTGACCTGGGCCTCAGTGGCTTGAGGGCAAGAGAGAAGCCATCATGTTCTGCTCTTCATGCAGGAACACACCACAGGGCTGTCGTAGCATCTGCTGGTGGCCACCGGTCCGGCCGCTGCTTGCTGCAGAGACCTGACTCCAAAGACCTCTCTCCACGGCGAATATAGGACCATCCGGAATATGGAAGCCCCAAGACAGTATCCAATTTTCCAGTATCTCTGGGTTGAGGTATGAAAGCCCGTTCTTTTAAAAATGTTCCAGGGAGAGGGAGAGACATTTTTTTTTCTTTCTGGTTTCCTGAGAGGATTGAGAAGTTTCCCTCTGAAATTTTTGTCAAAAAAAAAAAAAGAAGAAGAAGAGGAAATCCTTGGGGTGGGGATGCTATTGTCCTTCTGAAATTCTGTGGGTAGTTTCGAACCTTCACACCACTTGCTCCTGTATTGATCACTTGAACGTCGTGAACCTTTTTTAGGTAATCAAGCACAGAACAATTTTCTAATCTCTGCTTTGCCATTTTCTTTATAATTGTAGGCTAGTGACATATGTTCTCTCATCTGTAAAATGGTGATAATATTAGCCTACTCCAGGGAGATTTTGTGAGAATCATAGAAGAAAAGCCTTTAAACCCAGTTATAGCAACCACCCCCATAGACAAAAGTTGCTAAGGGATTGGGGAGGGGTGGGAGGGAGCACAAAGGGAGTAGGATGATAGGAGGAAACTCCGAGAAAGCAGCCCAGCCCACTTCTCCCCCAGTGATAGCATCCCAGCTTATTTTCCCCTAATACAAACTCTCTTTTACGATCTCGGTCTTCTGACCCAGCAGTTTCTCCATCAGACCTCCTCCAGGTCCCAGAGACTATTATTTCCACATTAAGTGCCCTCGCTGAAGATTTTGTTTGAGATTCTCACATTTCTATATATGCCTTGCTGCTTGCCAGACTACACAAAATATGCTAATGCCACAGTTAAAGATCCTTTCATTAAGAAAATTATAGTAACGTGGAATCTGTTGATTTTTCACCTTGGCATCAATTATATTACTGTCCATTTCCTGTTTCGGTTTTACAATGGTTGACAAGCTCCTAAGCCCCATATCAGTAGTAAAGGCAAAGCTGGTCTACAGGGCTGACCATCTGGGAATTCTTATACAGCCAGCCAGCCTCAGAGGTAAAAGTATTATCCAACATTGAAGAGCTAAGGAAAACAAAACAAACAAACCTCTGAACCCCAATATGGCAGAATTTTGAAAAAATAAAACCATACCTTGGTTGGATCTTTTTTTTAATGTTTATTTATTTTTGAGACAGAGAGAGACAGAATTTGAGCAGGGCAGGGAGTGGGGGGTGGGGGGCACAGAGAATCCGAAGCAGGCTCCAGGCTCTGACCTGTCAGCACAGAGCCCATCGCAGGGCTCAAACCCACGAACCATGAGATCGTGACCTGAGCCAAAGTCGGACACTTAACCGACTGAGCCACCCAGGCGCCCCTTGGTTGGATTTAAAAGGAAATTACCTAGGGGAGCCTGAGTGGCTCAGTTAATTAAGCGTCCGACTCCATTCAGCTCAGGTCATGATCTCACGGTTCCTGAGATGAAGCCCAGTGTTAGGCCCCACCCAGAGAGTTTGGAGCCTGCTTAGGATTTTTCTCTCCTCTCTCTCTCTCTCTGCCTTTCCCCCTGCTGTGCACACACACTCTCTTTCTCTCTCTCTCTCCCTTAAAATAAATAAACATTTTTAAAAAGAAAAAGAAAAAAATGAAAAGAAATCACCTAAAGAAAAGAATATTTCTTTCGGTCCACTCAAGTTAATAACATCTAACTCTACTGAAAGCACTTAGTTTGCAGTGAATGTGTATCAGTGATTATAGGTCAAGCCATTAACAGAAACTCAGGATTCAAATGTAACAACTTAGAATTTGCTTTTTTTTTTTTATCATAAATGTCAGTGTTTTCATAGAAACAAAAACAGAAGACAAAACAAACGTCAGGGTTTTCAAACTACTGGAATATGTTTTAATAGAAATCACTCTAAAAAAAGTTAACTGTATTTATATATGAATTGAATGTGTATTAGGGGAAGTTAACTGCATTTGTATATGAATTGAATGTGATTACCCCACTTTTTAATTAAATTTTAGTATCTATGGTGAATTTGATCAAGAGTTTTAACCATAAATGTAGCTAAATAACAACTATTTCTAGAAACAAACCCAAGACAAAAGATATACTCCTCAAGTACAAAATCTGGTAATTTTTTAGTTTAGCTTCGCAAGCCTCAAAAAATGACCTAGACTGGATAATTATATATTCATTCCCCTCTTCCTTTCCAACTACCTACCTGCCTTGTGTCACAAGCCAGACTCTTCTACACTTGTGACCCTTTTCCTTTCAAAAGACCGGTGGTCCTACAGTAATTTCAACCCCTCCCTCTCTCTGCATTTCCATCCACCTTTTCAACAAGTATCAAATTAATGATCTGTTCATCTCTAAGTCACCATTGAGGCACCCCATAAATCAACAGATGTGCTTTTGATTCAATACATTACCCTCTCTCCTTCTCTGCTAGATGTAAAAAAGAAATCATTCAGATTAGGGAAATTATTTCCAGAAGAGAATCATCAAAACGGTGTTTCGCAGCATTCAAAATCCACATCAAGTCTGTAAAACTTTGGTTGTAAAGTATTGGTTAAGTGCTACCATTGCAAGATACTATTTAAAAGTAGCATAGACCTATGTATATACACAAATGCATATAATATGTGTATTATAATCTACTATGCATTATTTGCATATGCATATACAATAACTTAAATCAAATGTAAAGACACAAATATAAACGATGGCAGTAGAGATTTACGTGCGTGTGTGTTTAATATTTTTGGCAGCTCAGTATTCCCATCTCCTTCCTGTAGGACACACATTTTCTTTTGGAGAATTACTTCTTTCCCATTATATTGTATTGGCAGAACAGTAAATCCAGTGCCTCAATCCCACTGAGAATGTCACATTAACCAGCTTTCCCCACACTTCCTTGGAAAAGCCAGAAGCCCAGAATATCAGCTGTTGTCTTCTAGGATTTGCATCTTATGTGAGAGACACTGAGATGGAAGAAGCTGTTGGAATTCCATAGTTCTCACCCATGGTGCCTGGACATGATTGTTCCTGGTCTGGAAACACTCCCAGCACCCAGAGCAGCCTTAAGTCTCAGCTTTCCAGTTGATGTGCTGAGTTCCTGATAAATTTCCCTTCTTAAATTGTCCAAAGTCATCTTCTGTTGCCTGCAACCCAAGGACCCCAATTATTACAGTTACTTACGAAACAAACACTGAGTAAGAACACACATTAAATATATTATTTACATTCGGGGTGATTAGTATATATGTATAGATGCATTTTGTTGATCAATGAGTAAAGAGGATCAGGGAAGTTGAATTCTCAGGCAGGAAGGTTGTCATGAGCTCTCTCCAGGAGAATAAAAGCTGAGAAAATATCTTTCTCTGTGTGTGTGTGTGTGTGTGTGTGTGTGTGTTTCAGATACCATACATATATATAACCAGTGGTATGTTCTGAAATTTTATTAATACCTTCAATGGAACAACAATTAAAGTTGGCAGCAAGGATGCTCAGTGAGAACTCCACTAGCAAAAAAGTCAGTTGCCTTTCTGTGTTGAAAAATTTTGTATTTTATGCAGCCAGTTAAAAGAACATCTCATTCAATATATGTGAGTTTATTATGCACAAATGGCTACGGATATTTATCATCCGCCCTTTGTGATCTTTTTTAACAGCTACTAACTATCCTGATGCGTCCATATCACCCCGTTAGGAGATTTCTTCGCTTTGTTGATGCAGAGCATTAACTTAATGTTGCAGAATTTAAGGTCTTCTCTTTTATAAACTTATCATATCCTTTTTCTCCCTGTGCAGTTAAGTCTGGTTTAATTATCTCCCAGAAATCAGTAAAGGTCCTGTTTTTGCCTTTGCTTGCCCTTAATCCTTATCTGATTAAAGTGTCACACTCTTAATTGGGCTGTGTGTACCTCAGCCTCTTCAATTCCAAATATCGAGGGTGGCAGCGGGACCCCCAGGACTGGCAAATGGCTCACAGATAAGCAGCAAATGCGAGTAGTGCACAAAATGCCAGTCCTTCTTCTTGGTGCCACCCTGCACTGCCACCTCCCCCCCCCCCCCCCCCCCCCCCGCCACCTCTTCTCTTTCGCCCGTCCAGCAAGGAAAGAGGAGAGATTTTCAGAAATGGAGAGGGTGTTTGACACCTATTACTCGCCGTTCAACAGGCTGGAATCTTTTCAATCTTGCAAGTCTTTGAAAAGAGTTCAAGTGCTATTTGATTGAAGCCTTGCAGTACTGACAAGACAGGGCTCACTAAAAACCTCAGCACCTGAAAAGGAAAAAGCAAAACATAGGCCCCTCTCAACACATATTTTTTAAGAAAGTATGGATATTATTGTGATCCTTTTACCAGTGAGTGAACTTTGAAGATGCCAACAGAGAGAATGGGGGAGGAAGGAGGAATGAGAAGGAGAGGCAGAAGTAGGGTCAGGGAGAGAGAGAATTTCTCTTGCTTCCAAGTGGGAACAATATTCCATCAAAGTTCTTTTCCCACCAGTAGGTATATCCGGGGCCTCCATGACAAAAGGCACAACTGTGACATAAAGTTGGTGGAGGAGATGACTGGTTTCAACATTACCCTCAGAGCTGGTTTCCTGTGGGGCCATCACAACAAAGCACCACAAAATGGGTAGCTTAAAACAACAGACATTTTTTCTCTCAGTGTGGAGGCTGGAAGTCTGAAGTCAAGGTGTTGGCAGGGCTGGTTCCTTCTGGAAGCTCTGAGGGAGAATCCATCCCAAGCCTTTCTCCTCACTTGCCAACAGCCCCTGGCATTCTGTGGCTCACAGCTGATTCATTCCAATCTGTGCCTCTGTCATCACATAGCACTCTCCCTGTGTGTCTATGTGCACAAATGTGCTTCTTCTTACAAGCACACCAGTGAATTAGGACCCACTGTAATCCAGGATGACCTCAACTGAACTTGACTACATAAGCAAAGGCCTTATTTCCAAATAAAGCCACATTCACAGGTACTAGAAGTTAGGATTTCAACATATCTCTTTGAGAAACACAAATGAACCCACAATACCCTCCATAAAGAAGGTAACCTTATGCTATTTCCAAACTATTCAGTGTTCATCTTTGTATGTTCAACCGTTTCTAGAACCCACAATGGTCCACAGTCAGTGGCGACTACTCATGGTGTGCCCTTGCATGGGTGTGCTGCCATAATTTAATTTAAACGTTATAGAGTAGAGGATGATGTGCTGTGAATAAGAGGTAAGGAACATAATTCATCTGGATCCAAATAAAGGTGTTTGTTCACTAGAACCCATAAGAATTTTTGCCTTGTGGGTATATCAGAGGAGTTCAGGGCAATCAATCAGTCTACCAAAGTGGACACTACTGGGGCAAATTGGCGAGCAGTGTGGGGGTGGAGAAGAATGTTATACACACAGGAGGCATGATTATCCTGTGACAGAAACTGCACTGTAACTGTTATGCTGTTCTGAGACTCTCAATCTCTTCCAGTGTGCCATCAAATCTATTGATGCCAAACATCTTAAGAACCTCTGTTTTCAATTGGAAGTGTAGATCAAATGTTCCAATGTCATCATCTCTCCCACTAAATAATATCTTCATAATTTACCTATTGCTTAACTCAGTTGCATTGTCGGAAAACAAAAATCTCAGACTTAAAAGGGAAATTATTTGTGGCAGCTGAGAACTTTTTCAAATTTATCCAATGATTTGTTTAATGGTTATAGGAAAATGGACCCCACTCAGGGCTTGGATAAAATCACCCAAATTCACCAGAAAAACATTGTTCTCAAGAATATACATCGCAAGGATACATCTACAGCTTCTAAAGAACCCCTAGGAGGACCTTCCCAGGAGACAACCTCCAGAAATTGTTGGGGAATCAGAAATCCCATCAACAAGAATTTGTTCTGAAGATGAGTGAAGAGAAATCTGACACAATGGAAATACTCACCCCACACAAAAGTGAAGATCTTATAGAGATTCCTTTATCAGGTATTTTTCCAACCAAGAGAGCTAGAAGTAAGCTCAGGAAAGGCACCTGCTGGAAAAACACAAAATGAAAGGCAAAGGTACCCAATAATGTCACCTCCTTCGTATCTGTCCTGGAGGGCGGCCCTGTGACTCTTCTCCCCATGGAGCTTCTGGAGAGCATGTTCCTCAGTGACATTTTACATAACATGGATGATGGAGGGGACCCAGGAGGGAGGATATCTGCACAAATACTCTCTTAGAGGGAAAAGTTACATTCAGTGAAGGGAAATGAGGGAAAGAGTAGAGATCAAGAGAAAAGAAAAGTGTTCTGCTTTTGCCCCAATGGTCAGCTTCTCCGTCTCTCTTCCACCCTCTTCTCTAACCTGCTGACTGCTGAGTCTTATGTGTTTGATCCTGCAGGCCAAGTGAACATTGGGTCGAAAAATGGGAGGCCAAGGCCCAGTGGCCTTCCACCCCTGTCCACAGTCCACGGCAAAGCTGTGAAGAAGATGTGCCCCGTGCCCTGCTGAGACTCTGGGTCAGGTGCAGAGATTTCACCAACTAAAAGCCAACCTATGAGACACATAAGTTTACAGAAGGGAGAAGGACCCCAGACATGTGAACAGTGCTGAAGCTCTCTCTCCTGACCACGCCTTTACTTCTCTGTCCTTCAGAAACCTGCTCCTATTTTGCTCCACAAAATACTCTAGCCAGAACTTTCAGGCCATTTTGCTGAGGCTATACCCAAAATAACACATCCCCTCTCACAGGACACGCTAATGCTGCCAAATTAGTTGTGCTTTTCAACATAGAGGTGCAGCAAAGCCACCTTGGGGTCAAGACCGCTGGCCACATTCCTAGTCTTTCCTAGACACACACGTGGACCTCTCACATCCAGTTCCCTTGGAGTTATATAGCTACAACATTGAACTCTAACAAGGGGAGTATAAGGGATGTGTACCACTCATAGCTCTGGTCCATGGAACTTCTGTGCACAGTAATCCGTGCTCTTTCCACATCCACTGTCCTCATGCAACAAACAAAACCACTTTGGAAGCCACACAGAGAGGATGGCAGAGCCACATGGCAGAGCGACAGGGTACAAGGAGGCTGGGTCTCTGAATCACCACCATGAAACTCTGATTAAAGAACACCTTTTTGGGGGTGCCTGGGTGGCTCAGTCCGTTAAGCGTCCAACTCTTGGTTTTAGCTCAGGTCATGATCTCACAGTTCATGGGGTCAAGCCCCACAACAGGCTCTGCATTGATGGCACAGAGCCTGCTTGGGATTCTCCCTCCCTCCCTCCCTCCCTCCCTCCTCTCTCTCTCTCTCCACCCCCCCACTCATGCTTTCTCTGCCTCTCTCAAAATAAATAAACAACAACAAAAAGACACCTTTAAGGGTATTATGTAAGCAAGTAATAAACTATTATGTGTGAGCCATTATACATTCTTTACTCCAATTTGTTTATTACTGCAATGAGTCTACCTTCATTAACATGCACCTTCTTTCTGAGGTGCCTATCACAGAAGCTGTGTGCTTTCTGACACTGTTTTTCACTAAAGCATTTCATTGGGCAATTGTGCTTCTTAAAACACTGCAGATGGTATAAGAAAGTCTTCCCCTATTGATAATAAAACTTTGTTAAATAATAGATGTCTATATTATCGTGCAGAGGAAATAGGGCAAGCTGTAGAGTCAGACTGAGTTTGATCTCTTTTCCACAATATTCTGCCCAGGTGATTAATATCAACTCACTTTACCTTTCTGATCCTAAACCCTTCTGTGTAATAGGGACAACTAATTATCCCAATTAATTATTAGGATAGAGTTGCAAAGAGTAGAGTTTAAGGAGTAGAATCAAGGCACTTAATACGGTGCCTGGTACACAGTAGATTCTCAAGAAATAGAAGCTATTCTTATCACTATTCACTATATTTACTAGTATTGACTCGATTGTACCCTTTAGGTACAGGAACAGTATCTGATTCATCCTTTTAACTCAGCATAAGTATGAGTTCCTAGAAGACACAGGTTATATCTCATTTATCTTTGTATCCCTACATCTAAAACAGTGACGGTTCCTTCTGAAGGCAAGCTACTCTTAGTATAAACATTATTATTCACTGTCACCTCCAAAGCATGGACTGCATCTATAAATCTGTCTCTGGAATCTATAAGGGTGAACTGCACATGATAGGCCCTCGACAATAGTAATTAGTAAACTGATTTCTCCAAAAAATAAAAATAGATTAAATAAATAAATAGACTCATTTCTCTCTGGTAGGTAGTTACTGTGATTCTGGTCACGGGGACTGGTGGGAGGCAATGGTCTCTATAGAGCAGGTGGGTCTGTGAGGGCATCTGGATTCCAAGTCATTAGCATTCTGGAGTTCCCAAGCCCCCTGTACCGCATATGTGGCATTTCTCCCCACAACCACCAGAACATTCTTTCTGAGTGGAGCATTCTCGGGGCACCTGGGTGGGTCAGTCAGTTGAGCATCCGACTTCAGCTCAGGTCATGATCTTGCAGTCCATGGTTCAAGCCCCGCGTCGGGCTCTGTGCTGACAGCTCAGAGCCTGGAGCCTGCTTCGGATTCTGTATCTCCCTCTCTCTCTGCTCCTTCCCAACTCACGCTCTGTCTCTGTCTCTCAAAAATTAATAAGAACGTTAAAAAAAAAAAAAAAGAAAACAAAAAACAACCAAATGCAGCATTCTCCAGTTCCTACTGTGTCATTACCTCAGCCTACCTCAAAAACTTGTCATGAAATTCATCCAATGCAAAAACAATTTACCGAATTCAAGTTTTTCTGGAAAATGAGTCATATTGCTGTATCACCAATGTACCTTACATAACAACTGACAAATAGTTATTTTCCCCCTAATTTCCAGAATCATAAGTAGAAATCATGCCTGTATTTTTGAAGTTCTAATTAAAAAATACTGCACTATATAATTTTTTAAAATTTTTTATTAAAAAGTAAAAACAGTACTAAAACCAAGTTTATGTGAAGTGATAGACACGTATGGAGGGATGTTGTTACTGTTAATGTTATCACAAAAGTCATCTCCAGTCTTCTTCGTTGTCAGCACTCTTGTGTTTTTTATCCTTTTCCCTCATCTGGTGGGGGATCCTGTGTCACATTCCTTCCTTGTGTGAGGCACGGCCATGTTTTACTTCAAAACATTATTATTCAGACAAATACTCCTTTATATTACATAAAAACAAATATCTTACATAAAGACAAATATTTGTATAATTATATTGTCTGGGTGTTTCTTGGAAACACACTCAGAAATGACTCATTTCTTAGAAAATAAGGTAATAAAGCATTCCACTTTGTCCAAGACAAGACTGTATCACACACGAGTAAGGCTAGCACGTAATAAGTCACATTTCACTTTCTCAAGATTGTTTCAGCAATGAGTAGACTCATAAACTGCCTTTGCAATGAAAAACAGGAACTGGGAGGAGAAGGCAGGGCAAGAGCTTAAATGAGAAAAATAGGTTGAAATTAAACTTTGACGTAGCTGGGGAAAATGTAGTTCAATTACACTGCATATAAATAATTGCCCTGGTTACATATGTAAAGAAATTTGAAAGAAGTCACAGGTCACGTTAGAAGTGTCACCAGGAGGTACTGCCTTAAGGCTTAAGGTCAAATGATCCTCAAACTGACATTTACCTTGAGGCTTTCTCCCTTAGACAAGGCCAGTCCTCCCCTTTGTAGGCTGTGATATTTCACGTTGTCAGCACAGTGAATTCGGCTCTTAAGGATTTAAGCTCAGGGGAGATCGAGGGACAAACAAGAAAGCCAACATACCCGTTTACACTGAGCCGTGCAGTTTTCAGGACCCTCTCTCGGGCCTCCTCCGGCCAGCCCAGGGACACAGCCTGAGAGCCGTGCATTTTGTGAGCCTGGCTTCAGAGCCAGTTACGTGACTTTTAGTCCTTTCATCGCCACAGCAGAACACAACTGCCTTTAGGACTCAATGCATTAAGTTGTGGGGAGATGGGGGTCTTCTGCCTTCCTAGTGTGCCAACCTTGACCTCTCAGTCCGTCGTCTTCCTGCCTCCCACATGGCACTTGTCCTTACTCCCCCATCTCTTCCTGGATGGCACATTCTTTCTCCTCCTTCATCATACTGATCTGGTCAAACAAGGTTCTTGAGCTTCCTGTTGATCGCATGTGAAATGCTTTATTTTCTAAGGTGAATCTTGCCAATATTTGATCTCAAGGACCACGTGATGCTTTTATTCAAGTTTTCAACTCTGCTAGTAAGAAGTAGTGTTACTTTTCCCCAGGGAACAATATATGTGGCCTGCTTTTTGATGGTATCATCTCCAAATCCTTAGCTTTCAACTTCCATCTGAGGGACAAATATTCTTACCATTAAATTGGCTTCATAAGCACAAATTTCTTGCAAGGGAAGTCTGGAATAGGAGATTTTATAACTAAAGGGACATCTGGTACCCGGGGCACAAGAAGGTTGTTGAAATAACAATAGACTAGAATTTGAAGCGCCTGGGTTCTCAACCCTATTCAGCTTCAAGAGCTCTGGCTCTCCCTCTCCTTCCCCCCCTCTCTCTCCCTCTCCCTCCTCCACCCCCTCTGCTCAGGTGAGGACAGCCAGAAGGCAGCTAGTATCCACCAGCCAGGCATCAAGCCCCCACCAGGAACCAAATCAGCCAGCATCATGATCTTGGATTCCCAGCCCCCAGGGCTATGAGAGATAAACGTTTGTTGTTTAAGCCACATAGTCTATGATGGAATCTTTTAGGACCCTGAGATAGCCAAAGCCCTATAGTCACTACCAGATTCAAACCCTGTGCTAAAAATAGATGCCAAATGAAATTACAAAAATGTCTGAAGAAATTGCCTGCAGGGCAGCCTACTAAATGCCAATAGTCCCAGATCTTGGGTGCTGCTACTCTGAAGGCAGAATTAAAAATTAATTTGTATTAGTAATACCAGCCCTCCTCCCGAAAACGTAACAATTACCTAGACGGTCTGATTCAAAGGACGGGCACTCCAAAGGGCACCCTGTGCAATAGCAATCTCCCCAGCCCTGCTGGGCCACCATTCACAGGTTTGTTCTTCTGGAATAAGTACCGCTTTCCTCCTGAGGCTCTTTCAAACAGCAGATTTCACTGAGTTGGGAGGCAGAAGCTCATTGGTCCAAGCTGATCGGTCTGATGCAGCTGCCAAACCAAGAGAGCCCCAGAGGCCTAGAGAGAGAGTGGGGGTTGGGGTTGGGGTGCTGAAAAGAGGGAAGGGAGTAGAGGAGGGCCACCACCAACTTCTTCTTGTGCTGACACTAATCCTACAGTAGAGAATTCCGCTCCTGGCTTGAGCTGGGGTGCTAAAGCCATTATTTATAGCTTACAGCCTCCCAAATCAGGCGGTACTACTTACACGGGAAGGCAACCAGAAGAAGCAGGGAGCCCATCATGGTGGAGACATTACTACAGCAGATGGTGGCCATGTGAGCTGTGGTGGCAGCTTGTTCAGTGTAAATTCTGTTCTGCTTTAATGGCATCTGTTTCCAAGCTAGTCTGAACCTCCGGATGCTGACACTGCTGCTCCTGAATCCAAGTCGGTCACCGGCTCAGCATCCGGACCCCTCAGCCTTCAGGCAGACTGCACTGAGCTCCGGCAGAAAATGGAATCTCCCCTTCCTGCGTCGTTAAAAGAGCCATCCAAGTTCACGGCTCCAACAGGAACAATTTGGGATGAATTTAGTCTTGGGCAGCGATGAGCAAAGGCAACAAATTCCATGAGCCTCCATTGTGTCTCAGTAAGAAATGCACTGGAGGAAGAAAAAAAATCTCTGCACGTGTCCTTACTCCCATGGGAAATATGCAACTCCATCTGCTACTTTCCACGCTAAGTGCTATGGATGGCAGTCATTTCTAAGAAACCATAAAAAAATTTTTTTACAGACCACACTTGGCATTTTTACCTCCATTGAGCATATCACGGGGCACCAGGCAGAGAATACTATGGGTCACAAAATCTCATTGTCTTTGGATGTATCTATATTCAGGAAGCAAGCCATTCTGCAGGTTCCGTCTGGAATATCCAGATAATGAAGGTACTGCATTGATGAGATGTTTCTTATAACATCTCTTTTATTTTAATCTGTTTACTTCATTTCCCATGTGTTGACCCACCTTTCATTTCAGCTTCTTTGGCTCCATCCTGGGCATGAGATTTGTTCAAGTGTGGACTGGGAGGAGGAAACTCTAAGAGTGAGATCATAAGTTTCACTAAACCCCACTGCCCCAAAACACAATGAGCCACTTCTGGCAGCCTGGCCAGTTGGACAGGAAGACCAGCGGCTGAGGAACAGTGCCAAGCTTTAGCTGAGTGCTCAGTGTTGAAAGGTTTCATGCAAAAATCCTGGAGCAGAGAAGAGAAATTTTCAGGAACCAGAGCCCCTCGACTCCGTCCTGGACTAGTGTTTACTGGATGGTCTCTGGCTTCCAGCAACCCAGTCTCAATTTCCATCAGGCACATAGAAATGAGCACAACTTTCCGCCACCCCATCCTCCCCACCCTCCCAAAGCGACCCAGGCTTGCAACAGGCTCTTATTTCTCTCACTTCCTTTCTGAGCTCAAGCCCCCAGCACCCTCTTTTCCACACACAAGGTAGGTGACAAACAGCCAGGCTCCGGGGCTGTCAGGGAAGCAGAGACACAAAAAACAGACGCCTGGGCGTGTGGGCCACCATGGGGAGAATGAAGGGGACATTCTACGTGCCCTTGGAATTCAAGGTCCAGGCACTACAACGTAAGAGGGACCTCTGTCCACCTTGGCCATTTACTGACAGAAACCCTAGCCTAGATTGGGTAATGGGAACCTAGGATGACACAGAACTAGAATTCAGCTCTGCTGCAACTCTCTGCCTACTACTCTTCACTGACTTCTTGTGCATGGGATAAGAAGAGAAAGGAAGACGATCTTGGAGCAGGAAAGTTTGAGAATCTCCAGCCCCAGGGTTATCTGAACCAGAAATTGTGCACTTTTAATCTGTTCTGCCCACACTCCAAACGAGGCATCTGGTGGGCTGCTCCAAAGACATGTCCTCATCTTGCTGAGCCAACTTGGAATGCAGTGCGGCAGGAACAGAACTCAGCTTACCTCTGGACCCCAGGGCCTCTCCTCTTGCAGCCTGGGCAGGCTGCAGCTACAAAGGAAGCATGTGGAAACTTATAAAAAGGAAGCTGTGGTTCAGCATTAGCAGGCAGCATACAGAGACGCAGTGCTGAGGGCTTGAAGTTTACCCACAGCTTGGATCCCTGTCACACCTCCAAAGCCACTGTTCAGAAAGACTGGTGTGAAATAAGGTAGATTTCTCTGCCTCTCCCTATAGGGTTTTGAGAGCCTTAAAGCAAAACAAAACAAAACACAAAAAAACAAAACAAAACAAAAAACAGTTTCATCTTCTTTAGATTGTGGATCTACTTATAGCACAAAACCTAGATTTTAACCCAGGGCCATGCCACCTTTAGGAAATGCAAAGTCATGGTGAAATCCAGCCTTCCAGAATTTTTCATGTGGGTCCTCCAGATGTTGTTACTTATTTGAGCCTTCTATGTACAAAGACAGCAGTAATTACTCTTTGTGATCCATGCCGGGGATCTCAAACACATATGGCAAAGTAGATGTTATTATTCCCATTTTATCGTCAGATAAAAAGAGGATAAAGATGGCTGGTTGCATGATCTGCCCCAGGTCCTACAGCTGGTAACAGGGCTGTGGTTCAAAGCCAGGTCCGAGTCTGGAACCTGGTTTCTTTCTGGGGTGATGCTGTGTCCACACACCTCCAGTACCACTGGTCAGAACTCACTCAACTCCTGATTCCTCCCCATAAAGCCAAGCACAGAGAACCCCCAGAACACCCACCCACCCCCAACTCTCTTTGACCACTGAGACTCAGCAAAGGGGAGCTCTGCTGGCACCATCCCCCCAAAATACTAACCAGAGAGAGGCAAAGTGCTTCCTTTTCCTTGAGCTACCCCAGTTACCTACATACCTCCTTCTCATATGTCAGTCAGAATGAGCTCCCCTTGCTGGCTGCTATCAAGCTGGTTTCATCTTTCTGTAATATTTATAAATTTACACCGTAGGCTATTATGTTTACCCTAAGTTACAATCCCAGACAGAGGAAATACAGACTGCTTAATGTTTGCTTCAGTATCAAGCAGAAAATCACGCAGAATTAGGCACTTAATGAAGATGATGATAATGATCTTGATGGAGGAGGAGGAGTGGGGGCAGTGGGAGGAGGAGGAGAAGGAGGAGAAGGAGAAGGAGGAGAAGGAGAAGGAGGAGAAGAAGGAAGAAAGAAGGTGATAATGAGATAAAGGCCTGGAACGCTCTGTCCTGGTAATAATACATCACCAAACTATCCATAAAGATTTCCTAACAGGCTGCAGCACAGGACTCAGTAGACACGGGCATCAGAGTCTGTGGACGGGTTTTCCCTGGCAGTACCAGATAAGCGTTTGGCATCTCCCTCTCCCTCTCCCTCAGGGCACTGAACGAGGGGGCCGAGAGGCTCAGAGGCTGCAGGAGGCAGCTGCCTCAGGAAGAGGGCCTGTTAGCAAACAGAAGCATCACCTGCTCCCCGCAGCAGGGAACCACACATCTCTGAGTCATAATTCACCAAGCTCAGAGCCAAGCTGACAGGAAGCTTGGCTGGAGGAAGAAACCAACAAACCTTCACATCAGGTGCAAGGACTACGGGTCTCCCTCCTAACATGCTGGGCATGGCTCTAAGTGGGAGAAGCTGGGGCAGAGAGCCCAGTCCCCCGGTGAGCCAGCTGCTTGTCCCACCTTCCCAGAGAAGGCTCTGCATCCCAGTGACTGGCCCACGGAGTGGGATCAGTGCCACAGTACAGGGTCTCACCCACTGCACAGCAACAGCTAGAGCTATTCACACAGGATGGGACTTCTTCCGGAAGGCACTCAGAGCCTAGCTGGGGATATCTTTTAAAATGTTCAGAAACTTTCCCCCAGGTTTTCTGAGCAGGTCAAAAATCACCTTGATCTTCTAAAGCAATTAGACTTACGTGATTGTAAATAAAGAGTCCACAGAGCTCATACACCGAGTCAATATATCACTTATGCCAGACTAATTGCCGTTGCCCTGATTACATCTTGCATTTAGGACATTTGCTCTATATTGCACCCGTGGCTTGCTGAGTGCTTTCAGGGAGAATAAATAAGACTTTGAAGGAATAGCACAGGAAATTTATAAATTGGAAGTCTTTTTTACTTTTAAAATAATTTTACACTTAGAAGCAATTGTATGTCAATGGCTTGTAGTCTTTTTAAGAAGCTGTACATTTTTGGAAAGGAAATCTACTTTAATATGAACACTTCCTTGTTTGCTTTAGAAACAGGACACGGAAATCAATCTACAGACATATTTCAACTATTTCTTGTCATTTTTGTTACTCTATTCCACAGCTTATAGAGATGAGGACTGGAAAAGGATAAAAATGTGCCATTTGACTCATCCTTATTCTGTTTTAATTGCAGGCAAAGATGAGAGTTATAGTGAGGACATTTTATTACGATTCAGAAAGAAAAAGGTTGAGTGAGTTATGAGCTGTATGGGATGGGAGCACGGAAAGATTCATGATGGTTCGGTTCAGAAATACCCATCATTTCTCTGTATGTGGTATTGCAACAGATAGATAACCCTCATGTCAGTGATTTCATCTGCTCAAACAAATAGCATTGGCTTGCTATAAATATTGAATATTGTCCTTTATATTAGAGGAAGCATTAGTATTGATACTCCTTTCTCTGCATTTGAGGTCAAATGAAAAGATTAGTGTGCCAGGTCTCAAGATGAGGAACTCTGACCATTCCTTCTCTCTAGCACCCACATCCAGGTCCCAAGCCCGCCATGTGAGGTTAGGAGTGGGAGAGAAGAGGAAAGAACACACGGTGAGGAGCCAGCCTGAGCCCAAATCCCGACTGTCCCACGTACTAGCACTAAGACCTTGATGAGCTGCTCAGTCTCTCACTCTGTGCCTCATTCTCCTCCTCTGGAAAGTGAAGCAGAAATACGGCCTGTTGTGTGGATTGATTGAGTTACACGGAAAGCACTTAGAACAGTGGCTGGCACATAATAAATGCTAAATAAGCATCAGCCCTTGTGATGACAATGATTTTTTTTTCATATTGGTGCCTTCTTGAGTACGGCTATTTCTGTTCCTCTCCACACCTACTTCCCACCCCCTATCCCACCTCACCCACTTTGGTCAACTGCAACAAGTAGGATCCTAGCTAGGCTGCCTGCTTTCTGCATACCCACCTTGCACACCCCCAGTTCAAGTCTAATATTCCCTCCTTAATGGCTCACCCAGTAAACATATCCATCACAGCACCCACTACACTTTTTATTTTCTTCATCTCTCTATATTAATGTGTAGTGGGGCTGAAAAAGATGTGTGTGTGTGTGTGTGTGTGTGTGTGTGTGTGTGTGTGTTCTTGAGAAAGAGAGAGAGGGTGAGGGGCAAAGAGAAAGGGAGACAGAGAATCTGAAGCAGGCTCTGTGCTGACAGCAGAGAGACTGATATGGGGTTCAGACTCACAAACCATGAGATCATGACCCGAGCTGAAGTCAGACACTTAACCGAGTCACCCAGGCACCCCAAAACACATATTTTTTAAAGGCTGATATCAGAAGCCCACTTAGATTCTAAGTGGAAAATTTATCTTCATTCAGGATAGCCCTTAATAAGCAAACTTAATAAGACTCTAAGGAAAGACTAACTCCTCCACGTGAGAGGTACACAGACATTTGGGGACTGAGGAGAATGGTGCAAAATAAGTTCGATGAATGGAGAAAGGTCAAAACGATTCCAACTTTCAAAAAAAAAAAAGTTGCCAGTGAGAGATCCCTGGTGGCAGGGCCTGAGGGGTATTTAAAACAAGAATTAGCCCTCTTTAAGTTCAAATTGTTTGCATTTCCGAGATGTGAAGAAAAGCCAAAACTGAAGTAAAGCCTGATACACACAGAGCTTGTTTGTGGTAAGTAAGATGGGACCAAATCAAGGGAAAAAAGCTGAGTTCCATGTAGGAGCTGAGATGACATAGAGGAAAGAGAGGAGCCATGGAAAGGAAACAGAACTGAATGTTGGGAGTTCAGGGGCTTGCAACTCAGAGCCAGAAAGAAAATATAAACCTTTGAGAATTTGCAGAAATCTTAGTGATGAGTTTGGGCATCCAGAGATATGTACATTAAAAGGCTCAAGGCTGTATTATTTAAAATCCCAAAACCCAGGTACATTGGCTCAGGTCCTCCAAGAAATGCACAGGATTGGATGTCTAAGAGGGTTACCAGGGAAACACCTGTGAAGAAGTCAGGGAAGAAAATTCAGAGAGATACTGATCTGACCGGTGCAGAAGGGGAGGGTGGAGGGGAGGAAAATTGGATAGAGAGAACCTCAGATCATAGAGAGTTCTAAGAAAGATCCTATCAGGCTGATGGAAAGCCCTTGAGTCAAAGTCACCGTTGGAGGAGTCCGGCATCTCACAGTCGGTGATAGTACCCCCACTGTGCTAACGACAGCCCGCTCACAGTGTGTGCTCAGTGCAAACATGATGGTAGATCCAGAGGACAGCATCCGGGGCTGTCAGTCGGCCATGGTCCCAGAGGAGGGGACCGGAGCTCCACAACTTCCCTCGCCACCACGTAGGGTTACCTCAGCTAACAGGAGTCATGTCTGACTCGTGACTTGAGGCTCAACTGCTCCATAAGTGTTTGTTGAGTGAATACATTGATCCATATGCTACACACCACATAATCATCCTAAACAACCACTGGCATCGAATGTGGTAGACGTGAGAATTCATCTCCCTAGTCTTTCTATTGTATTGCATTTAAATTTCCCTTAATAAGAAGGTTTATTCAAATGTTTTCTACAATTTATTTTTTTAATTTAAAAGCAAGTTAGTTAACGTATAGTGCAAGAATGATTTCACCAATAGAATTGAGGGATTCATCACTTACATACAACACCCAGTACTCATCCCAACAAGCGCCCTCCTTCATGCCCATCGCCCGTTTAGCCCATCCCCCTACCCAACACCCCTCAGCAACCCTCAGTTTGTTCTCTGTACTTAAGAGTTTCTCATGGTTTGTCTCCCTCTCTGTTTTTATCTTACTTTTGCTTCCCTCTCCCTATGTTCATCTGTTTTGTTTCTTAAATTGCACATAGGAGTGAGATCATATATTTGTCTATCTCTGACTGCCTTATTTCACTTAGCATAATACACTCTAGTTCCATCCACATTGTTGCAAATGGCAAGATTTCATTCTTCTTGATCACTCAGTAATATACCATTGTATACATATGCCCCATCTTCTTTACCTGTTCATCAATCCTGTGGCGGTTCCTCAAAAAATTAAATATAAAAAAATTAAATACAGAATTCCCAGCAATTCCACTTCTGAGTATATACCCAAAAGAATTGAGAGCAGGGACCCAAACAGATATCTACATTCCCATGTTCACAGCAGCACTATTCGTAATAGCCAAAAAGTGGAAACAAGCAAAATGCCCATCAACTGAAGAATGGATAAACAAAACATGGTATACACATACAACAGAATATTATTCAGCCCTAAAAGAGAAGGGAATTCTGACACATGCCACAGCGTAGATGAGCCCTGAGGATCATTATGCTAAGTAAAATAAGCCAGGTACAAAAAGACAAATACTCTATGACTCCACTTATATGAGGTAACTAGAGTGGTTTCAAACTCACAGATACCGAAAGGAGAATGGAGGTGACCAAGGACTAGGAGGAAGCGAGAATAGGGAGATAGGGTTTAATGGGTAGAGTTTCCCAAAGGGGCCATGGATGGTGGTGATGGTGGCACAGCTTAGTGCCACCAAAGTGCACATCTAAAAATGGTTAAAATGGTAAAAATGCATATCTTGCTACAATAAAAATAAAAATTGTTTAGAGATTATATGTGATAAGGAAGAAAACTACAGTTGGGAAACTTTGTGCTACCATGTGTTCTTATGCTTCAGGCTGTGATTCTCCGCCTCCAGATCCCCAGTGAGGTCAGTGCAGCTATGACTTCTCCCGGACCAGCCATTTGGCTGGTGGGCTGGTTCCAGGGCTTTCTCTAATTGTCTTCCCCCCAAAGTCTGCTTAGGGCAACTTCTCAGACTCCACCCAGGAGCTTCCTCTGAGAGCAGCCATTCCCAGACAGCTGTTCCCACAAAAGGTCACAATGCCCAGGTCAGCTCATTAAACCCCAGATGCTGGCCCTGTCCTTTGCCCACCCCCCCTTAATTGAGATTTCTCTGTTTAAAAATAAAAGTAGACTCATTTTGGTAAAAGTAGTCAGATGACGTTTCTTTCTCTGAAAGACTTCTGTCAGGATGATGGCATGAGAAAGAAAAGCCTCGTGAGACATTAACTGAATCTCCGGCAAGAGTATGATCGTGGGCTTCCCCCCGCCAACCCCCCGGGGGGCTCGCACTCTGGGTTAACAACAAAGAGGATCAAAGGAGGGCAGACCTACCTGCCTTTTGTGCCTGCTTCCCACGCTTCTGCTTTTCTCCTTCTGGCTTTTCGGATCCTTCCAGCTTTCCACTCTGCTTCAGGCACTAAATGATTACAGATACCTTGTCATTCTCTCCACCTTCCTCCCTGCATATCTTTCCACTCAGTCTATTACTTTTATCATCCAAGTAGTTCCAATCATCAGGAACCCTGAGTTCAGGGCACCTGGGTGGCTCAGTCAGTTAAGTGTCTGACTCTTGATTCCAGCTCAGGTCAGGTGGTTTGTGGGTTTGAGCCCCGCATCGGGCTCTGCGCTGACAGTTCAGAGCCTGCTTGGGATTCTCTCTCTCCATCTCTCTCTGCCCCTCCCATGCTTCCTCTCTCTCTCTCTTTCAAAATAAATAAATAAATAAACTTTTAAAAAAATCATAATAAAGGAACCCAGAGTTCAAAGTTTGGGCTCCACATACTTTGTGTTCAAGTCAGCACATCAAATGTGTCAAACAAGGAAACATGCATTCAGTAGGAGCTGTGGGAGCACTGATCACCCATGCTTATAAAGGATGCAAGACAACTGACCCATGCTGCCAAAGCGCCTAGATCTACAGATTGTGCAGAAGGTCAGGCGAAGGGGGACTGAGAGGGCATAGGATGTTTAAATAAAGGATGCAAAAAGTATAGCTGTTTCCTACAGTGATGGCAAAACACTCAGAGTGCCTGGCCCCCTGTCCTCCTGAGCAGTTTCTCATGTCCTTTTTTTTTTTTTTTTAGGGAACTCAAAAGCAATTCTAAATAGTTTAAGAAAAAAAAAAAAAATATATATATATATATATTTTTTTTTTTTTTTTTTAAAGGAGATTAGCTCACAGGACCTTTAGAAGAGCCCATCAGTAGGCTTGGAAGCTAAGCAGCCAATAAAATGTCCAAATCACATTCGTCCAGCCCTGTGGCTCCAGAGAGCTGGGCCCACACAGCCGGCTCCACCAACGTGGGCCCACCAGGCTGCTCTGGGCCCTCTGCCACAGGGTCTCCAGAAGCTGGATGCTCTTACCACTGTGCTGGCTACAACGATCTCACACCGTCCCCAGCTTCACTGGCTTCTAATTCAAAGTCTTATTGGTAGGACCATGCCTGCACCCCAACTGGAGGGATGCTGGGCAAGCATCTGGGGAACTGGTAGGTCTCCTGGTTGGGAACGTCTCCAATCATGGGCACAATACTCATCGGTTCTACTTATAAATATTAGGCAGCCAGAAAGAATGGAACACACCCCTTGGAGGCTCTGCTGCTTCTGCTGCTCTGAGGCGACACTTCAGATAAGGCTTTGCCGCCCAGAAAACTGGATTCTATCTTTGCTAAGAGAATAAGGAAGGCCAATTATGCAGACTCGAAAACCCTTAATAGTGCCAGAAGTATCCCACTGCCTTCAGAAAAAAGAGCAGACTCCACAGAGCACCATTCAAAGTTTCCCACAGCAGGCTCCCATCTGCCTTCATCACATTTCTCTACTTACCTTGCCCAACCCTCTCCCCTACTACAGGCACGCTGGCTGGCTCCAACTCCCCATCCAGTCCCAGCACCTCGGGCAACACTGCTCATGTCATATCTCTGCAGGGCCATCTGCCATCCACTGTGCCTCCCCACATCCCACCTCCTGAAACACACAGCTCTAATCCCGTATCCATCACCTTCCATAGCTCCTAAATGGAAGGACTGTCCTCCAAACCTCCACGGTAGCTATTTTCTTCGTGATGCATCTGTCAGCAGATCATGTACCGTGAGACATCACTTCTGGCAATGTCTTAAGCTCTTATCTGTGTCTTTGTTATTTATGTATTTATTTATTTTTCCATAAATATGTCTTATCTCCCCACTTAGCTGCTATAGTTCTTTTTTTTTTTCCTTTTTTTTTTTTTTAAGTTTATTTATTTTTGAGAGAGAGCATGCAGGGAGGAGCACAGAGAGAGGGAAAGGAAATTCCAAGCAGGCTCCATACTGTCAGCGCAGAGCCCAACTTGGGGTTTGATCTCTCGATCTCACGAACCATGAGATCACGACCTGAACCCAAATCAAGAGTCGGATGCTTAACCAACCAAGCCACTCAGGTGCCCTGCCTCTATAGTTCTTGACGGCACGGGCTCTTTGTTGGACTTCTTGGAATGTACATAGCGTGTCACATAAGAATCTGCACATTATAGGTAGTCTGTAATAATATGTGACTTTAAATGTTCTCTACTCCACAGAATTTTTATCTATCCAACTGAGTGTGGATGCCTTTGCTTATTAGCATGGCCCTGCCCCACAGGCTGACACTTCTTAATTTTCTTAAGTAGGACATCTTTCCTGGGGAGCCGGGGAAGAAGTCAGCAGATGATCCTTCTCCAGCAAGCATGCTGGCCAGAAACAGAGATAACCCTTCAGCGGCTCCCATTAATCTGGGAACACTGGGATAATACTTATCTGAATAAGGCTGGTACCTCCTGAGAGTTTACAAATCCTTATGGCAACTCCAATAAATAAATGCCATTATTCCCATTTTACAGATGGGAAGCTTGTGTAATTCAACCAAGGTCATGCAACGCGTAAGGGACAGACCCAGGATTGAGCCCAGGCAACTGGCTCCAGAGGCAGTGTTCCTCACCACCAGCTACTGACCAAGATACTCTGTTTATACAGCACACTTAATCATGGTGTCTCCAGAAAGAGTATATTCTAAGAATTTTTAAAGTAAATTTTCAAAAGCCGTTCAATTTTAACATGGCGAATGGTTTCACAGAAGAAAGCTTACCAATATTTCTCTGTCTCTCGCTTTATTTGAGGGGTGTCGGATTCTCACCCTCCTGAAAGAGTCAAGTCAGATAAGGCAGGTCAGAGAAACATCTGCGTTTTTTTTGTGGTGCAGAAATTCACACAGAAACATCTCATAAATGCAAAAGCTTCTGTGAAGGAGCCAAACTTTCCCTTTCCTCTTCATTTAATGGTGTGCTAATCATACTGAGGCCTGTCTGAGAATAAAGTCCAAAAGCTGTGGTTTTCAAGAAAATACCGAGAGTCTAATATAGACGAGTATCTACATCCTAGAAATCAAATTCTTTCATCTGAATATTTATAACAAGAAGTTACATGGCAAGGTTAAGATTTCCTAGTGGCCCAAGTCACTGGAAAGCCACTTTCATTGCTTCCATTTTATTATGCTGTGTTCAACCAAGGAGAGGTATTTTTGGAACCTGGCTAAGTTCTCACCTTTTTTTTTTCTCTTATCAGAAATATACAATCGACTTTACTTTCATATACCTTAATGTTTCCTTAGTATGATAAGCTTCTAAATACCAGTGTCTGATAAATAGTTAGATTTCAGTAAATACGTTAAGTGTTCAGCTTTCACTGAGGAAAACTATAAAATTATAAGAAATTCATTTTGGGTAGATGTCCCTTTGGGAATTTTGTGCCCTCCATTTTCCAGTGTTTTCCCAGAAGCAGGTATCACATGAGAAATTTCTTCTAAATTTTTGTTCTAGAAAATTTTTTGCCTCACCTGAAGAGTTGAAATTATTTAACTTATAAAAAAAGGAAAACTAGTCATGTTTCTCATTTTACTTTGGCCACCAGGAAACTCAGTGCCAATTCACAGGCCAATTATGTTTGGATCCATTAATTTCCATTCTAGTCGAAGCTATTAGAATTCTATGGCTCAGTTTGACAGTTACCAACTTACTGCCTCTCTGCTCCAAATTCATTCTTTGTGTCTGCTGTGTAAAAATGGATATGGTTCCTTTAAATGTTTTTCCTTTGCCAGCTGGCACTGTGTTAACCTTTGGCAGTACAGTGCTCTGAAGAGACATTTTGGGAGGAAAAGGTTTTGCTTCCTGGTTCTGGTGCTTAATCTCCAGGCTCCCGCAGGGCTCATAACTTCTTGAGGGGCCTCTTACAGCACATGTGGCTTCCCCAAGGCCCAGCACTTGCCGCACAAACAGCTTCTCCGTTGCCAGACTCCTGCAGGGCACAGTGGTCAGTATCACGGAGCCAGCAGCTCTCCCAGCATCCCTTTGGGCAGATTTGCAGCAGAGTTTGTCTGGTAAGACACCTCCCTGTGAACAGCTCTCTCCAACCCCCGGGAAGGCAGGCTTCCAGCAAGTTCCTAAGGGCGAATTCTAGATAATTCCAACAACACAGCATCACACTGGCATCTATCTCTGCTATCCAGTCAGCCTCAGCTGTATCCTCTCCAATGAAGTCTGGGTCTCAGCCCTGGGGTGGTGGCTGTTCCATCTCTGCCATTCTGTTCTCTATAGAGTTCTCTTTACTTCTTCCCGGGCAACCCCTTGTTGCCTCAATTCCCTGGTACAGTCAGTAATTCTTTATATTAAAGTTTCCACGTTCAAATGACTGTGTAGTTTTCTCTTCTGATCAGATCCAGACTGATACGCTTAGCATATGTGCATTTTCCATTCTCTTCCTATCCTGACATCTACACAAACATGTTTTGCCCCTTGATTCTCTTTTTTTTTTAAATTCAGATTTCACCACTCTATTGTGTACATACTTTCTTTAGTCTACTCTAAAATGGTTTACGGAATGTAAAGACCAACAATTAATTGAAACGTATATGCAAGTGAGGGTCATGCCTATTTAACTTGCTGCTCACCTTTCCAAAAAACAATCAGTCTCAATGCAGTAAACCAATTCTTTCTGATGAAGCTAATGAGACTAATGATCCCAGGCACGGCCCTCCCAGGTTAGACTTTTCTCCAGCTGAAATAGGACCCCTAGAAGTTTAGATGTTAGTGCCAGAAATAACAAACCAATAGACCCGAGATAATAATAGTTCATCATCGTGCTTCTCAAATCAAAAGTTTCTTTTCCTACATATTTCCTGAAATTCTTGTGACCTGCCCCAGGCTAGGAGCTGATTCAGGAGATACTAAACACAAAGAGATGGGTTGAGATGGATGTGGAAAATTGTGTGAGATAGAACAGAGATTTTCAGACTGGTGTGACAGAGCAGAGGATGGCAATTTCTGACAAACGTAGGAAAGGCCGGTGAGCACTGTGACAGTTAAGGAGCAGCGTCTCAGACCAAATTCCCAGGGGAGGGGGGGCCCCCAAACTGCGAGCCTCCCCGGGTTAACCATCAATTCCATCACCGCCGCCCCTGGGACTGAGAGCTGGGGCAGAGGAGCTGGCTTCTGTGAAAGCCCAGGCTCCACTGAGTACTAATTATAAGCCCTCAAGCAACTCCTTAACCTCATAGGGTAACAGTGCCTACCTCCCAGGGCTGCCAGGAGGATAAAAAGAAGCACTAATTATGAACAACCTCATCACAGTGCCTGGCACATTCGAAGTCTTAGCAAATGTGATTAACTGCTCCCCTTCTATTCGTTTCCTAGTGCCGCTCTAGCAAGTACCACAAGCTGGGTGACTTAGTGCAACAGAAACGTATTGTCTCACAGTTCTGCAGGTGAGGAGCCCAAAATCAAGATGGCAGCTTGACCCTGTATTGTCTGAAATCTGTAGGGGAAGGATCCTTCCTTGCCTCTTCCAGCCTCTGGTAACCGCAAACATCCCTTGCATTGTGGCAGCACAATTCTGATCTCTGTCCCCATCCTCACTTGGCCTTTTCCCTGTGGCCTCCCACCTCGTCTTCCCTGTGCAGGCCTATCTCTGTGTCCAAATTTCCTGTCAGATTAGATTAGGGCCCATCCTTAAATGAGGGTCACTAGAACCTCATTGTAACCCGATTAACTCTCTGAAGACTCTATTTCTAAATAAGGTCACATTTGGAGGTACTAGAGATTAGGAGTTTAACACATCGTCTTGGGGGGGCATAAGTCACCCCTCCTTAGTTTCCTGGCAAGAGGTGGCAGCCTAATATCCTCCGTCTATAATGAACTATCAGTTAGCCATTTAGAGTAGAGGTTCTACTTTATCAGTTTCTTGAACACGGGCCAACTTTAATACACCCATGGAGGCAAAGCATGGGTAAGTTCATCACTTAGAAACCTCCTACTCTTCTCTACCACTCCCATTCTGGGCACTGGCCATGAGGCGCCCTGCAGCCTTCCCTGGGCTCTAACCTCCTGCCCCTGCCTCACTTAGCCAGCCCTGCACTCACCAGATACTGTTCCTTTTTCCTCCCTCTTAATCAGACTCCATACCCCAAAAACCTATAACCAAATATCAGGTATATTCAAATCTTGATTTTCTGCCACATAGACGTAATCTATAAGAAACAGCAGAGATGGGGGGTGCCTGGGTGGCGCAGTCGGTTAAGCGTCCGACTTCAGCCAGGTCACGATCTCGCGGTCCGTGAGTTCGAGCCCCGTGTCAGGCTCTGGGCTGACGGCTCAGAGCCTGGAGCCTGTTTCCGATTCTGTGTCTCCCTCTCTCTCTGCCCCTCCCCCGTTCATGCTCTGTCTCTCTCTGTCCCAAAAATAAATAAACGTTGAAAAAAAAAATTAAAAAAAAAAAAAAAAAAAGAAACAGCAGAGATGGTAAGAGGGACATTTTAGTTGATCTGAAGGAAAACTCTTCATACTCTTATGTCGAAGCCCAAGTCCTTATTTGAAATGTAAGAACTTTTGGGGGGGGGGGGTGGTGGTGGTAATACATGTTGCCACTAACTCCTCCATATGAATTGCAGGGGCAGGGGTCTTATTAAGGCACTGGGCTCCTCAGTGGAATAAGAAGACCATAAGGGCGGGAGCACAGACAGTGGGCACCTGTGTGAGCAGAGGCACATCAAGGTACACTCAAACTGGCCCACGCTAAGAAGAACCAGGAATTGAGAGGTGTTCCTAAGTTTTGTTACAGGCCCAAAGTCTCGGCAACAATGGATTCATAAGCACGGACTCTGTGTCCCCACAGTACTCATGTTTGTATCTTCAGAAATCCCAAACAGAAAAGAAAAGATGAATGGCTTATAAGAGGCTGCCTGCCTTAGGCAGTCCCATGCATGGTCTGCTTTAAGGGGAGAGAAAATCTCCCCAGTCTAAGGTCACCTCCCCATCTCCCCATGTGCCCCCATCAGGGTCTAAAAGTCACATCATCAGGATCACTCTTATGTAAAAGACATCCTATCGTCCCACAACATTTGATAAAAGCAGAACATTTCTGGGGAAGAATGCACTGTGCCCTTAGTGCCCACTACTATTTCACGAGCACCTGATATTATATTCCCCAGTGGTCACTTCAGGCAACTGTCCCAAAGGAATAAATCCAACCATGGACATGTGTTGGTTTGATTCTCGGCCATATCCTCAGAGCTGTACAAATCCCTGCATGTAAAATGTAAGGTGAATCTGCCTCTATAAAGTGGGACCAAATTGTAACTAGCACATCATGTTGTTGCGAGAGTTAATGAGTAATCCATCTAAAATGCTTAGAACAATTCCTGGCACAGAGTGAGATCCCAGTAAATACTGACTCTCATCACTGTCATTATTATTAATGACTGAGAAAACACACAAGTCGAGGGAGAGCAGAAAGGTCTAGAGAAATAACACCAGAAGCCCCCATGGGGTGATGCCGGAGGGGAGGGCCTGGGAGGAGGTGGGCGGCGGGCTGAAAGGGAAGGAGAGCAGAACCAGCTTCTCCCACCACACAAGTACACAGAGAACCACCCTGTACACATTGCCTATGTCCCAGGCACACGGCACCCACCGAGTCCCGCTGAGAACCTGGCACTGAATCGCAACCATCTCTTCCCTCTTGGACTGAGCCAGAAGCATTTGCCTAACTGCTTTGCTGTCGCCAAGGAGGCGTGATCAAACCCAGACGAGTGCAGCGGGGAGAAGCCTCCATAAATTAGAAAGTGACTACGTCCCAGAATCTCTGAAACTGGACCAAATAAATAGGGAGCCCAGGGCACTGGAAATTAGGTGTCCTGGATACCCAGCAAGGACCCACGGGACACCACAGAGCCTAGAGAAAAGGCAAAGGGCCACAACACAGTTTCCCAAAGTGTGTTCCAGGTGGCTCAGGAAAAGAAAAAGTATGCAAATAGGTTTCTGGGTTAAACAGAGTTTAACGTATTTCTTTAGAATCAGCTTTTCAAGGCTTCTCACCTGCCCAAACGTACTGTGAACCTCCAGAGGTGGATACCGCACAGTGTCTCCCACATGAACGGGCTAAGAGAAGCCTGTTTTTAACAGAGTATCCAGAGACCAGTGTCCTGCTAGAAAACCCTGAGGTTATTGACAAATGCTAGACAAAGGCAAGTCACCTAGGCTTCCTGAGCCCCCTGTTTTCTCATCGGAAAAACGAAGGGCTTCAATCAGCAGTTCTTGGCTGAGAAGCTGGTAAAAGCTGCGGATTTCCTCCCTGTAACGAGGCGCATATTACACATGTGCCAGACTTTTTTCCATACGCTTTCAGGAAATCATAAATCTCTCAACTCTCTGACGCTCGAAGAACCCTTCCATCTCTAAAATGGTGAACATGCCTGAATCAGAAGGATAGCATGATAGATTTATCCATTGCTTCCTCCCAGCATCCCTTCTGGTACCAGCACTAGCTTCCCTTTGTGAAACCACTTCTTTCCCACTCTCCGTACATATGTTCCAACAAGAGTGGACCAGCTCCCCCTCCCAACTCCAGAAGCTGGCATGTCACCCAAGCCCACGGACCAGTCAGAATACCTCATCCCCATGGCCACAACGAAGTGGAGGGCGCAATGCCGTAAGAATTCTCTAGGACGCAAGCTGGAGCCATCAGATAAGGAAGAGAGGGAGAAAAAACTCCACATTGTGGCTACTAAACTAGCAGAATAAAAGCCTGCAGTCTTGGTAACCTTCTTCATCTTTGACAGGGAAAGCCATCCCTGATTATATTAGCTGAGTCATCTCTGAAATCCACTTCATCCCCCAAAATATCCCATTTATGTGAGTCAATAAATATTTCTTCTGTTTAAACTAACTTGCAACTGAAAGAGTGCTGAATAATTCAAACATCAATCCTGGGATTCCCGGGGCTGCTGTGAGGCTCAATTAAGAGGCTCACGGCGTTACTGCTGAGTCTACACTCAGCAGAGAACAACCATGGAAGGAGAGTAACAGATGACGGCGCATTGGCAGGTACTGGCAGGACCTGACCACTCTCCCATGTGAGCTTTGCACCAAGAAGTCCTCAGAGACCTCAGATAATTTCTTCCACCTGCTACCTGCTTCCTGCAACGTCATCATGGATCATCTGTGATGGTGGGTGGGGGGTGGGTAGGGAGAGGTGTGGAGGATGTCACAGAGTCATTTGAGAATCAAATGAATTTAATCAATCCTCTTCTTCAAAAAAGATATGCAAAAATATTTGCCTGCAGTTTCAGGAGTTTGTAACACTCCCTGAAACTCCAAAGAGTCTCCCTCCTCTAGGGTCTCACTGTAGGTATCAAGGAATTGCTGGACTTGTTAAGTGACAGATGCCAACCACTCAAATGGCTGGGGATGGGAAGGACGGAAACAGGGAGCTCTCCGGGGACACAAGGAGGGAGAGGAGAGTGCCTCGATAATCCAATAATCCGCAAAGGCTCTGGCATTTAAGCAAACAGCATGACATGGTGGCACTACCTCCCACCTACCCTTTGAGGAATTTCCACCTCATGGCAAAGGGGATCCAGCAGGGTGAGAGCCCCCATTGTCAGACAATGGAATTAACCTGTGGCCTAAGGTTAGATTCCTGTGAAAAGGGATCCCTTGAGAGGGGGCACTTTAAACTCCTATCAGTCATTCATACCATATCTCAGTAACTTTTTTTTTTTTTTAATTTTTTTTTTCCCAACGTTTATTTATTTTTGGGACAGAGAGAGACAGAGCATGAACGGGGGAGGGGCAGAGAGAGAGAGGGAGACACAGAATCGGAAACAGGCTCCAGGCTCTGAGCCATCAGCCCAGAGCCTGACGCGGGGCTCAAACTCACGGACCGCGAGATAGTGACCTGGCTGAAGTCGGACGCTTAACTGACTGCGCCACCCAGGCGCCCCAGTAATTTTTTTTTTAATTTTTTAATGTTTATTTATTTTTGAGAGAGGGAGTGCCAGTGGGGGAGGGGTGGAGAGAGCTGGGGACAGAGGATCCCAAGCAGGCTCTGCACTGTCAGTGCGGAGCCTGAGGTGGGGCTCCGTGCAGGGCTTGAACTCATGAACCTTGAGGTCGTGACCTGAGCCAAAGTCAGATGCTCCACCGACTGAGCCACCCAGGTGCCTCTCCCAGTAACATATTTTAATAAGGAGAATCGGTGCTTCGGTGGACGTGGAGAGGAGAGTTCAGACAACACATGAGATCCACCGTCTGCCTTTGCCTGGGTCTGCACGGCAGAAGCACGGGTTTCTCAAAACAGCAACTGATCCCTGCCTTTGGAATATTTTGCTAAATAATTGTTTTAAATGGCTATATTCTTCCCAATTGTGGGAGGTTTTTTTTTTTTTTTTTTTTAAAGTCAGTCCTTATAACCAAGGAAATACTGAGTTTATAGTTGACTTGACATTCATGAGTAAAGTTAGAAGCTGATGGTTTGACAAATCCTCGTCCATTTTTCTTTCCATCCTTAAATTTTTTTTATCAAAAGTGGCCTCTCCCACTGAAGCCCAATGGTTCCATTCCCAGCCTCCCACCCTAAGCCCAGCAAGCCTGTCCTTAGAAGCCTGCCCAGCATCCAGAAGGCAGGGAAGGCAGATTCACGGCTGCAGCTCAGCTCCTGGCCACAACCATTCCACCCAACCAAAGTCTCCAATATTTTTCTCCTGCCCTAAAAGATGTCAGATCTAGAGCCCCATGTCAGGAGGGCTCAGAAGACTCTCTGTGAAAAACACATTTTACAAGCCAGAGCCTTTTGCCAAGAATAAGAATGGTCTCCCCTGTGCTTATTTCAGATAATAATTTATGTTTGCCTGACTAATCCACAGCCTAGAAAGTGCTTTTCTTTATCTTTCTGCCTGCGATACTTGAGACCCCAGAGGGGAACCAACATGTCATATGTGCTCCCTAGCAACTCTTATTTCAACAGCGCCCCAGTCCTCACCACTCTGTGTGCAGATGCAGTCTGAGACTGGGGCTGGGTCCTCAACCTCGCTTCAAGGTTATTGGTGCCGGTAAACGTGAATTGTTTTAACTGTTTGCCACCATAAATCCTTGAAAAATAAGAACAACTGATTCTTATATGAAATAAGATGTTTATGTCTAAAAAGCAAAACATTTGGAGCTCCTGGGTAGCTCAGTCGGTTAAGCATCTGACTCTTGATTTCGGCTCAGGTCATGATCTCACAGTTTGTGGGATCGAGCCCTGAGTCAGGCTCCGAGCTGTGTGGAGCCTGTGTAGGGTTCTCTCAGATTCTCTCCCCTTGTCTCGCTCTCTGCCCCTCCCCCACAGGTGCATGTGCATGCTCTCTCTCAAAATAAATAAATCAACTTTAAAAAAATAAAAAGGAAAGAATTTAACTAAAGCATCTAACTTCACTTTATTTGGAACGACTTATTTCAGTACCCACATCACTCAGCTTGATATCTTCCCATAGGAAGCTCATTAAAACCTGAGAAATACCACAGGCAAAGGCCTTACACCATCAGCTCATATTGGATATGAACACATGGCAAGAATCTGGATCTGTGTTTTATGAATGACCACATACTGGCACGGCCTCGGGCCTTGAGGATGGACTTCATCTCAGAGCCACTAAGGAGAATCAGAAAGAACAAGAAGTTTGTATTGGGCTCTCCTCCTTTCTGTCTTAGCATCCTCTTACACTTCATAGAATCCCTTGGAAGCTTCCCTCTGTTCTCCGTCCTCAGACCCCATCTTCATACTGCTTATCCTTGTCAAAGGGCTCTCTGCTCTAAAGTACCTACCCGGATGGCAGCTGTTAAGACTCTGTTGCAAGAGCAAGTGTGGCCTGTTAAAAAAACAGTTTCATGGAGATGTCAGGCACCATCTGGCAGGACGATTTTGCCTCTCCCTAGCAACTGCACCCCCTCCCACCTCCGTGTCTTTGGTTACCTTGCCTGCTTCCCTAGTTACCAGTGCTCCCCATCTTGATCTCCTGCACACCTCTGATACCACCCCCCCCCTCCATTTGCAGCTCCCCTGGTGAACCAGAACTCCCCTGGAGGTGGACCCCAGGGATTCTGCCGCCTGGAGCCCAGACCGACCCTCAGCACCAACTCTGGTTTTAATCCTGCCAAGCTCACAGTATGTTAGTCAAAACCACCAGTTCCAACGTGTTAATTCAGTGTTAGATGATCTGATCAGTTATCCCAATGGATGTCAATCCTGAAGCTCAGTCGAATCCCTCAGAAAACCTTAAAAGTTACTAATGCCCAGAGTCAGTACACAGACCCAGAGATTTTGATTCCATTGGTCTGGGGTAAAGCAGTATTTTTTTTAAGCCCTGCAACTAGTTTGAAGGTGAGCCACGGTTATGACCTAATCCAAGAGAGCACGGTGCTGAACCCCCTTTCTCATGCAAAAATAATTGATTAACAATGACTGGACAAATACTAAAGAAGTTATGCCAGTTTAAGTTAAACAAGTAATTCCTCTAGATATTTTCACATGCCTGACATTCAGGAAAATACATATTTTATAAAGACCAACCCAATTTTTGTTAGTTTATTTATTTATTTTGAGACAGAGAGGGAGAGAGGGAGAGACATACCACGCAAGTGGGAGAGGGGCAGAGAGAGAGGGAGTCAGAGACTCCCAAGTAGACCCTGTGCTGTCAGTGTGGAGCCAGATGCAGGGCGGGCTCAATGCAGGGCTTGAACCCACAAAGAGCAAGATCATGAGCTGAGCCAAAGTCAGACACTTAACTGACTGAGCCACCCAGGCACCCCAAGAGCAACCCAATTTTTTATGGAACTGCATCACTACCTGTTAAACACAGACTTTGCCATGTGACTCCCTGGCTGAATATCATGCACCTTTGGAAACTGTAACTCTTTCACACCTCTGAAGTATGTGAAACCCTGAAATAGTCAGTTATAGAATAAAAATGTCATTAACCATTTTTCCAATTAAATCTTTAAAGTTTTTCACCTCATCCTCCAATCTCTTGTTATTCAAAGTGAGGTCCACAGATTAGCAATATGGTAGCAATGCAGAATCCATGGCCCCACCCCAGACCAACTCAATCAGAATATGCATTTTAAGCAGGTCCCTGGGAGAACCTGTAGCCACATTCAAGTTCCAGAAGCCACTACATAGCAAGATGCTTTTATCAGTCTTGGTGTTAGAATACATCTTTCAAGGCCCTCCCTTTGTGGCCCTTGCCCTCCATAAACCCTCTGCTCCCCCCACATCGGACCACCTCCAGCTTCCAGGACCTTGCCCTCCCAACCCCCTTCTTCACCATCTGCAAAGCCCTTTCTCTTCTTTTTGCCTAAAAAGCAGCATTCTCATTTCTCAAAGTCCCCATTGGGCCTCTCTTCTCCAAAATGTTCGCAGATCTCCCCAGCCTTAGGGTTCTTGCCTGCCTCTAATTTTATAGCACTTGTCTAGCTACACATTCATCCAACATCGCGGCTATTCCTGTTTTATTATTCAACCTTTATTTTGCCCTTAACTTTCCAAGTACTTCTGCCTTGTCTCCCCCACTAGTCCATCATTTACCCGCCTTTGTACCTGCCATGGGGCTTCGCACTAATAGATTCAACAAATATTTGGTGTTTGGCTTTGACTTAGATCTCTGATAGCACACTACATGATATATAAAACCTATAAATCTGAGTCTAGAAACTAGTAAAAAATTTACAACATCCAAGCTTGGCTGGTATTAAAACTTCCACTATGCTGAACACAGGAGTTGCAGAATAACATGCTGTATAAATAGATACTGGACTATTTTAAATAACTTGAGAAAGTAAATATCAAAAATGAAAGCAAGAGAACACAATTATCAGGTATCAGCTAACAATGTAAGTAGACATATTTTATATCATTGCTGCTAACGACATGTAACGGAATACAGTCCTTTAGCTACCAATAGCCGCCATTGACCAAAATGCACTGGTGACCAACCCCCAGGCCCGTGATGTGAAAATAAAAGTATACAAGGCTCCTGAATACAGTGTTTCCACCAGGGTACAGGCAGTCCTGAAACTCACTTCATTCCACTCCTCCACAGAATGACCCCATACATTGCAGCAGGAAAATTCAGGGGGGTTTTAGTTTTCTTTTTTTTTTTCAGAGTCTAGGTTTTTTTTTCTATTTCTTTTTCATAAAGTCCAGACGAAGACATGTCCTTCCAGCAAGCTGTTCACAGTCTTAGTGGAGACACAAAGCAGAAATACAGAGGAGACACTAGAGCAGAAATACAGAGGGCATTATTGGAACACAAGGAAGGGCTGCCTAACTCAACCTGAAACAATCAAGGAGGGCTCTCTGGAGGTGGTGATGCCTAAGCTGAGCCTTAGAGTTGGAAAAGGCATTCACCGAGTGAAAGATGAGGATGGATATTCCAGTCAGGGGGAAGCACGTAAGGAGAGGGAAGAGGTAACCGGTATCATGGTGTGTGGAAGGAGCTCAGACAGTTCTGCATTATAAGAGGCAGGAAGTGAGGAGGTTCCCTTCACAGGGGCAGTGACCACTTGGTAGCTGATAAGCTTGGGTTCAAAAGACCTTGGACTTTATCCTAAGGGCAAAATGGAGAATGGCGAGGCTTGAAAGACTTCCTGCACTTTCCAAGATCTAATGCGAAAAGTAAGACCAGCTTAGATCCTACGTCAACCTGATACATTAAGTGCCATAGAATCCTTGTCAACATGGCTACGAGACATGGATTCAAACATTTCTTGGACCATCTCTATAGATGGATAATGGAGAAAATGATCTGAGATAAATCCCTTTTGCCCAGATTCTACCCTCCAGTTCTAAAAACGGCCAACAAAACAATGGACCTATGATACAGGCCTGTCCTTCTGCATGTACTAACCCATACTGCAGGGCAATACCACAGTGTTATCAAGGTATGATAATAAAATAAAAAGAGCCATAGAGGGGCGCCTGGGTGGCGCAGTCGGTTAAGCGTCCGACTTCAGCCAGGTCACGATCTCGCGGTCCGTGAGTTCGAGCCCCGCGTCGGGCTCTGGGCTGATGGCTCAGAGCCTGGAGCCTGTTTCCGATTCTGTGTCTCCCTCTCTCTCTGCCCCTCCCCCGTTCATGCTCTGTCTCTCTCTGTTCCAAAAATAAATAAACGTTGAAAAAAAATTAAAAAAAAAAAAAAAAGAGCCATAGAATTAAAGAAGAACTGAGGACAGGAGCCTGATTCTTCTCACCCCTATCTAACATCTCTTTTCAGCAAACTACACTCCTCCAATTATTGCTCACGTCAGGCATATGTGTATGTTTATTATTTCTTATTCTTAGTGTTTTAATTTAAAATACTTAGGTTTTTTTTTATTTGCAACCAACCGCTTGAGTTATTTGCTTTATACTTACAAACACACACACACACACACACACACACACACACACCCCCCACCCATACAGATTTTTATCCATCTTGATAGGTGAGAAGCTGGTTGATTTGAAAGTTGGCATTTTGTGAAATTTTGCCTCTGTATAAAAAGTAAATTGTTTAGTCTAGATTTTCAAAACCATTAGCACAGAAGAAAAACACCAGCAGGAAGTAATTCTGTTTGGCTCCTGCAGGTGACAAAATAAATTATATCCAAAGTTACACATAAGCTGGAATCATTCAATTGCCTGCCTTTAAAATATGTCATGTCTCCAACCTGAACCTCACGTACTGATGGCTCCTATCATAGGCCAGACTTTTCAAAATGGATGAAACTGAACGAACACAGCCCTCTTCTGCCAACCTCCCGTCTCACCTGTGAGGGTATTTGTTTTTCTAGCAGTGATTCTACTTTTTGGAGATGGGGCAAATGTGCATATTTATGTTGTTTTTCATCTTTTCAGGACTGTGGCATTAAGTAATCATTAGGATAAATAACAGTGATGACTACACTCAGAATAATGTTAAAGAGGTAGGTGTGATACTTAAGAAAGATAAAAAGCAAGTGGTAAATAGCATGAGCCCTGGAGCCAGACTGCAGAGCGTGACTGTTGGTTTCCCCGCTCACCAGCTAGATGGCTGTTCAAAGGTCCCAGTTACCCAATGTGTAAAATGGGAACAATAATGCCTGTTTCTATCTCATAGTGTTGGTGGCAAGTTTTTTAAAAAGTAATTTATATACAGCATTTAAATTAGAGCTCAGCACATAGGAAGCTGCATGCATTAGGTATTATTAGTCCCATCATCATCATCATCATCATCATCATCATCATCATCATCATCATAAGGCACCACAGTCTATTAATCTCACTAATTCTCAGAAAAAAGTGTCATGGACTATCACAGGATATTTCATATTTACACACCCCCTCCTTTTCCAGCACTTCGAGGAGTGTTTGGAATACACAAGAAAAAAAGAAAGAAAGAAAACTCATCTCAAGAGATTTTATTTCAAAGATTAGTTAGCAGGAAGAACGATGAAGCAGATGCCCTCTTCCCGGGGTCCTCTCCCAGCTTGGAATGTCCACATGACACAATGCAGCGGGAAAGGGCTTCTCCCTTCTTCCTGCTGAAATGATGGCTGGGCTGCAGGAACTTTTCTTGGCCAGTGAAGGAAATCCCAAAAGAATCAAAGACATCAGTACTAACATGATCGGGCCCCTGAACCAGTGCCAGCAACAACTCACCTACAGATTCTTCTCTGTGTGTGAAAAATAAACCTTTACAATTAAGACAGAATATTCAGATTTTCTAATACACATAGCCAAATGTATCCCTGACTGATACATGTACAGACTCTGCATTGCTCTTGAGACTAACGGAGAGGTATCAGTCTTCACCAGTCAGATTCAGCCTTTGCCACTAATGGGTGGCAAATTCTTTTCCTATAGCAAAACAGGTCTTTGGTGCTGGTGCTTCTACATGTTCAGCTTTCCTCCTGGGCCAGCAGGTGCTGAATCCTGGAAATATCCAGGAAGCCCTTCCTTCCAGTTCTCCTCCCTTCCATCCTCAGATACTGCCCCACTTCCTGCCACCCACTCTGTAGGCTGTCTACTTCTGGCCTTCCACGAAGCCACATTCTGGAACCAATGTACCTGTTACTGCTGCACTCGTTATCCTTGACGTGAACATCACAGTGTTACCTAGGAGGGAGGCACACATCTCCCCATCACTTCTCCCTCTACCATATCAGTTTTACTACAGTGGCTGGTTTTTCCAGTCCCCGGTGGTTTTCAAAAGGCCCTCCTGCCTAGCGAATCCTCAGTCCCTTCCTGCTCTCTGCTAAAGTCTCTTACAGCTATAGACACAGTAAAATTGATAAAATCTGCACAGCTTGTGAATGGTGTTTTGGAGGAGTGTTTCCAATCGTCCTTTCATGTTATTGTTATTTAGACAATCAAATTGCTCACTGAAATTAATATATTATTAAACTAGTATTAAATGGTCTATGGACTTATTTAAGATGGCACTTCTTCAGATCTAAAATTATTCAACCAGTTCAATAAAAAAAGAAAGAAAAGGAGAGAGAAAAAGAGAGAAAGAACAAATGAACGAATGAACCAGAACCCAGACGAAGCGATTAATAAATTTTTCTTCATAAAATTAGTTCATAGTCCGGAAACAAAGGTTTGTCTGTTTAATATCATATAAAAAATTGTAGTGATCGTGGCTAAACAATAGTGTCAGTAAATAGCGTCTAGATAAGACTGGGGGGAAAAAAAAGAAACTATATTCTTGCTGCCGGCAGAAAGATAAATTTTGTTGGCCTTTGAAAGCCAGGGGATTAACTAGCGTTCGGAGGGAGATGCTTTGAAAGATACAGAACCTGTCATATTTTCTGCTCCATGAACTAAACATAAACACTCGGAAGGCTGTTATGGGTGTATTACAGCTGTCTACCAACAGATGAGGCTTTTGAGGTTGTGAGCCCAAGGAACAGCAAACACCATTCTGCGTTTAATAAGCCATATACCCTCTAGCACTGAGATTACCCCTGACAGGGAGTTAAAATTTAGAAATAACTAGTTCTTCCAAGTCATGGAGGTGTAACATAGGATCCTGTGATTGTAAATAAATTACATAGATTGTGAAGGAAGTAATTGGGAGAAACGTTTTTTTCTTTTAATTCACTAGAATTTACAAATGGGGGAAGGGGGGAGAAGGCTGATACTGAATACTGATAAAGTATTCAAATCATCCAAATGACTGTTTGAAAATGATTCATGCCACAGGGGACACAAAACAATGTATTTGTTTTCTAACAAAACGTGCATATGTGAATCAAGGCGAATCAGAAACTCTTCCCAGATAAGAAAAACTTTAGGGGCATCTGGGTGGCTCAGTGGGTTAAGCGTCCGACTTTGGCTCAGGTCATGATCTCATGGTTCTTGGGTTCAAGACCCATGTCAGGCTCTGAGAGCCTGGAGCCTGCTTGGGATTCTGTGTCTCTATCTCTCTCTGCCCCTCCCCCACTTGCACTCTGTGTCTCTCTGTCTCTCAAAAATGAATAAACATGAAAAAAAAAATTTTAATTAAAAAAGAAAAACTTTAAATTATAATAATAATAAACATAAAAGTCATTTTCAGGCAACAGCTCAATAATATACTGGGAGTAGAGCCACCACATATATAATTCAAGTATAATATAATCCCCAAGATACATATTCCTAAAATAAAGAGGCAGAGAGCTTGGGTGGGGATCTGGCTCTTGCTGTGTTACTCTTTCTGTGCAACTAACTTAACATCTCTGGGCCTCACTATCCATATCTATAAAAAGTGGGTAATAACTAACTTACAGGGTTGTTAAAATGAGTGAAATGGTTGATATTTATATAGTGTTTAGAACAGTTCTGGATACATCATAAGTGATATGTAAGTACAAATAACAAATAATAACAGCTGAGTAGTTTATCTGACGGGACAAATTTAAACTCATCAGTCAGTGGAAGGAACCATTGAAGCCTCCAGACCAACCTCTTATCCAAACTAATCTCTTCTCTCACACAAAAATCCTCTAAAAACAAGTTACAGAGAGGGAGGGAGGCAAGCCAGAAGAGACTCTTAAATACTGAGAACAAACTGAGGGTTGATGGGGGAGAGGGGAAAGCAGGTGATGGGCATTGAGGAGGGCACTTGTTAGGATGAGCACTGGGCGTTGTATGGAAACCAATTTGACAATAAATTATATTTAATAAAAAAAAACAGTCCTCTAAAAACAAAGGAAACTTTGACACACTGTGAGGAAGAGGACACTGCCTCTCTGTAATTCCCACCTCGAATCCTAAACCTAAAACAATAGCAGATCACCCCAAGCCAGCTTCCAAACGGCAACACATCACACTCTTTAAGGGGCTGTCACTGCCTTTTCTGCCTTCTTTTCTTCAAGCTGAGCATCCTCTATATCTTCATCCTTTACGATTTTGATGGGGCCCCAGTACCTCCACTGTCTCCAACACCTGCCTTTACAGGCACTAAGTCTGTCAGGTCCCTTGGAAAAATGGGGCAGGGTGTCCCCAGGTGTGGTCTGTGTGGCATATTTGACCATCTCTTCTGGATCCTGATTTCTGGTAAACTGAGGCTCAGATCACATGCCCATTTTTGGATGTCCATGTTACCCTATTGCCTTGTACTTAGCTTTCAGCTAGTAAAACTAGCCTCTTGATCTGCTGAAAAGCCAGAGCACCGAGCTCTATCCTTATATTGACATTTTAAGCCTAAACTCAAAATTGTCTGTTTATCCTGATTAATCAACCCTACTTTATTATTAATCAGGACAAATGTGTGTGCACATGGAATCTTAGTACACCAAATCAGATTTTAAATGCCCAGAGGAAATTAGGGTTTGTTTTTTTTTTTAACAGAAATATTATAATGAACATTTTGTAAAGCAGATAACTATCCCCCATTTGATTTTTTTATGTAAATATCTACTAACATATTATAGCTGCCTACAGCAGGATACAAATATATTAAGCCTTGGATTATACCATATTATGTTATTACAACCGATCTGCCTTCCTGTAACTTTGATTAGGCTAATACTAAAATCAGTTTATTCTCCCTGAATGTACTGAAACCAGAAGATTAACATACAGAAGACAGAGCCAGGAGGCCACAGACCGAAAAACTACATCCAGGTCTAAAATGTCCATAAGGCGAAAAATAAAAATGAAAATAAATAAATAAATAAATAAAATGTCCATAAGGTGTACAATCCTCACATGGCAAACCAAATGTTGATTCTTTGGTTTAAAAGTTTCCTCCCATCCCTTTTTATATAAGCGAAATAATATTATGAGAACAGAAACATTAGCGTTGACCCTTTCCCATTTGTTCAGTTTCCATTTAATATGATTCTTCATCTTTAGGCGAAGCCTTTTACAGGCCGACCCTAATTTACCTCTTTTGCTTCATCTCTGGTAAGACTCCATCACTGTGGCCCTAAACTTTCACCAGCCCCACCCACCTGTACACTCAGCTCCACCCATTTTTCCAAACCACTCTTGACAAAGGAGGCAGTAGGTAAGATCTGAAATCAATCCTGTGGTAAAATAACCAATATCTAATGTGCCTGGGTGACCTCTGGGAACCAGAGCTGGGATGGGCCCTTCTCTGATACTTAACTCTTTCCCACACCTCTGAGCACATTATGCGTGGCCTTCTAACTCGGTTTCTGACTGCACCTTCCACCCCATTACTGAGACTGAGGGTCTTCCCTATGCCCAGACACTTAACTGAGGCCTGACACCTTTCCCAGCCCACTTCCAGATCAGTTACCACTTGAGACCCTGCCATAAACCAGAGAGACCTCAGAACACCCTCTGGCCACCGTCCACTAGACTTTCAGTATCAGTTCTCCTGCCCAAAGACCTCCCACCACATTGGAGAATTGGCCCAGATTTACCATGGGTCTTTTGACATCACGATTTGGGCTGCTGATGCTAAAGAGAAGCTTAAAGAAGAAATAGGCAAACGCACGTATAAATAAAGAAAGCTTCCATTTCTTTTGACGAGGTATAAAAGGAGTCTCATATAAATGAAGATAACAGGCCATGTTCCTGGGTGTAACAAGGAGTCAAGGCCAGGAAGCACTGAAAACCCAGGTGAATCCATTAAACCTTCAGCGACACCAATCTGCTAGTGGGTAGATTTTCTAATCAGAAAGACTCTGGTGTAGAAGACCAATGGCTGGATTCACCCAGGCTTGATGTTTTGCCAAGCAGACACGAGAGAAGGACATGGGAACAAGAGCTGACGGTCTCAAAAGAGAGACTGGGGTGATGGGGAAAGAACTGAATATAGAATGTGGATGACAGACCAAGAAAATGTAGAGGAATCGAGAATGTGGAAAGCCTAACAAAACAAAGTGCTACAAGCCCTTTGGTGAAGGTTATGTCCAGAAAGAGGAACTCTGGATGTGAGATTTCAGTGATGAAGTGTGGAAAATGACAAAATGCATAATTATGGCTGTTGAAGGACTTGAAGGGGGAGACGAGGGGAAAGCTGTCAGAGAAAAGTAGGTCGAAACCCTGAGAAGCTGTGTCATTCAAGTAGATCTGGACCAGAAGGACCAAAGCCACATGGCAAAGTGGAACCCCTCTTAGAATGGCTGGGGAGCTAACTTATTGAGGACAATCAATTAGACACGGAGCAGAAGAAAGAAACCTGAACTGTCTTTAATTCTTCCATTTCTAAAGTTGAGGATGAGGAGATAAAAGGAATCCTCAGTGTAAATTTTCTGGTTGATTCTATAAATACAAATGTAACTTCACCAAGAAAAGTTATGAAGCATAATTCCCTGATAGGAATAGTACCATTCTGGGTGATATGATACCACAGCATGAGTTTTCAGGGATCTATATTTCAACATTAATGAAATCGAACCCATCCCAAAGTTACCTTTAAGCATGGCAAAAAATGAACTCAGGGGATAACTATTAAAACTTAAAACAGAAAAAAAAATTACACTTGGCACATATTTATTTCATTAGTTTAGAAAGCTATTTACAACCCATTAAAAGTTGTGATACATACAACTAAAGAGAAATGGCAGAAGAGAGGCGCCTGGATGGCTCAAGTTGGTTAAGTGGCCCATTCTTGGTTTTGGCTCAGGTCATGATCTCACAGTTTCATGGATTCCAGCCCCGCATTGGGCTCCATGCTAATAGTGCAGACCTGCTTGGGATTCTCCGTCTCCCTCTCTCTCTGCCCCTCCACCACTCACGCTGTCTCTGTCTCTTTCAAAATAAATAAATAAACTTAAAAAAAAAAAAAGACAGAGAGAGAAAGAGAGAAATGGCAGAAGAAAAAAATGAGGTCAGATCAGTGTCACCATCCACTAATTTATCATGGAGAGCACGAATCTTCATCAACAGTTCTGGAAGAACCAGAATTCTTGGCAGGAAATTAATCTTTAACTAAACACTTTTTATATTTGTCTTCCTAGGCGGGCCCCTCTTTTAAACTTGCAGTTGGGTTTATTATTCATTTTCTGAGAATCAATTTTTATTCATCCTTGTACACAGAAATTGGGACCTTTAACTGAAACTACAAAAATCTCTAAAAAAATTAATTAATGTAATTGTTGAGGTCTCATAAGCTTTAACAAGTCAATGTTTGATATTGATGTTTGAAATGAGTTTCAGTTTTAAAATTGTAAGTAAAAATTGTGCAAAATAATGAGGAAGAAAGGAGAAAACACAGACACACACACACACACACACACACACACACACACACACATACACACACACCCTTTTTGTTTCTTTCTTCTAAATCCCAAAGTGACTCAGATGCTATGGATCACTTTATTTCCAGCTAGCATAAAAGTATGCCAACACTTTCCTCACACTGAAATTTTTGGGAGAGAGTGGGTATCTTTTCTATTGACTTCAAAAATTTAGGGAAAAAACTGTGGCAAAAAAAGAAAAAAAGCCAGATCAAATGAAAACATATCTTTTTAACAGAACAAAATACATCAAAGAAACAGTTAACATGTGTGTTATAGGGGGAAAAAAAATCATACCTTTTTACTTCATGTTTCAGAGATTAATTCAATTATTTAAAATTTTTCCATCAAAGATAACCCTCTCACGTTAAAATAAGAAAGCTGAGAATAAGTAAAACTATAGTTATTTCATGTTTCATTCTCTGAAACACATGCATTAACATAAAGCTACTTTTCAGCTTGACATAGTAATGGTTAAACCATCACAGACAAGGATTCAATAACCTTTTTTTTTTTTAATGTTTATTTATTTTTGACAGAGAGAGACAGAGCACGAGCAGGGTAGGGGCAGAGAGAGAGGGGGACACAGAATCCGAAGCAGGCTCCAGGCTCTGAGCTGTCAGCACAGAGCCCAATTCGGGGCTTAAACCCACAAACCATGAGATTGTGACCTGGGCCGAAGTCGGACACTTAACCGACTGAGCCACCCAGGCACACCTATAACCTCTCTGTCTTAATTTGACAACTTAATCTCCAACACTGGATCTGGAACACTTGCTGACCAAAATATTTTATGAACTATTCCTGGAATTATCCAAGATAAATAATAAAGCGTATCACACTGAGTGATTTTTCTTTTTAGAAGACTATGGTAAAATCTTGCAAAGATTCGATTGAACGGTAGTGTCCCCCTGGAGATTAGTTTGGCAAAGATGCTGTGGCCAGAAAAGTCTTTTTCTGGTGAGATGTAAGAAAAGATAAAAGCAATAAGTATTCATTTGTCCTTTTCCTCCCTGTGGTGACAATATAAAAAGGGTTTATCTACCTTTCTTCTTGATTGCAGCATTAATTTACGATAACGTGTTCCCTTGTAGACAGTCCACTTATAGATGCTTTGGCCCTGGCACCTGTGTTCCTCCAAATTTTCGCTCTGAGAAGAAATACTTCATGCTCTGAGACGACGTGTCATAAAATAATGTATGCATGGAAAGCGTGAATATGAGTCAGCATTTTTTCCTTTAAAATTGGTCAATCCAGAAGAAGACAAATCATTAAAAACCGCCCTAAATATCAAAGGTTTTATTTCAGCAACATATTTTGAGATTCATGACTGAATCAGAGTAGATCATGATGAGAGTTTAAATCAAGAGGACTATAAAGCACTAACCAAAATGCTGACGACCAAAGAAGAGAGGTGATTGGGTAAATGTCAGCAGAACTACTCACAAACATGTTTTTTTGCTTTTATGAAAGCTTCAAATACAATGCCGTTCTAGTTAATTTTATTGATTAAAATGACAGTTTCTCTACATGTCAGAGTAAAAATAATCAAATAGTGTTGCCTTTAAACACTTTGCTTGTTGCCGAGAGGGTATCAATTTATCCTTTTATCCTTGAAACAAGATTAGATTTTCAACCAAAATGTGACTGGCAGAATCATAAAAATTGAAAAAAAAAGTATCCTATTTCCTTTGAAAATATCCTGTCCAGTATTTGCCAGATTCTTAGCTTATGTTTGTTCTTGCATCCACAAAGCCTTTAATCTTGCCTCTCTTCCTGGAACAAAACCAGGGATCTCAAACAGCAAGACTTTTTCTTTCTAAATGTGAAGCTTTGGTGTCAAATCTTAGCCAGAATGTGTGCTCCCATGCACGACTACAAATCTGTGGTCAACAGGGTAGAACCATTCTACTGTGACACAACTCGCCCTTTCTCCAAGTTCAGAGCAAACAGATCTTTTTGAGCAAAGTTGCCACAAACACTGGCTGGGGATAAACCACAAATGCGGACTATTTTTGTAGAACTGATTCTTTTTTCTTTAAACTAGAAATAAACTCCCTTAGAATTTGAATACAAAAATTAAAGAGGTTTTTTTTTTCTTTTTTTAATGTACTTTTTACCCAAATTTTGAAGGAAATCATGCTGGAATAAGACCTGTGAATTTAATATATTTAACTAGTTAAAATCTGAAAAATATTTTTAATACAACTAGTTTATATTTCCCACGTATTACTTCCTCTCATTTTTCCATACCCACCTCTCCTTTGTCAGTTTTCTAGTCTTATCCCTTTTGTTCCCTTTATGCCTGTTCTTTGTTAAAGGGAAAGTTTCCATGGTTCAAACTTCTTCCAATTTCTTTTCTCTCTCCGTTTGATATTTCACAGTAGAACCACATTTGTATATTGCTTGATTTATTTTGCAACAGTTATCACACTTGATTCTCATAAACATCCTATGATACTGTCCTAAAAGGTACTATATACACCATTCTACACCTACCTGAAATCACATACCTAGTAAGTGGTAACATAGACACCCACAGGAATCTTCCAATTGTCTTCACCCCCTCCACGGAGACCCCGCAAGCAGGAACGTCTCTCTTCTTCATCAGCGTGACCTCAACAATTAGCATAGCATATGTTATACATACGTAATTATATATATATATATATATATATATATATATATATATATGATCATTGTAATATACTCGATACATGGAACAAATAAATGACTGAAAGCTAGATCTACTTCTTATATAAGTAGGCGATCTTAGCCTTTTCAAAGTGCTTTTTAAAATGTGAACTCCTCTGCTGAGTACATTTTATGAATTGGAAAAATCAATGACTTTGGTCCATAACTTTATTGATGAAGAAATCATGGCTCAGTAAAACTATAAAACTTATCCATAAATAATAGTCAATAGCAGTTCCAAGCTTAGAGCCTACAAAATATCAACTTGAGAAGAATTTTGAATCCCATATGAACCTGTGGGCTACTCTTTACTCTGAGGTTGCAGTTAGGTGAAGCGAGTTATGGCTAATAATTTTCGTCATTCTGTATAGTCCTGATACTGCCTATGTATCTGTGTATGTACGTGTGCAAGGCTTTTGGGATATGAGGGGAAAGAATCTTACATATTTTTACTAGCTGTCTCTAAGCAGTGAATTGAATTAAACCCAATTATTCAGTTCCTTCTAAATTCTAAAACACATAATTAAAAGATCAAAGTCTTCTAATAGAATTCAAGCCAAGATAACAGTCCCTACTGATATCACTGTTCTAAATTAACCCTCCTTTAAATAAAAAATACTCATGACCTGAAGCATTCCTAACATATGACACGTGTGTTCACACGTGTGGTGCACACACGCTATTTCTTAAAATAGTCATCAAAACTCACCGCCCTGCCTTTTGGCCCTCCAGATGGCCCACTGGTTCCGTTCTGACTGAACTCCAAGATTCCCCTTCCCTAATAGCTGGCTGCAGAAGTTGACGTTGCAGCAGCTGTTCCCCAAGGCCAGCGGCAGCATTGCAGGCTTGGGCGTAGCTTTCAGTACAGTGTCTTCAGGCTCTTCCTCTGCCTCCCAGTTTCGTGGCCATAACCAGTCCTTGATGCTTTAAGCAGAAAGGGGATTATGTATGCAAACATTTAAATGTCATCATCAAAAGAAGATTATTTGAAAGAACAAAAAGTATCATACCGGGTGGGACCTGTGGATCTCAGTTTCTTGGTCTCTGAAGGCAGCAAATAGGCTCATGGAAGAATCTGGTTAGTAAGATAAAGAGCATATTCTTTAGGAGTTATTTGTCCATTTATTCAGTTAATAAAGAGTGTAGGATATATAAGGTCTCAATTAAGTGGCTGGGGGCTAAATGGAATTGAAGAAGAAAGAAAGAAATGGAAGTCACTATTTTAAAGAACTTAAATCAACATTTCCAGATAATGGGGTGCCTAGGTGGCTCAGTCAGATCATGAGATCTGACTCATGATCTCACGGTTCCTGAGATCAAGCCCCTGCCACAGTTGGGCTCTGCGATAAAGCACTGAGCCTGCTTGGGATTCTCTTTCTCCCTCCCTCTCTGCCCCTCCCCCACTCATGCATGCACGGCTCTCTCTCTCAAAATAAATAAGCTTAAAAAAAAAAAAAAAAGATTTCCAGCTAACATTTCAGTGATGTGTTTTTTCTGGGCCATGTGCTTCTGTACCTACTGGTCTCTTTGCCTCCAGTAGCCCTTCCCCCCACATCCTTCTTTATACCATTCTCCATGCTTTCCTCCTAACTAGTTAATGCTGATCATCCTTCAGATCTGACATCCAGTGTTGCCCAGTGGGAACCTTCTCTAAACCCACCTCCCAACCACAAGAGCTGTCCCTCCTCATCGTGCCTTCCACTCTCATTCACCATTAGATCTAACTTTACATTTTATTTTTTAACTATATTTAAAATATATTTAATATATGTATTATATAAGAAATTGTTTTGATCATATTTAAATATTTTATTTAATATGTAGTATTATGTATTTTAATTATTTACTCTCTGTCTCTCCAGAACCTAATACCATGGGGAGGTCCATTCAGGAGGTCCCCAAGCCAATGTTCCCAAATAAAGAAATCAATTAGTAAATGATAGATATAAGACAAAATGATGTAAGCTGTTAGTGGTTAAATTTTCAAGTTTTGAGTCAGGCAGCTGGTCTTGGATCCTTCTTCAACATTTACTAGCTGGAAAAACTTGAGAAAAGTACAGAGACTAAAGTTGCCACAAACCATAGGAGATCTTTTTTTTTAGTGTTTATTTATTTGTGTGTGTGTGTGTGTGTGTGTGTGCGCGCGTAAGAGAGAGAGAGAGAGAGAGAGAGAGAGAGAGAGAGAATGAGTGGTGGAGGGGTGGAGAGAGAGGGAGACAGGGGATCTGAAGCAGGTTCTGCACTGACAGCCAAGAGCCCGAGGTGGGGTTCGAAATCATGAACCATGAGATGGTGACGTGAGCCAAAACCAAGAGTTGACTGCCCCAACAGATTTGTAGTAAGGATCCTATGATGGTCAATTTTACATGTCAGCTTGGCTAAGCTATGGTGCCCAATTAATACATCAAACACCAATCTAGATATTGCTGTGAAGGAATTTTTTAGATATGATTAACATTTAAACCAGGACACTCTGAGTAAAGCTGATTACCTTCCATAATGTGGGTGGGCCTCATCTAATCAGTTGAAGGCTTTAAAAGACAGACTTCCAAAAGAAAAAAGGCTGAGGCTTTCAAAACTGCAACATAGAAACCATGCCCAAGTTTCCAACCTGCTGCCCTACATGGAATTCAAACTCAAGACGGCAACCCCAACTCCTACCTGAATTTCAGACCCTACAAATTTCAGATTTTCCAGTCCCCACAATCATGTGAACCAGTTCCTAAAAATCAATCAATATCTCCCCCCATGATATATATACATACCTCTCTATATATTGTATATATTGCTTATACATACAGATGTGTGTGTCTGTAATATTGGTTCTGTTTCTCTAGAAAACCCTGCCTGATACAGGTCCATACTAGGGAACCCAGGAGAAGCCAACAGCCCTTCTTCACACAGAAAAGAAAAGATCCACTCAGACTCGTGGAGACCAGGAGCGTTCAGATGCCCAGTCACCAAGGGCCTCAGCAGCAGGCACTTACTCGCACTTCTCGTCCTAGGACTTTGCCATCAGTGTGGCTCTGCTATCCCCTTCATCTCTACCATTCTCCAGGAACTGGAGGCTGACTCCTCATATGCTAATCTGCTCATCTCTTCCCTGCCTCTTATCTTCTGCTGATTCATAGTTTCTGCCTGCCTTTTCATCTTCTTCATCTTTTCTGCTTCCTCATGACCTTGGTCTGTCATGATCTCACACAGCACCAACACTACTCCATGGTTTTCTCCTAAGCCATCTGCATTTCAGCTCCCGCAGCTGGTCTCTTCCCTATCATTACAACTCCCGGATCACAGTGCCGACACAGAGAACTGAGTTGACACGACTCATCTTCTAGCGCCAGATCATAGGATAGGTTTCTGGGCAGCCTGTGAAGCGGTCGCCTTTGGGACAATGAGCTACAACTGGGGAGAAGTCATGTGATGCCGTGCGTGGCCACCTGAGGCCGTTTCTTCATGGAGAACTATGACAAAGTTTCCCTTGGAAGGAGCTGTGAGTATATGGTTAAATGTCTACAAAAAGGGACAAGGCATTGGCAGAAAAGGGAGCAGCCATAGGATGGTGAGAGCAGGGTCTCTCTTCCACCCTTGGGGAGGGAGCAGCCGGCACCATCAACGGCTACAGTACAGACCACTTCTGACATGTGCTCAATCACTATCAGGGACAGAGAAGCCTTGGAATTTTCACTGGTTACAGTAATGAGAGGGACAAGTCAGATAATGATGATACTCAGTGTTGTTATGAATAATATAAACATTGTATTCACAGTGTTCACAGTACTGACACGAGCTCTGTTCTTTTATTCTTACATTATATTGGAGAACCTTTAGAAAGTTTTATTATTGAGGCACCTGGGTGACTCAGCCGATTAAGCATCTAACTCTTGATCTCAACTCAGGTATTGATCTCACGGTTCGTGAGCTCCAGCCCCCTGTTGGGCTCCATGCTGGGTATGAGGCCTACTTTAAAAAAAGAAAAAAAGAAAGAGAAAGAAATTTTTATCATTTTTAGGAGAGAAGAAGTTTGACCAGGAGCAGTCAAAATTCTACTGTAACGTTCATCTGCACCATAGATTAGCTGTCCCCTCTTGTATTCAGCTTCATGATGTTGTGGAAAATTGCAGCGAGACTTTTAAATGACCTCAGTGGGATTAACGTGGGCCCTTATGGATCACTCGTAGCTTGGGAAATATTGCTGAACTGAACTGTGGCAAGGGCATCACTGAACAGGCACCTGGTTGGTAGGGAGCTGTACCTCCAGTAGCCTCTGGTTGTACATGACTATTTACATTTAAATAAATTTTAACAAAAGTAAATTAAAATTTTACTTCTTGGGGGATGCCTGGGTGGCTCAGTCAGTTGGGCGACAGACTTTGGGGCTCAGGTCATGATCTCACGGTTTGTGGGTTCAAGCCCTGCATCGGGATCTGCGCTGACAGCTCAGAGCCTGGAGCCTGCTTCAGATTCTGTGTTTCTCTCTCTTTGGCCAGTTTTCAAGTGCTCAGTAGCCACATACGGCAAACGACTAGTATAGTGGACAGCACAGAAACAGGGCATCTGCACCACACAGAGAGGTCTATTGACAAGTGCCTGAATGGCATGCTTGCTACGAAGCTCAAAGTAAAGGGAATGGGAACACAGTCAACCAGACCTTTTCTTACAGAAGGATGACCTTAAAATTTCTAGGAAGTTACTTGTGAAGAGAGTTCCAGGAAAAAGAACTGTTGGTACATACTTACATACTGAATTTTTAAAGAAGCTGACCCATTTCCTAGAGAGTAAAATGAATACACTGTAAAATGTGGCCAAACACCAGAGCATGAAACCACCCTTGAAGTCCCAAGCCCCATCATAGGAAAAGCATGCCCGAGGGGCGCATGGGTGGCTCAGTGGATTGAGTGTCTGATTCTTTATTTTGGCTCGAGTCATGATCTCACTGTCATGGGATTGAGCCCCACATTGGGCTCTGCACTGAGCGTGGAGCCTGCTTAAGATTCTCTCTCTCGGGGCGCCTGGGTGGCACAGTCGGTTAAGTGTCCGACTTCAACCAGGTCACGATCTCGCAGTCCGTGAGTTCGAGCCCTGCATCGGGCTCTGGGCCGATGGCTCAGAGCCTGGAGCCTGTTTCCGATTCTGTGTCTCCCTCTCTCTCTGCCCCTCCCCCGTTCATGCTCTGTCTCTCTCTGTCCCAAAAATAAATAAATGCTGAGCCGAGTTACTTCTTAAAAAAAAAAAAAAAAAAAAAAAAAGATTCTCTCTCTCTCTCTCTCCCCCCACCCCCACCCTTCTCCCCAGCTCTCTCTCTCTCTAAAAACAAAAAATAAAAATTTTAAAAAGGCATGTCCAGATATTGGGGCATAAATGAAGCGCTTAATTTAACAAGGCCCTTATAACAGCAACAAAAATCAGAAAATTGGTGTTTCTCCAGAGAAATTTTGTATGAGTTTTTGAGAAAGAATTCTGAAAGCTAGCTAAAACATAAAGCTAAGATGAGGAATTGCAAGTCTGAGGAAGGAACACTCTGGAATTCAGTAGAGAGCTTATAAGCCCTTCTCTGTCTTTTTTAAAGTTTTTCTATTTATTTATTGGGGGGGGTGGGTGGGCAGAGGATCTGAAGTGGGCTCTGTACCAATAGCGGAGAGCCCAATGCAGGGCTCGAACTCACAAACCGTGAGATCATGACCTGAGCCCAAGTTGGCTGTTTAACAGACTGAGTCACCCAGGTGCCCCAAGTCCTCCTCTTGAAGACAGCCATGTTCTCACCTGGTACTGAAGATTCCTACCCAGGTGTTGGGAGCTGTGAGAAATGTAACCACATAAGCAGGACACAGAAAATTTCCTGTACACGAAATACTACAGGAAAAACTAGAAAGAAGATGACTTGATAACTAACCAGAAGTTGGACCATTTCTGAACCTATAATTTCCAGCATCAACGGTTACAGAGCAGTTGACGTGGGACCCCACCAAGCTGAAGCACGACAGGAAGACTGTTCTGTGATGACTTAAGACTAGGTCTTCACATGTTTTTTGTTGTTTATTCAACAGTATGATGAATCACCTCCATTTACTCTTTTAACCTCATAATGGGCAAACCCCTAATTAACTATAATTATAGGCTCTAAGAATATTTATTTTAATCTTTTTCATTGTAAACTTTATCCGTCAAGTTCTCTTAACCTGTTGGATTGGAAACGGGGTGGCTAATAGTACAGCCTATCATTCGTGTGGTTTGCCTCAGTGGTTCTGGTTTATGTCGTTGTTCATGCATAATTATTAATAGAGCTCCCTTTCACTCACAAAAGTCTTAATTTGGACAATAAATATACGGTTATCTGCCCATGATGATATTCTCTAAATGTGTTCCAAAATGTCAAGGGCAAAACGTGTTGTTTTCAGAGCCTGGTGGTTTTAGTGCCATTTTCCATCTCAGCAAATGTCACCTTAGATGGAAGACATTACTTCACCAAGTTGGCATTGTTGACCATTTTCAAAACTATTTCATTTTGATGCCTTTTTTTAACCTGTCTGTACTTTTCAAATTCAATTTTAGTGTCAATTTTGCTTAGCACAGTTTTCTTCCTGTCCTTCATTCTTCAAGATTTTTTCCCTTTGGCTTTCTATTTTTTTTTTCACCTCTGTTGTCTATTTTTCTACATTTACTATAATACATGTCTCCTATTTATGGTTCCCTTTCTTCCCACATTCAATTTGTCTGTCATGTTCTAAATGACTATTTTTGAGTAAATGATAACATTTCACAAACAACCACTGGTGGAATGGGCAATACCTGATAACTAACCTTTTTATTCTACCTCAAATATATTATATGGAACTCAGTCTGATAGGTTAAAATTTTTAGTGCCTTTAAAAATATCTGAAAAGCAGCAATTGGTACAAATTTACCAACTGGCTTTGGGGATGGCAGTGTTTGCTTGTTTCTGGGCTGTAATACTCCCACCATGGATGACTTCACGCCATCAATATGACATCAATCAATTTGTGAAAATTTAACAATTAGCCCTCATGAGCCAGTATGAGCTAGCTTCAGCAGAGATACAGAAATAAAAGTTCTGAAAAACAAATCACATAATAATGGTTCCAATTATTTAAATTTTATATTGTATCATAAAAGGACAATAAGCTTATATGTTAAAAATATATTGAAAATAAGCTTATATGCAAAGGTTATTAAATAATAAAATAAGCATATATTGAAAAGAGTCTTCTATATGAAAAAATAGTATTGAAAAGTCTATCTGGTAACCAGAAATTCAGTAAGAGCTATTTCTGACACATAATAATGCCAGGTAAACGAACTTGGCTCTATTCCCCCAAAGATTATTCTCAGATCCCAAGAACATTATTATGCAAGGTTAGGACTCCAGGCTCCATGACTGTCACACTAAAACAAATCCATGGGCCAGAACATTCCATGCGTTGAAACAGAGCCTCAGGGTAGAAAGTGAAAAAGTCAGATGCTAGCAAAGCTATAGATCACTTTACTAGCTATCAAAAATCCTTTGGTATTCAGCAAATTTAAAAGATTGCCTTCTTTCTGTTCTGAGAGATTCCAGAAGACCTAAAGATTACATTTGGGATCAGTGGTTTTTCACAGATCTAAGCATTATTTTTATTTAAAGCCAATTATAGCTTTGTTTAGTCCTATGGCTTAATATATAACAGAAACTAAAGTAGCTTAGAGGTAGGGAAAGCCCTTTGGGAAATAAATAGTTTAAGAACTACCCACATCCATCCTAAAGATTTAATCAGATATGAGAGATTCCAACTGAATGCACTAACTAGAGACACTCAGTGAAGAGTGAAATGAATAGTTTCTAGAAAACATTCTGTGGCCAAATACAACATTACCTCTGAACCTGAAATATTTGGCCTGAAGGGGAAAAAAAACTAAAGGCTGAAGATTTACTGATCCCAAATTTATGAAGATACATGTCTTGGAACACATCAGCCATAAATACTATTGTAGATTTTTCTAAAATCCATATGCCAAACTTCATATATAGTAGATTAAAAACAAAATAGGGGTGCCTGGGTGTCTCAGTTGGTTAAGCGACCAATTCAGGTCATGATCTCACAGATTTGTGAAATCGAGCTCTGCATCAGACTCTGTGTTGACAATATGAAGCCTGCTTGTGATTCTCTCTCCTCTCTCTCTGCCTCTCCCCCGTTCATGCTGCCTCGCTCGCTTGCTCTCTCAAAATAAATAAACATTTTTTAAATAAATAAATTTTAAAAATAAATGAAATAGACTTGGGGCACCTGAGTGGCTCAGTAGGTTGAGTCTGACTCTTAATTTCCGCTCAGGTCATGATCTCACTGGTTTGTGAGATGGCACCCACACGTAGGGCTCCAGGATCCAGGCTCTGGACATGAGGACCTGAGGATAGGCTCTTACCATAAACAATCCTGCCATTGAACTCAATTTTTAATATTTGATACTGTGACACCTGTTTGTGATCCTGAGAGGAAAATCAGGAGCATCAGCAAAAGCTAATATAGAGCTTTGACATGGAAGAAATACTGCACTAACCCTGGAACTACCTACCCCCAGACTATTACGTGAGATTACAAAAGCCCATTATTTAAGCCACTCTTAGTTAGGTGTTCAGTTCCTTGCAGCCAACGATATCCCAGTCGATGCTGATATACTCTCCTTCCTGCCTCACTTCTACATTCCAGTCTACTCTTCGTGCCCTCTCCTGAATTCTACCACACTTTGCAGGCCAGTGTTCTAGAGATTTCACCTTTGGCCTCCTTATTATTCCATTCACTTTCTCTTTGTGCTTTCTCTCTCCCACTTGGATGATTTCAACCATGTGTATTTATTTATAGTTCACATAAATATTTACTGAAAGTCTACTATATGAGCCAAATCCTGTTCCATTTTCTAAAGCTTTGGGAATATGCTGATGAATAAGAACACTGAGGTCTGGACAAGAGAAAGAGGGAAGACAGGGGAGAGGACTGAGGATCGTTTATGAGATTTATGGTACAACATAGTGTCTATAGTTAACAAATCAGTATTGTATATTTAAAAATTTGTTGGGGCGCTTGGGTGGCGCAGTCGGTTAAGCGTCCGACTTCAGCCAGGTCACGATCTCGCGGTCCGGGAGTTCGAGCCCCGCGTCAGGCTCTGGGCTGATGGCTCGGAGCCTGGAGCCTGTTTCCGATTCTGTGTCTCCCTCTCTCTCTGCCCCTCCCCCGTTCATGCTCTGTCTCTCTCTGTCCCAGAAATAAATAAATGTTGAAAAAAAAAAATTAAAAAAAAAAAATTTGTGAAGAGGATAGGTCTCATGCTAAGTGTTCTTACCACACACTCACGTGCGCGCGCGCACGCGCGCACACACACACACACACACACACACACACACACACACACACAGAAGGGAGGGGTGAGCAGGCGGAAACTCTTGGAGGTAATGGATAATTTATTACTTTGACCGTGGTGATGGTTTCACAGGTGCCTATATATCTCCAAACTCATCAAATTGTATACAATAAATATGTTCAGGGATTTTGTGTGTGTGTGTGTGTGTGTGTGTGTGTGTGTGTGTGTGTGTGTGTGTTTTGTTTTGGTGCATCAACTATACTTCAATAAAGCTATGTTAATAATAAAAAATAGCAAAATAAAGTTCTCTTTTATGAAAATGTTCAAGTCTTTTGCCTCTTTTTCTATGGGATTATCTTTTCATATTGCTTTTAAGGAGTGTTTTATTCTAGAGACTACTCTTGCTATTCTCTAAGTTTGCATAGTATGAATGGTTGTTTCTTAAAATTTTTGTAAAACTCTGGTAAATTTATCTGGACCTGAAATGTTCTTTCTAGGAGAGCTTTTTTCTTTCTTCTTGAGGCAGTTTCAGGAAGTTATATTTTTCCGAACTCATCTCTATATTCAAATGTATTAGCTTAAAGTTTTCTAAAATATAAATTTAAGGCTTGGGCACCTGAGTGGCTCAATCAGTTAAGCATCCTTTGGCTCAGGTTATGATCTCACGGTTCGTGAGTTTGAGCCCTGAATCTGGCTCTGCACTGACAGTGCTAAGCCTGCTTGCGACTCACTCGCTCTCTCTCTCTCTCTCTGCCCCTCCCCTGCTTGCTATCTCTCTCTCTCTCTCTCTCTCTCTCTCTCTCTCTCTCTCTCTCTCTCAGAATAACTATCTCTCTTTCTCCCTCTCTCAAAATAAACTTAAAAAAATAAAAAATAAACATAAAATATACATTTAAGGCTAAAAATTCCTCTCTGTTCAGCTTTGGTTGCTCCCCATAAGTTTTTATAGTATCTTTATTCAGGGATGATTCTAAATATCTTCTAATTTATATTACAATTTCCTCTTTGAGCCTTGGATTACTTAGGACTTTCTTTTTTAATTTTCATATGTACTGATTATTTTTCTAGACATCTTTTTGTTGGTGATTTCTAACTGAACTGCATTTGTGGTTATAAAACATGCTCTGTATGATTTTGCTATCTTAAATTTGTTTACTTCCATTACAGTATGGGATACATCAATTTTTATAAATAACCCATCTGTTCTTAAAAAGAAAGGCACTTTTTCAGGGGCACCTGTGTGGTTCAGTTGGTTAAACGCCGACTTCAGCTCAGGTCATGATCTCGCGGTTCGTGAGTTTGAGCCCCATGTCAAACTCCATGCAGACAGCTCAGAGCCTAGAGCCTGCTTCAGCTCCTGTCTCTCTCTCTCTTTCTCTCTCTCTCTCTCTCTCTCTCTCTGCCCCTCCCCTGCTCATGCTCTGTCTGTCTCTCTCTCTCTCTCAAAAATAAACATTCAAAATTAAAAAAAAAAAGAAATGCACTTTTTCAGCTCTTTGATGTCCTATATGTGACCATTAGATCAAATTTGTTAATACATTGCTTAAAATTTTCACTCTCCTTATTGATTTTTTAAAGTAAGCTCTACACCCAATGTGCAGCTTGAACTCAGGATCCCAACATCATGAGTCACATGCTCAACCAACTGAGCCAGCCAGGTGCCCCATCCTTATTTATTTTCTTATTAACTAGTTCCATTACTTACTGAGAAAGATGTGATAGAATCTCCCACTATAACTGGAGAATTGTTTATTTCCTTTCACAGTTCTGTAGATTTTGCTTTATATAATATGAAACTGTGTTATTTGGAGCATCCAAATTTGTTACATCACTTAAGGGAATCAAATATGTTTCCTTTACCTTTACTTTGGCCTTAAAGTCTATTTTTTTTAATAAATTAATATAAGTGCATAAATTTTCATTTGGTAGGCATTTGCCTGATTGACCTTTTGAATGCTTTAATCCAATCTTTCTTTACCATATCCACTGCTTTTTAAATGATTCCATAAAACTACTACCACTGTAGCGTTTTGCCTTCCAAAATAAGATTATTCACTTCTCAAAAGAAACAAGAAACAGAACTGGTATTTCTGGAATTATGGCTTGTGGTTTTGAATATCATGGGTTTGCCATGGTAAACTCTGTTGTTTCCCTGAAGACCAGTTCTTGTTTTTACTGAGCTCAGGGGCTCTGTTGGAAAAATATACATGTGTGGGTGGATGCCAGGACAGGAAGAGGGAAGATGTGGCCAGGAGAGGTGGTAGTGGGTATGTATGCAATGCTAAGTGTAGGGAGGATGTGGAAAATCCAAATGCCTGCAAGGTCCAAAGAGCCAGTTACACAAGGCAGGAGGGAACTGGCCAGACTGGGGATCACTTGCCCTGGAAGGCAGCTATGTATCATCTAGCAATCCTCTGTTGGAATGTTGCCAGATCATTTTCAGGAGCAACCTGAATCTAGATTTGGGTGGGAACTCTACTGAGTTTGAGAAACTGGCAACAAATTCATTTTTTTTTTTTTAATTTTTTTTTCAACGTTTTTATTTATTTATTTTTTGGGACAGAGAGAGACAGAGCATGAACGGGGGAGGGGCAGAGAGAGAGGGAGACACAGAATCGGAAACAGGCTCCAGGCTCTGAGCCATCAGCCCAGAGCCTGACGCGGGGCTCGAACTCACGGACCGCGAGATCGTGACCTGGCTGAAGTCAGACGCTTAACCGACTGCGCCACCCAGGCGCCCCCAGATTCATTTTTTTTTAATTCTCTTCCACTCATAGAAATCACATCTGCTACCTACATTTGCAAATCCTTGGCCCCACCTGCAAATCCTGGAAGAGATTGCATTTAGGAGGAAGAGAACAACTAGAGAAGGCCTTTCCCCATCCTTGCTTGCCCTCCTAATTGGGCTAACCCACTCCTCTTTATAAAGAGAAATTCCTCCTAAGGAATGTAAATCTAATTCATATCCTAGCTCTTGACAAATGGATCTTGAGATCTTTGGCTTGGTCAGCTACCACAAGCAGCATGCTATGCTGGTTGTCCCTGGAGGTACAAACGGGAAAAGATAAGAAGAGTGGAGCTCACCCATGAAGGTGTACCGAACAGTCGCCACCAAAACAAAATCTGAAAGTCTGCCTGGGGCCCATGTTGGCAGCCCTGTGCCAACATCCAAATTTGAACTGATCTCACTTCTTCAGCCCAGGTCAGTGCAGTCTGAGAAAAAATATGGAAAAAAGAGGGAAGAAAAAGATAAGATGTACCCCCCTCTTCAAAAAAAAGATACGTATATGCAGGCAAATGTACATACAAAATCCTTACAATTCTTCTGCTCGTTATTATTTCAAAATAATAAAACATGTGTAAAATATATCCAGAGAACCTTTAGAATCTACCCTGCCACCAAGAGGAGGTGCTCCAACGGTGAGACGAAAAAACAAACAAACAAAAAAAATTCGATTGAGCCCCTCCCACTTACAAATCACCTTTGGCTGCTTTTGCATATGCTATTTTGTGTAGCGTTCAAAACAAAACTGTGAAGTACTTCTATTTTATAGTGCAAAAACTGGAGCACAGAGAAGGTAGATGACTTACCAAGGGCACAGATTTAATAATTGTCAGCTGCCAGGATCCAACACTAGGTCTCCCGTGTGGAAATCCCGGGTTTTTCACTCTGTCACACCTTCTGTGGTTGACAATCAGACGAGCGTCTCAGCTCCAGCAGCCTGGTTCTTAGACAGCCTCGACTTCTGACGGAGCGTGGGGGCTGGGAGGGGCCAGTGCCAAGGATTCAAAACTGTGTGAAATCAGAATTGAACAGGACTCACGGCATGTAGCAAAGGCAGGACCTCCGGACGGTTGTAAGGAGACACTTATGTCTGATCGTAAAACTCCTGCGATTTCTCACCTTCCCCACAACCTTTTTCCCTCTCCTCCACACACAGACCTTGTACCCACATTACTTCTCTGAACATAAAAGCCATTTTACCTCAAATTCAAAGAAATTGCTTTGCTCTTTCCCTTTTTTTTTTAATCTCTTTCCACAACCCAATCAACTACTTAATTACTTTAGCTTAGCGAACTTTAGATGAGATTTCACTATCCATCTTCTTATATTTTTAGTATGTTAAGATAAGTCAGTATGTATTTCCTCAGGTAAAGAGTGCACACTCTCTCTATAGATTAGAACATTTTGAATAACAAAAAATTCCTTCTGCTTTCATTATTCTTCCCATGAACAGAATTTTATCTATACCTGTTTAGAAATACTGATCCCATAAAGTGCATATCCGTAGCATGCTATTCTGACACACTTTTTTGACTGGTCATATGGTCATCGTATTGAATTCATTGTACAAGAAAACAAGGTATTTTCTTTTAGCCAAAAAATAAATAAATAAATGAACAACAGAGTAAATTATTAAATTAGTTCTCATCCTCTTCAATATGCACAGTACAAAATTTCTTAGGGAATTGTGATAAAAGACATTTCACTAGAAAAGAAAATCCATAATTCATATGCCATCTCTCTGGTTAATTCTCAGATTGACCCTTCAGAGCAAAGCCTATAATCATTCTTCAGCATTTTCATCATCAAAAGTTTATCTTACTAATAAAAGTTACACATGTGTAACCCATCTCCCAACATTGTGAATTTTAACTAATTCTTGGGCTTTATTAGACATTTTGGGGATCCATTCTGAAGTGAACAGCTTCTCCCCACTCAGTCTGATCTCAGGTCCACCTTGCTCATAATTGCTTTGTATCTCCAAAATTTATAAGGGCCGTAATAAAACATTTAGTAAAGACATTGTCTTATTTGCCTCAATGGGTATCCGTCACAGTGCCTTGGAATGAACTGTGGAAGGAAGGGAGAGAACACATGGAAACTATAAACAAGTAGGCCCTTGCCCATGGAAGGGAGAAAAGAATTTAACTCTACCTTCCAACATTCTTCTGGCTGGTCTAAGAATCAAATTGACAGGAGACAGATCAACAGGGGAAAAAAATCAAAGTCTAATAACCTGGATACCTCCTGCACACAGGAGAGAGACCAAGGAAAATTGAGAAACTCACCAAAATGGCTAAAACCATCATCTTCAATATCACCTCCAGTTAAAGGCAAAAGAAGTTATTAGAGTTGGGAGTGCCTTCTCTGTTGGTCTACGCTTCTTCCTGATACTAAGGAAGACACCTTTACAAATGGAGATTTCTCTTACACATGTAAAAAGTCTCTTACTTCCTGTAACTTCCACTCAGTTCTCAGAGTTTCTCTTGCCTCTGCTGTTTCTTAAAAATAACCATCTTAGAATAGTCAATATGCCAAAGAGGCATATCTTGGGGTGGCACAATTTGCTCCCTTACACCCACAAACAAAATTAAGCTTTAAATATAGATTTCCTGTACCAATGACTCAAGCCAATTTTGAAGAGTTCTCCCATTTCCATTGGGAAGGTACTTGGGAAAACAGAATCCTTTACATTTAGCTGAAAATTTACTTTATAATTTTGTTGTAAAATTATAAGTTTTCAAAAAAAACTTGCTTATCAATATATTTTCACAAACACACAGACACATATAGCATGTACTGAAATTCTTTGCAAAAGGAAACCATCCAGCTTTCTGACTAGATTATGTTCCATCCCTTTTTACGAAGCAGTTATTGTCATATGAGGGGGTTGGCGATTATAAAAAGAATGATGTTTCTCTGGTTTTTAATAGAAAAATTTTCTTTTATGAAGAACATTTAAAAAATCTCTAGCAGTTTATTTCGTCCATTTCTAAAACCAAAATTCATTACCTTTTCTTGAAACATTTCACTGGGTATCACAACTTGTGTACAAATAGATCCCCCGAGGGCCCGCATTATCCTCAGTGACACCTATACTACACGGTCCCATAACTCAGGAGCCAGCCCAGTGAATCCTGGTCAAATAACAGCAGAAGAAGGTGAAGTCTGAGAATATTCTGCTATTGACTAAAGAGGATAAGAATGTCCTGGCTGTATTTCCCCCGCTTCATTCTAGAATCATAATAATCTACAACTCATACCTACATCCATTCCATAGAGTGTAATTCCAATTCTATGATATCTTGTACAACACTAGTTTATGCTGATAAAATACAGGTCTATCTACCTCATAGAAATTGGAATGGGAAGTAAAACAGTGAAATGATAAATATTCAATATATAGCAGAGAATGTTCTCTCTCTTTCCTGAAACAGTGAATCTTCTAGGTTACTTGTTCACAAATGTTTTGTCCCATGTCTGGAGATCTCTTCAGCAGATCATCTTCCCTACTGGTCCCTACTTGCCCGAACAGAAAGGACTCAGCAGAACAAATGGATCACAAATGAGATATCAAATGAAAAATATCAAGTCAATTAACAATTTCCAGAGAAGAAAATCACTAATTTTGATATACTAGAATATATAAGTGACTTGTCCAAGATCCATAAGATACACTCTTATAGACTGTATTAGTTTCCCAAGACGGCATAACAAATGGCCACAAACATGGTGCTTAAAACACCACACCTGGGCACCTGGATGGCTCAGTAGGTTGAGCACCGGATTCTTGATTTTGGCTCTGGTCATGATCTCATAGTTCGTGAGTTCTAGCCCTGCCTCGGGCTCTGCCCTGACAGCGTGGAATCTGCTTGGGATTCTCTCTCTCCTCTCTGTCTCTGCCCTTCCCCCGACAAAAATAAATAAATAAACATTTTTTAAAAACCCAGAAATTTATTCTCTCACAGTCCAACAGCCAGATGTCCAAAATTAGTTTCACTGGGCTGAAATTAAGATGTTGGCAGGACCACATTCCCTCCAGAAGCTCTAGGAGACGATCCTGTCCTTGCCTCTTCCAGCTTCCGGTGGCTGCACCATCGCCTGACTTGTGGCCACATCACTCCTACCTCTGCCTTGGTAGTTGTGTGGTTTACCCCTCTTCTGTCTGTGTTTAAATGGCCCTCTGCCTCTCTCTTGTAAGGACATCTGTAATGGCCTTTAGGGACCTCTTGCATAACCCAAGGTAATCTCATCTCCAAATACTTAACTCAGTCAACATCTGCAAAGACACCTTTTTCACAATTACAGTTTCCAGGAATTAGAGGCAGAAATCACTGAGGAAAGGCAGGGAGGACTTTCAGCTTACCACACAGGCCAAGACCACAGTTCAAGAATGTAAACGTAAGCCAAGAAAATGGTGAAAAGAAATGTGAGTTTCCCACAAGCCTCACACCACACCTTTTGCAAGTCATGATTGTGTAAAGTCAGCTGTTTGGAGAATGTGAGTCTCTCGGTCTCAGTCACAATGATGTTAATAGATTACCAGCCTTCGGGCCACCATTGACCAGTTGAGAAGCCGATTCCCTGCCACTTATCCAATAATAAAGATACATGTAATGATGGGGCGATATTCTTACCTGGCCCTGAAGTAGGATAGAACATGTTCTCGGATTACCCTTCAATGCTTTCCCACAAAGCGTTTTAGTTTAAATTTGCCTGGAGACCAACAATTTTTCTAAGTCATTCACAGAGTACTGTCACTGACAGAGTTACAAATAGGAAGGCAGAGTTTACTTCCAAAAATGTCTGGCGAGGCACTGGGGAAGTGTCAGGCCAGCTCAGGTCACTGGTGCTTACCTTTTAGCTGCTAATGTGTGTAAATAATCGTTTGCTGGGGACCCAGCTGCTGCACTGGTGATGTGCGGGTGAAACTAAATGGGGATTCTAGAGAATGAGAACGCAAACTGAATTGTAAGCAAAATTATTGAAACAGGCCAGCCCTCTGTTTGAAGCATCATAGACCAACCCAAGAAAAATGACTAATGGGTAACAATACACAGTCCTGACAGGAATCTTAAGCTAGGAAGGAAGTTGCATGTAAAATAATAATAAAGAATATTAAATTGCCACCAGGCCCTGCCAGAGACAAATGAAATCAGAGCAGATTCCCACCACCAGTCACTTACTCAACCCCTTTGAAAATGTCCCTGGCAGACAAAGAATGCTTTCACGCACACTCCCTTTCTGCTAGAAAGGAATGTTTTCTCTGGAATGTTTCCTAGCTGGAAAGGGCAGATAAGGGATGCCCCTCTGAAAAGGAGGCCCTGAGAGGCACCCTTCTGGCCAGTTCATCATCCTTCCTTGGGGAACCAAGGTGAGAAAACAGGCTGCTTTTATCTGCTACCTGTAGAGAAAATGATGCACTTTCCCCAAGATAACCACAGTTTGACAGCTTTTCATTTCTTCTAATGTCATACTTCTCTTTCCTATACATAGAAGATATGAACTCATTTTTAACTGCCCATGCAACTTAACACTATTTTTCCTCCCAAGTGATTCCTTTTTGTCAGAAGGTCATTTGAGGTCTTTTTGGAAGTTTAAGCCCAAAGGTCATTCATTGGTCACTAGTAAGCAGTGAGCCCCTGCCTGCCCAGCTCTGCGTCCCTATCATCAGATTGTAAGCAAAACCCAGCCTCAAGCTCCTGGCACAGACACCAGCTGGCAGCAACCCACACACACCCCTGCAAAAGAAATACAGGCAGCAAAACTCTAGGACAGGACAAGCGGTCCCTAGTCTCAGATGGCAGCTTATCTCAGCCCTGTTCTAATCACCTGCTCATTCCTCCTTGACTTTATTGGCCTATTAAGACAGCAGCTCTCAACCCTCAGTGCCCATGAGAAACATCTGGGGAACATCGATAAACATAATCAAAGTCCCAAACCCTCCCTCACGCACAGAGTGAATCAGCCTGAGGTGGGGCCCCCCACAGCAGGACTTTTTTTAATTCCCTAAGTGATTCTAATGTGCAAGCATGTTTGAGAATCATTGTTCTACCTGCTGGCTTCTGTTATTTTTGCCATCCATGTCTTCCCAGACTCTCTTCCAAATTTACCTACCCAGGCCCACCATATTTATCCACTTTTTCCCATCTTTCTAGGGTCATTAAAACTCCCATTTTGCTGCTTGATGCTATGGTACTGTCTTAACTCTTCTCCAGACTTGACACATTGCCTGGCAAGACTTTCTTTCTGTCCTTTTCCAGGTCCTGGCTTCCCCTGGCTTGCCCTGATGGGACACCCACCAAGATCGCAAAAACACCTCAGCAAGAGTCTGCCTAACCACCGGCTATTCCCTCCTTCACTTAAGCCTGTCCCAAATCTGACAAGTCACATAACCCTTTCCTCTTGGAACTCCGTAACATTCAACACCTTGGTCCACATTTGAACCAAACGCCTTAGCATGGCTATACCCTTACCTACCTATGCATTCAGAACTAACGCCATGTAGGGCCAAATAGCTTTTTTGTTGTGGGAGGCTATCCTGTATGTTATCAAGATGCTTAATAGCACCCTTGGTCTCTGCTCACCAGACGCCAGTAGCACCTTTTCCCCCAACTTGTGACAACCAAAAACGTCTCCAGACATGGCCCAATGATCCTGGGGAGGTAAAGAATTACTCCATCCCCTGCCCCATTGAGAACCACTGCTCCACCTGTATGTCCAATCTCCCAAACTACTTCAGTCGAGTTGTTTTCTTCCACTATCTGGCATATATTTCTTCCCAGTATTAATTTTCACCCAGTTTACAATCTGTGATTCTGAAGCATCTTCCTCCCGAATTAAGAACCTTCAGCTTTGATTCACTTCCCAAATGATGCCAACCCCAAAGCAGCTAAGACAGATTCTCACATCCTGTGGTCATCCTTAACCCTCCTTTTGCAGATGACCGTTGGGAAGTTTCTGTGAAACACATTGCAGGATAGGGTTCAATCCATGCAGCTATTTGGAAATCTCCTTAAAGTCACTACTGTGGGGGAGACTGGCTGACTGTCAGTTGAGCATCCAACTCTTGATTTTGGCTCAGGTCATGATCTCATGGGTTCCTGAGATCGAGCCCCGAGTCAGGCTTTGCGCTCATGGTGTGGAGCCTGCTTACCATTCTCTCTCCCCTGCCCTCTCTCTCTCTGCCCCTCCCCTGCTCACTCTCATTGTCTCTCTCTCTCTCTCAAAATAAATAAACAAAAAAAAATCACTTCCCTGATTTTTTCCATTAGATAGCTTTGTTGCATAAAGACTGGCCTTACGCTATATGCCCTGTAAACACTAAAATGCTAAATGAATTTATGTAAGGGGAGTGTTAATAGAACATAAACCAGGACCTTTTCTCCCCCAGATTTTATTTTTAAGTAATCTCTACACCCAACTCAAAATAAAACCCTGAGATCAAGAGTTGCATGCTCCACCGACTGAGCCAGCCATGTGCCCCAGATGAGACCAGGACCTTTCTTAATATTGGAAATGCTAAATTAATTCTTGACTCTAAACACTCTTATCCTCCGAATAATTATTTATTCCTGCCTCTGACTTGTGGAATGGGGATTGTAATGTTCTTGAACAGCCCTTTGAGATTCCACATTGGGCGGAATTTCATTTCAATTCGAGTACCAACTCTCAATTACTTGAGCTAATGGAGAGGGACAAAGCACCAAAAATTGAATATTCACATAATACAAGTGTACACTTATACTGAAACAAATGTGTATTCTCAGATTTTCAGAAATTAAAAGGTTGCCAAAAGTTATCAGGCTGATGTTATTGCATGATTCATAACTCTTCCACTGAAGAATTGCAAATATGTTTGAGCATTATGTTACTGGCATAAGACAACCAGAGGAGCAACTTTCCATAGTTCTTCACTGTGATTAGAGGTGATTTCAATATCAACATTGTTTTGATAGGTTTATATAAGAATTTTTGTTCTAAAATCAGGATTTATATAAGTTTATTCATTCAACTTTCCTATATATGAAAAGAATTCTTATCTTTTCATAGTTACATTTCATGCATTCCCACTACCCCAGGCAACTAACCCTGTCCTCCCACCATTTCCCCTTTCGACATGCAAGGGAAATTAACAAGTGCAAGGGCTTCCGGTTGCTTAGAGCAGTACGTAGAGCACAGGGTTGTTGACTAGACAAGTATGTTTTTGTATCTGCAAACTGAAAAGTTATTTTTAACAAATATACTTCATTTTGCTTTAAAAAATATCATGGACATAGCTTATAGGTTACTAAAATAAAAGCGTGATCATTGGGGTCTTTTTTTTTTTTCCTTTTTGGGAGGAGTGTGTGTTTTAAGCTTTTAGACTAAACCATTTTTGGTTGAACAGATGCACAGTGTTAATTACTAAGAAAGATAGAAGTGCCATAAAGCTTTATTAATAAAGTTTGTTTTAGCTATACATCTCTTATGAAGACTATGGCAAGTTCTTTAGAACATAAAATACCACCCAACTTACACAACACTCCAAACTCTGGATTGAGGAAAACATTTCTACATTGTTTTTTCATACCATAACTGCAGACTCTCATTTTCTGAGAGACAAAGACTGAAGTGGATGGCGTTGATAATCACTACGTATCTCCAAGATCCATGTCATTCACAGAATAGCTAACAGTAATCCCCATTGCACTCTAGCCCTTGTTTTAAAACTTGTGGATAAGGAAATTGCATATCACAATTAAAAGAGTGAGTTTCCCATAGTTCATCACTACAGCACGTGGCAATTTTAACTTCAACACTGTTAAAGAGTTGACTTCCTCCTCTTTCTTCTTTCTTAGCCAGTGACCATTTTTGTTTAATTTGCTGTAATTAAATAAGAGTCAATACCAGCCTCTTAACTAGGAAGTCACTAGCAGATTTATCAATTATGTCATAAAGTAGAGTGGATCAAAGATACATGTCAAAGAATTCAAGCCCCAAAGACTCTCTTCATTTGTTAGATACAGAAGCTAAAACAATGCGTTGATTTGTCTTACTTTTCCCTAAATTGACTCAAACCTAGAATTAAACTATATGATGATAACATGAAACTTCATGAAGAATTCTTCTAAGGTACTGGGAGAGGGAGACTATACATGCCAGCAAAGAAACAAAGCAACAATATAATAAAGTTTCACTGTTATTTGTCATAGTTTAGGCTGCTGTAACAAAAATACCATGAACTGGGGGGCTTAAACAACAAACATTTACTTCTCACAGTTCTGGAGGTTGGGAAGTCCAAGATCAAGGCACTGGCAGATTGAGTGTCTGGGGAGAGGCCACTTTCTGGTTCACAGACAGCCAGCTTCTAGTTGTGTCTTCACATGGTGGAAAAGGTTGGAGTACAAGGCTGGAGTATCTGGGTGGCTCAGTTGGGTAAGCATCTGACTCTTAATTTCGGCTCAGGTCATGATCTCATGGTTTGTGAGTTCGAGCCCCATGTTGGGCTCTGCGCTGACAGTGCAGAGCCTGCTTGGGATTCTCTCTCCCTCCCTGTCTCTCTCTCTCTCTCCCTCCCTGTCTCTCTCTCTCCCCATCTCTCTCTCAAAAGTAACTAAATAACCTTAAAAAAAAACCAACAAACAAACAAGGTTGCCCTCTTGGGTCTCTTGTATAAGGTCACCAGTCCCATTCTTGAGGGCAACACCCTCATGAACTCTTCACCTCCCAAAGGCCCCACCTCTAAATACCATAACATTGGGGGATAGGATTTCAACATACAAATTTTGGGAGGACACAAACATCCAGTCTATAGCACTGTTGTTGTTTCTTACTTATATTTTAAATGTAACACTCCCAGATGGAGCAGGCAAAACTTTGACTCGTGGAAAGTACTAACACTTAGAACACACATAGTTCTGAGCAGAAAGAAAAACAACAGCCCACTACTGTAAGGTCAGAACATCATGGCACAGACCATTTATTTTTTTAAAAGTCCTTGCAACTGTCATTTTTAAAACCCACAACCCTCATCAGCAGAACATTTGGAATAGTATACTCACTCCCGTGTTCCAGGGAGGTCAAATTTCCTTCCTACATCTCTTAAGAGGCACCTCTTGAAACTTTCCAGTTAAGATTTTCAAAACTTTGTAATAAATAATAGCCCTGGATGAAGGCCTATAATATGGCTCTCAGTGAACTTGACTTTCATCATAAAATGGAAACATTTGTCAAGATTTTGGGGTTTGAAGCAGCTGCCATCTAATAACTATTCAGAAAAAAATACCCAAATTAGTTTAGCTCTTATTGTAATTTCTGTGATCTTCAAGTCAGATAGAAGGATACTCATTTCTGTGTATTTATTTATGAAACTACAGTTATAATTTCTCAAAAAATATATATGCATAAAGAGGGACTAATGATTCTTAGCATGTGACCAAAAAAAGTAAAAGGTAAATTTTAAGCTAGTTCTTTTTCTCCCTAATACATAAAAAAAGAATGAATTAACATGAGCATTCATTTCAACAAACTTTTACTGATGATTTATTATGTGCTGGGTACTGTGTTGAACACTGAGGCAAATATAAAGAAATAAAGGATCACCGCCCTTGCCCCCTTAAATGGGAAAATCAATGTCAAGGAGGAGTAAAAATTAAACCCACACCATAAAGCAGAAGCAAGCAGCCTAAGTCACCAGGGAGCCTAAACTCAGGGTCAATTTCCTTCACATTCCCTTCCTCTAAACTGTGTGGTTTCATTCTATGCTTTTCAAAGAAGACAGATAAAGGCTGAACAAGATACTTCTATTGCCCCTTTTCTTCTAAATACAGAAATTAGGGCTTGCTCTAACCTTAGATTCTTTCCCTCACCCACCTGGAAAGTAATAGAATGGAGAAGGAAAATGAATTAAGGAGGAACAATTTATAACTAACTTGGGAAATGTTGTCTGTTACTGTAACAAAAGGGAAGTCCAAATAACTAATTTTAGAATGTGTCATTACTGTGCTTCATCCTTTTTTTCTTGTTCTATGCTTTTATTTGCATTGCAGTTTTGCATATAAATGAATAAAAAGACAACACGTATTCATTCAAGTTGTAAATAGTCATCATTTCTCCGTTATTAATAAAAAGCAACCGTCACACAAAGTTACAACAACTAAAAGTGCTTAGTCCTCTCCTCCTCTACCCATGTCAAAGCAAGTCCAAGGGAACGGGACCCCCACCGGATCCAGGATGCCCCTCATCTCAGCCCCCTTCAGTGCCCAAGGTTAACACCATCCACCTTGGGCCTCCTCTCCTCCCTCCCACACTACCTTCTACTTAGCAATCCTGTGCTTCATCTTTTTCACTTAGGAAAAATAGGGAGGGGTGGGGATCATTCTTAGTAGCTATAAATGTATTTAAAAGAATTGTTGGGGGGCGCCTGGGTGGCTCAGTTGGTTAAGCAGCTGACTTCGGCCCAGGTCATGATTTCACAGTTTGTGAGTTCAAGCCTCACATCAGGCTCTATGCCGACAGCTCAGAGCCTAGAGCCTGCAGCCTGCTTTGGATTCTGTGTCTCCCTCTCTGCCCCTCCCTTCTCATGCTCTGTCTCTCTCTCAAATATAAATAAACTTTGAAAAAAATCTTAAAAAAAAAAAATTGTGGGGAGGGGGGAAGGTCATGTTCCTAAAACGCCAAACGTGCAAAGGGTATAAGGCCCGACACTGGTAAATTCTCTGTGATGTCTGGTGGTGTCAGAAGCAAAGGCCCTTCACCTGGCCAGTCTACCATTTTGCTCTGTCTGCATCTTTTCACTCAGAAGAGTCACCTGATCCGACTCTTGCTGCCTCTCCAGCTGTTTCATTGATTGGCTGGTTGGCTGGTGTTCTGTGTTTGTTTGGGTGGGGGAGGGCTTTTCTTTTCCCCTGAGGTTCTGGTTCTCACTGTGTCCAGGTCTTTCCCTATGAAGCTGGCCTGTGCTTAGAAGGCCCCTCCCCTTCCTCTCCTTTACCTTTAAGCTTCAGTTTTGGCATCTCCTCAGAAGCCTAAGGCTGAGTCAGGCATCCCCCTTTCTTTCTCCAGCAATTACTCAGACTATCTTAGCACTGCACTCCCAAGTTATTTCGTTACGATTTAGCGACCATCTAATCCTCAGTGCTTACTCATTCTGGCACATTACTCATCAGATTGGCACAGTCTGGCACATAGTAGGTACTCAAGAGATTCTGAATGAATGAATGAATGAATGAATGAATGTTGAATGGCTTACATGGGAAAGTGTTGCAGCAGTCAAGTTAAGAATTAATGGCCTAGGGGCACCTGGGTGGCTCAGTCGGTTAAGCACCCGACTCTTGATTTCAGCTCAGGTTATGATCTCATGAACCATGAGGCTCCCACATCAGGCTCTATGCTGACAACATGGAGTCTGCTTGGGATTCTCTCTCTCCCTCTCTCTCTCTCTCTCTCTGCCCCTCCCACACTCATTGTGTTCTCTGTGTCTCTGTCAAGTAACATAAGGAAAAAAAAAAAAGAATTAATGGCCTAAAGTGACCTCTATGCCTCCTTTCTACCTAGCCCCATAGGCCACTCTTAGGGGTATCTGTGATTAGAAAGAGAGGTGCATTCTGGCCCTAAAGAGACATTGACCTTGAAACTTCTTATGTGTACAGAATAAAGCTGAGAACATAAGAGTTTAACATTTTCTCTAAACTATTCATCAAGAAACAAGCCCACGATATACCAGCAGAAGTTCTCAACCCCTGCACCAAGTTGTTAATGACAGAGGAGGGTGAACTGTCCCTAAGATCCTACGAGTTAAGAATGTCTTTAATGTTTAGGGTTTTGTCTTTGAAATTCTCAGATATTTATCATTCTTTCCATAAAATGAAACAGATTTTTGTCAATTACCTGCCAGTTAAGTGTCTTAATTTCCCAACTCATATATACACATTTCAGTTAGTCAAACTTATATTCCAGGAACACACTTCATATTTATTCTATAGCTTCCTATCCTTTTTCAACTTCCCCCTAAAGAATACATTATAGCTCCTCTTTCTATACTGTGTTCCTAAAACCCAAGTGTCAGCCATATTCATTGGGGGAGAAAACAAAAACAACCCAGAACAAAATGGAGTAAGGATATAGAAAAAAATTGGGGGAGAAGAGGCTTGTCCTGAATATGAAAGCCACATAAAACTTTATACGTGTGTATCTAAGGATTCTAGAGCTACTTCATCTATCATCATCCCCATTCCCTTGAGAGTTTCCAGTGAGCCCTACTATTTCCGTAGCCACTACAGAAGAAACAGTACTTGCGGGAGATTTGTCTCTTGGTACCACCTCATACAAAACAGACTGATATGTTTGCGTAGATGCGAAAAGACACTCAATACAGCACTCTTTGGAACAGAAACAAAAAAAGCCCTGAAAACCTAAATGCCCATCAAGAAAGGACAGGTAAAATAAACGAGTGCACATCTAGACAATGACCCATCGTGCACAATATCACGTAGCCATCAAATAAAGTGAGGTAGATCGTTGCTACATGTTCACTCATGCACTGCAGGAGCTCCAGAATGTGTGGTTAAAAGAAGAAAGGAGGGCACAGGACAGGTATTAATTCCTACTGAATGGAAAAAGGGGAGGAATACACATATATTTATATATGCACAGAATGTCTCTGTAAAGACACACCAGTGGTTTCCCAGGGGGAGAAACAAGTGTTACTGGAGGAGGGAGATTTACGTGTTCTTTCATATGAAAATTGCATTGTTTAGATTTTTCTCATAAACTTTTCAAAAAACAAATTGTATATGTATAAATACACACTTTCAGAACAAAAGCTATCTGGAGGAAGCACAAGCAAAAGCAGAGAGGAAGGGCGAAGCCCGGCTCGCTCAAGACACACCACTTCTGGCTTCCGGTGCCACAGCCCAGAGCAGGCTGGCATCACCTCCTTCGGCGTGGGTGATTTCTCAGTCTGGAAGGTGCTGTGCTCTCCTTCCAGAGGAGGGACACCAACGATGGAGGGGATTCTGGAAAGAGACCCTATAATAAAAATGCAGATCTTCTCCCAAAATCCTTTAGTTTCATCTTCATGAATAATACTTTTAATTCAGGCGTATCTCAAAGCTTCATTTTTCCCTACAAACTTTAAAAGGTCATCTGTACCTACATTCCCCACATTCAAAACAATTTGCATATGCTGCTAAGACTGAGATCAATGCAAACGTGAAGGACTTTTCCTCCACATCGAGTACCAAACCACCTTCACAATAGGCATTCTTGACAATAAACTCTGGAGAAAGAGCCTGGTAGCTCCTGGCCGAACTGGCCAATTCCACAGTGAGAAGTTCTTCTGATGGCATAATGCTCATCACCAGCCCTACACCAACTTGGGAAGCATTCCCAGTACTCAGAGAACCCCTTAAATGAGATCAGACCAGTGTTCAAGCCAATCCATACCCAGAAGCCAAAAGGAATAATTAAAGGAGTGAATGTTTTATTCTTTAGTGTTTAATAGAATACATAACAAGTCACATAATCAATGATTCATTACTTCACACACAGGGAGGAAAACAGTTATTGAGTATGTCTATTATACAACTGGTTGTGAACAGGGAGAACAAGAATCTCTGGGGTGTTTAGACAGTTGAAGAAACTCTCACTTAAAAAGTTTGGGCATATCTGAAATGTCTTTTTTAAAACAGAGAGGGATTTTTTTTTTTTTTTTTTGGCTTTCTGTTTCATTAGAAAAGTTTGATAATTGTTATGATTTTTTTTTCCCTTTCTCCTTCTATTTTGAGAAAATGGCTCAATGGTATATATCACTTAGCATATAATGTTTTCAACAAGTGCATAATCCCAGAGAGCTCTGTGGGAATCTTATACTGTTCAGCAGATACAAGTTTTTCATGTGTGGAAAAATTTAGTAACATACAATTTATGTCTTCACAATTAACATCCACAATGGACATCTTAAACTTTTGTCATTAAATGTCACGAATGATGTTTGAGTGGTCATAAATGAATTGTCATCCTTTGTATTCAATAGTAATAGCAAAATTCACCTGCCTACAGTCACAAAGACAGTTGTATAACAGTTTACAATTAATGTTCACATACTTCAAAACACATTTAAAATACAAAAAAAAATTGTGGGGAAAAAAACCCCCACAAAATGTATAAGGTGACACGAATTCTTGGTCAGCTATTTATCTTTCTACCACACAAGATTATAGTCTAATGTAGATGTTCTGCTTGGATTTTTTTCCATCTAAGTTTCAAGGGCCCCAGTAGAGATTCTAAATCTTCAAACATCAATACTTTTAGATTTTTGTTATCCAAAATTATAAAAAGAAAAGTTAATTTCAATATAACTTGTTTCTGGCTCTAAGAAACCCAATTTCAGGTACTATAGCCACTGAATACACAAGAGTATTTTATTCATTCTCAAGAGACAGACTTAAGTCATCTAAGAAAACTAATTCAGTTTTTAAATGGGTTATAGTAAGGAAAAAACAAACAAAAAAAATGCCAAAGGATTTACTCTGCTAGGTTTACAATAAAAAATATTCAGTTTATTATTTTAGAAATTTAAGTTAATTGAGTACTTATGATTGAGACTATAAAAGAAATTCTTACAGAATTCAACCCCTCCAGTCAATGCTTTTCTAAATACTTGCACTATACTTTAGCATGTTTCATGTGGAGTACAAAAATGTTTTGAATATTAGATTAGAACTTACCATAATTTAAAAAGTAAAAAATTATCAAAGCTTCACCTTACATGGCTTCAATGTAATAACATTCCATGGAAAATTCCAATAAAAATTGGAATATGTTATGAGCATTGCCAGTCGCCCATTTTGTCTGAGAATTCAGATTATACGTTTCCTCAGAGAAGCAACAGGCCCCATGTATGGATCTGGTTTGAAAGAGAAGACAGTTTTGGCTAGTATTACAAATTATCACTTTTCTATCAATGCAAAAAAAAAAAAAAGAAGAAGAAGAAGAAACACAAAAATAAAAACAATAACGAAAAGGAAAAAAATTTCTAGGTCTCACATCTTCAAGGAATATTTTCCACAACCTACAGTTTGAAAAATTGGACTGAATATGGTCTGAATATGGTTCATGGTCTACATGTATTAAAAATAGACAACTTCTTAAACATCTGGTGCAAAAGCATTGAACGTGGTACCTGTTTTTTTTTTTTTAACTACCACTGTCAACAATTCTTTTTTTAATTAAATTTGTTGCTAAATCTCATGTCACTCACTTGTGAACCAAATGGTAATTAAAGCTATGACATATGTAAATGCATGCTACACTGAGGCAGGTTAATGAAGTCATCATTATCTAAATAATTTATGACATTCTCTCAGGTTATGTGAATGGTGTCTTTGGAGGGCTTACTCGAATGGACCCTCAATATCCCATCCAAGCTTAGAGGTAACAACCAAAACTCCAGTCCACTTTGTAGACCACTAAGGGTCCTTCAGTGGCCCACAGGACATGGAGAAGAAGGAAACCAAAAATGCCCATGAGAAGTCATCTTGCCACAGTTATTATGACCTACCCAGTGTAGAAGGATTTCCTACCCAGCCTTTACTTTGGGCTAAAAGTAGAATATTGTCATTTTTCAACTGCCAACTTTAGAGGGCATAGTCATCCCTAGAAAAAGAAGTCAGTTTATGGTGTCTAACCATTTAGAATTCCCAGTCTTTCAAACAATGAAAAGGGCAAGGTGAGCATCGCAGGGCAGCCAGAGTGTGTGGGGAAAGTAAGATTTGTATGTGCAAAAAGTGAAGTCGTTCAACTCAAAGTTTTATCAGATACAATTCATAAGACTTAAGGGGCACAAACAAAACTTTAGTACTTTCCTGTGACTCCCGGAGTTGTGCAGATTTAACAAGGAAAATCAGACTGTTAGAGTCTTGCCATCTGTCAGTGGTTTTGATCTGTCCTAAGATGTCCTCAGTTACGTGTTTTTTGTTGTACAATCTAAGAGAACACCATATAGGGTGGAGAAATCTCTGTGACACTCTTTTGTCCAGAAAGCGACCTTACTAAATCATTTCAGGATGTGAACAGATAAGTTCTGTTGCATTACCAATCTGAGAACACACCCAACATTTAAGCAAACACAACTTCCTGGATTTCTGCTTCCATTTCCCTTACAATTTATGAGATTTGTAAATAAAACTAACTTTACCTTTCTAAAATTGTAACACCAATGTAAAGACCTCAAATCTTTCTCTTTACCAGTTAAAAAAAAGAATTTGTGGGTTAAAAATACAGGTACCTTGATTTTAAGAGGACAGTTAACATACTATTGGTACATAACTAATATCCAAGCAAAAACAGTATGGAGTAAACTCAGTTTTATAAGTATTTTTTCCTGGACCCAATGTCCCCATAGATAAGAATATAAGAAATTCATTAAAGCATGTTGCTTTAGTATATACACCATCTGATGCACATTACTGGGGGTAAATATAGGAAATTTTTTAGCATTAGTAAATGAATTAAAAAACTAAATGATTCGTGTAAAATGTTTATATATGGTATATAAAGATTGGATCACATGAGTCTAAGAAAAAAACTGTTCCAATTCTTAATATCTATTATGGACGTAGTAAGATACAGTACAAGATTCATTATTAAAAAGAAGAAAAAATAGCACTAATTTGAACACTGAAAACGACTCTTACAAAATCTTTAAAAAAACACTTTAGAGAAAACTGCTAAAACAAATGAAAAGGAAAAGGCTTCTCCGTCATCACAGAATATCCAAAGGAGCCTCACAGCATGAAAGACAAGGATTCACTTCCCTTCACCTATGGTGTAGACAGGATAAGTAGTGGGAACTTATTCCTCATTAGAGTAAAGGTATAAGGCAACCGGGTCTCCTTCTGTTTCTCTTGCATTTACCTAAAGCACTATTTTATTGCTCAACCCACTTGTGATTACTTTTTTGCCTCCGTTTAAAAACATTTCATTGTATAGCTATCTACAGATGGGCAGCCCTTGGTGCTTCTTTTTCTCTGCAGCTGGCACTCAAAAAGATTCCACCTTAATATCAAACAATCTGTAGGTGAGAAGTGGCATTTTCAGGTTCTCGGTTTGCCCAGGAGTCATCACTGGCTAGGCTTGAAGAAAATAAGAATTTTTAAGAAGAGATCTTAAGTTTAAGTAACCAAAATCAAACTTAGTTTGCTCATTAATAGATTTTAAAATCAAGATTTATAGCCAACAAGAAAATAAAGTTCAAAAAAACCTAAACTAAAGTTCAAAAACTACTGGGTAACTCTTTGGTTAGGTTATATAAGTATCAATAACTTCTAAGTTTAGGACTCAAAACAGTTCAATAAACTGCCAGATAAGAGTAGATCTGTTATTAATCTTTACAAAATGCTTTGCACGTTTTTGTGTACTACTTCTTAAATGTACGTGTACTCAAACGGATGGCACAAACTTCCAACTTTCAAATAATAAGTGAGTGTGTCTGCTCCTCCCTTCCCACCCCTTCACCCCTCCTTCCTCCCTCCCCATCCCTCCCCCCAAGTCTTAAGAGCTAAGGTCCTACTGCCATTCACTGCAAGAATACGGGCTCTCCTAATACCCACGGCGTGCATTACTACCCAGCTCCGTTTACAGTCACTGCCAGGTGACTTCGCACAGTGCTCGGCGACCTGGGCTGTCTCGCCCTTGTCAGCGTCAACACGCTTTCTCCCTCTTGCCAATAACGGCGGCCATGTCAACCGGTGGAACTGAGGGCTTCCGGCGGTGAGCCAAGGAGAAAGGATGCCTCCTCAGGCAGGAGGGTAACTTTCTACAAGTTTAAGCCACAGGCTTTCATTGTGCACGGAAAAGATACAGTCCTTCATTGTGCCAGCACTAGATTCTTTTCCTACGTCACACAGAACTTCTCAAAACTTTATTCATTTGTTGTCACTGAACCGCCTCCAAGGGATCCTCATTCCAGGTCCGGAGTCTTCCATCCAGCCCTCTAAAACTCTACCTTTAAAGAAGGTCTAAAAGGCTATACATAATGACCTTTTAAAGCACTAACTAGTCCCAATGTTATCAATCTGATCTCTTAAACCGCGAATGGGTCAAAGGGGCTTGGGACTTCAAGGAATCTTCTACACACTGGACAGAGTCCAATCAGGTTCTGAACAATTCGATCATCACCAGGTACTTGGTGACTTTGTGGCCACACTGTCCCACTAGTTGCAGACTGAAGGACAATCCAGGGGAGGGGTGGTTTGAGTCAGGGGGCAGAGGAAGCACTGGAGGGGGTACACCTGGGCTCTCTCTCGGTTAGCGGGGTCCAAAAAAGACGAAGAAGCCGAGAGGATTTGCGGCTGCAGGTTCTCAAGTAGGGGGTGAGTCGGTCTGGCCCAGCTACTAAAGGTGGGAGACAGGGGAACGGGAGGGCGTGGGGGTAGGAGGGGAGATCGAGAATCCTCTCCTCGGCAGGAAGGAGGGGGGAATGGGCGCGCTGAAGTCGCGAGGGGATCTGGGGAGCTCACTCCCTGCAGAAGACGTACTCCGTGTAGCTGGTCCAGATCTTGTCCTCGCTCTGGTCGGTGCTGCTGGCGAAGGCGCAGGTGCCCGTGGAACTGCACGCCACCATGTGGAAGCCCGACTCGGACAGCTTGTCGAAGGCCTGCTCTAGGAAGTTGAACTTGAGGTAATAGCGCGAGGTGTAGCGCTCGGGAGGACGGTCCGGGTCCCGGCTCTCGTTCAGGGTGTCGCCGAACACCTCCTTGGCCAGCGACGTCTTGCCGCACACGGTGATGCGTGCCACTCGCCGGAACTTGGCGTCCGCCTGCGCATCGCGCCCGATAGTGTAGGAGCCGCGGTAGCCGATGGTGATGTAGCCGGAGCGCCGGCTGCCGTCCAACGACTGGGACGGCGTGAGCAGCGGGCCCGCCGCACCCCCGGACGGACTGCGGCTAGCCAGCTCCAGAGTGGGCGACGGCGCCCCGGCCGATGAGCCCTCCTGCTGCTCAGGCTCCGCGTAGCCGAGCGGCAGCAGCTCGTCGCCCAGCGAGCCCTCCTTCTGCACCCCGCGCCGCGAGTGCGGCGGCGGCGGCCCGGGGCCAGGCTGCTGAGGCGCCCCGAGGCGGCGCACGAGCTCGGGCAGCTCGAAGTACTCGGCCTCGCGCTGCAGCCGGCTGCGCTCGGGGAAGTAGTCGGGCAGCACTAGCTGCAAGTCCCGCAGGTAATCCAGGATGTAGCGGAAGAGGAAGCCGTCTCGGTCCAGAAAGAAGCGGCCTTTGCTGTCCCGGGCCAGCTCCTGCGGCTGCTGCTGCGTGAACATGCGCCAGAGCAGCGAGTCGGGCACCGACACCACGGTGCAGCGCCGGGTCACATACACCTGGCCCCCCACGTTCAGCTCCACGATATCGGGGAAGAGCGGCGGCTCCGCCGAGGACGACGAGGAGCCGCTGCCACCCCCGCCGCCGCCCCCGTTGGGTAATCCACGTGTGCTGTCCGCCAGAGCCATGGCGAAGAGGTGACTGGTCTGGGGTTGTGGCAGGGAGCGGGGCCGCGCGCAGAAGCTGCAATCGCCTTTCCCGGACGCTGGTTCAGCCCTGCGCCCCAGACGCCGCCGCCGCCGCCGTGAACCGCACGGAGCCGAGCGGTGCAAGCGCGCTGCTCTGCGCCCCCGAGAGCCGCGGTGCGTTCCACCCGCCTCACCCGCGCGCTCCAGGCGAGTGCCGGGTCTCGGCCGGCGCGCGGCTTAAGTAGAGCCGCCCGCTCAGGCGCCGCGGCGCGCAGGAGGCGTGGGCGGCAGCGGAGCGGCGGAGCCTTGCTCCCCGGGCGGGAGAGGGTGGAGGGGGACGGCGGAGTGGGGAACCGATTTGCATCCTAAACGCTGACGCCGCGCCCGGCTGCTGGCTCCACCCCGGCTCGCGCGCGTCGGGGACTACCCGACTACACCCCTCGCCCCCCTTCCACCTCGCCAGGCGCGCGCTCGAACCCCGCCCGGCTCCCGCCCAACTTTCTTCCCCCTCCAAAGCGGACAGAGCCGGGACGGGCCGCTTCGGAAGACCAGCCTCCTTTGGAGGGGCAGTCATGGCGCCCTCTCCCCTTCTAACCCCGTCTGGGAGGAGGACGTAAACTTTCCGGCTCCCCCCGCCAGGGCAGTAGAAGTGCGTGGCCGCCTCCAGAACTGGCCGCTTTGAACACTGGAGCTGTGGCGCTGCCCTAGTCGGTCGCCGTGTTGCTGAAAGTTCGCAAGACATACCAAACACCTGGAGGGTCCAAGAGGACTCCCCAGTTCAGAGGCGGCCAGATGCTGTTGACCTTAACTAGTAGCCACGAAAAAGGCCGAGAAACCGAAAAAAACCTCAGTATCCGGCCATAGAACTTGTCACCGATAGTTTCTTTTATGGGTGAAGAGGCAAACTCATTGGTTGAGAGACCTGAAAGTAGGAGAAAATGTGCTGCAGTGGCGACGGAGAACTTGGATGCACTAGAAGAGTGACTTAGTGGCGCGTTCCCATGAACGTGGAGGACGCGGCCTCCTCGCATACCGCCTTTGAGGCCAAGCTGCCAGCGATACGGTGAGGCCGAAGGAACCGCCCCGCCTCCCTTTCAACGTTAGGTGAACGCGCTATAAAACAATAATTTGGAAAAGCCACCTTTCAGCCGCTGCGTGTTTATGCTCCCAAAAGTCCAGGTCTCTGTGGTCTCCCGCGCACCTTGGTCATCCCAGGCTGTTCTCGCGCCTTTGTACTTTTGAAAGCCCTTCTAGGTCCCACGTGGTGCTGTAATTCCTCCCTTCATATTGCATTCATCTGGCACCATGCAGCCCAGAAAACTTCTCCACTACCATCCCCAAGCCTTCTGTGGCTTCCCAGGCCAGTGTGAGCTCTCTGGATTACGCCCTCCACGTGCCCCTCTAACAAAGACCAATACATGCTGAAATTTCACATTTGTGAGTGATTATCTGATCCTGGCTTGGGTAAATAAAGAGAGGGTGGTGAAGAAGGTTAAGAAATCACCACGTGGGGCGCCTGTATGGCTCAGTCAGTTGAGCGTGGAACTTAAGCTCAGGTCATGATCTCACCGTGTGTGAGTTCGAGCCCCCATCAGGCTCTCTGCTGTCGGCCAGGGCCCACTTGGGATCCTCTCCCCCTCTTGCACCTCCCCTGCTCATGCTCTCTGTCTTTCAAAAGTCAAAAGAAAAAGAAACCACCACGTCAATGAATATTTGTTTTGCCTGGGCCATACCTTGCAGAATGCAAAGTGAAGTAAGATCCAAAGTGCTTTCTTTGTAGCCCACTAGGCAGAGGCAGAAGTCTGAGCAGTAGTCAGATCAGTTTGAAGAACAGATCCTCAATCAGGATAAATCAGCAGAGACCTTTGTTCTTGACAATGTATTACACTTCTGTGTAACTGCCCAATGAGCTTCACAGTCTCCTCAAGGATAAATGTCATTTTTACTTTGGAATGTTTATGTCTGCTGAACAATTATCTCATTCATGTCAGAATGCTGAAATATGATCAAGCCCCAGACCAGCTCACTTAATTGCAAGTACAGATTTTGATACTGAATATATTTGACCACTCTTTTTGTCTGTTTGTTCTTTGGGAGGAACAATAAATGACACAAAAGTTCCCAGTTTTGCAATGCTGAATTTCTAGGCAGTGATGCTACTACGTGGTATATCAGTGTCACAAACCTGACAAAACCAGTCTCTTTTCTATAAATCCAAGAAAAGCCTTCTTGCCGTATGTAGTTTTATATCATTACTTTGTTCATGGTACCAGCAAATCCTTTCAGTTCTGCCTTCAAAATACTTCCCGACAATTAACATGCTTCACCACCTCCCTGCCACCACCCTGGACCAAGCCACCCATCATCTCTTACTGGATTATGGCATTGGTCTGCTAACTGCATCCACCTTTGCCCCCTCCAATCTTTTATCACCTCAACAAAGAGACGGATCCTATTATAACCTAAGTCAAATCACGTCGCTCTGCTCAAAGGCTCCCAGTGGCTTCCCATTTCACAAAAGAGTAAAAACCAAACTCCTTTTATTCACAAGACTTCACAAGACTCTACAGGATTGGAGCTGCCCCACCAGCGCCCCTCCACCTATCTGCTGCCACTTACCCAGGAGCTTGCTGGCTTGAGCCACCTTAGCCCCCACTAGTGTTTTCTCCAAACCTTTGCACTTCCTATCCCCTTTTTCCCTTTGCTAAAATACTAACCCCCCCCCTTATCTTCCTCACCTTCTTCTGGTGACCTTGACCACTTTATTTAATATAGCACAGCCCCACCCAAGCTGCTTCCCCTTTTCTACTTTGTTCTCTATTTCCCTGCATTGGAATGTAAACTCCAAGAGCTCAGGGAACTTGTCTGCTTGATTCATTGCTATATCCCCAGTGCCTAGAAGAGTCATGGTGTACAATAGGCGTTCCATAAGTATCTGTTGCTCACTTGCTTATTCCACCAATATCAAATGGCTACTACTATGTTCCAGGCAGTGTGTTAGAAAATAATCTCTGCCTTCTTGGAGCTCACAGTCTTGTGAGGAAGACAGATAATAAATATATAGGTACGTAAGTCTGCTTTAGGTAGAGATAAATGCCATGAAGTAAATAGAATTGTGAAATGAGACAGAGGGACCGAGCGTGGGGATACCACTTTATATAGACTGGCTGGAGGGCCTCTCCGTGAAAGTGACATACGAGCTGAATAACAGGAAAGAGAACCATTCTCTACCAGCTGTCATAACCTGTTCACCCACCACAAGCTAGTCCACTGCAGGAAGCCATTGGTATTTCTTAATAGAAGTCGAGGTTAGGCATTCATCATAATGAATGAAACAGGTGATATGAAACTGAAGGAATAATTTTCTGGTCAATTTGGTATGTTCTTTTTCTTGTCTATTCACTGGTGTCACAAATTCAAGAGGAACCGTAATTGGGGAACTTCAGTGTTGGGACTTAGGGCCTGATGTTTGTGGGGGAAGGGAGGGCCATAACTCCAGCTTCTTCTGTATGTTAAATATGCGTAAGGTAAGGGAGGAGTCCAGAAATTGCCAGCCCTGTGTCTAGTCTCAGGTCAGTTTCTAGTGATGGATAAATTGATCATTGTTCCTTTGCAAGTGACGCTGTACTTTTCTAAATAAGAGACAGTGCTATGTCCTTCTATTCTCAAGTGTTGAGCATTGGAGACACCTCTGACCTACATTCTCATCTGATTTGTATCTTCTCCCCCACTTACCACCTTCTCTTCTAGTCAACTTCCCACCCCACCCCACCCCGCCCCACCCCATGCACTGGGTAAATGCTATGCACACTAAAGATTTGAGCAAGGAATGAGGAAGATTAAGAGAATAATATAAAGTTAAAAGGGGAGAAAGAACTGGGTGAAATGAAATGAGCACCTAGGAGGATTGAGTGAATTTAACCTATGAATTTAACATAAACGATCTGTAAGCTGTAAAACACCATTCAAGTGTCAGAATCGTGATTTTCCACCACCTGTCATAGTGCCTGGCAAGCCTACGCAGTAAATACTGAAGGAATAAATGAATGGCAAAAACATTGAAATGAATGCTGTGAGGAAAGGGGAGAAGAGACACATTCAGAAATTGTCCCAAACAAATGTTTAGCTCATTTATCATCCTCCCAGTGTGTGTGAGTCCCTTCTGTACACAGACTTTAAAATTCATTGACTTGTTACTTTCAGAGAAAGAAAAGAATCGGATACAAAACTTGATGTAAATCAGGTAATAAAATGGTCTTAATAAAGATTTGGTAAAATATATCCTGATATCTAATCCTAAAAAGAGATAGAAAATGCTAAATGAGGGACATGGCCAAAATACTAGGCCTAGAAAATGAAGCAAATCCCAACATCACGATGCTACGACTTTTATACCTATTAGAACCAAACACAGAAACAAAAATTAATGTTGGAAATTTTTAATTTTTTGTTTCCATATCCTTATAAATAGTGTCTGAGACTTTTCCAGGAAACAAGTAATAATATAATAGCAGGCATCCATAGAGCACTTGCTATGTGCTGACCCTGTTAGACCTATCCATGCATTAGCACATTGAATCTATGAGATTAGTGCTATTGCTACCCAATCATTAGAAGATCATATGGGCAAATAAGTGGTGGAGCTGGGATTTGAACCCAGGCAATCTCTCTTTAAGGCTGATGCTTTTAAATGCTGTGTTTTCCAGCCTCTCACTTCTACAAATGTTTTAGATGTATGAAGGAAACGGGTTCTATTATTGTCCCCACTTTACTGATGGAGGACCCAAGGCAGGAGAGGTTGGGTCACTTGACCAATGTAATGCAGCTGTTTATCCCTGCTTGGGGCAGAAAATGGTACTCTAACATCCTGTGCTTGTGAGCCACAGGATTGGTGACCCAAAACTCAAAGTAGCTACTGTCAAATAAGTAGGATTAGGAAGCAATTAAGTCCTTGGCTCTTGATTCTGTCTCTTATCAATAGTACAATCTTGCCTCCGGGAGGAATCTCCAAGGACATATTTGAGCCCCAGACAAAATGGACCTACTGTTGTCCTCCTCTTCACCCAACCCAGTCCTACACGTGATAAATATTCTTTTATTTCTGGCCCTCTAAAATACCATAAGGGTTTGCAAAGCACCAGGTTCTTAGTAGGTTTACCTAGTTTTATTCTGATCTCATTAACTCTAGACAAGGATAAAGTGAGCCTGGAAACTGCTGAGATCCAGGCTCCAGTTTTCAAAAGCAAGCAGTATCCACTGGTCTTCTGGGACTTGTGAAGTTGAACAAATGTATTCCACTTGTGGCTTTACGTATCAAACTGAGCACAAAAATAACTGGACCTCACACACACACACACACACACACACACACACACACACACACAGGAGCGATTCTGGAATTTCTCACCAAGGCTAATTATTAACATCACTGCCTTGGTTTCAGATTGTGGTACTTTGCCTAGAGGTTAACTATGAATGAGTTACCATATTCTATTCTAGTGCCTCCCGGTTTTGAAGGCTTTCATATTGTCAGCTTCACTTGATTATCACAACAGGGTGGGGAGGTGTCATTCAACAGTGTCACAAATGCAGAAAGACTCTGAGAAAGGGCAGGCCACTTCCACTGCCCCTCTGGTAACAGCAGCGTGCACGCACACAGTGCCTGTCAGGTAACTGGACGCAGCACAGGGATGCAGACAGGGGCCTCCTGTTTCCCGACATTCAGTGGTCTTCCAGCTCTTCAGCAGCCCTGTCAAATCTACTCAATTTAAGGCCCCACATGAGCGCTGTCATTCAAAATAATCACCTTGGAGACTATGTGCTTATTTGAGAAATGTCAGAATCACTCACCATTGTTGGCACATCAGTTTGGGAATTTCCTTCAGAGCCAGCTTACACAGGAACATCATTGCATTACTTTAGACTTACACCAAATTTGGGGTCGATCTCTTTACAAGGCTATAAAACAAGGACCTCACTGCAGGACAGACCCACACATCTGAGAACAAATGAGGAGAGAGCCAGTTTTCATGAGTGTGAAACTTAGGTGATGATTATCAGGTATTCACCTTTTGACATTGGGTTTTAAGGATCTCATCCCTGCAGCTCTCTAATATGCTGAATAGTATTGAGTTTAGGTTATGCAGAAAGAAAGGCTGATTCAACCGCAGAGATTTTAATATGTGGTTCCAGAAAGTCTGCATATTTCACTGTGAGGTTTGGACAAGAAGCCAAGCCACTGGCTAGACTGTAATGGGCAGCCTCTTATGTAATTGTAAGATCATTTGTTTGATATAATTAAGTGGGGAAAGGGACCTTTCCCTAATTTGCTTTCCAGTTACTGCAGAAATATGCATGATATTTCACAGTAGGGAAATGGCTTCAAACTCTGCTAAACTTTAAATTTATATCGCCTAATATGATTTAGTTTTAGAAAATAAGTTTTTTTTCCCCTAAAGTATAGATGAGAAAATCATACACTTTAGGGTTGGATGAACCTATACTCTTCTCCTGGCTTTGTTATTTAAAATCTAAGGTTTGAAGCAAAGTTACTTAAATATTCTGAATTTCAGTTCCTTATCTTAAAATGGAGCAAAAACACCCACCTCATCAGACTCTTGTGAAGTTAAATGAGATGATATAAAGCATTTCATTTCACGGTGTCTGGCATCTAATGAGCACGTCATAAACATAAGTTTTTACCGCCACCTTCCCATTCCTGTCTCCACTGGGCTTCTATAATCCCAGCAGTTCCCTGCTGAATATGCTTACCTTGAGAGTTTTATTACTTTTTCTCTTGGATGACATTTCTAGTAGTTTAGTAATATCTGAAATGGGCAAGGTAAATGGCATTTCATCTCCTGTTCCCTCTTTTTCCCAGAAGTCAGTCATTCCCAACACAAATTTGCTCTCCGGCTGAAAGATTTAGACAACATCTAGACAGTTTGCAAGTCTCAGTATCAGAGCTTATTTGTCATCCTAGACTTTTCACTCAAGTGACAATTAATAAAACAGCTTAGTTTTATTCAGAACTAAAAGTTCAGCCATTGGCAACATCTGGGAGGAAAAGTCTAGGTGGCAGTAGGCAGAGGGAAGGGGCCATAAAGGCAATCTAAAGAAACTCCAGGTGTCCTTAAATCCAAAGAAAGTGACTTCCTCTCTGTGCCCAACCTAGGAGCCCAAGTCAGGAAATGATGAAGAAACAAGCCTAAAGAGGGCAGAGCAGCAAGGGCACCAACCCAAATGACAACTGTGATGTTGCCCCATAGCCCCATGCTACAGCAAATCCACAAGAGGAAGAACACATATGTACACTGCAAAGGAAACAGAAGTTTTACATCATTGTAGCAGATATTACTGGAAGAGATATCAACAATATGAGAAGGTTAGCTCCTCTTTACATTGCATTCAACATCCCTTTCAATATTTATGAAGTGCCTACTATGTGCCTGATCTTGCCAGAAGTCACGATGGCTCCATAGGTCCGTGGCCCATGAGAATCTGCACAATAGCAGAGTGAATGGCCACCAATGGGGCCATCAAGAGTTCCATATGTCACAGAGGAACATCACAGGGTGGGAAGTTACCTTCTGTGTCAGTCAGGGTTCTCCAAAGGAAAAGAACCAAAAATATGGACATCTGTATGTATGTATATCTATATCAAAATATCTGTCCGTCGATAGATAAAGAGAGAGATTGACTGATTCTAACAAGTTAGCTCATGTGATTGTGGGGACTGGTAAGTCTGAAATCTGTAGGGCAAGCCAGCTGACTGGAAATTCAGACAAGGTTTGAAGTCTCCATCTTGAGTCTAAAATCTGTAGGGCCGGCAACCTGGAAACCCAAGCAAGGTTTCTGTTACAGTCTCGAAATGGAACTCCTTCTTCTCTGGGAAACCGGCTTTTGTTCTCTTGGCCTACCATTGATGGAATGAGGCCCATCCACATTATGGAAGGTAACTTCCTTTACTTAAAACCAAATAATTGTAAATGTTAATCACATCTTCAAAATAACCTTCATGGCAACATCTGGACCAGTGTATGACTAAACAATTGGGCAGCATAGGCTAGCCAAGTTGACACACAAAAAACTAACCACTGTACTTTCCAAACAGTGTCCTATGAGAGCTTCTTTGGGGGAAAGATGGCTGTGCATCAACAAGAAGCCACAGCTTCATAAATTATAAAGAACTGATATTCATTCATACATTCATGCTAGTGTAAGGGCATCTGCAATTACAAGTTTAGCCCCCCTTAGTCACTTGTTCTTATGATCAAGTGCTCTTCAGACAGACTTGTGGGGTCCAAGCTGTTTTTGAATAGAGGAGCTGGCGATCTCACCCTCGGCTGTGTGGTGTGGAGGCCCTCTACTGTAGTTACAGTATTTACTGAGGTAAACTAGGTGTGTGGATACATTGCACTGTATCTAAATGCTCATTTATTAATGGGTGTTCTCTATTATTAATTAATCTATTGTGTATCATTTATTCATGACTCTATTAAAGAGGCATGACAAGAGCATAGAGGAAGAAAGCATTTTATAACTAAACTGACAATCCCCGGTGTCCTCTGAAAATCACATTTCACACCCATCTATGTACCTTTCTATGTCATCAATCTCTGGGCTGTATATGAACAAAGTGTTAAAGGAATTACCTTTTCTACCCACAAATGAGAGACAAACTAATGCTGTTCTGCTTTCCAAGGAAGAGAGAAAAAAATAGTTCCCAGAAAATAAAGACACTCTTCCTCCAAAAAACTGGAGGATTATTAAATAGATTGTTTATGGACTTTTTAGCAAGGGAGAGAATTGACCTCTGGAAACAATAGGAGCTTACCTTAAGTGCGCCACCTCTAACAAAACCCTTCTCCTGCTTGGGTTGCATTGCTAATGTCATGCAATGTAGTAATACTGTGTCACAGTATATTGTATTTTTATAAAGTATTTGACATCTCTATCATAATATCTTTTTGGACAATTTCGGAAAAATTATGCTGGATTATAATATCAATTAGATGGGCACATTGCTGATAGTACAGGTCTTTTCAAGATTGTTGATGAATGGAACAATGTCAAATTGAAGAGAAAGGGGTAGTAACAAGGTTCTGTTTTAGTTCTTTTCTACGCAGCTTTTATCAGGAAATTAAATGAATATGTGAGAACCATGTTAACAAAATTTATGGAGGACACATATCTTGCTGGGCTAACTAATCCAACAGATAGGAATTAACATTCAAAATCATCCACATAGGTTTCAGCAACAAAAAGAAACAAGCAAGAGGGAATGTAGTAAGGATAAATGTAAAGTCACGCATTTGCTTCAGATGCAGCTTAGCAGAATTTCATGTGAAAATTATCTAGGACTCTGCATCAGTTGTAAGTTCAAGAAACTAACAAGATGGAATATCTGTAACACACACCCCAAATACAATAGCCTTTAAAAGTTGGAAAGGACCTTAGAAATTATTCAAGTCAAATCCCTCACTTTACAGAGGAAAGCTGAGCTTGCAATCATAGAAACACAATAGCTGATAGTAAAACTGGTAGTTATGTCTTATTATAAACATCACAATCTTGAATTATTTGCATTGTGGTCCTGATTTGCATTTCCCTGATGTTGAGCACCTTTTCATATACCTGTTGGCCATCTGGATAGACATCCAGACATCTGGGAGAAATGTCTATTCAATTCATTGCCCATTTTTTTAGTCACGTTATTTGCTATTAGGGTATACAAGTTTCTCATGTGTTTTGGGTATTAACCCCTTATAAGATATACGATTTGCAAATATTTTTACCCATTCCATAGGTGGCCTTTTCATTTTGTGATTGTTTCCTTTTCTGTGCAGAAGCTTTTTAGTTTGGTAGAATCCCACTTGTCTATTTTCGCTGTTATTGTCTAAATAGCCATCAGTGGACAAATAAAGAAAATGTGGTATATACATAAAATGGAATATTATTCAGCCTTAAGAAAAGAAGGAAATCATGTCATTTGGGACATGGATGAGGCTAGAGGAACCTATGCTAATTGAAATAAGCTAGACACAAAAGGATAAATACTATATGACATCACTTACATAAAGAATCTAAGATAGTCAAACTTAGAGAAACAAAGAGAATAGTGGTTGCTAGGGGCTGGGAATAGGGAGAAACAGGGAGGTATTAGTCAAAGGCACAATAGTTCAGTTATACAAGATGAGTAAGTCCTAGAGATCTACAGGACAGCATAGTGCCCACAGTTTATTGCGTACTCAAATTTTGCTAAGAGAATAGGTCTTAAGTGTTATCGCAGACGATAATAAAGAAAGAAAATGAGTTATTGCAATTGGAAAGGATTATGTCAAGCAAGATTTTGAGGAACTCAAAAATATAATGTCAAGAGGTTTTTTTAGTTTAGCCTAGAATATGGTAGAATAGCCTAGAAGGGAGTACTGTTCGAGGCACCATGGCAGCTATATTCTTTCCAACACCAAACAGGAAAGCCAGGACCTACAGGTAGAAGTTAAAATGAAAAAGTGCAGATTTAGCCTATGAAAACCTTTTGAACAACTGAAGCCACTTCAAGAGTCGTGTGCCCATTCCTGCTATAGATCTAAGCTGCAGGCCCATCAAAGACAAGTGACATAAAAGGGATTTATAATTTGTGTTAAGAAGCTGCACTAGATGATCCACTTCCTTTCTATTTCTAAGATTCTATCATTTCAGAGAACAATTTGCCTCATTGACTTCTTATGCAACAATAGCAGTTTTTTTTTTCTAATCTTCTCTCCCATTTTCAGGGATCGAAACTTGATGTCACCCCTCTAATATTAGAGAACTTACAATCATAATCAACAGCGAATATGTCTTATACATTCCCTGTCTGCCAGGATACATGGCAAAGAGTAGATCAATGATGCCTTAAATGTCTGAATATCCCGTGATTACCAGATTTGGAAAAAAAATGGCATAATTTTCTGCTTGGTGTTAAACCTTTGACTAAATGTGAGGGCAATACTCTCATTATTATCAAATATTTCCAAAGTGTTTTATATAATCATTTTTGTTCATTTACTTAAATAAATACAGCCATACAAGTATAGCAAGTGTGCATTTACTAATAAACCTACTTTTATAAGTACGTTACAGAGGAAGTAAAAATCTATTCAATAATACAGCACCAATCCACATAACTTAAATCATTTTATTGCACAAATTGATTTTCTAATTATATTCGTTTTTCACCTGTTCATTCTACTAAAATCTTATGTTATTGAGCCCTTCTGCTGGATAAAAATTGAGGCAGTCATTATGCATTTGGCAAAATCTATAGAATTGTATAATGCAGAATAAATCCTAATGTAAAATATGGACTTCAGTTTAAAATAATGTATCCAGATCGCTTCATCAGTGTAACAAATACACTACGCTAATGGAAGGCACAGAGGAAACTGCAGGTAGGGAGTACGGTGAAACCTTGGTTTGCGAGCATAATTCGTTCCAGAAACATGCTTGTAATCAATCCAAAGCACTTGGATATCAAAGGGAATTTCCCCATAAGAAATAACGGAAACTCGGATTATCGGTTCCACCACCCAAAAATATTCATATAAAAAAGATCACAATATTGTAATATAATGCAAAATAATAAAGAGAATACAAAATATAAGGAAAAATAAACAAGTTAACCTGAACCGACCCTTGAAAACCTTCGTGGCTGGTGTGAGGGAGACAAGAGAGAAGAGGGTTATTGTGTAGAACCACTATCACTAACAGAATCACTGCTCTCTGTTGGCTCAATGGTATCTTTTTCTGCATGGATGCCACTGTATACACTTGCACGGATGTTGACTGCAGTACAATGTTGATAAACTCTTGTCATATACTGTATTTAATGTAACTGGCAATAAGGCAGCTGAGGAAAGGGTCTATATCTGCAGCCAGCCTGATCTAGAATGAAGCAAAGCATTCCTAAGCTTATTCTTATACGGAAATGCAAAGAACTGTCCATAGGTGCTTTGAAGTGACAAAAAATACACTAGTGCCAATTGTGGGCACCTTCCAATGTTGAAGAAGCACTGATTTCTGCCAAATGCCGCAGCCTGAGATGGAGCATCTGAGCACGGGAGACGGTCACCCATAATCCAGCAGTGTGAGAGAGAGAGAGAAAAAAAAAAAAACCATTGGCTCAGTTGCGACTATGGGACATTCGGTGTCATGTACTACCTATATCGCAAGCCATTGCTCATTTGTCAAGTTAAAATTTATTAGAAATGTTTGCTTGTCTTGCAGAACATTTGCAGAACAAATTACTTGCAATCCAAGGTTTTACTACATATGGGAACTTCCTGTACTTTCTATTCAGTTTTTCTGTAAACCTAAAGCTGCTCTAAGAAATAGAGTGTATTAAAAAAAAACTGAAGCAAACTTTCATCAGACCTTTGATTATTTACCCTTGAGGCATGCCCCATAAGGGTCTATCACCCTGCATTTATCAGTTTGCAAATATCTCACCCATAGAAATATATAGATACTAAAGATAGAAAGTAGCAGCTTTCATTTATCTCAGGAATTTCCCAATGTGTGACATCATCACAATCTGGAAGCTTAGATTTACACTACCCAACTTAACACAGCACAAGGTGTTTTTAATACAACCCAAGGATAGTGGGAGAGTTGTTTCATGAATTTTATACATATCTGAACTATCCAATCCCTTTTCCTGATAGAATCTCCATCATCCTTCTAACTCTTCTAGACCTCTAACTAGACGTTATATCAACCCATCCCAAACTGCCCCAAGTATTCATGTTGTTTTGGGCAATGCAAATAGCTGTCTCTAGTCATTGAGTGCCTATCACGTGTAAGGCACTGTGTTGGGTAATGGGGACACAGCTGTGTGTAAGGCAGGCAACGTTCCTAGCCTCAGCGGAGAATGCAAACATTAAATGAATTTTACAATAAATAAACAACCCTATGTTTATCACATTCATAGTGTTCAGGCAAGAAATATTGATTGAATTCATGAATGAATTCAACCAAGAAAATAACCTGGATTCCATTAAACTTTTCCTTTCTACTACCTAGAAAGCCCTTACTAAGAAAAAACAATAGCATAGGCAGAATAATGTATGTATTTTCAAACTGCTGAAACTGAATACCTTTAAAATATTGGTATAATCACTTATTTGATGTTTTAAGTTTCAAATAAGCCCTATTTTTTTTTTAGTTTAAGAATATTTTTTTTCCCTAGTTAGCAGCTTCAACCAACCAGATGTTATCCTGAGTGCTTGGTCAGAGCCCTTTAGGAAGGCTAAACACCTGCGTTAGGTATTTAAATGTTCTGATCAAACCTTCAGATGTTCAGACCAGAGAAGCAGTGAGGGAACTCTTTTTGTTCTGTCAGCAGGATAAGGCAATAACAGTGCACCTCATACAAGAACAGCAAAAGGCATATGTTTGTTGGTTGGTTGTTTTGTCCATCAGCTATTTTCAGCTACTCAGGTGAAGCTAAGAGTTGGACTTACCCAGGGAGGGTGTTGAAGGTATAGGCACGAGAGCCATGAAAATGATGAAACAAATTGAAGCCGTTCAAGAAGGGAAACGAGGACATGAGTGGGGCCTTCTCAAAATAGCACTTAAAGACATGGGATCATGCTTCAATATTCTTTTCTCCTCAAAGGAGAAGTTCAGGGAGCCAATAGAGCATATAATGGGGTTTCTAACCAAGAGGGAATAATGGAAAGATCATTTCCCACCTCTCGCCTTTACGGTCTCCCAGTGTGTCTCCAGCCTCTTTTATTAACACTACACGTCTGGATCCTGCAGCTTCGAGTCAACCGTAGGAACAGAGTCTTTTCAGCTTCCCCTGGATTAATCAATATTCCTTTCACCTAAATTCTCTTTCGACCTTCAAAAATAACCTTTGTGAGTGACTTATATTCTCGCTTGTATGAAAGGGGTTGAACTGCTGGATTTGCTCATCATCTTATTTCTGTCTATTTCTGTCTGGCTAAACGCTAATATCCTATCTCCAAAGTTAGAACAAAAAGCAGGCTCTTATTCCTATAACCAAATAGTTCCTTAACAGGGAAACTAGACTTCAGAGATACAAGTAAAACAGAAACCAGTGTTGATTATATTTCCAGTGACCCAATTACAATGAGAAGGAGTAACATCACCACCCCTGATGGTGACATGTGCTGGTGACCCAGAGGCGGGCAGACAGCACCTGGCAACTCACCTGTCCCAGATGTCCCGCCCAACATTTTCACATCAATCTCTTTGGCCAAAACTCAGTCATGTGGCCACATCCACCACAGTGGCCAAACAAGTACCCACCTGGAGGGCTACCAGGCAATGGACAGCAAAGCCACCAACAGGTTCAAGAACACATTTATCCAGACGGGGGACATTTTTGTCTGTCTAGTCTGAAGGCATGTTAAAGTCACCAAAAGGTCCTTATATTCATATCTGCGTTCATGCTCAAATGAAAGATGATCCCGTGAGCTATCACTATGCCAATTCTGTTTACAAATCTGCCTCTCCTCCTCTTCCTTGCCAGCCCTGCTTCACCCTAAACTTTAAGCCTTCACAACACAGAGGTCGTCCCATTTTATTTTTGTATCTGAAATACCTAAGCTTGCTCAATAAAAGTTTGTTCAGTGAACGGATGAGTCAGTGAATGAACAACTAAACTGGATGAGTGAATCTGAGGGAAGAAGTGAATAAATATGTTCCAAGTGTCTAATTTGCCCAATTGGCTTATTTTGTTTTTTAAAATCACAATTTATTTAGCTTTTAATTTTTTTCCTGCCTCATATTTTTTTATCCATTGGGGAGAAAAAATTTAAAAATTTTTAATATTTAGAATTGCTGAATTTTAAATCAGATGCCTTAGTAAATTGTTTCTCAAAAAGGCCCAGTGGACATAAATATGAGGGTGGTTTACATTCTCTTTGTCTTCAAAAATGTTTATTTGCTATGTGTTTATCCACAAGCACTGGGTAGGACAAATCCTTGCAGGAAAGCTAAACAAACAGGAATCCCTATCAGCTGCCTATCATCTATCTCAAGACATTTAGCATGAACTATAAGCAGCTTCCATACATTTTCCTCCTTCATAGATATATAGCATATTAACAATAATAAAACCTTTGGGTGATTCGTAATATATAACCAATAACTTAAAATTTTGTGGTTTTTATGGTCTCTCGAGTAATATGTCACCTTTTCGGGGAGAAATCATGTCAAGTGTCTTTTAAATGAAATTATAAGTCTGTAGCTTCTTTCCATTAATATAAATTAACAGCAACAAGAGGTATTGATACTCTTTAGTTTTCTAAAATGTGGTGTGGAATGATACCACAGAAAGCAGGTAGAAGTTTCACTGTCTACGAAATGTTGAATGCTTAGCCAACCACTTCCAAAATGTTGTATTGTTACAATGATGAGTAAACATACAAGGTGAAGGTTTAGCTTGTGTTTAAATAGTAGTCAGGAGATGAAGAACTAAGTTGGTTTTACATCCAGCTTGCTTTTGAGAGTGAAGATACATACGTATGTGATGGAGGAAGAGCAGCACCTAGTGGTAAAAAGTATCAGCTGCACCCACCAAGGAGCTGACTGGAAGTGTTCCAGAAAGTTCAGCCACATTTTTTTAAATGCCTTTTTTCTTTTTAAGTTTATTTATCTATTTTGAGAGAGAGAGACAGAGACAGAGAGCACGCAAGTTGGGGAGGGGCAGAGAGAGAGAGAAAGAGAGAGAGAATCCCAAGCCGGCTTTCAGGAACAGTGAGATCGTTACCTGAGCTGAAATCAAGAGCCAGACTGACTGAGCCACCCAGGTGCCCCTAAAAATGCATTTTGCATTTCAGGTATTTTAAATGCTGGCATCTTCAATTCTTCAGATGGGTGTTTATCATGTCAATTACAGATCTGAGTCAACTTTACATACTTGATTATCTCCAGATAAAATGTAGAGATGATCAACATATCCAAGAATTTAGAAAAAGGCCCTCAACTTTCCAAACATTTCACAGGTACCTAAAGTAAGTATGGTAAAAGGTACAAGTTAAAATAGTATATTTCTTGGGTGACCTGAGATTTTATTTAACAATTATCCATCTAAGTCTACTAGTACATTTGAGCAAAAGAGTAATGCCTTCTTAAGCAAGAAATTAGTATTTCACTGAGATTATTTGAAGAACTAATTATTATTTGAAAGTACATTTAAATAGCTATTCTGAAATTCTCTTTTCTTTCAGTGACGGATAAGCATAACAGTATTTTACAGCATTTGGATATACAATAAATTAATAATTGAGCATTTAAAAACTTTTATAATGGAAACTAATTTTAATTATATAGCTTATCATTTCTTGACACTGACAGAGGTAGGGAGAAATTGTTGGTAAAATTATGAGTAATCATTTGTGTAAACATTGATTCCTAAATTAAGTGTAAATTCAACTAAAATTTTATTCCATCAGGGTAATCATATGAGTACGCCATTTGTCCTTGAGACCCTGATAGGAAAAGACAGAATTGTGAAATTCAAACTGCATTTGTAAAACCATTTTGTTTTGATTCCCCAGACTACTTTTTCTAATAGCAGGAATCACACACACACACACACACACACACAGGCCAATCATCATATGCCTCCCCTTGGCCTTTGGGATTGTTCCAAGATTGTCCATACGAAGTGCAACTGCCCGCAGAGATATCTTAAAGCAGAAAGGGAAGTCCCTTCTCTCCCCTCAGGTGGCCAGCTGTAAGGGGCCATGCTCCAGCACAAGAAGCGTACTGCAGCAGAGAATGAAGTCAAATCACAGAGAGGACAAATAGCCCTTAAGGCAGAAGTCTCCTGTTCTGGTTGCTGAGGTCCCTGGCTCCAAGTTCCTGTTTCTCTTCCCCAGTTTCTCTTCCCATAAATCTCTTTGAGACAAAATCTACTTTGAGATTTGCTTCTGCAACCTAAAGAGAACTGACTCATAGTGCATTTCTAAAATAAGGCATATCATGCTACCATCCTGGTCAGAAATCTCCATTGCTTGAAAAATAATCTCCAAGTTCGTTTGGCTTTATGATTTGCCTAATCTATCTTTCCAGCGTCATCTCACTCAATCTAGTGAAACTGAATTACTCTTTATTTCTTCAAAATACCTACTATTTATCCTTATCCACTCTGCCCCCATGAAAATTATTTTCTACCTCCAGACACCCCAGTTTCTACCTTCTGAAATTGTGAAATCAGCCACTTTTAAGATCAGCCACAAATGATTCATCTTCTATTAAGTCCTTCCCCATTACTCCACGAATCAGTTAAGGGTCAGCTGCCTATAAATGAAAATCTAAAATTATAATGGTTTAAAGAAGTGAGAAATTTAATTCTTGTTCATGTAAAAGAAGTCTAGAGGCAGGCATTCCCAGGCTGTTACAGCAACAACACACAGACATCAACGTGTTTGTGTTCTATGCTACATAACAAATTAGCACAAACTTAACAGCTTCAAACAACACATTTTTATTCTCTCTTAGTTTCTGCGAGTTAAAAGTCTGGCTATGGCTTAGCTGGGTGGTCTCACAAGACTGAAATCAAGGTGTGGGCTGGGCTACATCCTCATCGGGAGACTAGGCAGAAAATCCACTTCCCGGCTCCCTCAGAATTAATTTCTTTGTGGCTGTAAAATTCCTGGAGCATTACTGTTTCAAGGCCAGCAACAGAGAAAAACAGTGTGTGCTGCTTGGAGTGTCTGAATTCAGGGAAGGCAGCACAGCACCTCTTTTAAAGGCAAACCTACCCAGAATAATCTCCCTTTTGATGAGCTCAAACTCAACTGATTAGGGACCTTAATTACATCTACAGAATTCCTTCACCCTTGCCATATAATGAAGCGTAATCACAGGAGCGATATTTCATCTCCTTTACCATATCCTATTGATTAGAAGAAGCAAGTTATGGGTTCCATCCTAACCCAACGAGAGGGGATTCTACGAGGACATGACTCATTGGGGGCTACCTTGGTATTGTCCACACAGAGGCCTGGGTCCTCAATTTTTCTGCTCTACCCTATCACTAGCTTCCATCCTAAAGTTCCCCTCATGGTGCAAGAAAGTCCTAGAGCTCTACCCATCATATCCACCAAACACCCTACAGAAAGGAGAAAGAAATAAAGAAAGAGTATTCCTCGCAACTGGTTCAGCTGCCTGTAAGCTGGCTTTGCAGGAGTCCTACAAGTTCACTGAAATCTCTTCAGCCTCGGCCCCTGGCAATTAGGAGACACATCATCTGTAAAAGAGTTATTAAGATGCAATAAAACAAACTTAAAGTCACTCTGCTTTTTATTGTCACCATTCACCAAAAATTCTAAATAATCCAGTGATAGAATACTCTTCCCTCATCCCCAAAAAACATTGTAGGTGGTCTAATTTCTAAACAATTGGTGTTCTTATGGAAGAGTTTTAATAATATATGTGGAAGTTTCAAATTAGCAGAGTTTTATTACTTATCCTCTAATAACATGGTATTCTACTTGGAAGTTAATTCAAAGAACTCCCCATTCACATCCCAGCACAGGAGAAACCACCTACTTCAAGAGTATGTTCATAATGGTCTAGAATCTTCCAAGTCCCCCCCCCTCCCCAGGCACAGTTTGTGCCACCAGCTCCGTTGGGATGACACATCTCTGAACTGAAACAACAGATACTAAATAAACAATGACAGTACAGGAAAGAAACAGAAATGGATGGGAATGCAAGCTGGTGCAGCCACTCTGGAAAACAGCATGGAGGTTCCTCAAAAAACTAAAAATAGTACTACCCTATGACCCAGCAATTGCACTACTAGGCATTTATTCAAAGGATACAGGTGTGCTGTTTCGAAGGTACACATACACCCCCATGTTTATAGCAGCTCTATCAACAATAGCCAAAGTATGGAAAGAGCCCAAATGTCCATCAATGGATGAATGGGTAAAGAAGATGTGGTATATATATACAATGGAGAATTACTCAGCAATCAAAAAGAATGAAATCTTGCCATTTGCAACCACGTGGATGGAACTGGAGAGTATTATGCTAAGTGAAATTAGTCAGAGAAAGAGAGAAATCATATGATTTCACTCATATGAGGACTTTAAGACAGAAAACAGATGAACATAAGGGAAGGGAAACAAAAATAATATAAAAACAGGGAGGGGGACAAAACAGAAGAGACTCATAAATATGGAGAACAAACTGAGGGTTATGGGAGGGGTTGTGGGAGGGGGGAAGGGCTAAATGGATAAGGGGCACTAAGGAATCTACTCCTGAAATCATTGTTGCACTATATGCTATATAATTTGGATGTAAACTTTAAAAAATCAAAAATAAAACAAGTTAATTTTAAAAAAGGGAAAAAAAAGAAACAAAAATGGAATTGATGACGTTTTGGGGTGATGGTGGGGGCTCCGGAGCCGACAACCAAGAAAAAATTCTTGAAGACATCTTTGGTGCAAAACAGTGATTTTATTAAATCCCAGGAACAAGACCCGTGGACAGGAAAAGCTGCACTGGGGTTGTGAAGAGTGGCTCATTACATACTATGAAGTTGGGGGAGGTAAAGTCAAAAGGGAGGCCTCCTGAGGGACTTTGATGTGCTGAAGAGGACTCCTAAATTACCTGAGGCCTTGCTATTGTCAAGCGAAGATTGTTTTCCCTCTAGTGAGGAATTAACATTAGGACAGTAGTTCCTGGAGAAATGTTGTACTCTGTATTTGTCTCAAGTGTTGTCAGTGGGCTGCAGGTTATAAGGAAATTTAATTTCACCTGCCATTTCCTGCTTGCCGTTGTTCCCCATATCACTATGGAGGGGATGTGATGTTGGGGCTCCAGGGAACTGAGTCTACAGGACTCAGTCTTACTGGAGATCAGGCTATTGATAAGATTGTCTTTTTCTTGTAATTTACCAAGACACCTGTAAACTGATAGAGATCCATGTCCTGTATGCCTGATCTCTCAGTTGGCCATTTGTTTTCTTTCCTTTCCCTTGTCCTTGGGCAGCCAGGAGTGCCTGAGGAATATCACACACATCCCACCTGCTGGCGGGGAGAAGGGGTGCTAGCTTGCACTTTGACCTCAGCACGACCCCATGCTCCCTCATCAGAATTGCTTCAATTCTTTCATTCTGTGTAACCACTTAGAGTTGTTTTGTTGTGTTTAAATTTAAACCAAGGGACAAGGGGCATCTAGGTGTCTCAGTTGGTTGGGCATCCGACTTTAGCTTTAGCTCGGGTCATGATCCTGCAGTTCGTGGGTTCAAGCCCCGCATCGGGCTCTGTGCTGACAGCCTGGAGCCTGGATCCTGTTTTGGATTCTGTGTCTCCCTCTCCCTCTGCCCCTCCTCCACTCACACCCTGTCTCACTGTCTCTTAAAAATAAATAAATAAATAAATAAATAAATAAATAAATAAATAAATAAATAAAACAAAAGAGAGGGGTGCCTGAGTGGCTCAGTCACTTGAGCACCTGAAGACTCAGGTCATTATCTCGAGGCTTGTGAGTTCGCACCCGTGTTGGGTTCTATGCTGACAGCTCAGAGCCTGGAGTCTGCTTTGGATTCTGTGTCTCCCTCCCTCTCTGCTCCTCCCCCACTCATGCTCTGTCTCTCAAAAATAAATAAATGTTAAAAAAAAATTTTTTTTAAGCAACAAAAGACAGTGCAAACTGTGAGGTGTATGTTTTTTTTTTTTTTTTTTTGGTCACCGCAAATTTTAACTTATACGTGAAATATTTCACTTCATGATGATGATTTAAAATTTTTAAATATTTTTTTAAGTAAACTCTATGCCCAATGAAAAGCTCGAACACCCGACCCTGAGATCAAGAGTCACATGCTCCACCGACTGATCCAGTCAGATGCCCCTTTCTTCTTGTTTAATTGTTAGTTGTTTCTCAACCAAAGAACAAATTCAGAAAGTGAGACATCACATCAGTGGCAACTTAATGGGTGCCTAATTTTTGCAGATATTTTAGTTTTATTAAATTTTAACACATGGGATTCCCGGGAGGCTCAGTCAGTTGAGCGCCTGACTTTTGATTTTGGCTCAGGTCATGATCTCACAGTTCATGGGATCTTGTTGGGCTCTACGCTGACAGTGTGGAGCCTGCTTGAGATTCCCTCTCTGCCCTTCCCCCACTCACGTTCTCCCTCTCTCTCTGTTTCTGTCTCTCTTTCTCTCTCAAAATAAATAAACATTTTTAAAACGTTTTGTTTAACTTTTATTAACTTCATTAGTTACTTACTATAAGGTTATCCATTACTATGACAGACAATTATACAGATATAATTGGTTTTTTTTTTTCTTTCTATTTCTTTCCTTTTGACATGCCTATGGAGCCCAATGATCTTGATTTATCTTTCTATAAAATAAATAAGTACAATAAGTAACTACAGAACATGCTTTGCTGAACTTTGTTTTGAGATGGAGAGATCTCTACTTTCCTGTGCTTCTGAGATGGAAGGAGAAAGAACCTTACTTATCCTGTTCTCTGTTCTCAGGTGCCCCAACCATGTATCAACATCAGGCCATTGTTCTGGCCTGAAAAATCTGGCCATGAGGGAACCATCTCCCCACACACAGGTGAGCTTTACAAGGTGTGAGTCAAGATCAAGCCATTGTTCACTCAGTAATAAACTGGGTGAGTTAGGAATAGAAATTGAAAAAAATCCTTTAAAATGGTAAATAATCTTTCTGTTATCTTTAATGGACAGAAAGATTGTTAGGGTTTAAAGAATTTGCCTTTCTTTTTCCTGTGCTCAACATTAGTTTGGAGGCTCAACCTTTTATCAACGTTTAAGTGTTCTATCTATCCCATTGAGAAGTTTGAACAAAGAATTCTCACCTTCTTTAGAATGAACAGGCTATGTTAACCAGGTGCATCGGGAAGGGGACACACAAAAACCCCATCCTGGAAATTCTTTACTCAGAATTACACTAGCTGGAACTGTATCCTGGAACCTCATTCTCAACAGACAGTGGAAAACACCCTGTCTCAAAAATCTGATAATGAAATGTTCATTCAATGCATTATGTAACTGTTATGCCCAGAATTCGTGATCCCCAAATACTGCCAGGGAGCTGAGTCCGATGCAAAAACAGAAGAGCCTTTATTCGAGCTAGCTCTAGCTCAATCCCCTACCTGCACTGACGCAGCGGTGAGATATGGGGGGGGGGGGGGGGAGCAAGTCTCAAAAGGACAAAGGTTTTATTGGGGCCTAGGGGCAGTTGGTGAGGTAATGGCTGTGGCCTCAGCCGATTGGCTGGGGAAGAGTCCAAGTCCTGTTAGGCAGGTGGGGGGGGAGGGGTTACTCAAGGGGAGGAGGTGTGGTCAAGGTGAAGGACACAGAACAAGATGGAGTACAAGATGGAGAACAAGATGGAGATGGCGTAGGCCCCCCTTTCAGTAACCTCCCTGTATAACAAAGGACATCAAATTATCATCAGATCTTTCTGTCCAGGCAACTCATAGCTCCTTTCCACTTCTGGGTCTGTGCAAGTTCACCCGTTTCAGTCCACACCACTGGATATTTCCAGAAGAGGGCAGAGAGATGCGGTAGTAGTATTGGTTTATGATTTTATGTAATTCTGACATTTGGTCTCCCCAAATGCCTCATCAATTAACCTGGGGAGGGGGCAGAAACAGAAACTGCTCATGCTCACTAGACTGGAGTAGGCTCGAGGAAGCATGACCCTCTGCTCACACATTCACTATCGAGAAAGATCCAGGACACTGGCCATGACAAGGACAGTGTTCATGTGTGGACATTCTCAAATGCAATACTTGTTTACTTCATTGTACAAGAAAACATGGATCATGGATCATGCATTTCAAAATTAAGTCATTTCTATATTTTAAATTCATATTCATAGAAACTGAATGCTATTTATTAAATAACTTTTAATAAATGTTATTCTCAGGGATATTAATTATTTACTAAATAATACTCCATGAATGTCATGTGTTACATAATAGTTATTAATAATATAATAGAAATAACATACCTTGAATAAATGTTATTAAATGAAAATATATTCAATTGTAAAATTAAGCATCAAATCTCCACTGTGTTAAATATAAATAGGTAAGTCAAATACAAATGGAAAAAGAATAAAGAGGGTGTATTCTGGAGATAACATTTGCAACAGTGAGGATAAGACACGTATGTTCACTGCAAACTTAACATTTCCCCACCGCGGTGTGGGGATGGGGAGAGGGTGTTAGACAAGTTGCTTGGAAGCCTCCCAGGGGCACCTCCTCCCCTTTGCTGGGTTTTGGTTCTTTCTGTCAGGGACCCACCTCCAAGTTCTCTGGGCCAAGAGATATATAGTCCATGTTGAGCCCAGAAGAGAAAAAGCAAGCCAGTCAAAGTAGAGAAGTTTGGTGGCTCTGGCTAAGAGCCTCCCCATTCTTTCTGGGGTTTCTCAAAATGGTTCTGTCTGGCTCAGAAGACACCTTCACCCACCCCCCCACCCCCCCCCCACCCGGCTCCCTGACGCTCCCTGACAACCAGTACTGTGGGGCAGATGCTCCCAAGACTGCAATTTGAGAAACTCTGACCTTTTAAACAAACTGAATCTGAGATCCTCTTAACACAATAGAGTAAAATAATGCTTGGGCTTCGGGTTATTAAATGTATAATGCCTATTTTTTCTATTACTTAGTTAACACAGAAATAAGTGGGGAGGCAGGGATGAAAAGCATCAGAGGCGATCCAGTGCGACTGGGTTGGGGATGCTCGCGGATAAAGCACAGCCAGTGAAGTACAGTCCTGGGAAGAAATGCATGAGGTACAAACTAAGTCAGAACTGAAGCCCCAAAATGCAAATTAAAATGGCTTAGTCCATAAAAGAAAGCAAGCCCCAAGGAAGAAAAAACAATTTGGGGAAATTGTGAAAATGGCACCATGAAAATGAAAGGGGGGGCTCAACGAATAAATTACTGCAAAAGTAATTTTTTTAAGCACACGGAATTTTTTAACATACTGCTCAACACCACACACACACACACACACACACACACACACACACACAGAAATTCTTCTGCTTTGCAATGGTAACTACAATGTCAGCAGAGATTTCTTCAAGCAGATGTTCTTTCTCCTTGAAGGGCCATATTGGAAAATTGACATGACTCTGCCCCAGGCCAAGATGCTGAGTCTGCAGCCAGTCCAGCCACTACCCACCACCCCCCCCCCCACCGCCCTGCTTTTCTCCCTACTTACATCTTTTTCTGATTCTGCAGCTGCCACCCTATTTGCTATTCTCTAGAATAGTAATAGCAATCTCAGGTGTTTCTTCTACCGACATCTTCTATGGCCATAAAATATCGTCACCATCTCCCTTTTTTAAAAACACATAATTTTTAATGTTTATTTATTTTTAAGAAAGAGAGAGAGAGAGGGCATGTGAGCAAGGAGAAAAGCAGAGAGAGGCAGACAGAGGATCCGAAGTGGGCTCCACCCACACTGACCGCAGAGAGCCTGATGTGGGGCTCGAACTCAGGAACTGTGAGATAATGACCTAAGCTGCAGTGGGATGCTTAACTGAATGAGCGCCCCAGTCACCATCTCCCTTAGTGAAAATACCTTCAAGTGCCCCTTCATCCCCCTTTATTTTGCTTCACAAAGAAGGCCCTCCAAATAATCATAGGTAAACTGGTGTCTCCCCCACAACGCTCCCACAGTTTGCCACTGCAAGCTGGCTTCTGCCCCATCACTGCTCTGAAAGTGCTTTCACGAAGATCCCCGAAGGCCTCCTGTTGCCAAACGTAATTTCTTTTTATCAAGCCTCAGCGTCCCCCAAACTCTCTCTGACGTTTGACCTTGTTGATCACTCCATGTCTTTAAAACCTTTTTCTCCTTTGGGTTTCGAGTATACACTCCTAATTCTGCTGCCTTGCCTACATTCCTGCTCAGATTTTTTTGCTCGTTAAATCTGGGTGTTCCCTAGGGTTCTGCATTCATCCTAGTCTATACCTGTGGCTCCAACTGAGGTCTCCAGACAGGGACATCCTCATCCCCAATGGCCCTTGTTAGAAATGCAAATTATGGGGGCACCTGGGTGGTTCAGTCAGTTAAGCATGGGGCTCTTGATTTCGGCCCAGGTCATGATCTCAAGGTTCATGGGATTGAGCCCTGCTTCAGGCTCTCTACTGTGAGCGCAGAGCCTGGTTGGGATCCTCTGTCTCTCTCTCTCTGCCCCTCCCCTGCTTGCTCTCTCTCAAAAATAAACATAAAAAATTTTTTTAAAAGAAATGCAAATTATGTTGCCAGATAGAATTAAAGATACCCAGTTCAACTGGAATGTCAGCAAGGAATAAATTTTATGATAAAAAGTATTTAGGGTAAGTACGTCCCATGTAATTTTGGGACACACTTAATCCTTTTAAAAAAAAATGTTTATCTGAAATTCAAATTTAATTAGGCATCTTGCTTTTTTTTTTCAGTTTGCTAAATCTTACAGTCCTAAATGCAAATTAGCAGTCCCTGTCAGAGTCCTACTTGATGAGGGAGCATGGGGCAGGCTGGGGGCAAAATACAAGCTAGTACAACCTCACCCCTACCCAGGTGGGATATGTGTGACACTCCTCAGGCACTCCTGGCTGCCCAAGGACAAAGGAAAAGACAGAAAACAAATGGTTAAACTGATAGAGTCTCCATCTCTACATCTAGTTTACAAATATCAGTAAATTACAAGAAAAAGGCAATCTTACCAATAGCCTGATCTCCAGTAACCTGTAGACTCAGTTCCCTGGAGCCCCAACATCACATCCCCTCCATAGTGATATGGGGAACAACGGCAAGCAGGAAATGGCAGGTGAAATTAAATTTCCTTATAACCTGCAGCCCACTGACAACACTTGAGACAAATACAGAGTACAACATTTCTCCAGGAACTACTGTCCTAATGTTAATTCCTTACTAGAGGGAAAACAATCTTCGCTTGACAATAGCAAGGCCTCAGGTAATTTAGGAGTCCTCTTCAGCACATCAAAGTCCCTCAGGAGGCCTCCCTTTTGACTTTACCTCCCCCAACTTCATAGTATGTAATGAGCCACTCTTCACAACCCCAGTGCAGCTTTTCCTGCCCATGGGTACTGTCCCCATGCTTTAATAAAATCACTGTTTTGCACCAAAGACGTCTTCAAGAATTCTTTCTTGGCTGTCACCTCCAAACCCCATGAAACCCCCCATCACTCCAAAACCTCTTCACTACTGACAGTCTGGAGATGGGGCCCATAGTCTGCATTTTAACAAGCTCTCTACATGATTCTAATATTCCCTAAAGTTTAAGGAGCACCTCTCCACACCAGACCCTTGGCCGACCTCATCTGTTCCCATGACACTTCCCCAAAGTGTGGGATGCTCCTGAACTGCTAACTGTTGTGAGTTTTCCTGAATTTGACTTAATCATGTGACCCACCTCTGTGTGGAAAAGTAGGAGCAACGCCAGAATAAAGTGATGGAGTGCTTGGCTTTAGAGCAATTTCAACCTGTCTTGGTGTGAGACTGAAAGATTTGGGAGTAGACTCAATGAGAGAGAATCTGTTTTTTCTGTAATTCGCTGCATAGAGTTATAAAAAATAAAAAAATAAAAAGTCCCTGGAAGCACGTTTGTGGCACCCAGTCCCACCTCCTCACCCCTAAAAGGGAAGGTGACAGGGACCGCCCCTGTAAGGTTGGGGGTCTGAGTGTAGAGCAGCCAGTGCATCCATCCAGAGTCCCTCTGAGCCACCATGGCTTTGGATCCTGTAGACAGCCTCGGACAGTGAATTAAGTTTGCACAGTTGCCTGTTCTTCCCTCCAGAAGAGTCTTATGGAGTTAACTCCGACATTATGGAGGAAGAAGCAGCCTTTAATCAAAATAGCACTGTGGATCGCAGGATCCAATTGATTGAAAGCCTTGCTCTCCTTCTACACACTACAGTTTACTGAGCACCTACTAGGCACTGGGAACTGGGTCTGATGCTATACAGATTGTAACAGTTCTAACTGTGGGAGTTACTGATCAAACAAGAAACACTGCAAGAGCTGGGTTCCAATTCACTTTACCAATAATTGTGGTATAATTCTGGGTATGTTGCTATTATATGGAAATAAAAATCTCAACAGTAAATGGAAGTTATTAAAAAGAGCAGCCACAATGAAGCCTCAGATACTTATATGACTTTAGAATGAAAATATCAAGAAGGACAACGGGAAAATCATGCAAGGCACATTCCATCAAATAATTAAAGGCCGGACTTTTTTATAAATGCTTGATGGCAAGAAAATGTCACAAGTCAGAATAATGTTCATTATTTGTTGAGTATGTTCCATATGTCACATGCGTGGATTTTCTAATGCTATGAAGAGATTTCAGCTGAAAACTCCCATTGTGTTGACTAGAAAATGAGTGACTTACTTCTTCCCATGCAAGGGGATGGGAAACCGATTTGGCACAGCAGGTGGCACTGTCTCCCTTGGGTTTCTCTGGTGGGGTCCCCTGGCCACACAGAGCCTTCCTTAAGGAGGCAGGGGTGACAGGGCCCTGTTGTCTTGCTGCAGGCTGCCCCCCAACTCACCTCTGCCACTCCCTCCAGTCACCTGCCTCTCCCTGAAGGTTCCCACTGCCAGCAATGCCCTTTCCCTGTTGCTCTACTTGGAAAGTGTCTACTCATCCTTTTCCGTACAGCCTTCATGAAATGTCACCTCCCCTGTGACACCTATTTGAGGCCTCCAAGCAGAATCGGTAACCCCCGCTCTCTATCAGTGCCGTAACGCTTTATATTTGCTCACGTATTTCTTCATGAAATATTTATTGATCAGCTGCTACGGATCAGACAGTGTGTCCGGCCCTGGAAACAGAAAGATATGTGGTGTGTGGGGTCTGCTGTCATGAAGCTGGCAAGCCACAGGGAAGGATGGTACACTAAGGGTGGATGAGGATGTGCAAGGGGAGCATTAGGGAAGCAAACGGTGGGCCTGGGGAGGACAGAAGGTGGAGATGCCTGAGGGGATGCCTGAGATGACCATGCAAGGAGCAGTCAACGGATGGGAAGGAAGGAGAGGGCACTCTGGGAAGCGGGGACCGTGGAAAGGCCCGTGAGTTAGGTGTGCTGCGGATGGGGAGAACCTACAAGCAGTTGGATGTTTGGGGGAACTCAGAGATTGACAACAGATAAGGCAGGTAAGATGAGTAGAGATCAGAACATTCCCGTCCCTATAGGATGCTTATATCTCATCCAGGCAGCCTATTAGAATCACTCTGGTAGAATCATAAAAGTACATACCCCCAGATGTGCTGATTTAGTTAGTAGGTCTGGGCAAGGGCCAGAAATCTTCCATTTTAACAAATGCTCAGGTAGCCATGATACATTTGCCCAAAGAACCACATTTTTTTTTTAATTTTTTTTTTCAACGTTTATTTATTTTTGGGACAGAGAGAGACAGAGCATGAACGGGGGAGGGTCAGAGAGAGAGGGAGACACAGAATCGGAAACAGGCTCCAGGCTCTGAGCCATCAGCCCAGAGCCCGACGTGGGGCTCGAACTCACGGACCGCGAGATTGTGACCTGGCTGAAGTCGGACGCTTAACCGACTGCGCCACCCAGGCGCCCCCCAAAGAACCACATTTTTAAGAAACACTTCTATAATTGATGGGAAGCCCTTGAGGAATTTATAAAAGCAAATAACAGAGATTTGTGTTTTATTTATTTATTTATTTTTTTTTTTTTTTTAATTTTTTTTTTTCAACGTTTATTCATTTTTGGGACAGAGAGAGACACAGCATGAACCGTGGAGGGGCAGAGAGAGAGGGAGACACAGAATCGGAAACAGGCTCCAGGCCCCGAGCCATCAGGCCAGAGCCTGATGCGGGGCTCAAACTCACGGACCGCGAGATCGTGACCTGGCTGAAGTCGGACGCTTAACCGACTGCGCCACCCAGGCGCCCCGAGATTTGTGTTTTAGAGAGAACACGCTTGCAGTTTAAAGGAGAATCAATTAAGAGAACGAAGCTGGAAGCGGAGTCCACTTAGGAGGCCTCTTCTGTGGTCAAAGTAAGATGGTAGGGGTCCCATCCAGAGCAACAGTTCAGGGAAAAATGAAATTCCCCAAGCCTGCTGATTAGATAGACCAGAGGATGAGAGAAGAGAAGGCTCCTGGTTTCCCAGCATGAACGGGGCCCCAAGTGAAACAGGGAAGACACAGGAGAAGGCAAGTTGGGGGAAAGAAGGTGGTGCATTCAGTCTTTTTCATACAGAGCAGTCGGTGCCTGGGAACATCCAGACAGAGCACTCAGAGAGCTGAATGTGTGAGTCTGAAGCTTGGGAGAGCAGAATGAGCCCAGGAGACAGATCTGGAAATAGTCTGCCCCTGCTGCTGGTCGGGGACCATGAGGCCTAGAAAGAGCCCCTGTGAGATCATTCAGCATGAGAAGAAGAAAGCCTACACAGACCTCCAGCGAGCACCAGATGCAATGGACTAGCTGGGGAAGAGGAGCTATGGCGGACCAGGAGAGCATGGGTTAGGGGACCCAAAGAAGGGAAACGTCAGGAGGGAGCACAGTGTTGGGATTAAGGGCATAGGTTCTAAAGTCAGACTGCTCCAGCACTTACTAGTTGGGTAAAATGGAGTATTATCTTTTACTGTCTGTGTCTCAGTTCCCTCATTTGTAAAATGGGCATACTGAGGGGCACCCATCTCATTGGGTTATTCTGATGGTGAAGTCAGTTAATATAAAAAAAAGCATTTAGGCTATGTATGACCTCCACATATGAGGTTCTTTTTTTTTTTAAAACAGTTTTGTGGAGGTATAGTTGCAGAGTAAAACGGAGTCTCTCATGTCAAGCAGGGGCCTGTGTCAAGCAACGACATAAGCATTTAAAGGTGAGCAGGTATGCAATCTCACCTGGACCAGCATCAGCTGACACCCCGGAAGCGATAACATGCAGAACCAGAGGAAGTCTGCAGAAGCCAAGTGATTAAATCTTTTTAAAAAGGGGAGGATTTTTGCAGCAAACTGTCAGACTCTTCAGACATGACCTCTCTATATCTGACCACTTAAAAAAAGCAACTGCTGCTGAAGGCCCAGCCCAACTCAGGTACGAACAGAACCGAGATGCTAGATCCTTCACTGCTTGGACATAACAAGCAGTAAGTAAGTGCTGAGAGCTGACCCGGACCCAACCAAAGCCTCATCTCAACTGTGCGCCCACAGACTGACGTTGAGTTTGGTTCGTTAACTTCCTACATCCTTCTGTTATCTTGTTTGTTGTGTGGTTCGTCTTACATCCTGCTCTGTGCACTGTGTAAGAAGCCAAGTGTGATCACATAGTGAAATGTCGTTGAGTTTGGAATCCTGAACCTGCTTTGTAACTGTGATTCACTTTGCTTTATGACTGAATGCAGCTGACACTAGAAAGACACAACTCACATGTGCGCCTTCCTAGCGCACTCATGACAAATTGATATGTAAAAACCTGCACGTATTTCACATATATAATTTGGTGAGTTTGGACATATGCCTACACACATGAAACCATCACCACAACTGAAGTAATAGAAGTATCCATCACCTCCAAAAGTTTCCTTATATCTGTGTGTGTGCATGTGCGTGTGTGTGTGTGTGTGTGTGTGTGTGTGTGTAGTGAGAATACTTAACATGAGATCTACTCTGTTAACCAATGCTTAAGTGCACAGTACTGTTTTGTTAACTACAGGCATAAATGTTGTACAGCAGATCCCTAGGCTTCGGTGGACCAGAGACCTGAGCCCAGAAGGATCAATGATATCTCTGCCAAAGCCAGATCAGATGGACAATGACAACCTGGCCCCGATACTGGATACCTAGTGTTCTCCTAACCAGTCCACTAAGACAACATAAGTACCCTCCTCCTCCCCACAATACGCAGGATGGTGAGGGAGAAGGCGACCCTGGGTCCCACTAAGATTTAACTTCTGCCATTCGGCAGATTATAGATTCAACAAGAAAAGACATTAACTATATTCAGTTACAGAAATTCTACAAAAGATACACTTCTTAAACCTGTGTTTATGGGTAGAGATGTGTGTCTGCTACAGAATTCAGAGGAGACTCTGATGAACGTCCTGCTAAATCCACACAGTCCTGTGCTCATGTCTACGGTCTCATCAGCATTCCAAGAAGGAAGTGACATGATTGATTGTGTCACTTGATTGTGGCAGGCCTTTTCTCCCATAACCAGCACTGAATGAGACCCGAGTGTTTACAATCCCTCCATTTAATGAGCCAGGTATGGCCTGGCAGGTTCCTGTTTGGCTAAAGCAGTGCATTAGAAACAAAAGTCCTTAAATTTTTCAGACCCAAATAATCTTTCATATGCTTTATGATGCTAAATTCTGATCTTCTAACTAACCTATTAAAGTACCTGAGGAAATTTAGTGCTCTTTTTTGAGGAAAATATGGCTCCTTCCCACAGGACTCGGTGTGACTGACACATGGCAAAAGACAGAAATCAGGCTCTTCAATTTCAACAACATGTTGGCAATTCTGCCTCCTTCCAGCCTCTGAGGTGTACAGATGGATTCTTCTGCCAACAACGCAGACCATAACTTAAGGTCCAAGTTGAAAAATCCAACCACAAACCAATTTAAAGCCAGCCCTTTCCAAATGGATAACGATGTGGTATATGTATACAACAGAATGTTACTCTGTGATCAAAAAGAATGAAATCTTGACATGTGCAACAACATGAATGGAACTAGAATGTATTATGCTAAGCAAAATAAGTCAGAGAAAGACCAATAACATATGATTTCACTCATATGTGGAATTTAAGAAACAAAACAGATGAGCAGAGGGGAAAGGGAAGGGAAAACAAGATAAAAACAGAGAGGGAGGCAAACTATAAGACTCCTAAATACAGAGAACAAACTGAGGGTTGCTGGCAGGGTGTTGGGTGGAGAGATGGGCTTAATGGGTGATGGGCATTAAGGAGGGCACTTGTTGGCATGAGCACTGGGTGTTATATGCTAAGTGATGAGTCACTAAATTCTACTCCTAAACCGTCATTACACTATATGTTAACTAACTTGAATATTAAATAAATAAATAAATAAATAAATAAATAAATAAATAAATAAAACCAGCCCTTTCCAAAGGATCCTGTGAGGCCTCTGATATTTAGGGCACCGTGGGTTATGTAATGCCCCACTATCTCTTCCCCCTTTTAGAGCACTCCCCAGCCACCAGTGGGTTAGACAGCACAAACTAACCACTCTGGCTCATATTAATTACCTAAGCTCCCTGCAGAAATGGCTTCCCTTCATCAAGATTTGTCTTCTCTTCAGTTTTTATTGATTGTATATGTAAGAATATACAAGAAATAGCCACTTAAACAATGTCTCTGTGACTTTTCCAAAATTAGAGTTACTGCCCATTAGGTTATGAACTGTCCCTCATGGAAAACATAGTTGATAAACTGCTTCTTGATCCAGGGCAAGAAAAACTTCAGTTCCTCAAAGAGCTAATCTGCATCTTCCTGTCAAGCAATACAAATTGTATTACTCAACTATTTCCCTTTTTGCCTCAGCTCCAGAAAAGTGAAAATTATTGTACCCTACTGCAGTAATTGATTTATCTCAAGGGCACTGTAACATTGATTCCTCTGCTATATTAATGTATCTCTGGTCTAAATTGTGCATTGTGTTTGATTTTGTAAACAGCCTCCGGCTTTTCTAGATATGGGGGGGGGGGTTATCATTTTAAAGAAATGCATTTTAATTTTACCAAAAATTGGTTTCCTTTGAAACTTTTATTTCAGTTTTATTTTTATGTTAATTTTTCTGTTTGACTAATCTCTGTGCCCTACATGAGAACCTCAGTTCCATGAGGGGAAAGACTCTATTTAATCTGCTCACTGATGTATCTTCAGTCCCTGGCGTCATGCCAGGGGGCCTTCCATACCTGTATCAGTCAAAATAGACCAAATTGTGCTGTATGAACATAGAGCCTGAAAACTCCTAAGAACAAACTGGTTTTATTCTCACTTATTCTACATATCCACAGAGATCAGCTATGGGTGTTCTCTGCTTTATATCCACTGGAAGATTATCATGACAAAAAGAAAAGAGATAGGAGAAGCCACAAATCACTTGCCAGTGCTTTCCCTTGACTAGCCAAACTCCAATCACATGACCAGGAAGGGGATGTGTCACCCTCCCAGGAAGGGTTCCTACAGTAAGAGAATTTGGTGATTGGTCATACCATCTATAATGCTACTCTAGGAAATTAATTCATCTAGACTTATAAATTATATTTTCTCAAATTAGTGAGGAGCTGTTTATTCCTTCCCGTGTATATTTAGCCTTTGGTACATTTTAAACTTGTTTTATAATAGCTTGATTTCAAAATATCTCACTATACCATTGATTTGGCTATATTTAGGTCAAATATACTTCACCACGCATAATATCTCCCTCTTTCAAACAGCTCAGGAAGTCTTGAGAGCTGCATACTAACTTTTCCCAACACCACAACAGTTTCAGAGACCTTAGTTGACTTTTGCCGAGCTGATATCAGAGTTTCCATGTTCTATAATTGGATAGCTCAGATAACCTGAAACCCTTTCACTTCAAAACACCTGAAAATCCTGGACTACATATAACAAACATTCTCTTAAAGACATGCCTGAGCTTGGAATAAAATGAGGAAACTCCAAGGGCCAAAGATGAGAATAAAACTGAAAAATACAACAGGAAGCCACAGAGCCAAGAGTGTAGCAATCATATGGTTGATGGGACTTCCCAGTTTGCTACCAGCCTCACAAACTCAGGGTTGAGATTTTAAAGCCTTCATGAAAGGAGGAGACCCCAGTCAAGTTGAGGAGTTACAACTGAGACCCCAAATAAAGCTTTACTCCCCAAAGGACCTCAGCCTAAGTAAAAGCTATGCCTGGGTTGCCATATTTAGCAAATAATAATATAGGAACATCCAGTTAAATCGATAATGTGAATGAACAGCAAATAAAATTTTAATATAGGTATGTCCAGTATAGCATTTGGGACATACTTATACTAGAAAATTATTCGTTATCTATCTGAAATTCAGATTTAACTGGGAGCCCTGTATTTCACCTGGCAACCCTAGATACACCAGAAAAATTACCCACCAGTATAAGAGTCAACAAGAATGCTTGCCTATCTCCACGTGGGCTCTGAGTTGGGCCAGGAAAGTATCCCCCACAAGAATTAACAATCCAGAGTAGTTACAATTAACAACTCAGGCAACAACAGATGTTGGTGAGGATGCTGAGAAAGAGAAACCCTTTTGCACTGCTGGTGGGAATGCAAACTGGTGCAGCCACTCTGGAAAACAGTATGGAGGCTCCTCAAAAAATTAAAAATAGAACTACCCTAAGACCCAGCAGCTGCATTACTAGGTATTTATCCAATGGACACAGGAGTGCTGATTCAAAGAGGCACATGCACCTCAATGTTTATAGCAGCACTACTGACAACAGCCAAAGTATGGAAAGAGCCCAAAGGACCATCGACTGATGAATGGATAAAGAAGATGTGGTGTGTATGTGTGTGTGTGTGTGTGTGTGTGTGTGTGTGTATATATATATATATATATATATATATATATATATATATATATACACGTATATATATACATATATATACGTATATATATATGTAATGGAATATTACTCAGGAATCAAAACGAATGAAATCTTGCCATCTGCAACAACGTGAATGGAACTAGAGTGTATTATGTTAAGCGAAATTCGGTCAGAGAAAGACAATTATCATATGATTTCACTCATATGTGTTATTTAAGAAACATAACAGATGAACTTAGGGGAGGGGAAGCAAAACTAAGATAAAAACAGAGAGGGAGACAAACGATAAGAGACTCTTAAATGCAGAGAACAAAATGAGGGTTGCTGGCGTAGTATTGGATAGGGGAATGGGCTAAATGGGTGATGGGCATTAAGGAGGGCACTTGTTGGGATGAGCACGGAGTGTTCATGATGAATCACTAAATTCTATTCCTGAAATTATTAATACACTATATGTTAACTAACTTGGATTTAAATTTTAAAAAATAAATAAAAATTAAAAATTAAAAAAAGAATTAACAATCATAGGTCTGCCCTCTCACAGACTTAACAATTTAGCTTTACACTACCTGTATGATCCTCATCTACCAAGCCAGAAATTAGCATAAAAATGCTCCCCAACTTTCCCCCCACTCACCCCCTGCCAAGACCATGATACCCCAGGACTCCTAGCAGAAGGAAATAAAACCTGCTCTGAGTGGGGAGGGGTCTCACCCTCAACTCAAGCCGCTGCGGAGGTCCACAGACAAAACCTCACTAAAGATGAACTCACAACCCAAAATTACAAAATATGGGGGTCACTGTGTACAGCAGGGAAGGCTGGCCCTTTCACTCACCAGTTAAAAAAGTCAAAGGGCACAAAGTCTTTGAAACACATCCAGAGTCGCTCAAAGCTGATTAGTTGGCTGTTTAGGTGGGGCAAATCAAGTATCCAGTTCCATGACTTCAGACTGTATTCTCGTCTGGCCAACCATCTCACACAAATCCATCACCATTGCTGAGGGGGGAAAAGCAACACAAAAAAGCCAGTTCTAGTGACAGCAGGTTCAGCATTCGTTAATCCATTACAAACAGACCTTAAGGCACTTCAGTGCTTTTCATTTCCTTTTCTCGTTAAGAACTACTTGTTTACTAAAACTAGAGAAAAGCTGGAGCCAATCACTTTTAAAGCCTTAGCTTTAATACACCTGCTGCCCTGAATTTCCCATAGACTAAGCCACATCCCAATTTGCCTGGGACTTTTCTGGGTTTAGCAATGGAATGCCCCATCCTAGTCAAACCAAGAGAGTTGGTCACAGAAAGCATTCTTCATCTTAATAAAAGGGAAATTAAGTAAATCTGTGAAGGTTTTCCTCTTTGTTTTCCTACCAGCAGCATTCAGACAAAACTAGCTAATAATTATTTCAAGAGGTTCTTGCAGAGTGCCTATAATTACAGCATAGGTATATAAATAGGCATACACACTTTTCACTCCTTGAGCTCTGGTTTCCGCATCCGTGAAACACAGACAACCATGGAACCATAAGGTTTTGGCAAGGATTAATGAGACCGTGTAGAATATAGATCAAGCACTTAGCATGGTTCCTCACCCATAATAAACACACCAGCAAGATAGATATCTTGATTACTAAGTTTCAGACTTTTGTAGCATACAGATTTTATACTTCAGAAACATTTACTATATGCTTCCATTTTGCACATTTTTGGTTTGAAGTAGCAGTTTTGTCGGTATTGCTGGATTATTCTCACACAGCTTGTCAGAATTTATTGACAGGTACAAATAATTTTCTCTTACTGTGTTTGGACACTTATCTGATCGTTCATCCTTTGACTTTCAGAATTCAAAAATATTCGCCAAGATTTAGGGAAAATAACAACAATCTCGATCATTTTTTCCCACTTTTTAGAAAGCAAACTTGATGTGCTTTATCTTGCCTGCCTATCCTTTTAGTCCAACATGTACGAGTAACTGCGAAAATAGCATTCTCTTTATCCCCTCTCTGACTATCAGTGACCCAGAACTAACAGGTTTGTATTTCCACCTGACTGATTTTCAAAGTATTCAAACTCTAAATAACCTTAAATTGAGTATATATTTTATGTCATCCATTGTTTTACTGAAAGAGAAGGGGCTAAGAAAGCTCATATTTCCCCTGTGGCATTAGGCTGCATTGAGCATATGAGTATTAACAATCTTTTAAATTGCTGTCAATTTGAAGACATTACCTTCTCTCTGTTAGGACATAATGCTGAGTCATTTGGAGTGAGTTGGGACAGATTTGCCCTAAATCACTCCTAAAATCTTGTTTGGTTTCCTCTGGCCAGAATATCGTATAATATACTGGTTACTTTGGATATTGCAAGGTTTATCTTTGTTTGACATTAAAGGTCCTAAGTGGGATCAAAACACATGATCTGAGCTAACATTTCTCGTACTTAAATATACATACAAACCACATTTTGAGAAACTTGTTGAACACAGATTCTGATCTAATCGGTCTGGGCTGTGGCTTGGAACTCTGCATTTCCAGCAAGCCCCCAGGTGACACTGACCCTACTGGTCTGGGGACCACCCTACAGCAGCACGGGTGTAAGGCAGTAGTTCTCGGGGTGTGGTTATGGCACCAGTAGCACGGGCACCACCGGGGAATTTGTCAGAAATGTTAATCCTCAGACCTCACCCCAGACTTTCTAGATGAGAAACTCTAGGTACAAGCCCTCCAGGTCACTCTGATACACACAGTTTGAGAACCACTATTTTAAATAAGTAAATCTGCTTGCCTAGATGAACCAAGTACTGGGTTATATCCCACAAGGAAGGAAACCAAGGCTGTCTTTGAGCTAAAACGACCAAGACAAACAGCCAATCCTCAGTTACCTGCTGGAAACGAGCATTTAACAGATCCACCCACACTGGTGAGTGGCCTTTGGAGGAACAGACCTTGCCCGGATGCCAACTGAAAACTTGTCCAGCAGGTATATTCTCTATATCGAAACGTACAGGTAGTATTAAAGCATGCACTCAGCATCAGGGAAGTCTGATAGGAGGTAACACAGTAGTGCTAAATTGCCCAACAGAGGAAATAGGCATCTGCTAAGCAGGGACACCAAAAAAAAAAAAAAAAAAAAAAAAAAGAAAGAAAGAAAAAAAAGGAAAAGAAAAGAAAAGAAAAAAGAAAAAATCTTGAAAGAATTTGACATTTTCCAGAAAAAAGCAACAAGAGATACCATGGGGAAACTCATACTATTCAACTTCTTTACACTCATTTTACTGTTTAGCATGGCTTGCTGTGGCCTGTGGAGTCTGACTGCCTGTCTCTAAGTCCTGGCTATACCATGTCCTAGCTGAGTAACCTCAGGCAAGTTACTCAACTCTCATTGCCTCAGCTTGCTCACCTGCAAAATGAAGATAATGATGTTTTGTGAGAATCAAACATTACATTAATATATGTAAAGCTCTTAGAAAAATGCCTAATATTCAGTCAGTGCTTCATAAATATTTGTTTTTATTACAAGTAGGTGGAAAGGGCAGAAGGACTCTACATTTTCTTTTTCAGTGCTTAGGGTCTTCAAAGAATTAATTTCTTTCCCAGTAAGCCTGACACGGCATCGGAGAAGTCAGACAAAAGTCAGAAATGCATGGAGACAAGAGACAGAACTGGTGAGATCTGTGGGTCGGTCCCAGGGAAAAATTGAGAAAGAGCAGGATAGAACTAGAGAAACTGTGGGGCTCTGAACAAAGCCAGGTGCATATCAGGAAAAGGAGCAAGACTTAAATCCCAGAGTGTAAGTCAGGAGACCAGTAAGCACTGGCCACCCACAAGGATGGTAACATCATCAGCAATCTCGGGATTTTAGGCTCTCACCCTGGCTACAAATGGAATCAACTGGAGAGCATTAAAAAATGCTGATGCCTGTGTATTACCCATAGAGAGTCTGTTTTGTTGGTTTTGGGCCTTACCTGGGGAGATTTCTAAAATCTCCCCTGAGTTTTTTAGATAGCATGGGTTAAGCATCTTATACTCCAGTCAGCACTGATCTTAGAAGTTGTGAGGGGCCTACATAGATGACAAATGAAATGGCTAAAAAAACACACAGTCCCTGCTTATTATCCCCACCTTCACTCTTCTTTATATTTATGCTCTGGATTTACCTTCTCTCTGGCCACAGATAATTCACAGAGTGCCTTTTTTGCTATTCAGAAAAATGCTCCCCTTCTTCCATGCACCTTGTCAAGAACTGATGTTACACCACAAGCAAGATAACAATGTATCTTACCATAGTTTCATGGATGATGGCAGAAGACATGAGACTCCTGGGCCAGAGATAAAGGATTATTACTCACAGAAATAGTAGAGAATAAACATTTCCTCGCAACAAGAAAAAAACCCTTTCCCAAAACAATGGAAAGACGTGACATCTGCACATACAGTGAATTTTATTACAGGAAAGGAACCATGAATTTAGGGAACTTAAATCTTTTATAATGGGCAGTAAGCCTGCTGGCCTTTACTCTACAGAGATAACACTTCTATTTTCCAAGGCTATTTGCTATACACATTCTTCAAAGCACTAGAATAGTGCTGGCAAAATGTGAAAAACATGTAAGACCCATGGAGAATCATCTTCCAGCACACTTTACTTTCATTGTCCAAAAAAATTGCTATAATATAATGATTTCAGGGGCACCTGGGTGGCTCAGTCAGGTAAGATCTGACTCTTGATTTTGGCTTCGGTCATGACCTCATGGTTCGTGAGTTTGAACCCCACATCAGGCTTTGTGCTGACAGCAGTGGAGCCTGCCTGGGATCCTCTCTCTCCCTCTCTCTGTCCCCCCTCTACTTGCTCATATGCTTGCTCCCTCTTTCTCTCTCAAAATAATTTTAAAAACTTGAAAAAATATATATAATGATTTCATTAGAATGAAAAACTTCATATCTTCTGCTATACAATCATCATAGTAGATATGCAAAGCTACAATGTCTACGATGTAGATGGATCCCTCCTGCCTATGAGCAGTTTACAACCTATGCAAATATACACCGTGGCATTTTATATTTTTATCTTACTCACCTATTCTATCCTTGTTGGGTCCTACCCAACCTCACTTTTGGACTTATTTTTTTTCCCCAATGATCTTATTCCTAATCATTTTCCTTCTTCCAGCCCAAATTTCCACAAACTATTTACCTTAAGATTTTAATACATTTATTTATTTATTTATTTGTAACTTTTATTTAGTTTTGAGAGACAGAAACAGAGTGCAAGTGGGGGACGGGCAGCGAGAGAGGGAGACACAGAACCTGCAGCAGGCTCCAGGCTCTAAGATGCCAGCACACAGCCCGACGTGGGATTTGAACTCATGAACCGTGAGATCATTACTTGAGCCAAAGTTGGATGGTTAACCAACTGAGCCCTCTAAGCGCCCCAAGATTTTAATACTTTTAGACATGATCAGTCCCCTTCATTCTTGGGCTTACTCCTCGCTATTTGTGCAACTGAAGTAACATGAGGCACCCCTGAGATGGAGGCACACAGATTACCTTTCCATGTTAAACTGGCAAAATCCACATATAATGACTGCGTTCTGTACAAACGACCCATGCTAAGGACAAGATGAAACAACAGACTTCTAAGAGCTATGACAAGGTGTCAGGACCATGAAGATATTTCAGAAGGACATGAAGCGCCACAAGTAAGCTGACATCTTACTAGTTACAAGAACTCAAATGTAATTTCTGAGAACCACACTGTAAATGTGACCAAACAAGAATGTGCTCTCATGCATCTGAGTGTTGCAACAAGAGGAAGATGATCAGTTTGGATTCTTGAAGGGGAATAAAGAAAAAGAAGTAAACAGAGACTGGCTAGGGTGACCTAGAAAGACTGCATCTGGTGAAGACTAATGGACAAGTATCCACCGTGTGGGAGCAGGGACTTGTAAATGTCCTGGTGAATGTCTCTGAAATCTCTGCCACTGCTTTATTCCAGTTTCACACTCAGCAAGCAGCATATCATTCCTCGCCCAACTTCCCAGCCACACTGGCCTAGGGAAGGACCATACATTGTGAAAGTATCTAGCCTTGCAACATAAAGAAACATCCAAAGTGTCAAATGACACCATGGCATTCTGATCTAAGTCTCAGCCTATTAACAGGGGTGAGATAGTCCCTCCCCAGTGGAGCTCAGCACTCAGGCTGGATCCAGCGTGGTCACTCAGCGTTCATCCTTCCCCAAGGTGAGCTCCTGAGCTGAAACTGGTCCCCAACATTCCAAAAGTCTATGGAAGCAGAGCAGCTCCAGAGACTTTCAGGAGAGCCCCGGCCATCCATTTTAGGACACGCAGGCAGAGTGTTACTCCCAGGGCTGAAATGCAATTTCTCAACTGTCCAAAAACTAGAATAGGGTAGGGCCTTTGAGCTACCATACTCACCTAGGGTCCACATTCATGTCCTCCCTCACATTCCTTCACACAGCCCCCAGAATAAGGCAGAGACTATTAAAGGTACTGGAGATACAAAGACAAATGATATGGAATCTGCTGGCCCTGAGGGAATTTTGTGCTAGTCAGGGTTCCCCAGAGAAACAGAACCAACAGAACATGTGTGTGTATGTCTGTGTGTGTGTGTGTGTGTGTGTGTGTGTGTGTGTGTGTGTGTGATTAGATTTCATTCAAATGAAAGAGAGAGATTTCAGAGAACTAGTTCATGTGATTGTGAAGGCTGGCAAGTATGAAATCTGCAGAGCAGGCTGGATGGCTGGATGGCTCTGCTGGTTGAGCGTCGGACTCTTGATTTCAGCTCAAGTCATGATCTCAGTTTGTGCAATCAAGCCCCGTATTGGGCTCTGTGCTAATAGCACAAATTCTTCTTGGGATTCTCTTTCTCTCTGTCTTTCTCTGCCCTTCCCTCATCTGTGCGCACTCTCTCCCTCTCTAAATAAATAAATAGATAAATAAATAAATAAATAAATGTAATCTGCTTTACTCAAAGTCTACTGATTTAAATGTTAATCTCATCTAAAAAATACCTTCGGGGTGCTGAGTGGCTCAGTTGGTTAAGCGTCTGACTTGGGCTCAGGTCATGATCTCATGGTTTGTGAGTTCGAGCCCCCACACTGGGCCCGGCGCTGACAGCTGAGGCTGGAGCCTGCTTTGGATTCTGTGTCTCCTTCTCTCTCTCTGCCTCTGTCCCACTCTCACTCTGTCTTTCTCTCTCAAAAACAAATAAAGCATTAAAAAAAATTTTTTTAATACCGTCAAAGCAACATCTAGACTGGTATTTGACCCAACACATAGCCTAGCCAAGTTGACACATAAAATTAACCATCATAGGTTTCCAGTACATTATGTTCCACAGACCCAAAGAGGGCAATTCCCAGTCTCCCTTCCACCCTAATCACCTCACCCCCAAACCCTCATATCACCTCCCCCCCATCACACACACACACACACACACACACACACACACACACACACTGTTTTCTATCACTGAAAAAAGTGAAGGATGTTTTTAAAAATAATGTGTTCCCTGTGAATCCCTCCCTATAATTCTTCACAACCAGGCACAATGAACCAGGAAGTTTACAGAGAAGAGAGGCAAATGTAAATTTTTGAAGGCTTTGAGATTTCTTCAGAAAACTTATGCCAGAAGGTATCCCTGCTTACAGCCATTAATGGCTCCTTGGTTAGAAAGGGAAGGAAAGAAGGGAAATTTATTAACCATCTCTGCCTCCAAATTTCCCTCCCTTTACTCTTCCCAATTTTTGCCAGAAGGAAGCTCCTATTCTCACCACAGAGCAAGTGAAAAAGCACTGGGGTGCAAGACATGCCTCCTTCCTTGGAAATAGGGAGAAGTCGAGGACAAGAAGCTGGTTGTCATGGTCCCTTCAGCCAGACCCCCACCCTGCTCATCCAAATCCCCTCCCCATAGCCTAAGGCCTGCATGCTCTGTGGAGCCTTCCAAGCACTTCTGCCTCAGTGTCCATTCTGGCCTCAGCCCCTTGGAACTCTGCTTCTCTTACTGTCATTCAGTCTCTACTCATTCGGGGTGCCTAGGTGACTCAGTCTGTTAGGCGTCCAACTTCAGCTCAGGTCATGAGTTCATGAGTTTGAGCCCTGCATCAGGCTCTGTGCTGACAGCTCAGAGCCTGGAGCCTGCTTCAGATTCTGTCTCCCTCTCTCTTTGCCCCTCCACGGCTCATTCTCTCTCTCTCTCTCTCTCTCTCTCTCTCTCCCTCCCTTTCAAGAATAAACATTCTTGAATAAAAAAATAATAATAATAAAATAAGCCACTCATTCCATGCACACTGCTCTACAAAGTTCTCCTTTAAAGTCTCTATTTCATGTCCCTGGAAGGTTGAACTATTTATTTTTGTAAAGACAAATAAAAATTTTAAACAGCAACAATAATAATACAAGAAGCTTAATTCTCCCTTCTACTAATAAGGGAAGAGATTCTCCTCCCCTCCTTAGAAAAATTAAAATTATAGGTACTTTCTCCTCTCTTTAAAATGTATATAAATCCTTTTTTTGGGGGGGGCGCCTGGGTGGCACAGTCGGTTGGGCGTCCGACTTCAGCCAGGTCACGATCTCGCGGTCCGTGAGTTCGAGCCCCGCGTCGGGCTCTGGGCTGATGGCTCAGAGCCTGGAGCCTGTTTCCGATTCTGTGTCTCCCTCTCTCTGCCCCTACCCCGTTCATGCTCTGTCTCTCTCTGTCCCAAAAATAAATAAACGTTGAAAAAAAAAATTAAAAAAAAAAAGTATATAAATCCTTTTGAAAGCTAGATAGGACTTTTGTCCTATCTTTTTGATTCAAGAATATTTCTTAGGAAGCTGGAAACCATCTCTGAAATGTAAACACCAAGGGAGATAGTTCCCAGATCTCCCAGTGTCTGTTGGAGATAGGAGCCTAACTTTGATGGGTGCTCCATGTTGCGAAACTATCATCTCCTGTCATAAAGACCCAAGAAGTTTGGTTTTGCTTTGTATAAACTCAATTAGCCAACCTAGACAGTCACCTCCATTACTAGAGAAATTTAGGTACCTAAATTACCACTAGGTAAATGAACTATGTGTGACAAAAGGTGCTGTCAAGACCTCTGATTTGAGGACTAGTTATTGTTTATTTTGAGAAATGTATATAACAGGTTGTGTCTGCTTGGTTATAAAAGGAGGCAAGATTCTTTTTCATCTGCAGTCTCCTAAGGGATCGCCTAGGATGTGCATCGTATTCTGGTTAAATGCTTACTCAATAATATAAGTGTTTTCTTTCTCTGTTACCTCTATGGAGGGCATTTCTGCATTGAGAGATTTTGTTTTTAGTTATATCTCCTCAACATCTCATTCTTACACATCCACAGTCCTTAGCACATTGTTTTCTCACATATAAAAGATTCTCTTGATTGTAACCATTTCTTTTCCCATTTTTACACATCTGAGACCAAGACAATTTTTTTAGTTGATGGGGAAAAGAGTAACACCGATTCAAGGAATGAAAACACAAAGAGGTTGAAAAAATTTGCAAATTAGATTTTATTGTGAATGTTAAAGCACAGAAAAAGGATACTGTTTCTTGTGGATCCCAAGTGTAAAGGGAGAAAGGGAAGGAGCAGAGCCAAGTAGGAATTCCAGAAGACAGAGCCCATGTAACCATAAGGAAAACACCACATCTCAGATACATCACATGAGGCCACTCTAATTTTAAATAGTTTCCTAAAAAGTTAAATAAAGACCCAGAAGTGGAAGTACATAGCTAATTTGCATACTTCAGATGAGTCATGACAGACATTTCAGCTGTCAGGAATTTTTCTCTCATTGAAACATAACAATCATGAGTTTTGCCTGTTAGTTGTCACCTTGTTGATTCCCAGAGCTGTGTTTTGTTGTGTAGTAAACTTGGAGGCTACAGACTTCACCCACATTACTGACAGACAAGGCTGATGTGTTTGGGATATAAAATTTAAAATCCAGGAATATTGAGGGGCGCCTGGGTGGCTCAGTCGGTTGAGCGTCCGACTTCAGCTCAGGTCACCATCTCGCGGTCCGTGAGTTCGAGCCCCGCGTCGGGCTCTGGGCTGATGGCTCGGAGCCTGGAGCCTGCTTCCGATTCTGTGTCTCCCTCTCTCTCTGTCCCTCCCCCGTTCATGCTCTGTCTCTCTTTGTCTCAAAAATAAATAAACGTTAAAAAAATTTTTTTAAATCCAGGAATATCTGATTGTATTGTGATGTAAATTAGCATAATGTTTTTCATAGAAAAAAACCCCATTTGTAAACAAAATAAAGGTAATTTATGGGGAAAAAAATAAGAATTTAGCCAATGCATCTAAATAGAGAATATGGTAGCTTATGCACCGTGGGCATTAAGGAGGTGGATGAGTTCCTGGGGCAAGGATAGCATGGAGTCTACTTTTAGACAAACGGGCTTAAGCAATGGGATGAAGAAAGGGCCACAGTGATCACCTGGCTGAATACAGACAGGCCCATTAGTGGACCCACTCTGAAATACCCATAGGCCCTAAGTGACCAGTGGACTACTTCCACTAGACACAGTTACCAAAAAAGGGAAAATTCCAAACGTCACCACACCTCCTCACCTTCCCTCCTTAAAAGTAGCCCCCTGCCACTGCCTCATAGCAGACAGCCTCTCCTCTGCTGTCCTGCCCACTGCTCCCTTGTGGTATATTTAATAAACTCTACCTCCTTTGTTTTTCTTCAGGTGAATTCTTTTACCTTCTGTGCCACCGGCTTCCACCCAATTGCAAGAGACATGATATCTGATGTGGGAAACAAAGGCAGAAGGAAATGGTAGAATTAAATTCCCTTATAACCTGCAGCCCATTGATAAATACCTGAGGCAAATACAGAGTAAAACATTTCTCTAGGAACGCCCTACCATCCTAATGTTAATGCTCTGCTAGAGGGAATAACAGCCTTAGCTTGACAATAGCTAGGCCTTCAGTATCCTGTGAGTCTTCATTAGCATATGAAAATCTCAAGAGAAACTTTCTCTGGACTTTACCTCCCCCAACTCCTAAATGTATAAGTAGTCTCTTCAGAGGGTCCGGAAAAGCTCTTCCTGCCCACGGGTCCTGTCTCCCTGCCTTAATAAAATCACCTTTTTGCACCAAAGACGTCTCAAGAATTCTTTCATGGCTCTCAGCTCCGGACCCCACGAACTCCACAATCACCCCCAAAACCTCATCAATATCTACCTAATATACGTTCAGAAGGAGAAAAGACAGGAAACTGAATGAAGAAAATAATAGAAAATTTCTTTGAGTTGAAGAAAGAGTTGATCATCCAAAAAAAAAAAGCCTCTCATATGAAATGGGAATTATCAAAAGGAGATAGCTAGATGTTTGTTGCTGAAATGCTTAGGCACATTCTTTCTGAGGACCACAACAATTCCATAAATATAGCTTCTAAAGAACAAAACTATCTAGGTCTATTCTGTCTGAAAAGGTGCATAGACAATGTCTGCATGGAATATGTTTTAAATGTCTGCTAGATTCATTCAAAGAAGGCATCCACCCATTTTATTCTACTTTTAGCCAGCATCTGCTGCAGAACAATAGAGGCATGGATAATCACTCCGTGCTTGCCAGTTAACTAAGAAACACTAACGGGCTATTTTATGAGGAAAGCTACAAACAATACTTTTCTTTGAGGTAGAGTGATTTAAAGGATAAATTATAACCACCTTAAACTTTCCACAAATGGAAAGAAAGATTTCTTCACAATAAAGTATGCTGAGTCAACTGCATTGAGCAATGATTTTATAGCCACACGTTCGTTCAATTGTTCATATTCTTCACTTCACGAATTAGTCCTTGGAACCTAATCCCTTCCTGTGCACTTGCAAAATTCCATTCAAACTTTAATAAGTTGGTAAAGTTTACACACACACACTCGTATACACACACACTCATACACACACACACACAGAGGGAACATATAGAGAATATATACACACAAGACAGCCTTTCACTCTGTGAGGCATTCTCTTCAATCTTGTTTTAAAATAGTCTTTCTTGATATCTTATTGAAGTTTTCATCTTCCCTGTTAAAATTAGGTTTTATCTTCTTGCCTGGGGTCTGGAGAAAATGGGGCCAGAACAATGGCAGACAGATAATGGCCTAAGTCATGGAGAAGACGTTGATGGCCCTTATTACCATGGTTGCTGTTGTTGTTTTAAGGAAATTAAATACACTTTGCCCAAAGTTTCCTGTTTTACAGAACCAATGTCATGGCACATGTGTTTAAATATCCCAAATGAATTAACAAAGAACTGATCAGGGAGACAAGCCCTGGCTGCTTGCCAGTGTGACAGATTTCTGATAAAACATAAGCTTTCAAGAAAATGAAATTTAATCATCACAGTTTGGAGACAGACTCAGATTTTGCTCAATAGCAGCACAGGAAGGGCAAGGCAGGAAAAGGAGAAACTGAAATTCAAGTGCACCAAAGTAGCTAATCTGGGCAAAATTGATCAGCTTATGGGGTTTTTCTTTTTTAGAAATAGTCTGAATTCTCACATTCTGATCCGCCATTTCAAATATTCCTGATTTCCTCTGACAGCTCATAGTCACAAGCAATCCCTTACAGCTAGCACTGCTCTTGTCAAGATAAAGATCTGTCCATTGTACTCTACTTGCTACTAGAATAAAAGCCACAGCCATTAAAAAAAAAAAATCTTCCTAGCCACTTCCATTGGGAATGAAGAGGGCTTAAATTTCATTCATGTAATAGTATGATTGACTTGTTGAAAGCATCGGGTTTGCATTAACGTATTCAACAAAATTTTATAATATGTAAGTATGTTTGTATGTAACATGTATGGAGTCCTGTGTGAGTTCCTAGGTTGTGGTCATCCACAGGGTAAGTCAGTTGCCTGCCAAACAGAACTTTCCCATCTAATAAGGGATATCAGGAGGCCCTTGTGCCCCAAGGGGGACACGCAGGTAGGGCATGTTGAGCTAAACTTAGAATGTTGCACAGGGCTCCTAGATGTGGCCTCTGCACTTAGATAGGGGTTTCCCACCTGGGATATTATTAACATTTTGGAGCAGTTAACTTACTGTAGGGAGCTGTCCTGTACATGGCAGCATGTTTGGCAGCATCCCTGGCCCCTACCCACTAGATGCCACAAATCTGGTGAATGTCCCCAGACATTGCCAAAAGTCCCTTGGAGGACAAACTCATCTGACTTAGAATCTCTGACTTAGGTGGAAGATAAGAGAGTTGTGCGGTGACAGGGAATCTCTGGTACTGACAGGGACAAATCCGTTATAAGATGGCCGACAGGGCCGAGAGGGGAATTCCAGTCCGTGCCCGAAGACTCCCCTTCAGGGATTTTCTTCCCACTCACTTGTGGCGCTAACAGAATACAAATTGTCCCCTCTGCTTCTGCTCAGGACTCAGATCTCTGGAGAGGGATCTCCTCTGAGTCCACCGGTGTAAAATAAGACTCCGATCCACCAAGATCTCCAAGTGCCACTTGGTGTTTCCACCAGCGACCCAGCCTGGTTCTGTAATAGTACAAAGGTCCCTAGGATGATGAATACCTTGGTCCCTTGGGTGTGGGGAGATGCTAAGCCCAATATGAGAAAGACATAACTAAATTCATATCCAAAGGGCCTGGGTAAGGCTGGTTGACAGCTTGGAGTTTATAAATTATCTATTGCTGTGTAACAACCCTCAAGACATTTCCACTTAAAACAACAAACATCTGGGGCGCCTGGGTGGTGCAGTCGGTTAAGCATCCGACTTCAGCCAGGTCACGATCTCGCGGTCCGTGAGTTCGAGCCCCGCATCAGGCTCTGGGCTGATGGCTCAGAGCCTGGAGCCTGTTTCCGATTCTGTGTCTCCCTCTCTCTCTGCCCCTCCCCCGTTCATGCTCTGTCTCTCTCTGTCCCAAAAATAAATAAACGTTGAAAAAAAAAACAACAACAACAAACATCTATTGCCTAAACAGTTTCTGAGGGTCAGGAATCCTGGAGCAGCTTAGCTGGGTGGCTCTAGCTTAGGGTCTCTCACAAGGTCACGGTCAAGCTGGTAGCCAGGACCAGTCTTTGAAGACTGGACTTGCTATGGAAAGAGGAGGGTCCAGGCTGGCTGTGAGCAGGTGTGTTCAGTTCCTTCCTGTGTGGGCCTTCCACGGGGCTGGCCCTACATTGCTTTTCCCCAGGGAGAGGGATGGAAGAGAAAATTTGCATTGAAAAACAATCACCCTGGCTTCTACTTAGAGCGAAGAGCAAAAGACAAAAGGAATTCAACAATCCTTTTTGATTGGAGAGGTGCCATCATAGTACAATTTATCATTTAAGCCCCTGGATACTTAGAAAGTGACTCTAATTACAGAAGCCCTTAGTCTTTAAATTGGTCACAGTTCCACAAAAGTACAAAGTAATTAAACTAGCAAATAACTGAACCAGCTCTTCTTCTGAATTCAATGGTGGCAAAACCTGGAATGTAAATCGGGGTAGCCACTGTGGAAAATGGTATGGAGATTACTCAAAAAATAAAAAAATAGAAATGCCACATAATCCAGTAGTTCCACTAGTAGTATTCAACCAAGGAAAATGAAAACACTAATTCAAAAAGATACATGTACCTCTGTGTTTATTGCAGTGTTATTTACAATAGCCAAAATGTGGAAGCAGCCCAAGTATCTACGAATAGATGAATGTATAAAGAAGATATGGTGTGTGTGCATATAATATGTATTCTATATAATGGAATATTACTCAGCCATAAAAAAGAATGAGATTTTGCCATTTGCAATAACGTGGATCAAACTAGAGAGTATAATACTAAGTGAAATAAGTCAGAGAAAGACAAATACCATATGATTTCACTTACATGCGGAATCTTTAAAACAAAACAAAGCAGAAACACACCCCTAAATACAGAGAACAAACTGGTGGGGAGAATGGGCAAAATGGGAGAAGGGGAGTGGAAGATAACGGACATCCAGTTATGGAATGAATAAGTCCGGGGGGTGAAAGGTACAGCATAGGGAAGATACTCAAGGGTCCCATAACAGACGGTAGCTACACTTGTGGTGAGCACAGCATAACATATAGAGTTGTCAAATCACTACATTACCTGAAACTAATGTAACATTGTGCGTCAACTATCCTTCAGTTAAAAAAAAAAATACTGGCAAAATCTGAGCCCAGAGAAGCTAAATGATGGCACTTCTGTGAAAGCTCATCAGATATGATAAAACTCATCATTCCTTTATAAAGCTTTTCCACGGTGAGATGGTTGAAGTCATCAGAGCCCGTTTTTCGTTTCATGTAAAAATGGTCTTAGGAATTTCTTAGACTTTAACTAACCTGTCTTCTGTACCACTATGAGCATAAACCAATTGTCCAAGACTAGACAGCCCAAGGGAAATAACAATTACCCAGAGAAGCAGAGCGAGGTCCAGCCTAGCCAAGCCACTGTGATTGATTATCAGCAAAGAGGTCTGAACAAGCTGTCAGGCCAGCGTCTTTGGGCAATAATAGCAGGGAAGCAGGCGGTGTATCCTAAGCCAGGAGCCAGGCAGAGGACCAGGAATTGGAGACCTGTATATGCAAAAATGCAGTGCAGGAGCAAACAAGTGAACAAGCTGGGGAAAAGTGTGATTAACTCCCAACACCCTTCTAGGCTCTTAATCTCAAGCTGTCAGGAACTCAGGCTGGCACATCTGTCCCTAGACCATGGTGTCCGACGGGGGTGAAATGGAAGGGGAAGATGAGTGGCCTTAAACACTGTACATGCCATATTCCTTTGTTCTTAATTTTTTAAATGTTTGTTTATTTTTGAGAGAGAGACAGAGACAGAGTGTGAGTGGAGAAGGGGCAGAGAGAGAGGGAGACACAGAATCCAAAACAGGCTCCAGGCTCTGAGCTGTCAGCACAAAGCCTGATGCAGGGCTTGAACCCACGAACCGCGAGCCATGACCTGAGCCGAAGTCGGTCTCTCAACCAACTGAGCCACCCAGGCGCCCCCATGCACGCCATATTCTACTTAACCAATCCACAGGGGACATTTGATTGTTTCTGATTTTTAATCTTATAAGCAAATCTGTGAATTATTTTTTGCTAAGTTTTTTTCTATACATCCATGCCTATTTCCTTAGGATAAATTTTTAGAAGTGAGAATACCTGGATAAAAGTGCAAATTTTTCTACTTTTGATGTATGGCATCTAAGCACAAGATGCATTCAGTTCCCTGATATCTATGAAAAATCATTTGACCATTTGTACATTACTTCCCAGCCTTGTCTAATTCCTCATCTCCAGTTGGGTTAAACAACTCATTGAGAGGAAGTGGAAGTAATCGTACTTGGGAGGTGTTGAAATCATGGAAACTTTAGCGTCAGAATGAAGTGAAAGAGAATGGGCTGGAAAGAATGAAGGGTATAAAGGGAGTCACCTAGCAAGTGAATTACTCCTCCAGTTCACTCCTGAGATAAGCCTCCTCTTTCAACACGATGCTCAAGGTATTGTTATATTTTATGTGCTTATTTAAATCGGTTTTCTAGCTTACCTCTCCTTTTCTCAATTTCCTTAGAGCTTCCTGCTTCTTCTTCACAAAATGGCATTTTAACATTTCTCATGCCTCTGCGCTATTTAATTAACTGCATCTTGTTTTTCATCAGTGTTTTACCAGTAAGAGACATGATTCTGTTGCATACAATTAGGAAGAAAACGAATCATTGCAAGTTCATTGAATTGTAACCTCCCAGTCTTGTCTATATCCATTATGGCATGGCCAGATTGCCTTTGTAATGATCTGTTTACTGTCCTTAGTTTCCTGGAGAAGATAATCCTATTGTGGCAGGAATCGTAACATCTTGGTTTAGTATTCTAGAGAGCTTAGCACAGTGCCAGACACAGAGTAAGATGTCATGAAATATTTATCAAATGGTTGCATGTTTTGTCTTACTATATACATTAATCACAGCATGTTATTGAAAAGAAATGTAAATGTCATGAGAAAATCAGGAAGACCAAAAGAAGTATTTTAGAAATAGATGGACTACAGACAGTGGGGCAGTTGCATGCTTATTTTCTCATGCTCCCTTCCTCAGGAGCCATGTCTTTGGCACACAGGGCATTATTCAGAACTTGTCAGGGAATCCCCATGGGGCCCTACCTGCCTAGGTCACCAGCACCATGGGAACATGCAAATGGATGCCACAGTCACCTTCCAGGTGCCATGTTGGAGCCCCGACAACAAATCCTCCCTAGGCATACAGCTTTCCCCATAACGCATTCCCAGGTCAGATCTAACCCTGAAGAGGTAAACAACCAATCACCAAATGCCCTTAACTGTGGGAGCTGTGGGAATGGAAAGAGACATTGAAAAATAAGGTCATTTTGCTTAGAAAAGGGGTCCAACCAGTTCTCAAAACTCCAAGTTTTACTTGGTGGATCATCAAGCCAGGGCTTTTTCCTCCTTGCCTCCCTCTACCCCTAAATATGTTTACCCAAATTTCTAGCAGCATGACAAAGTTATTGTTATTCTCCATCCTAATTAGAAACACCTGTGCCAGCACCCTCTCTCTCCCATTCATGTTCTCTCCTGCTCTCTCCCACCCCTGACTCCCTCACCTTTCTACCAGAGCTTCAGAGACATACAATGTAGTCCATCCTTTTGAAAAAGGCAGGGTTGGGGCGCCTGGGTGGCGCAGTTGGTTAAGCATCCGACTTCAGCCAGGTCACGATCTCGTGGTCCGTGAGTTCGAGCCCCGCATCAGGCTCTGGGCTGGTGGCTCAGAGCCTGGAGCCTGTTCCCAATTCTCTGTCTCCCTCTCTCTCTGCCCCTCCCCCATTCATGCTCTGTCTCTCTCTGTCCCAAAAATAAATAAACGTTGAAAAAGGCAGGGTTTCCATGACTTGAGCATCTGAAGACTGAAAATATGGGACTAGCTGGTGGCCAGGTTGAGGACTTGTAGCTGGGCACTGGATCCATCTCTGTACCTCCGTGCAGGCACTATTCTTAGACACCCCGGATCTTCCAATTCAGAAACTCCTTACCCTGTAGCTAATGTTTTAAAATGAGGTATCTGGGAGCACCTGGGTGGCTCAGTCTGTTGAGTGTCTGACTCTTGGTTTCAGCAGGTCGTGATCTCAGGGTCTGTGAGTTCGAGGCCTGTATCAGGCTCTGCGCTGACAGTGCAGAGCTTGCTTGGGATTCTCCCTCTCCCTCTGCTCCTTCCCCACTCGCTTGCTCTCTCTCTCAATATAAATAAATAAACTTTAAAATAAATAAACAAACAAATAAATAAATAAATAAACTGACATATCTAATGCTCAGAGAGACCAAGGAGGTTGTACAATGATACAATACTCAGAGCAGAAAAGGGAAACCACCTGGCATTTACTAGGCAGTACTAAGCGCTAGGCATGTAGTGAAACACAGTTGAAGAGTGGATGCTTTTAGCTATACATAATAGTGTTCTCTTATGCAGATGTGTAGAAAACAAAATAATTGCCTACACATTGAAGAACTTGATATTTAAAGGAATTGCAAAGAACTCTGCTGCTTATGAAATGCAAATAAGTCTGCGGGTTTTTATTATCTGGTTTGTGGGTGGAAGCAGAATGGTCTTCTCCGCTAGGACGACCATATTCAGCAGGCACTTCATATTCAGCAAGTTCACAGTGAGCCCATTATCATTGTTCAGCTGCTCCTCTTCCTGTGCTCTCTTGGCAAATGGCACTGCCATATCCCCATCCCGAACCCGGGCTATTGCAACAGTCTCTTACTTGCCCTTGTCTACTCCTCGACCCATTCTCTACATGACAGACTACATGAGAGAGCTTTGCGAAACACAGTTCTGATCACATCTACCTTTTTAAAGACAGCACTATGGCGCCCCTTTGACGGGAAGTCTTCAGCATAGTGGAACCTCCCCACCTTTGTCCAAGTCTGCGAATCCCTCTCACCTCCGCCCCTGCATGAAGCTCTGAAGCTGGGGTTGGCCCAAATCACTGCATCCTCTCACGCCTCCAAGCCCCGCCCATGCTGCACCTCTGCCTTTAACCTCCACCCTTGTCCCAGGCCCCTTCACCTGCTGACTCCCTTAAGTGTTCATGGCCAGCCCAGGTATCCATGCCTTCAGGTAATCTCCATCAACAAGAATGAATGGGAAGTCGTTCTCAAGTCGTTCTCAGTCCGTTGAGCATCCGACTTCAGCTCAGGTCATGATCTCACCGTCTGTGAGTTTGGGCCCCATGTCAGCTCAGAGCCTGGAACCTGCTTCGGATTCTGTGTCTCCCTCTCTCTCTCTGTCCCTCCCCCACTCATGCTCTGTCTCTCTGTCTCTGAAAAATGAATAAACCTTAAAAAATTTTTAATAAAAAATATATTTCATTTACCAATATATCCTAAATATTATCATCTTAGCATGTAATATTTTAAAATTATTAATGAGATGCTTTATATTCCTCTTTTCCTACTAAGTCTTCAAAATCCAGTGTTTATTTTACTCATGACACATCCCAGTTTGGACTAGCCACACTTCAAATGCTCAATAGCCAATGTGGAGAGTAGCTACCACGTTGGACATAATAGCACTAGAACATTTAAGAATCACCTAAAGATTTTAATGAAAACACAGAATCCTGTGCTATGCCTGCAAAGCTTCTGGTTCATCTGGGGGTAAGGGGTAGGATAATTCTGGAGGTCTGGAGTAGGGACTAGAATGTTCATTTTCAACAAGAACCCCAGGTGCTTTGAGGTCTGTTTTCCTCTAGGAAATGTGGCTTAATAATTACATGCTCACTTTTGGAGTTAGACCCAGAGAAATTTGTGTCCAAACTCCACCACCTAAGAGCTGTGGAACTTAGTGATGTCACCTTTCCACATCTGGGTCTCCACACCTGCAAAGCGAGTGGCGCTCATAATACCTACCCAGAAACTCGTGGCATTAAATGGATACTGTATTTACAACAGGCAGGACGATGCCTGGCATGTATCTAATAACGGCAGCTCCTAGCTGAATGCACTGCCCCCCACTCAGGCATGCCCACTTTATGGACGAGATGTCCCTCCCATCCTCTCCTAACTCTGTGCTTCCCTCCTCCATAGCCTACCCACTCTGTGATCATCATCTGCATGTTAGTCTGTGTTCTCAGCTGGACCGAGGACGGAAACTGGATATTGTGCACTCCCACATCTCTTTGCCTCACACACCCAGTACAGCGGCTCAGTACTCATCATTCTTCAGGAACGGAACTTAAGTTGATCACCTGAGTTTCTCCTTATGGAGCGAAACTCTTCACATAATAGTACCTCAGGCTCTTGTATAGCAAGGAATGGGCAAATGCAAAGTGAGTACAGCACTGTTCTAACACTCTTCCCTTTAAAGTCTGTCACAGAAAGCTTTGCCAGAGTGATCCATGGCTTGACAGTGGAGCACCTGACAGACCACGTCATTCAGAGAAGCAAGAGAATGATTCTGGATACTCTGGGTGTCGGCTTCCTGGGAACCAATACAGAAGTGTTTCACAAAGCCAGTGAATATAGTAAGGTAAGAAGTTCAGCGTCTACTTGAGAGATAAAACCAAGTGTACACATATGCCTGCTCGTGAGTCATATCCACCAACGTGCCCAGAGATGTGTGCTTATATGCTACTACTACTCTACTCTTCATTTTAGAGATATTACTTGGTGTGCATAGCATTGTTGTATATGGCTTTATGCTTTTCTATGCTCTATTTATCAGAGTTTTAATATTCATCCATATTTTTTACTAAGTTACTATCTAAAGACCAATCTTAAGACTAGTTTTAACACTAGCAATATCACATAATTTATTGTTATTATGACATAAAGCACTTTTTACCTGAGAGTCCTAGAAGCAATAACATCTACCCCAATAGTACCTACCATTCATTCCTGCAAAGACTTTAAGAGTCTCTTGGGGAAAAAGCTGGTTCGGCACTCTGAGCAGAGAGTGGGTGCTTATGCGGTAGATGTGATACCCACTCTCCACAATTAGTCCACCTTCGCCAGTATTTACCCTCAAGGAATAAATAAGAGTAAATTCAGACTCCATCCGCTAGAGCACCTGTGGATCACAGTCTGGGATAGAGCAACAGCATCTCCTCTCCCTTCCATGGACAAAGTTGTGTATTCTTCTACAAGGAAGAGAGGAATCCAATGGTGAAGGCTGCCATCTAGCACAAAAAGTTTTCAAATAAGGACTCTTAAAGTCATGCCTCCACGATGAGGAATGGCTCTTAAAATGGTGACCTGGCATGCCGTGTTTCCACTCTGTCTTACTGATTGATATTCCTTTCTTTCAGATCTACAGTTCCAATGTGGCCAGCACTGTTTGGGGTCAGCCAGACTTAAGGCTCCCGCCGACATATGCTGCTTTTGTGAACGGTGTGGCTGTAAGGAAGTTTACATCTTTTCTAATTTTCGGCAATCATAATAATGTCAGAGCCAGGAAATATCTCAGAAATTGTTCAATTTCCATGTTTCACTGATAAGTCATTGAGGTTCAGAGAGATAAAGTGGTCGGCCCTCTCTTCTATGTAGTTATTGATGCTTTACAGTGAACTGACGCTTTTCAAACACATTGTGAAAGAAAGGAAATCAGTTGGAGGATTTAGATAAAAATACCCTTATGGTATCTAACTTTGAACATCTATAGCAAAAAATATAAAACCCGCTATCCAGACTCAATTCCTTTTGTTGTGGCCACTACCAGTTCTTATTCAGTACCCAGCTTTTCATCCATCCTTTCATTCAACAGATATTTACTGAGAAAGAAACAGTGGCCATATGGTGTCTATATTTTCTGAAGCAAAAATCAGCACTTTTCATCTGACAATGTTTATGCTTTGTCTGTGTGTCAGCAGCAGTCTGTATCTATATACAAGATATAATTTAGACATGAATGTGTTGGGATGTCTGAGATAGTTTTATGTTTTGTGGGACAGTAGTTCAGAATACTGAAAGGCAAACGCAATAGTGTATCCCAGAGTAAATGTCCAGCAAGCAGTGTCCAGATCAGCCACATCCAAGAGACATGGAAATCGATTTTTAAGTGAACTTCTGGCTATTACTATTTCATATCAGGGATAAGCAAATGGCTAGGATGAAGAGGAATAAAACCTCATAGCAGAAAATAATGATTTTAAAATATAACTTAAGAGTTAATCTGGGTTTGAGAGTTCTTGCAACTTCCCTGTAACTTTGAAATTATTTCATAACAAAAAGGTACAAAAATATATGGCCTGATATGGAATAAATGGCATTAAACTTTCAGTGCAACTTGTCTGGTGGGTGGGGGAGAAAGAGAGGAACAGCCACCTAACTTCACAGCTTTGTTTTTAAGCACTCTTTCCAGGTGCTGTGGCAGAGAGCTCTGGCTACCTGGGTAAGAGCCACGCTCACTGGGGCTCTCTAGCTGCTCCCTAAAGTCCTGCCTGCTCTAAGCAGAGGATAGCACATCCAGTACCCCGCCATATGATTAAGAATTATAGCCGGTTTACAGGTTTTATTTTCAGATAATCAGAGCTAAAAATCTCATATCAAATAGAGTTATTACTAAATTAAACCCTTACTGGTCCAAAAGCCATTGCGTTCAGGTAAATCTAATTTGGTTTTTGGTTGTTGTTTGTGTGTGTATGTTTACATAGATTCACTCAATGGATTTTGATGATACATGGCATCCTGCCACCCACCCTTCTGGAGCGGTCCTTCCTGGCCTGCTGGCTTTATCAGAAGCTCTGCCTCCAAGTCCAAAGTGTTCTGGCCTTGATCTGCTCTTAGCTTTCAATGTTGGGATTGAAGTGCAAGGCCAATTACTGCGTTTCTCCAAGGAAGCCAATGACATACCAAAGAGGTAGGGAGAGAATCTGCCCCATCCAGAGGTAGATGCATTCCCCCTTGACTTGTCCACTGTTCTCTCTGTAGAGCTTTCTGACATAGAGGTGAGTTAGATCAGCTGAAGATATTAACATTAGTGCTGAGAGCTAAGTCAATTCTCCAGCCACACAGCAAACCATATATCCATATACTAAGGTATGACCCCAGAAGAAATAATGAAAAATCCCATTTGGGTTTGGAGAATCAACTAACCACAACCATAAAATAAATTGGGGCCTCTCGTCCTAGGGCGATTCACGTCATTTTGGCACCCAAGGTACTCTGAATATTCCTAGTCTCATCTCAGAGCAGAATCTACTTTGACATTTGCTGAGGTCCTTCAAATTGAGAACATTCAGAAGATCCTGAACCTGACCGTTCAACCCATAGAGCAAAAATAGTCACATGCTGGCTATATCATGTGATTCAATCTTATATTTATTTTTCCACTTGATCCAGCCTGCTAGCAGAGGAGTAGATTGGAATACTGGGCGAATTTTCAATTTCTGCAAGGCCCTCCATTTTTATAGCTACTTACATGGGATTTCAGCAAGCAGCAACTTTTCCCTTTCTGGCAATAACTATAAAGAATTTATTGTGTCAGGCACTGATGGAAGCATGTGAATTCATTCAAAACTCACAAAACCCTATGAGACAGATATTATTGTCACCATGTTATGTAAGAGGAAACAGGTACAGACAAGTTGAATAACTTTCCCAAGATCACACAGCCCGTACGTGGTAGAGCTGAGATTTGAACCCAGGCAGCAGGGCTCCATTGTCTACATTCCCGACTATCATACCATACTGCCTCCTACTGACTGAGATCTGTAAATCTCCAACTCTTTGCTTTTTTGCTTTCCAGATTCCATCCCCCCTCAGTGGTAGGAACCTTGGGTAGTGCTGCTGCTACATCCAAGTTTTTGGGGCTCAGCATGACAAAGTGCCGAGAGGCCCTGGCTATTGCTGTTTCTCATGCCGGGGCACCCATAGCAAACGCTGCCACTCAGACCAAGCCTCTTCATATCGGCAATGCTGCCAGGCATGGGATGGAAGCCGCTTTTCTGGCAATGCTGGGTCTCCAAGGAAACAGACAAATCTTGGACATGCAGACAGGGTTTGGGGCCTTCTATGCCAACTATTCCCCAAAAGTTCTTCCAAACCTAGATTCCCACACTTGGCTGCTGGACCAGCAGGATGTGGCCTTCAAGCGGTTCCCTGCACATCTGGCCACCCACTGGGTGGCAGACGCAGCTGCATCTGTGAGAAAGCACCTTGTAACAGACAGAGCCCTGCTTCCCGTTGACCGCATTGCAAGAATTGTGCTCAGAATTCCAGATGTCCAGTACGTAAACAGGCCCTTCCCAGACTCAGAGCATGAGGCTCGTCATTCCTTCCAGTTTGTGGCCTGTGCCACACTGCTTGATGGCGGCATCACTGTCCCATCATTCCACAAATGCCAGATCAACAGGCCACAGGTGAGGGAGTTGCTCAGTAAGGTGGAGCTGGAGCACCCTCAAGACAACCTGCCAAGCTTCAACACACTATACTGTGAGATAAGTGTCACTCTCAATGATGGGGCCACCTTCACAGAGCGCTCTGATACCTTCTATGGCCATTGGAGGAAGCCATTGAGCCAGGAGGACCTACGGGAGAAGTTCAGAGCCAATGCTTCCAGCGTGCTGTCCTGTGATACAGTAGAAAGACTTACAGAGATGGTAGAGAACCTAGAAGACCTAGAAGACTGTTCTGTCCTAACCACTCTTCTGAAAGGACCGTCTTCACCGGAGATGGTTTCAAAATCTATCTAGCATCCAACAATTTCATCAGACAGTTTCTCCTGAGGCTTACCAACATCTAAGTGACTTTATATTGGGGAAAAATCAGTGATTTGCTTTATAGAGCAAGGGTTTACTATCACTCTGCCCAGGAACAAGGGAAGCAAGGTGGAGAGAGTCCAGAAACAGAATTGGATTTTTATGGAAGGAGTCTTTTCCCTATAAATTCTGCAAGACAGTTCCAATTACCTGAAGAAAAATAATAAATATGCAAGAAACACAGAGAAATTGATTTTATAAGTATTCATAAGGCTGAAATTCAAGTCACCTCTGATTTGCTTGTAAGGTTAATCTTTACAGAGGAGTTCTTTATGAACTTCATGAACCTTAAGATGTGGGAGGAATTTGAACCTACATGTAAGTTTGCTGACAGTTGACAAGGGCTCTGGCCTATTGTGCCACCAACATGTTTCTTGGACCATGGTTTTTTACAAGCCCCCCACAGTAGAGGGGGTGCTATTGGGTTTAAATATAAGGAATTAGTGGGTACAAATCCTGCCCCTACAACTTACTAGATGTGACCCTAAGCATGTTACTGGGTAGCCCTCTGCCTCAGTTTAAAGCAGAAACAAAAAGCGGTATAAAAAGTAAAACAGTTTGGCTCTGGAAGCCATGCTGCTAACCACTACAATATACTGAGTTTTGTTACAAAAAAATTTTTGAGAAAAACATGGACGAAGAGTTTGACATGTAATAAAGAACGACAGCAAAAAATATATGGGTAATTAAATTACTATTGACTTTGTAAAATAATAAAAATGTCTTATGGGGTTAAAAATTGCAACTTTAGCAATACATATAAGCAGGGAGTTACTATAATTAATGTGCTCTAAATTCCTTATGTCATTCAAGAAAAGGGCAAAGCTATTAACTGTAGACTTTGATTTGTAAGTATGCATGTTGACATTTCCAGGGTAACCATTATAAGACAACAGTAGAATATACCACTTCCAGGTTAACAGAGAGAGAAATATGGAATTAGGAAAAAGAAAATAAACCAAAGGAAGGCAAGAAAGGAGGAGAAAAAGAAATATAAGAAAGGTAGAACATATAGAATATAAAATGATAGGAAAAAATCCAAATATATCTGTAATTACAAGAAGAATAAATGGACTAAATAGTTCAGTTAAAAAATACAGAGACTATGTATACGTAAAAAAACAATCTTTAACAAGTTTATTAGCATCTAATTTACAAACCATTAACTCATCTATCTTTTGTCCAATTCAATGAGTTTTAGTAAATTTATAGAGTTGTACAAACATCATCACCATCTAGTTTTGGAGAACTTCTCTTCATTTTTTTTAAAGATTTTATTTTTATGTTTTAAAAATTTATTTTTAAGTAATCTTAGGTAATCAAACCCATAACTCTGAGATCAAGAGTCACGTGCTCTACCTACTAAGTGAGCCAGGAGCCCTGGGAGTACTTCTATCATGCCAAAAACAGAGAAACAAATAAAATCCTCATGCTGGTCTGCAATCAATCCCTATTCCCACCTCCGGCCTTAGCAACCAATGATCCATTTTCTATCTCTATGGTTGTGTCTTCTTCAGACATTTCATATAAATGGAATCATACAATATGTGGTCTTATGTGTCCAGTGTCTTTCACTTAGCATAATGGTTTTAGATTTTGCCATATACGTAATCGATACTTTATTCTCTTTCACTGCTGAGTAGCATTCTGTTGTATAGATATACTACATTTATTTACCCATCCAGGAGTTAATGGACAGCATATTGTTTCCCGTTTGGGTCTACTACAAATAATGTTTCTATGAATGTTCACATGCATGTCTTGGTGTGGACATATCTTTCCATTCCTGTTAGGTAGATACTTGCGAGTGGGAATGCTGGGTCATTTAGGAAGTACATGTTTAACTTTAGAAAAAACTGTTCTTCAAAGCAGCTCTATCACATTACATTTCCATCAGTAATGTGTGTGGGTTCCAGTTTCTCCAAATCCTCACCAACTCTTGGAATTGCCAGTCTTTTTTATTTTATCCTGTGTAGTGAGTACATAATGGTATGTTGTGGCCTTAGTTTGCATTTTCCAAATGACTAACTCTTGCCTATTTTTGACAATTATTTTAATTAAGTTGTCTTCTTATCATTCAATTGTAGGAATTCTTTATATATCCTGAGTATAAGTTCTTTATAGATATATGTTTTACAAATATTTTCTCCCAGTCTGTGGTTTGTCTTTTCATGTTTTTAATGGTCTCTTTTAAAGAGAAAAAGTTTTAAATTTTGATCAACTCCATTTTATCATTTTAAAAAATTTTACTAAAAAAATATAGAAAATAAAAAAAAATTGTTATTGTTCCTGCTTTTGGTGTCATCAGGAGTCATTTCTTAAAAAAAACAGGGGCGCCTGGGTGGCTCAATCGGTTAGCAGCTGACTTCAGCTCAGGTCATGAACTCGTGGTTCGTGAGTTCAAGCCCTGTGTTGGACTCCGACTGCTGAGCTGGGCTGCTGACAGCTCAGAAGCCTGGAGTCTGATTCGGATTCTGTGTCTCCCTCTCTCTCTGCCCCTCCCCCACTCACACTCTGTCTCTGTCTCTGTCTCTCTCTAAAAATAAATAAACATTAAAAAATAATAACAAAATTAAAAAACCAGTTATATAAATTATTTAAGACTCATGAGGATGCAGAAAAGTTCAAAGTAAAAAAGTCGGGGAAATATCGATGGAACACTAACAAAAGCAAGCTGGAATAAATAAATGTTAATATTAAACAAAATAGAACTCAAGCAAAAAGCAGTCAGTTAAGCATCCAACTCTTGGTTTTGGTTCAGGTCATGATCTCGTGGTTTCATGAGTTTGAGCCCCACATCAGGCTCTGCACAGGCAGCACGGAGCCTGCTTGAGATTCTCTCTCTCTCCCTCTCTCTCTGCCCCTTCTCCACTGGTGCTGTCTCTGTCTCTCTCAAAATAAATAAATAAACTTAAAACAATAAATAAAGAAAAGAAAATATAATATAAAATAAATAAAATAAAATAAAATAAAATTAAATTAAATTAAAATCTCACAAGAACATTTATGGGGCACCTGGGTGGCTCAGTCAGTTAAGCGACCGACTTTGGCTCAGGTAATGATCTCACAGTTTGTGGGTTCGAGCCCTGCATTGTGCTCGCTGCTGTCAGTTCAGAGCTTGCTTTGGATCCTCTGTTCCCCCCTCTCTCTGCATACCCCCACTCTCACATGCTCTATCTCTCTCTCTCAAAAATAAACCTTTAAGAAAATTAAAAATAAAAATCTCACAGAACATTTATAAAAAAGGACCATATACTGAGCCATAAAGCAAGTCTTAACAACTTTTTAAAGGACTGGAAGATATAGATCATTTTCTCTAATCACAATGAAATTTAAGTTCCATATTAAAAAAAAAAAAGATTAGACAAGACTGAAATGTTTAGAAATAAAAATTCCTTGAAATAACTTGGGTCACAGAAGAAATGATCACAAAAATTATAAAACATCTAGAACCTACCAATAACAAAACCGCATATATCAAAATTTGTAGGCTATACCTAAAACAGTACTTATAAGTGTGTAAATTTTCTATGGCTGGCTCTGTATCATTTGGATTATGCTGTTCCATAGGACATATCCTGTAACTGTAATTAATTTGTCTGAACATGGTAAATAAAACAGGAGATCAAAGTCGTGGTTTCTACTGTGGCCTTCAGATAAAATTTAATTATCCGTCTTTATACACCAGAAATTTCTAGGGACAAGATCTAAGGGCTAGTAATAATATCCTCAGATAATCCCTGTTAAAAACAAGACAATAGACCCCAAGTGGAGTCCTTATGCTAAGTCCCACATCAGTAAAATGAGATATACTTACAGTTTCAGCATTCCCAAAATGGAATCATATCAAACAGGTCATTCAGAAATTGCCAGATCAGCAATTTAGCCAATCAGTTAGCTGATCTGATCAGTTAGATCAGATCAGTTAGCCAATATGCCTAATAGACCCCCGCCATCCCCCAAAGAAAAGTAACCTTGCAATAACCTATTTTGTCTCATATAACTTCCTTGTTCCTGCTCCCTTCTACCTATAAAAGTCTCTCATCTTATACAGCTCCTTGGAGCTCCTTTCTATCTGCTAGGCTCCATGCTGTAGGATTCAAATCAATTTTTGCTCAAATAAATTCTTAAAAAAATTAATAGGCCTCAGTTTATCTTTACACACCCTTGATGGATGTTTCAGACAAAAAGCAGGGGTTGGGGAAGAAGATCTCTCCTGAGGGGACCACAGCACTCAAGGTGACCTTGATATTGGTTATTATGCACACCGAGTTAACTGAAGGCAGGAGAAAATATGAGGGAATGTGGGTCTGTAGAGAGAGCATAAGGGTCCTCTTCACTGGCAGCCCTGTGCACCATCCGCCCCCACCATACCACATACAAAAAAATCGACGGTTCCTTTCTAGGAGAGTCAAAAGCTAGGGTATTTTTTTAGCCAGAGTGCTGGTAGAGAGCTTTTGAGGGAATGGGAGAGTAAAGCCGAGCCTCTTGTCTCTTCTGTCCATGAGGCTGGAGAACAAGGACAGCCTGTGAGTCTCCTCACCCTGAGAAAGGCCAAGGTGGGGGCCTGGACCGCTCTGATCTGTTATCTAGGCAGTGTGGCAAATGCTGGCTTTTCCCCTTCCATTCCCTTGGGGGTGGCAGCAAAGCATCCTGCTTAGTCTTTTGTGTTATAGGCTCTGTATCCAGGCAAATGAGTCCTCTACGTGGATCAGGACAGACAACGTGGGAGGAAGCCCACTCAAGACTGGGACAAAGGTCCCAGCTCAGAAAGGGGTTCATTCCAGCACCCTGTGTTTCTGCATCCTCAGCACACATTGGAGGCCTTGAGTCAAACTTCCTGTCACCAGACACACCTGAGGAGCCCTGGTGCTGGCTAGTATGTATGTTTTGGGGATCCCAAGACCACGCGCACACTCAGGGATCACCAGAGGAACTTCTGGGACTCAGCAAAGAGTTGCACTCTGGTTAAGGGTTATACAGTGCAAGGTTACGTGACAGGATCAACTGGAGAAAAAGACACTGGCAGAGTCTGGAGGTTTGTGACGCCCCCTCCCACCAGCGAGGAGACAAGTGAGTGTGTTCCTCTCTCCAGGAGCAAAAACTTCACTGATGTCTGTACACTGTGTCTGCCCTGGGAAGAGACTCTGCACCCAAGACTTTTAACAGTGTCTGGTCACGTAGGTCCCCTCCACCCAGCAACGACCAAAATCGCAAACTCCAAGAAGGCGAGAACAGCGATGTCTGCACAGCCTAGGCCAAGCGAACCAGTTTTATGAGTCAGGGAGTGTGTATGTGCCAAGCTCCCAGACGCCAGCCGAGACGAACCTCCTGAATAAGGCTTGATAAAGGCAGCAGCCTGTGGCCTCCTATGGTCTCCTTTCTGCACAACTTTTCCCAGACTAAAATGCCTTTCTTTCCTATTTGTGTGGCTTTGTGGGGGACGGACACATGACACTGACCAACTGGACTTTGCCTCCACCCCAGGAATTGTCTCTGCGCTGTAGCACTTGAGCTGTGTGTTCCATCACAGTATTAACTAGAACTGGTATCCCCGGGGCTTAAAGCTGTCACAGACCAAAGAGCTGTCGTGATTTTAACCCAGGCACCGAAAACGAAAATGTGACTTTAAAGAGAAATTTTATATATTATGTTTTATAACAACTTTACTTGCAACCCTTTATCTAAAAAAGTTATCAGATAAGTCTCTTCCGACCCCACCTTAAGGTCTGTAATGGCTCACGGAGGGAATCTCTTTGGAGAAGCTGAGTAGCTGTTGGGCATTCATTACCAACAAATTCATATCAAGGGCCTGACACAACAGAGGATGTTCTCAGTGCAGGTGATAAAGCAGTCAACAGAATATTCAAGAACCTTTTACAATCATGAGCTTATAATCCAGTATGAGCAGAGAGCCCAGCAAAACAAGTACCTAGGACAAGGAAAGTGCTCCATACCTCTTCCGGCCTGGCTGTGCTTCCTTCATGCTTCCCCGGAGCGAATGTGAACCTTCCTTCAGTGGACTTCGTAGTTTCCAGCTCTTCTGGGCCGGAGCATGACCTGTGACATTAAAAGATTTGTGGCACTGTAGAAATGCAGCTTCCCTGTCAATTCTGGAAGGACTTCCCTGCAGAGAGCAAAGCTACAGGGAACCGAAGACGGGGGGTGGGGGGGGGGGGTGCAAAGCCACAATAAGATACCCCACCTTCCCTACAGCAGAGGTGCCCCTGTACACACACACATATTGTGTCTTCCCATCATACGAAATCTACCAGCAGTGCTGCAGATTTTTATCACTCGGTGAAATTGTTTCATTCTCCCTCTCTTCTCCTATCCCATATTAAAAAACAAACAAAAAAACACCTCACATAAAACAGTATAGCGGTAGTTCACAGCAAGTGATCGTTGAAAAGACATCCAAAACAGAGGAGTGTTGCACAGGCTACTCTGGTTCCTGCTAAAGCCTGGGTGCCCAGCGACTGACAGCTGAACACTGAACACGTCAAAAGAATGTATGATACACAGTAACTTTAAGAAGGGTCCTGGCTTAATCTCAATCGTAAAGAACAGAATACCTTCACAGAAATCATGAAGATTAGTCATCTAGTTCAGTTGTAAATGCAGAAATCAACATTCAGAGGTGAGCATCTCACTTAAATTCTCCCTGCTTTCTGTTGCAGTTATTATTAAAAATAATCCAACCCACCCCAGCTACGGCTGGTGTCCATACAGGAATCAAACTGGAGGTTCAGGAAAAAGCCTTTGGAACAGCCCAACGCCCATCTGTTTGAAACACGGCATTGAGTGTTGTTTCCGACTTTAAAAAACGAAAGACAGAAATGAAAGCGTGCTTGTTTAGAAACCATGTATCTCTGAATGATTCACTGATGGTTATCTAATCTTTGAGCCAAGATCACATTGAAAGTTCCTATCAGTAAGTGACAAAGTGTGTACTTCATTTGGCTGGAGCTGAATCTTTTCACTTGAACAATTTCTTCTAATTATTATAAGTAAAATATCACTTTTCAAATCCATTATAAAACATTATAAAATAGCCATTCTTCCTATTCCTTCGAAAAGCTCATGCAGAGTGGCAGCACCTGTGCGGCTCGGACACCCCCGCCCCCCGCAGCCGTGTTTGCATCTCGGCTTCTGTGCAGCCGTGGCTCCAGCAGCATCACCGAACCTATCAGAAGAGGGGACAACGGAGTGGAGGAAAATGCTTCTTCGGCAACAGACAGCAGGACTGTGAAGAGAGTTACAATGATTAGCTTGCACTGGCCTCTCAAATGCTGCAGTATGTGGAACAACAGCCCACAGGCACTCTGCACATAAAGTATCTGTTCTGACACGTGGCTTCATTTAAATATTCCCTTCGTAAGAGAAATGAAGGCTCAATAGGATCAATAGGAAATAATAGGAAATAGGATCAATAGGAAATAATAAAGCAAGTATAGGAAATAATAAAGCAAGTATAATTTGATCCATACAGCTGAATGGTATCACACAAGAGAATTGCTGCATTGAAATTTGCTTCTTACAGAGAAAGCCAATATATGTTGAAAGAATATTTTCCCTATGATTCAAAGCCATCTGGTGTCATCACCTTAAATCACTGTCCCTTACCATGTCCGCCCCCCCCCCGCCCTAATGCCAATCACCAAATATGGCAACCCCACAATGAAAGATGATTTGTTGAGTAGTCACATTTATATTCATCTGGAGGAAGGAAAATAGGAAAGCACTGCAGAGCCTGCTTACCCGGCAGTAAGCTTTTCATCCTTTTCTCCCCTTCCATCCACACTGAATAGCGTGACCCATTGTGACTTCACAAGCAGGAAGGTTGTAGCTGCCAGCACACTGGAAATGAAGCACCCGCTGATAGGCATCTTGGCACAGCAGAGGGCTGAAAGAGTCCTTACAGAACTGTTGACAGGGCAGTTCTGGGCCACCCCAAAACCACCTACAAAGACAAGGAACCCGGGATTATTTGAGGCAGCTGACAAGAAGAACCTATGAACAATTAATTCTTTTTTTTAAATAATTTTTATTCATTTATTTTTAATATTATTTTTAACTTTTTAAATTTATATCCAAATTAGTTAGTATATAGTGCAACAATGATTTCAGGACTAGATTCCTTAGTGCCCCTTACCCAGTTAGCCCATCCTCCTCCCACAACCTTCCAGTAACCCTCAGTTTGTTCTCCATATTTATGAGTCTCTTCTGTTTTGTCCCCCTCCCTGTTTTTATATTATTTTTGTTTCCCTTCCCTTGTGTTCATCTGTTTTGTCTCTTAAAGTCCTCATATAAGTGAAGTCATGTGATTTCTCTCTTTCTCTGACCGACTAATTTCACTTAGCATAATACCCTCCAGTTCCATCCACGTAGTTGCAAATGGCAAGATTTCATTCTTTTTGGCTGCCGAGTAATACTCCATTGTATATATATACCCCATCTTCTTTATCCATTCATCCATCAATGGACATTTGGGCTCTTTCCATACTTGGGCTATTGTTGATAGTGCTGCTATAAATGGGGGTGCATGTGTCCCTTCGAAACAGCACACCTGTATCCCGTGGATAAATGCCTAGTAGTGCAATTGCTGGGTCGTACGTAGTTCTATGAACAATTAATTCTTAAGCAAAGAATTAACGTAGATGAGAGCAATAACACGTTATTAGAAAGGAAAAATAGCATTTCTTTAAGACTCTGGGGTTGACAATGACTCTAGTTAATTCATTAACTTCATTTTACAAAGTCAGAGTAGCAACCTCTATTTGTCAAAGTTGTTCAGAGATCCTTTTGACTTTTATTTTTTTAAGTTTACTTATTTATTTTGAGAGTGAGAGAAAAAAGAGAGAGCGCGCACATGCATAAGCAGGGAGAGAGAGAATCCCAAGCAGGCTCCAAGATCGGCACAGAGCCTGATCCCACGAACCGTGAGATCATGACCGGAACCAAACTCAGAGTCAGATGCTCAACCAACCGAGCCACCCAGGCGCCCCTCAGAGATCCTTTTGTAAAGAGCTGGTGCCAAATGCTAAAACACCAACCCAATTATTAGGAAGTTTACATGGCTTCAATGTAGCCCTGTAGCAAATGGATTTTACAGATATAGAGGGTTTATATTAACCAAATAATAAGCACCATTTTGCATCAACAGTAAAATTCTGAAGACACAAGCTGGGATACCCATGTTGATAATAATTTTTGCTAAATACTTCAAGTGTGGTACAAATAGAACTATGTATTTTTAAAAAGCATTGGGGTAATTTCATTTCTCCTCAAAACAAAATGCATCTTCATGTGTTAGAATAAAATACTTTTTTTTCAAATCACAGTAATTTTTAAAAATTGATTTACAAGTAACACCATTTTAGATGTGAAAATACTAATTTTAACATCAGACCTCAAGGGCAATAATCTTTACAAACTGTCTCAGGGCATGCCTATTGGCAGTGAAAGAAAAAAGAATACAACTAAAAGACACCAGCAACTCAAATAAAATTATCTCCTTTACTGCCCTCACCCTACATTTGGTAAATAGATATTTTAATTTATGTTATATATATAGTATGTAGAAAGTCTTCAAAGATAGTGCCCTAATATGCACGCCTCCTGGTACTCGTGCCTTTTGGTACTCTCCTTTCTTTGAACCTAGTCTCCCTTTTGACCAACAGAATGTGGCATAAGTGATTCTGAGGGACATCTGTGGCTAGAGCAGAAGAGGAAAGCCTGGGTCTCTTGGAATGCTTGCTCTGGGGAATGCCAGCTTGCATGTGAGAAGCTCAGACACCCCAAGGTCTGTAAGTTACAAAGAAGCCCAAGATTGCCACATGGAATGGCCAGATGGCTGCACAGCCAACCAATCCCGACTCAGGTATCAGACTGGAGCCTGATTGAATCTTCAGATGTCTGCAGCTCCAGCTACCATGCAGCTGCAGGAGAGGCCTCAAGCAAAGCTCAAGCTAAGCCTAGTCAACCAACAGAACCAGGAAAGATAATAAATTATTAAGACACTAAATTTTAGTGGTAATTGTCATATAGCAACAGATATCTGGAATACTTTATATGTAAAATAGCAGTAAGCAACCTGCTCAGATAAATATGTATAAGCATCCACAAGTGGCACACTTTTGTTTTTTTACATTTATCTATTTTTGAGAGACAGAGAGAGACAGAGCACAAGTGGGGGAGGGGCAGAGAGAAAATGAGACGCAGAATCCCAAGCAGGCTCCAGGCTTTGAGCTGTCAGCACAGAGCCCGACGCGGGGCTCGAACTCACAAACTACAAGATCATGACCTGAGCCAAAGTCGGATGCTTAACCAACTGAGCCACCCAGGTGCCCCCCCACTTTTTTTTAATGTTATTTATTTTTGAGAGAGAGAGAGAATGAGCAGAGGAGGCACAGAGAGAGGGAGACACAGAATCTGAAGCAGGCTCCAGGCGCTGTGCTGTCAGCACAGAGCACAGCGCAGGGCTTGAACTCACGAACTGTGAGGTCATGACCTGAGCTGAAATGGGACACTTAACTGAATGAGCCACCCAGGTGTCCCAGCACACTTCTTACCTAAAACAATGATTTCCGATTCTCACTGTGGGACATCTCCTAACTGCCTCCATAGATTTCAACAATATTGTGAATGTTTAAAATACTCTTAAAATAGGGTCACCTGGGTGGCTGAGTCAGTGAAGTGTCTGACTCTTGATTTCGGCTCAGGTCATGATCTCACGGTTTGGGAGATGGAGCCCTGCATCAGGCTCTGCAATGGCAGTGTGGAGCATGCTTGGGATTCTCTCTCTCCCTCTCTCTCTGCCCCACCCCCATGTCTGCATGTGTGCACGCTCTCTCTCAAAAATAAACAAATAAACATTTAAAAAAAACAAAATAATCTTAAAATAAAACTGATTGTTAGTGTTTAAACAAACTAAACCAACTTGGGACACCTGGGTGGCTCAGTTGGTTGAACATCAGACTCTTGATTTCCTGGCTCAGGTCATGATCTCACAGTTCATGAGTTTGAGCCTCACGTTGCTCTCTGCGCCAACAGTGAGGAGCCTGCTTGGGATTCTCTCTTTCCCTCTCTCTCTCTGCCCCTCCCCTGCTCTCTCCCTCTTTCAAAATAAATAAATAAATTATATATATATATATATATATATATATATACACACACACACACATGTATGTATATATGTATACATATATATATAATTAAACTAAAACTGGTTAGTTTGAAAAATAAATATATAACATTCAATTCCTTATGAGGGGATTAAATAAAAGGAAATAAAAAATACTTAAGACAATTATACTTGTAAATCAATCATTTATTTTATTTTTTAAAGAAATTTTTTTAAACGTTTTTATTTATTTTTGAGACAGAGAGAGACAAAGCATGAGCAGGGGAGGGGCAGAGAGAGAGAGCGAGACACAGAATCCGAAGCAGGCTCCAGGCTCCGAGGCATCAGCCCAGAGCCGGATGCGGGGCTCAAACTCACGGAGTGTGAGATCATGACCTGAGCCGAAGTTGGACGCCCAACCGACTGAGCCACCCAGGTGCCCCAATCATTTATTTTAAAAGGTAGGTATACATCCATATGTACAGGCATGTAGATAGGCAGGTCACCTATCTATAAAGTGATCACTGTGCTGAAAAGGTCTAGAAACAGGCAACCCTCCACTGTGATTTCCAGAGTCTTGAGGCCTCAAAATGTGGGCTGCATGCCACATGCCACCTGTCACCTGAGAGCTGAATAAGACTCTGCACTGTAACAAGACCTCCAGGTGAATCACCTACCAATTAAACTTAGAGATATGCCGTTCTAGTGCAGTGGATCCCAAATTTGTCTGCATATGAGAATCATCTAGGAACCTTAAAACTTCCAAAATTTTGGGAGGACACAGGCATTGGTGGTTTTAAAGCCTACCAGGTGATTCCAGGTGCAGCCAAGTCTGGGAACCACTGGCCATTCTTGATAGAGCACTGGTTCTCAATCTTTGCTACACAGTAGAAGAACCTGTAAAGCATCAAAAAGCACTGACATCTGTTTCCACCCCCAGAAAGTCTGATGTAACTGGTCTGAGATGTGACCCAGGCACTGAGACTGTTTAAAGGCTTTCCAAGTGACTTTCATGTGCAGCAAGGTTTGAGAACCATGACCTACCCCCTGGCACAGAGGCTTCAAAATGGCAGCTGAATCTGTGCAGCTTTTGCTGGAAGAGGGTTTAAAGTCAGTGAACATTAATTAAAATGAACAGTTGGCCTCAACAGCTTTCAGCTAACTCACCGGTGTAATGGCAGCTTCAAGCTTGCTGGAGTTCAGGTCTGCCAAATCTTGTAGGCCCCCATGGGCTCTTCTGGCACTTTCCTTTGGTACATTTCTCTTCTCTTCTGTTGGGCTCCCTTTCAAGTGATTAACAATGTACATCTGCTCAGCATTAGGAGCAAATAGCTTCACCTTCAAAAATAGAAATAAAAACAAATGATGTCATTGCCTCTTTGAAAACGATCAAGCAAATCAATCTTAGAGCCTAAATAAACCAGGAAGGAAAGTCAGAAAACCACGAAGTAATTCCGTATGCCTTCAGGGCCAACACCAACTACAAATATCAGCCACAAGAAAGAAACTGCAGGGGACTTCTAGAGGGGAAAAAAAGAGCTATAAATTAGCTTCTAGAAAGAAAGTAGAACAGAAACAGTTGCTTTCCAAATACTTCTATCTATCTATCTATCTATCTATCTATCTATCTATCTACACACATACAGAAATGTGTGTGTGTGTGTGTGTGTGTGTGTGTGTGTGTGTGTGTGTGTATACAGTTTACCCTTGAACAATACAGGAGTTAGGGACACTGACCTCCTATGCAGTCAAAAATTCATCTATTGGGGCACTTGGATGGTTCATGCAGTTAAGCATCCGACTCCTAATTTCAGCTCAGGTCATGATTTCACAGTTCGTGGGACTGAGTTCTGCACCCAGCTCCGTACTGATGGCACAGAGCCTGCTTGGGATTCTCTCTCTCCCTCCCTGCACTTCCTCTGCTTACATACGTGCACTCTCTCTTAAAATAAATAAATAAACATTCTTAAAAATTTTGTGTATAGGGGCACCTGGGTGGCTCAGTCAGTTGGGCCTCTGACTTCGGCTTGGGTCATGATCTCACAGTTTGTGAGTTCAAACCCCGCATCGGGCTCTGTGCTGACAGCTCAGAGCCTGGAGCCTGCTTTGGATTCTGTGTCTCCCTCTCTCTCTGCCCCCCCCCCCTTGCACTCTGTCTCTCTGTCTCTCAAAAATAAATAAACATTAAAAAAATTTTGTGTATAACTTCTGACTCCCCAAAAACTTAACTACTAATAGACTACTGTTGACCAAAAACCTTACTGATAACATAAACTGTCAATTAACACATATTTTGTATGTTATATATATTATATACTGCACTCTAACAATACAGTAAACTAGGAGAAAAGAAAATGTTAAGAACATCATAAGAGAAAATACATTGACAGTACTGTATTGTATTTATTTGAAAAAATTCTGCATATATGTGGTCCCATGCAGTTCAAACCCATGTTGTTCAAGAGTACACAATTTTTAAAGAGATATAAGAGAGGTTCCAATTTTATTTTATTTTATTTATTTTTTTTTTTTTTAAAAAGCCAGCTATGTAGTCTTTTTTTTTTTTTTTCAACGTTTATTTATTTTTGGGACAGAGAGAGACAGAGCATGAACGGGGGAGGGGCAGAGAGAGAGGGAGACACAGAATCGGAAACAGGCTCCAGGCTCTGAGCCATCAGCCCAGAGCCTGACGCGGGGCTCGAACTCACGGACCGTGAGATCGTGACCTGGCCGAAGTCGGACGCTTAACCGACTGCGCCACCCAGGTGCCCCGAGGTTCCAATTTTATAGATAGGAACATATAGGGCTCAAAACCATAGGAGGGTTGATTAAATTTAGCTTTAAAATCTTTCTAAAGCAGGGATTCTCAACCCTGGCTGCGTATTAGAATCACTTGGGCAACTTGAGGCCCAAACAGAACAGTTACATGGGAATTTCTGGGAACGAAGCACCATCTTGGATGGTGGTATGTCTTAAAATCTCCTTAAAATCTTCCATCATTTGCAGGGTTAGCAATGACTGATCTAAAGCAAATGGAAAATAAAACTCACAAACTCAGGGCTCTGAGTTAAAATCTCAAGGGTTTAAATGCCAATAGCCCAAAGCAGACCATTTGGAAGCCCTTACTTGACCCACCTTCACACATCCAGCCCAACCAAGCTCTGGATTGACACCCCCAGTCTGCCATCAGAAACCGTTCCTCTTTCCCCAACTGTTGGATCCTGCATGGGCGCTAATCTGGGGAGCCATGAGGATTTGGAGGCAAGGAAGGAAGCTCAGCGTGGGCACCTGTATACTAGGGGGCCTTGGTGTCCTACCTTCTTCACTGACTTCTACCCCACCTCAAAACTTGCAGGTGTACTTCTCCAGGAACTGGACAAGACTGGTCTGAGTCAAATGTCCCTTGGCTTTCTGAGAAGGCATCATTAAGACCTAAAAGCATATGGGTGCCTGGGTGGCTCAGTCGGTTGAGCATCCAGCTCTTGATTTTGGCTCAGGTCATGATCCCAGAGTCGAGGGATTGAGCCCTGCATGAGCGTGGAGTCTGCTTAAGATTCTCTCTCTCTCCCTCTGCCCCTTCCCGTGCTTACACACTCTCACACTCTCTCTCAAATAAAAAAAAAAGAGAGAAACTTTATTTTAAAAAAAGACTAGAAAGTGTATGACTATGTCTTAGCTTCCCGTTATTAAACTTTGTATTTGATTAAAATATATATTAATATTCTAAACATTCTCTCTTCCCTGTAGTTTTGGTTTTACAAAATTGAGCAATATCTCCTGTCTGTGGGACAGATCTCTCTATGGGAGAGATTCTAAGCACAGATACAACCCATTATTAGTAAAAAGAGAAGAAGAAAAAAAACCCTTAAAACATTCTGAAGGTCGGGGCGCCTGGGTGGCGCAGTCGGTTAAGCGTCCGACTTCAGCCAGGTCACGATCTCGCGGTCCGTGAGTTCGAGCCCCGCGTCGGGCTCTGGGCTGATGGCTCAGAGCCTGGAGCCTGTTTCCGATTCTGTGTCTCCCTCTCTCTCTGCCCCTCCCCCGTTCATGCTCTGTCTCTCTCTGTCCCAAAAATAAATGAACGTTGAAAAAAAAAAAACAAAAAAAAACAAAAACAAAACAAAACAAAAAAACATTCTGAAGGTCAAGAAAGATGCAAAAAAAAAATGTGGATGGGTTTTTAAACCAATAATTCTGGAAAACAGACTGGCTTGCAGTTGCTTTGTGAAATTAATCAGATCCACCTGCCTAAGGTGGAAGTGAAGATGAAAACTTAAATTTCACCTAACTCTACCCTGCCCCAGAATTCTATAACTCTATTTTTTCCTTTAAGAAGATGCCATACAGTTCCGCTGGTGTGCAACAGTTCAATGGTTGATAAACATGATTTTATCAGACTACAGTAATGTTCTGAGTGTTCTTAAGCTAACTGAGCAAGGACCCAGAGGAAAAAATTGGATTAAAATTCAACCTATTTTTTGATGAAATCTTCAAAGTTTAAAAATCATGAACTGCACAATGAGGGATCAGGCAACAATAGTCTACAAGCATCTTTAGCCTGGGGTGCTGGGGTCATAGCCAAAAGGAACAGAAGGCAGAACCACACCACAGCAGATGGGAGCTAGTGAGAGGCTGATTTAGGGCTAATTTGAGGAACTGCTTTCTTGCCATTAGAGCTCCCTGCTCACGGAATGAAGAGACTGCAGTCCCAAGCGAGGAGATCCCCACCACTGACCATGGTCAACTTGAAGCTTGTTTCTGCAGCTCTGGGAAGTCTTGAGTAGGATGGGAAGCTCCACTGTGGCCCTCTAGTGTGTGTTCCATTATTTGTAAATTGTTACTTTGGAGAGGTGTCTCAGTTTTAAGCCATGTTCAAGTACATGCCCAGTGGGAATGCCCTGGTGCCCTTCAAATTAGACATTTCAGCTGTTATAGCTAGGATGTGTCCCCACGCCCTCACTTTTTGTGGGTCTTTGGAGAGGCTTAGTTTAGGCTAGGTGATTTTGAACTGGGCCATGGTATATGGAGGAGAGCTAGGATTGGAGCCACCTAAACACTTAGATAAATGGGTGTTAAAATGGTGCCCTGCTTGGATCTCCACAGAATTCCTCAACCCAGTGCAGCAAGTGGTCAAAGGTGGGGGGGATGGGGTGTGAGGGGGTGGGGAGGGTTAGGGGAGAACTAATTCCCATCAGCCCTCAGAAAACCTTGTATGCTTAGGGAAGCACCCCACGCTCCTGCCATCCCCAGCAAGGGTCATTGGTGGTCACCTATGGCCACTGCAGCCACCTCACTTATTCCATTATGCTTACAAATACCATGAGGGTTCACTCATGTTGTGGGTGAAGTGAAGGCATGCTGCTCTCTTGTAAAAAAAAAAAAAAAAGAAAGAAAAACGTGACTATAAGTTATTACACTTTTAATGCACTACTTATAGACATAAGTCAGTATCTTTGTATAAAAGTATGACAGGCCACAAATATCTCACCAGAAACAAGGCAGTTGATCCCATTGTCTTCAAGTGGATGAAAGGTCAAAGAAAGGGTAATGCAGAATCATCTCCTCTGTTCACGTGGTAGAGCCCAACAAGGACGACCATCTGGGGATCAGGGGCCGAGGGCATTACAGAGCATTTAGGGGTACCTGGGTGGCTCAGTCGGTTAAGCATCTGACTCTTGATTTTGGCTCAGGTCATGATTTCCCGGTTTGTGAGAGGAAGTCCTGCATTGGGCTCTGTGCTGACAGCGTGGAGCCTGCTTGGAATTCTCTTTCTTCTCTTTGCCCCTCTCCTGCTTGCACATGCTCTCTCTCTCAAAATAAATAAAAGCATTTAGAGTAGTATTATGGGCTATATATAGTAAGTGCTGGCCATTGTTCTCACCGGCTTAAGACAGGGGGAGGACCAGTCATTCCTCCATTATTGTCTTCCTCACTGCACCACCACCTCCAAATAATGATTCTTATACTCAAATGTTTGTTGTCCCCTAGTCTGGGCCCTGTGTTGCAGGGTAAGAGTTCCGTGCTAGAGAAGCCAAAGGAAGAGTCCAAAGTTGGATTGGTTTCTTGGTTTGGTTTGGTTTGGTTTGGTTTGGTTTGGCTGGTAGTTACTGCGCAGAGGTCAGAAAACAGCTCCAAACGCGGTGATCTCTACACAGACGCGGGGCCAGAAGAACAAGGCATTATGAGTCAGTTTCAGAAAAAGGAGGCCCCACGGCGCGGATGGAGTGCGCCAGGGTGCCGGGCCCCAGCGCCGCGGCACGGTCTGCTGAGGGCAGGGGAAATAGCTGCACTGCAGGGCTCCAGTGTCTCACCCCCAGGCAGGTGCCCCGCGCCCCAGTCTCCAGCCAGGGAGAGGGCGGGACCCGGCCGACCAAAGTGGCCCAGTCCAGGGGTCACACGGCTCGCGGGGGGCGGGGTTCCGCGCGCATGCTCAGCTCGCGGGCCCTTCGCGTCGCCGGGCGCGGGAGGCGCCGGAAGCACCGGGAGCCGCCACATGGCGCAGGCGGGGAGCGCTGGCCTAGGGGCCGGGGGGCAGAAGCCCGCGGGCGCGGCCCCGGGGTGCGCGCTTTGGCGCTGGGCCCTGGGGCTGCTGTGGCTGGCGTTGGCCGCCGCGGGCTCCTCCCGGCGCCAGTGGCCCGTGCCCTACAAGTGAGTGCGCGCGGCGCGCGGGCGTGGCGGGGCGGACGCGCGCACTGGCGGGGCGGGCTGCCGGGGTCGGGAGGCGGAGGCGGCGCGGTGGAGGACCGAGTTGAGCTGTTCGCTGCGCGTCGCCCAGGCCCTTTCTTCCTCTTGGGACACTTGAACTGCTTTCTACGTGGCCTAGGCTCAGGGCAGGCCAGAGTCATGGAAGAAACGGGAGTAATGTAATTTTATTTGAGTGACTTTTAGATGCAAGTGATCAACTCTTTGAATGGTTTGAGGAGACTTTGAATATCGTGCTTATTACTTGACGTCATGCATGTCATTAGTTATCACGAGTACGTACCCATCGGCACAATATACAACATGACCTACTGGTCTTGGTTCTCTGGGAATTTCCATTTTTAGCCGTAAAAGTCACGCGTCCTGGGAATTCCCCGCTCCCTTTGTCCGGGGCTCACCGGAAGGGTTGGTGACCTCGTGTGTCCCCCGTTTTCAGTCTGGGTGTAGGATGTGGTCTTAAGACGAGGACAGAGACTGCACACCTGTGGAGCTGATTGGAGCCTTTGACCTAGAAGAGTATCTACACGGCCTTAGATGTTCAGGTGGCTAAACAGAAAGAAAACACGCTGCTAACAGCAAGCAGGCGAAAGGCCAACAAATTTTGAAAACACGGCTATTTCGGATGACAAAATAGTGAGCGGGGAGGCAGGATAACCTAGTGGTCAGGAATGAGTTCTGGGTTCCAGTCAAATCAGGCACCACCAGCACTAGCTTTTGAAATTGGCAACGTGATTCAGTTTCTCTGTGCCCATGTGACCTGCCCTAGAAAGTAGGAATGGATGGGACGCCTTGATGGCTCAGTCCTCAGGCGTCCGATTTTGGTTCAGGTCATGATCTCACGGCTTGTGGGTTCAAGCCCTGCGTCGGGCTCTGTGCTGACAGCCCAGAGCCTGGAGCGTGCTTCAGGTTCTGTGTCTCCCTCTCTCTCTGCCCCTCTCTGGCTCACACTCTGTCTCTCTCTCCTTCAAAAATAAATAAACATTAAAAATATATATATATATATATTTTTTTAAAGAAAGTAGGAACGGTAACAGCATTTCCCCCAGGCTTGTTAGAGGATTAAATCTAATAAATGTCAGCTATTGTCAAGCGTGGATAGGAGTGTATTCTGTTCACTGGAATGGTTTGCACCACTTCCTTGTTTTGCTTGATATATATGAAAAGAGAAGTTTGGGTTTTCTTGAAAAGAAAAAGTTAATAAAACGTTCATAAGAAGTAAAATTAAATGTTCAGTAAAATAAGGAAGAGATTGTAAATGCAAAACTACTTGATTTATAGTTAGGGCAAGGTATTGAAGATACTTTAGGGTTTCTATAAAAGTTTCAAGTATTAAGTACCTGTCTCCATTTAGTCTTCTCAATATAATAAAATTTAACTTTATTAAGTTATGCTTTTGAAATTACCTTTGACCTAAAAGATTTTGCTTCAAGCAAGTGAAAACTAAATAGTTACGTGTTTAAACAACCCGTTGAGCATCTATAAAAACAAGGAAGTATGTGTAAGTTTCATAAACATTGGGGGGTTGTTAATACTCTTGGCTAACATCAAGATATTAACTTCTTAAAATAGAATTTTTTGTTGATGTGTTAAGATTGTAAAAAAATAGATCTGCCTAAAATTTTAGAGATCCGTGGTGCCTAGAAGATAGATAGAAGCAGTGTCTTTCTTTCTTCCGTCTTTCTCTTGCCAAATATGGAAGGTGACCAGTGTCTGTTGAGCCGACTTCAGCAGTAGTCCCTCCTCTCCTCTTACTGCCATGGCTCTCTCTGGGGGCCTTCTCTTCTTGTTACATTATTGCTATAACCTCCTAATTGACCTCTGCCTTAATTTCACTTCTCTCACTGCTCTCCTGTAACTCATACAAATAAGGTTTGTTTCATAGCAAATTCAGTCATATCAGGTCTGCTACTTAAAATCCTTTAAGCTCACTCCTGGGCTCAGCGCTCACCGGCTGTAGGAGTCCCGTGGTGCGGTTCACACTGCATCAGTGCAAAATGACAGTCCCTGCCTGTCTCTCCTACCTTGAAGCCTGAATTCCAGCATTATTTGCCTACTGTCTTATAAGCCTTAATATTGTCCCTTTTATGTCCTAACCATCGAAAGTATTTTAAAAGCCTAAGCCAGATCTTCATCCCTTTCTTTGCTCTTCTCAGCCCCACCCATTCCACGTCAGGTAAAAGTGATTTCTCTCTTTTTTGTGCCCATAGGACTTTGTATATTTCTTTAGCACTCACCACACTGCGCCATACTACTTATTTAATGTCTTCCCAGTCCCCACCTAAATGTCCTTGAGGAAGGGAACATCATTTTAATTTTGTTTCCCTCCTTCCTAGTATAGTGTCCTACATATAGTAGATCCTTAGTAAATATCTATTGATCGCTGTCTATTTTTTTTTAATTTTAATTTTTTTAACGTTCATTCATTTTTGAGAGACGGAGAGAGAGCAGGGGAGGGGCAGAGAAAGAGAGGGAGACACAGAATCTGAATCAGGCTCCAGGCTTTAAGCTGTCAACACAGACACGGGGCTCAAACCCACAAACCGCAAGATCATGACCTGAGCCAAAGTTGGACACTTAACCAACTGAGCCACCCAGGTGCCCCAATTTTTTTTTTTTAATTTTAAACTCTAATTGGCTTTATTAAATGATTCACGAATTGGGCAGCATTCCATCTAGCAAATAGAGGGACACTCCTGTCAGTTAATTTTTTTTTTATGTTTATTTATTTTGAGGGAAAGAGAGAATCCCAAGAAGGCTCTGCACTCTCAATGCAGAGTCAGACATGGGGCTCAAACCCAGGAACTATGAGATCATACCTGAGCTGAAATCAAGAATCAGACACTTGGGGCGCCTGGGTGGCTCAGTCAGCTAAGCATTCGACTTCGGCTCAGGTCATGATCTCATGGTTTGTGAGTTCGAGCCCCACTTCAGGCTCTGTGCTGATAGCACTGAGCCTGGAACCCACATCAAGTTCTGTGTCTCCCTCTCTCTGCCCCTCTCCTGTTCGTTCTCTCTCTCTCTCTCAAATATAAACAAACATTTAAAAAAAAAAAAGAATCAGACACTTAACTGAGCCACCCAGGCACCCCCTGTTGGTTAATTCTTTAGAAAATAGAAAATATAGTGGGGCGCCTGGGTGGTGGCTCAATCGCTTAAGCATCTGACTTCAGCTCAAGTCATGATCTCACAGGTGATGAGTTCGAGCCCCCATCAGACTCTGTGCTGACAGCTCAGAGCCTGGAGCCAGCTTCAGATTCTATGTTTCCCTGTCTCTCTGCCCCTCCCCTGCTCGTGCTTCTGTCTCTCTCTGTCTTAAAAATAAATAAACATTAATAAACATTAAAAAAAGAAAATAGAAAATATATTCTATTTAATAATTATTTTGAAATAATCTTAACATGTGGACTGTTTATGAAATTAAATGTCATTTGAAAAATATTCCTTTATTCAGTGAATATTTGTTTGTCTATAAATAAGTGTGGATCTATAGACATTCTAAGATATGGCCCCTGTGTTCAAAATTCTCACAATGAGAGCAGATAACAGGGAAGCATGCCTTTATCAAAGTGCTTGTAATATATCATTTGCTATTAAAGACTTCGTCGGAGTTGTTGACAGAATAACAAAATGTTTAAACACTATAACCTTTGAATGTTTTCTCTGAAAGTGTTATTGATGGTGATACTAAAATCTGGATTCTAAAATGTGCAAGAAGAACCAAATTCCTGTTGGAATCTAAGTTTGTGGTTTCTTTTTTCTTTATTAGACGCTTTTCCTTCCGCCCAGAACCAGATCCTTATTGTCAAGCTAAATACACTTTCTGTCCAACCGGCTCACCTATCCCAATTATGAAAGATGATGATGTCATTGAAGTCTTTCGGTTACAAGCCCCAGTATGGGAATTTAAATATGGGAATCTCCTGGGACACCTGGTAAGGCTGCATCTTGATCTTGTAACTTTGGTTAATTAAATTAATAATTGCTGTTCAAAGGGCTGATTTTAGATCATGTATAATTGCAGTTCCTCTTGGCATATTTAAAATGAGTAGTCAAAAAATATTATCATGTTTTGTGATTCTGACAGTAACAAATGCAGTTGCTTTAATCCCTTTTTAATAATCTGAATCCATACCCAACTCCTGTACCTAGCTCCTGGCAAGTAAGAAAGCAGGAGGCCCAGCGGAACGGGCAAGGCAGGCAGGAGACACTTCATTTCCAGTCCCTGCTATACACATTTTCCTAGCTTAGCTCACCAGTTGAGACTCTGTCACCCTGTGAAGCGTGTAGACTTCCTGAGCCTGTGGCATGGAGCTTCTCCAACCCATTTTAAAGTGGAAAGAAATTAAGAGTGTGTCCATATAGCATATCTGAGATAAGCAGCGATGGTCAAACCCAGAGTGGAAGAGGGCCTGGAATTGGAGGAGCCACAGAGTGGACACAAGAATAGCAACATGGAAGAGGAACAGCTGAGTCGTTCTACTTGATACACAGTTGTGACATATTACGTTTTCTCCCATCTGGCTCCTGGACCAGTGGTTACTTCACAGATGCTTTCATACATGTATGGTCTTTACACAGAAAATTATGCATGATGCCATTGGATTCAAGAGTACTTTAACTGGCCAGAACTACACAATGGAATGGTACGAACTTTTCCAACTTGGAAATTGCACATTTCCCCATCTCCGACCTGAAATGAATGCCCCTTTCTGGTGTAATCAAGGAGCTGCATGCTTTTTTGAAGGAATTGATGATATTCACTGGAAGGCAAATGGGACATTAGTTCAAGTAGCAACTATACCAGGTAAGTTTCAAAAACACGGCATTTGTTTGATGATTACATCGATATCCAAATGAAAAAAATTGCTTTCCTTGAGGCATTTCAGTCATGTTCTACTCTTTAGAGGTCAGTTTACAAAATGTACTTCTGGAAGCAGTAAGGTTTGATCCAAACTATTACTCATGCAAAACGTTACCTTTAGTTTTCTTTTTTAATGTTTATTTATTTTTGAGAGAGAGAGAGCGTGAGAAGGGGAGGGGCAGAGAGAGAGGGAGATACAGAATCTGAAGCAGTCTCCAGGCTCTGAACTGTCAACAGAGCCCGATGTGGGGCTTGAACTCACAGACTGCAAGATCATGATCTGAGCTGAAGTCGGATGCTCAACTGACTGAGCCACCCAGGCTCCCTGCAAAACGTCACCTTTAGGTGATGAGTAGTGTATCTCCTCTATTCCATAGTAAAAAATGAAATGGTAAAATGTTTTCTGCAATTGAATTGGACTTTCTAAATAAACATGTGGAAGAAAATCCACAAAATGCCTGTGAAAATATTTGATCAAAGGACCTGTTAAATGTATCTGGAAAAAGACTTTGAGTGATGAAAAATGTTTTTATGTCAAGAAATAGTAACAGCTACCATTCATGGGGACTTACTCTGGGTCCAGCAGTGTTCCGAGTGCTTTACCTATATCATGTCATTTATCATCACAACAACCCCCTGAGATAGTTACTGTTATTTTCCTCATTTTACAGATGGCTAAAGTGAGGCACAAAGTGGTTAAAATCACACAACCAAGAAGTAGGTAGGACCCTAACTCTGGCAGTGAAGCTTTATTGGCCATTTTCTTAACTACTTCTCTACATTGCTTCCCAAAACACATACAATCTTAGCATTTGAGGCTCCTTGAGCAATCAAAATACTTTATCTTTGAGATTTTCTGTTCTTTTGGATGTATTGGAAAGTTGCTGAAACACTTAGAATTTTGCTGCATGTGTTGCATTGTTGGTTAATGCTGAAGAAAGGAGTTCAGAACTTTTATCAGAAACTGGTATGTGACCTTGGGTCATATTTTTACTTTGACTCATTATGTCATGTGTAGAACGGGGATGAGACTGCCATTGCATTCTGGAGGTAGGGAGCTTGCCCATATGATTTAGAGAGCTCTGCATTATAATTGTTGTTCTCCAAGAAAGTGGAAATACCTGAAATGAAAGCACTGTTTGTGATAAAAATTATTCAGTGAGCCATAGACCTTGAGGAAGTTATCAAGCTTTCCACTTGTATAGCCCTTTACAAGGCATTTTGGAGCATGTTATCTCACAGCTCAGTGGGGAGGAGAAAACACTCTTCTTCCTTTTAAAAGTAAGGATTTGAGGGTCAGCCAGGTAGCATGACTTGCCAGTCACAGATCTGGATGTAGAACCAGGAATAGAATTGTGTCTTAAATGTAATCTGGGGATCTTTTAACTCTACACCATGCTGTTTTCTAATCTTCCTTCCTTCTTTCTAATTAATATGCCCCAAACCATCCCAAGCAATATCAAAGCCCATTCTAACAGTGCTCAGTGTGATACTTTTTTTTTTCATCCCAGGCCAGTTCACATTGCTCTTTTCTCCTTGTCCACCTATTTCATTATCTGATAACTCTTCCTTCTGACATCAGTATATGATATGAACAAGTGATCACTATTTCATGTAAAATAGTACTAATATGCTAGTACTTAAATCTTTCAAGTTTTCCGTCTGCTTTGTGATTAATCGTGTTCATTGACATTTTCTCATGTTACAGAATAGTGTTTTGAAGTATTCTCTCTTAATTACAGCAGTAACTTTTTAAGGTTGAAGAACACTAAGAACAGTATACCCAGTTCTAAGAAAACAAGCTTTAAGGGCGCCTGGGTGGCTCCATCTGTTAAGCGACTGACTTCAGCTCAGGTCACGATCTTGTGGTTCGAGCCCCACATCGGGCTCTGTGCTGACAGCTCAGATCCTGGAGCCTGCTTTGGGTTCTGGTCTCCCTCTCTCCCTCTTTCTCTGCCCCTCAACTGCTCATGCTGTCTCTTTTTCTCAAAAATAAATAAACAACAACAAAAAGAAAACAAGCTTTATATTATTCCATAGTTTTAATTCTAAAAAATTGATAAAGGCAGCCGCTGTATTCATTTTATAGGACATGAAATATTGATTTCATGGACTCAAGTTGGAGCACTTAAGAAAGGTTCACATATATGGTGACAAATGGAAATGCTGTAGTGAAGCTTTATTAGGCACTGTAAATGCCCAGATGAGGTTGTAACCACGCAAAGTATGGTGTTTTGTTAACATTTGGAGAGATTCCTTTGGTCGGGTACAAGGTCGTAGGAGAGCGTGAGCTGTTCCGGAGTCTGTAATAGGCCACGAACGTGGCCGAAAACATTTCCAGTTTAGTTGATTCATTGGAAGAATTTGTATGGTTAGTGGGAAGGTTGTGAGCAGAATCCGAACAGTTACAAGTACAAAAAGAAAAAGGAAATACCAGGTATTCAGGGTGGACAGGGTATGGTACTTTCTCTTGTAACATTAGTAGGCCAGCCTTCTAAAGTAGCTGTTCCTCTGGCTGCGTTCGTACTGTACACACGCAATGCTTTGTGACAGAAAAGCTCTGCATTTCACCCTCCTCCATTCTTACACTGCCTTTGCCCCACTCACTTTTCCCTCTATCCACAATTTTTCCTTGTTTTCTTTCTTTACCTTTGAATCCAAGATTTGTTGGGTGGGGTAAAGAGGGCTGCTGCATGTGTATGATTTATAGCTTAAATGATTACAGAATTGGTATGTAAGACTTGATACCCCTATTATATCTAAGGTTTACAATTCAGAAATACCTTGTGCTTTGAAAAATGGAATGAAAATTGGCTAAGCTTGGATTCCTATTGTGAGTACAGGTTTGGAACTGATATTACAAATAATTTAATAATTTAATTATAATATTATTTATTCATGACCTTAATCAGGTTAGAACATTTGACATAAGACTAATGATTGGCTTTGATGTTCACCTAGGAAATTTTTTTTTTTTTTTAACTAGGAAACACATTTAACAAGATGGCAAAGTGGGTAAAATGGGACAATGAAACAGGGATTTATTATGAGACATGGACCGTCCAGGCCAGCCCAGAAAAGGGGGCGGAGACATGGTTTGAATCCTACGACTGTTCCAAATTTGTGTTAAGGACATATAACAAGTTGGCTGAACTTGGAGCAGAGTTCAAGAAGATAAAAACCAACTACACAAGAATATTTCTTTACAGTGGAGAGCCTACTTATTTGGGAAATGAAACGTCTATTTTTGGGCCAACAGGAAATCAGACTCTTGCTTTAGCCGTAAAAAGGTTTTATTACCCCTTCAAACCATATTCATCAACTAAAGAATTTCTGTTCAGTTTCTTGCAAATTTTTGATGCAGTGATTATACACAGACAGTTCTATTTGTTTTATAATTTTGAATATTGGTTTTTACCTATGAAATTCCCTTTTATTAAAATAACATATGAAGAAATCCCTTTACCTAACAGAAACAGCACACTCTCTGGTTTATAAAATTTTAATTCTTCTGCTTTTTTTTTTTTTTTTCTCCTGTCACCAGCATATATGTTTTTCAGGTAGTGGTTTTACATTCATGGATTTTCTTAGGCCCTTCTTCCTTGGAGCAGAAGGGTAGAATGTACTTGGGCAGAACTGCAGCATATCATCTCAGGACCTTTTTTGGAGAGGAGCTGAAACTCTCATTGCATTAGCCTAAGTGAGCCCATTAGGTGATCTTGATTTCAAACTCCAAGCCTTTGTTAAAATGAATTACAGTTCATATCAGATACATAGGATCTTTGGACCCCATATTTTTTAATTGTGAATATGGTGTGCCCAGATTTAAAAATACCCTCAGTGACATTTTCATGGTGGGGGCTACTTTTCTCTGGTACAATTACACTTTTTCATTTAAGTACTTTTTGATGGTTTAGACTGACTTTGCAACTTTTGTAACTTTGGGGACCAGGTCTAGTAGTTTGATTTTGTTCTTTTACTTAAAGACTAATTTGGATACCATGGCTGGAGTGGTTTTGCTTCCAGATGTGGTAAAAAGTGTTAAAGAGCACAAGTTCCTAGCTAGCATTTTAGAACTAGCCAGTAACTGGCATTTTGTGATGTAGGCAGCTTAGCATTTCTGAACCTTAGCATCCTTATCTCTAAGAGGAGTCATCCGTCAGGATTGTTGCAAAAATTGAAGCCATGTATGTTTGGCATAGGAAAGTTACAGAAAATGGTAGCTACAATGATGAATCAAAGAACAAACTGCCGTCCTTGATCTGGCCATAATGTAGTTTACATGCCAACCTTTCCTGGATTTTATAGTAATAATCTAAAGTTTGAGCTGACAGCTTTAATGCTTCTGCAGTTGTTTAAGCACATTGGGACATGGAAGTACCTGACTGCAGACACGTCTGGGTGAATAGGCACCATATGACTCCTTTACTGCTTCATGTAGTCCTTCCACCCTAGTAGAGGTGCCAGCTCAGTAGGAGGGTACACTTCTCAGGGGACAGGTCTTTGTCAAGGGTCTCCAAGTAGCTGTGCTTCCATTTAGGGCCATCAAACAAGGTTTCAGGGTCCTTTAAATGCCTAATGACCAACTGAACACTATCTATTCATGGAAAAAAGGCCAGTCAGTAAGATGATGAAGCAGAGACCATCTGTTTAATATGTAAACTATGTTGTTCAGTTTCTACCAACATTTGAGTGTCTCCTGAGAGGTTAGTACATTCAGTTCTCCTACAAAGCCTAAACACAGGTACTATTTACCTGATCAAATGAGTAAATTGGGGCTTAGAAAGTCTAAATGACCTTTCCAGGGCTACCCTGCTATTGGTAATGGAGCCACATCTTGAACCAGTTCTGACTGGATGGGATACATGATCAAGCAAGGTTTCATTGTCAGAGTGTAGTCCTCAGATCCATGCCTGTACCATAAGTTACTAACACCGCAGGTTACTGGTCAAGCACAGATACTGGTGGGAAACTTCTTTTAAAGTAATTTTGTTTTTGTTGAATCTAATAAAAAAATGGGGCTTGTATTTTTGTATGTGTTTTTATTTCATTTGTCAAGGACTTCACTTTTATTGTCTTTTTCAAAACTATAGGCACTGCCACAGTCTGAAAATAAAAAGCCAGGCCTTTACCACAAGATAGCTTGAGAAGCACTGGGTTATCCTGCCTACTGCACAGAGGGCAAAGCCAGGCTGAAATACATAAGGAGAACTTTACTTCACTGCCTCCCATTTAGCCTTTGTATTCCTGTCAATAGTGTAAACACTAATTAATTTTGCCTCTTTAACTTGCTGGTTGTCTTCAGAATGTCACAAACTTGGATCTTTGCGTTATCACCACCTAGTGGCTAAAATCAGGCAATGCCAACTTCTCCTGGATTCTTAAAATTGATCTGGGAAAACAGAATTTTGGATTTTCTAGAACTGCATTGGGGTAACATGCAAGAACTCTTGTGCCACATCTGTGTTAACTGTAAAGCACAGAATCTGGTTCTGTAGCAAAGACAAATGAGGACACCTGGATGTGGAGCCTGAATTTTAAAGCAAGATTCTAAGCAGTTAACATTTAAAAAGTAGTAAAGATTTTTCAGTTCCTATGAATATTAACAAATGAAGAAATTTTGTGAAAGTAATAGACTCAGGTGACTATAAAATAGAACAAAATTCATATTGAGTACTTAAGAGTTTATCAAACTTGTCAACTGTACTTAAAAGGTGAAGTAGGGCTTTTGGAGTAGAGATGATTCAAGAACATGCTTTCAAAATGGTAATTGAGAAGCCAAAATATGGCCAGGCAGGAATTTGCCAATTCTACTGTATAACTTAAATGTGATTTATATTTTTCTGTTATAAATGTATAAAATTTACTCTCTAAGAAACCATTGTGTTGGAAGTTTGAATTAGGGCTTTATTTATTTTTTTATTTTTTTTAACATTTATTTATTTTTGAGACAGAGACAGAGCAAGAACGGGGGAGGGTCAGAGAGAGAGGGAGACCCAGAATCTGAAACAGGCTCCAGGCTCTGAGCTGGCAGCACAGAGCCCAACGCGGGGCTCGAACCCACGGACCACAAGATCATGAACTGAGCTGAAGTCAGGGGCTTAACCAACTGAGCCACCCAGGCGCCCCTTGAATTAGGGCTTTAAATATGTCCTCACTTACTAATTCTGGCTAGTATTAAGTAGACCCATAAAGTGTCATCAAATATATTTTAATATCCACATACAGGAAAATGGTCCAAAGGTTAAAACTACTAAACATTAAGTATTTGTAACTTTCAATATTGGCTCCTTTGAAATCAGAAAAAAAAAAAGTCTTAGTAAACTTCAGTTTTATAATCTGAGACTTCAGTTCCTTTAAGATGACTATTTTTTTAAATAACTTGGTATGTTATACAAAGAACAATGTTCCAAAACTACCACACATCTTTTCCCCTGTTCAGAGTCAAAGGCAAATGGGCTGGCCCAAGTTTGTTTCCAGCATCTGCCTATTTACCCTTCATTGTCCAAATAGTTTCCTGTGCTCTCAAACTTTCCTATCTACATTTTCTTTCCCCTACTTAAAACAAGATAGGCTATTACCCTTATATTCTTTTACTTGACTGATTATTCTAAGGATAAGCTTTTAGTTCACTTTTGGAGTAAAGGGCTTTGTGTCCATTTTATATGCCCTAAGATATATCCTTATGTTTAAATTTTTTTTTTTAATGTTTATTTATTTTTGAGACAGAGAGAGAGACAGAGTATGAACGGAGGAGGGTCAGAGAGAGAGGGAGACACAGAATCTGAAACAGGCTCCAGTCTCTGAGCTGTCAGCACAGAGCCCGACGCGGGGCTCGAACTCGCCGCGAGATCATGACCTGAGCCGAAGTCGGACACTCAACCAACTGAGCCACTCAGGCGCCCCTGTCCTTACGTTTAAAGTAAAGTTGGTGGGGCGCCTGGGTGGCGCAGTCGGTTAAGCGTCCGACTTCAGCCAGGTCACGATCTCGCGGTCCGTGAGTTCGAGCCTCGCGTCAGGCTCTGGGCTGATGGCTCAGAGCCTGGAGCCTGTTTCCGATTCTGTGTCTCCCTCTCTCTCTGCCCCTCCCCCGTTCATACTCTGTCTCTCTCTGTCCCAAAAATAAACGTTGAAAAAAAAAAAAAATTTAAAGTAAAGTTGGGTGTCAGGAAGCAGGTAAGGTTTTTCTGGCTGCTTGATAACTTTAGAACCACAGATAAACTGAAGCTGGAGTCCGCAAAGATTGTTCCCAGCTACGTATGGGGTAGGGGTGACTTACAGCTTCTTACAAGACCTAGGTCACAGGGCACCTGGGTGGCTCAATTGGTTGGATGTCCGACTTCGGCTCAGGTCATGATCTCACCCTTCATGGGTTCGAGCCCCACACCAGGCTCTGTGCTGACAGCTCAGAGCCTGGAACCTGCCTCAGATTCTGTGTCTCCCTCTCTTTCTGCCCCTCCCCGCTCGTACTCTGTGCCTCTCCCTCTCTCAAAAATAAATAAAAACTTTAAAAAAAAAAAAAAAAAAAAAGACCTAGTTCAGGCCTAAGCCTTGTTCACATCAACCCCTCCCATCTATCCTAAGCTTTTCCATAAATATAAAAAGTTATTTTTGAATGCAATAAATTGATTAATCTTTAGTCATGCCTTTTTTTTTCCTGATAGTATTGTTAAAATAGCCCAGATTACCAAGAGAAATTGAAGTTATCTTCTGGAAGCTGTTAAGACAGGAAATGAAAATAATTTCAATAGTTTAAGAACTAGTCTGATTGTAGGAATTTATATAAAACATTTCTCTGAAAAGGATACCTGGGTTCAAAGGACTTTGACTAAGAATTCTATTTCAAAATCTGTTTTATAAATTCTTATTCTAAAACCAAAGAGCCTATTCTTTTTAATTTAACCATTTTCTGTATAAAATGTGAAAAATAAATTTACATTTCATGGCCAATTTTTATTTCCTATCACTTTAATCATCAGAACTTATTTCTAAGAATAGATTTCATTTACCTTATCTTACATCTTTGTAACAGTCATCCTACCATAAACTTATTCAAAATTAAACATTGTATTCATCAAATATAAATTTGAAACTAAACCCATAAATCTGTAAGTTTATCTTGTAAAACCAAATATGTATGTTAGTGTCATTTTTAAAAACTATTAATAATACAACAGCATTAGTAACTATCTTTATTCTCAAATTGATAAAAGCATTTAACATATATACTTTACAGTATAAACAAAGTAAGTGCTATGCATTTTGCTTATAAAGTGACTTAAAGTATTTCAAGCATTATATAATTCAATTTGTACAAAAAAGTAAATTTCCGAATAAAGCTTTGGTTAGTAGAACTGATTATGCACTGTCAAATCCATTTTCCAAAGTTGTTCAAGGGAAAAAAGGCTTCATCCACTATCACATGTATTTCTTGTACAAAGCTTTTTAACTATTTAGTAAGGGGAAAATATTACAATAATTGCTTTTAATTTCCCAGTCTGGATCAGCCTTTTTTCTTCTCATTTACATGTGGCCGGAACACCATGACTTTTGAAAAGTATAAATTAGGTACAAAATCACCTTTTACTTTTTTCTTAGGAAGGTGATCTATTTAAAAAATAGATTCGATCTGTAAGACTGTTAGCTTCCATTATTACCAAGATGCTTTCTAAAAGTTTCAAGCATTACTATATTATTCCATTGGGGATAAATCACTTCTAATTTCCCTTAGGAAGGTAATATCTACTAGCACTAGTGCTCAGAATCAAAGCTTATATAATATCTAAAAACAAAAACAAAACTAAATGTAGCCCCAAACTTAATATTCTTATAGCAACGTATGTTTTACCATTATTCATATGAAAGTAATAAAAATGCTACCTAACTTAAATAATATAAAATAGCGTTGTAACCAAATTAACAATCACAAAACTGCAGACATTTTTCTATTAAAATTTTCCAGTCCACTGAGCAATATTTACTCAAAAATATGATTATGAACTTAAATATATCCTCTTTTAAGTTCACTTGTTTATACAGAACAAGTGGTCCTCCTTTTATGATTTTTGAAAATTCTACTTACGTAACTATTTAATTCCAAAATGGAAAATGAACCATCACTAAAATTCACTGGAGAATATTCTTTCATGGAAATAATTTATAAACATTTTAAAGTTCTACCTTTAATTATTTCAGTTTGGCTTTTTTAAATAGATAAGCTTTTCATTTCAATTATTGTATAATACTTCAAACCTAGCTTAAACAAAGATAAACAAAACCAAGGAGAACTGGCAAAGCATTCCTTGCTTTACATAGGATGCCTCAAAGTGTCACATACATAGTAACATATCACAGAAGAGAATTTATATGGTTTAGCAGATTATAGAGCAAACCTGAAAGTTTATACAAAACTAAACACTGCCTCGCTTCTATTCTGTTTATTTTCTTTTAATTTGATCTTGGCTCTGTTTATTTTCTGTCTATAATAACCATTGTGTGACACATACCAGTTTTCTAAGAAATCCAATTACTTATACATACCTCTTCAAACAGCTCTGTAACATATTTGAGAACATTCAACCAATCTCTTTCATTCAATATGATACAGCCTACATTTTTCTCACAAAATGCTCACTGTCCTGAGCTATATTAAACACCTTATAACAGGTGTATGTATAACTGAAGACCCTAAAATGTCAAGTTTACATTTAAAAAAAAATGCATAGAGAACATAACATTTGGAAAACTTCTTAGTACTCACTTCTCGGATATTATATAGGTGTTGTTTCTTTCAGACTGTAAAATGTTTCATCTTTATAACTGACTTACTTTCAGATCTGAACCACAGTTTAAAAAATTTTTCTGAGATTTGACTGCTGTTAGGCTAAAGAAACAGATGAAGTTTTCTGACCAAAACTGGTCCATGGGTCTTCCAATAAACAATCCTTATATATTCAATGCAGATATCAAATTTCCATGCCACAAAATAGAATTACATCAGAACTACAAGAAATAAACTCTTATCATAATACAATATTCTTAACGTAAAGGTGTTATTCATCATGCCCTACATCATTCAGTCTTTACCAAGTGGGCATCATGTCTGGAAACCACACCCTACCAAGATGCTTGGACACCTCCCAATGGATTTGCTCCAGGCTATATTTTTGGTCAGGAATTAATACTTCTTCCATAATGGATAACTGAGACAGGCGGCCACCACACATCTTCACAAACTCAACAAAGGCACTACATGAGACTTCACATTCCCCTAGTCCAATAGCTGACAAATTTTTACAACGTTCTGCAATGCGAATTAACTCTTCATCAAGTGGCCGTAAGCCATTAGCACATACTACTAGTTCAACTAGTCTAGGGCATGTCATTCCCACACGGCCAAGCACATCTTTGCTTACTGATCTCCCAAAGTAAAGATGGGTGGCAGGTATTTCATACCGAAAGAATGGATCAAATTCCTCTTCATATAAAAAAAAATACATCACTAAGTTCACTTTTGGTGAATGTCTGATGAAAGCATCCCAGCTGCTTTTCTGAATAGTATGGAAGTGTGTCTGTCCAGGATTCTCACTGACTACATCAATGCGCAAATGTTCTAATCGAACGTGTTTTTCAGAAGATAAAGCCAGCAGCAATTCATCACTTAACAAGTGGTAATTCAGGGCCAGTTCACGTAAGCCGTGACATTGATCAGCCACACAAAGGATACCTAGGAAGAAATAGTGTCTAATTATTTACAAATTTTTGTACGAGTTCATCACCTGTTCAAAAAATTTAATCAAATGCATGTCTCAAAATTTTACCATATTTCCCTATCATAAAGCTATACAATTTAAAATTTAGTTATATGGTTGAACTAGCAGAAAGTCACATTTAAAAACCTACTGCTAAATCTGTCTATAAGAAAATGAGACTAATTCTAAACCTGATACCATAAAAAGAAATAAAGCTCACTTATAAACTTACAACAATTATAAATTTGTTTTACAGTTTATTTATTTAGAGAGAGAGAGAGAGTGCGAGTAGGGGAGGGGCAGAGAGAGAGAGGGCGAAAGAGAATCCCAAGGAGGCTCCAGATGCCAGTGCTGAGCCCAATGCAGGGCTCGAATCATGAAATTGTATGACCATGACCTGAGCCGAAACCAAGAGTCAGACGCTTAACCAACTGAGCCACCCAGGTGTTCCAACAATTATAAATTATTAATAAATACAGACGCCTTAACAACACAGGGGTTAGGGGCACTGACTCCTGTATAGTTGAAAATCTATGTATAACTTTTGACTCCTCACTTAATTACTAATAGCCTAGTGTTAGCCAGATGCCTTACTGATAACATAAACAGTCAATATATATTTACTTATATTCTTACAACATTCTTACAATAAGAATACTACATTCTTACAACAAAATTAGAGAAAAGAAAATCATAAAAGGAAATATATTTACAGTATAATATTGTATTTACTGAAAAAAATCCACAGGTATATGGACCCACAGTTCAAACCCATGTTGTTCAAGGATTAGCTACATGTACCATAACTAACGTTTACCCCAGTAATGCATGGACGGTGTTATATTTTTTTTAAAAACTGATTACAAACACCAAACCTTTAGGTTAAGCAAGAAAAATTACATGATCACCACTACAGAGGCCAAAAGACATTTTTGGAAATTAAAAATTTAATTCTAATTAAAAAGAAAAAAACAGTAAAGCCACATAAAAGAATCTATGTAACTAAATAAAACATTTGAAAGGTTGTTAAAAAAGATTTCTATCGGGGGTCCTGGGTGGCTCAGTCAGTTAAGCGTCCGACTTCGGCTCAGGTCATGATCTCGCGGTTCGTGAGTTCAAGCCCCGCGTCGGGCTCTGTGCTAACAGCTCAGAGCCTGGAGCCTGTTTCAGATTCTGTGCCTCCTGCTCTCTCTCTGACCCTCCCCTGTTCATGCTCTGTCTCTCTCTGTCTCAAAAATAAACGTTAAAAAAAAAAAAAAGATTTCTATCAAGGGAGCAAAATTTTTTTAACAGCTTATTAGTGTCTAATAAACTCAACAAATTTCTCAGAAAAAAATACCAAGATACCACTAGATAAATGAGTCAAAGGTAACCAATTCACATTAATGGAAATAGTAATTATAACTAACAAATTCTTAACATATCCAGAAAGCAGTTCCATAAATGGTCCCTATACTTAGCATGCTATGCTTCAAACCCCTATCAAGCAGATCTTACCAAAGGTCAGCATCTGATTTCTGAGATGGCCTAATACTAAAATTCTACCCCAGACAGCCTATAGTACTTGATAAATGACCCATTCAAACCATTTCTTTCTGGTGTTTAGAAACAAGGATAGGAACAAAACACACATCATATTATCTATTATTTATTGTACAGTATGATATGTCAGGTACTAAATATACTCAAAAATCTAGAAAAATAAATTATTTCTATTTTGAAGTTGATGCAACTAAAGACAAACACAAACTGAGTGACTCTTAAGTTCATGTGCTTAACTACTGCTTGAGAAGTGACAAGACAGAGGCACCAATAAGCCAAAGCTTAAAAGCAGTGGGAGGAGAATATAGGCAACAGAATCAGTAAAGAGGTAAACTGAATCACCAGTGTAAGAGTCACCAAAAGACATCTGTGCTTTTCTATTCAGCCACTACAAAGTTTCTGTTCTCTACAAGATTTCTGTGTACTTTGAAATAAACCTTCATAACCTGAGCACTTCTGTTCTTTGCAATCTTATAAAGCTTGATATAAAAAGAAAATAAATACACAGGGAATGGAAACCAAAGATGCAAATAAAAGAAACTGAGATATCATTTAGTAACTATTAAAGCAGTTGTGGCAGGCATAATTCTAAAAGTCCAAGTCCCCAAGATTCTACAACCTAATCCCCAGCACCTGTAATGTGAGGAGATACCACTCCCATGATTATAATATATAGCACAGTTGGCTTTAAAACAAGATTGTCCAGGCAGTTCTAATCTAATCACATGAGCCCTTTAAAAGCTGAGTTTTCTTTGGCCAGTTTCAGAAAAGAAGTCAGACTCACAGCTTCCCTGGCTAAGCAGAGAAGCTAGCTAAGCAATGGCTATATCTGTAACCTACAGAGCTGTGACACTACCAAATGAGTGCTGGTTTAACGTGCTAAATTTGTAGTTGTTGGTTATGCAGCAATAGGAAACTTAATTAAACAGTTACTATATAATTCAGCAATTCCACTCCTAGGTATATTCCAAAAGATTTTTGGATCCAAAAGATTTCCAATTCCAAAAGAAATTACACCATTTATCTACACAGAATCTTACACAGGAGTTTTCATAGCAGCATCATTCATAACAGTCAAAAGGTGGAAACAATGCAAATATCCATCAAATGATCAATAGATAAATGTGGTACAAATCCATACAATGGAATACTATTTGGCAATAAAAAGAAATGAAACACTGATACATGCTAAAAAGTGTATAGAAATTCATTGTTGGTACTATTGTAAATTCACACAACTCATTTAGAAGAAAATACAGCAAAAAGCTGTATATAAAAAAGATCTGGACCCTCAGATCTACTTCTTCCACTTTACCATCTGTCCTATGGAAGAAACTGGTAGAAGCAAACTGCTTCGTGCCAAAATGGTTCATTTTTTAAATCACAGCAAAAATGTAGAAACAAGTATCCAACCTTAAAAGAATTATAAGACAAATGTTGGCTTACCAACAACATAGAACACTAAGTAACTAAATGTTCATTAGGTCAACTAATAATGAGTGTCAAGCACTGGTGCTAAGATGGTAAAGATGCAACATGAACAAGACATCCTTATCATAATAGCAGGCAGCAGAGAATTAAACAAGAATGCTCTGGGTGTCCTAGCAAGGGGATCAGGGAAGATTTCCCAGAACTAACACAGTGAGACATAAAGGATTAGAAGGATCAAGCTAGGGCAAAAGATAGGGGAGAAGGAAAGTGAACTTTATTTCCTGTGTGAACACCCACACATGGAAGAAACACAAGCATTCCAAGAACTGAAGCATTCCAAGCCTTCAGGTCAACATACAGTATGCAAGTAAGGTAACATCTTAAAGGATGAAGCCCCATAGAGAGGCAAGGGCTAGATCATATGGGACCTTGTCAGCCTCAGTAAGGAGTTTGGATCTTATCTAAAGCATAGTGAGAACATTTGAAGAAAACTGGAGAAAAATATCTGATTTATATTTTAGAAAGATTACTCTGTAGCATAGAAATCACATTAGAGAAGAATAAGCTGCAAGTTAGGAAATCAGTGTAAGAGGGTACTGCACAAAGATTACAGAGACCTGTACTACAGGAGTAAGAGTGGAGATGAAGAAGGCAGAGTGTCTTAGTTCAAGTTGCTTAACAGAATACCACAGACAGGGTGGCTTAAGCAATAAACATTTACTCTTCACAGTTCTAGAGCCTGGAAGTCCAATCTGGATGGTCAGGTTCTGATGAGGACCACAACTCTTCCTGGCTTGCGGATAGCCACCTTCTTGCTGTATCTTCACATGGTGAAAAAGAGATCATCTCTCTCCTGCCTCTTCTTATAAGGGCACTAATGCCATTTATGAGACCTCTACCCTCATGACCTAACTATCTCCCAACCGAACTCCAAATACTACCACACTGCAGCTTAGAGCTTTAGCAATATGAATAGAAGGGGATCAGAATAAATCATCAGTCCACAGTGTAGACTCAAGGCCTATTTCAATGATGGAATCACCCAGACCTTGGTGACTGAAAGGATGTAGAAAGTAAGGGTAGGAAGAATCAAGGATGTCTGTCAGGTCCCTGACAACCAGATGGATGGAGCCATTTACTGAGATAGCACAAAGGAAAAAGCAAGAGATTTAGACAGGGGGAGAAGAAAGTTCATTCATCTGAAGCACCAGTGAGACATTCTAGAGGAACTGGGCCACTGGCAGCTCAACACATAGTTCTGGAGTTCCAGAGACACTGTAAGTGGGAAGTATTAACATACAGAATGTAACTGACACAACAGATGATGACGACAGCCCAGAGTTTACATAGTAAAACAAAAAAGGACTCAACACAGAACACAGTGAAACACCAAAATTTAAGGAATGAAAAGAGAAATCGGCAAAGAAATGGTAGGAACAACACAGAAGAAGGAAAACGACATAATATGGTATCAGAGTCAACAGTCACTAGCGTTGAATGGTGCCTAAACATCAAGCAGTAGACAATTGTAAGGACTATATAAAATAGGAGAAAAGTTTGATAAAATATTCAGTGACTAAAGAACAGAAAAAAATCCTTGATTTCAACTTAGAAAAAGAAATAGTTTTGCATAGTCCCAATATGCAAAATATGGATAGAAAGTAAATATGCAAATATATTAAATTTTAAATTATAATCGTCTAAGGTTATACTCTTAAATTTAAAAGTATTTCAGGTGCACAACTTGCCCAAAAGCCATGAGGTAAGACCAAGCAAGTTTATACTACCCTCTCAGAATTGATGTGTATATTTAATAAAAGTAAATGAACATGAGATGTACCAGGATAAAAAGAATAATGAACTCATAGTCTCACTGAGAACCCAGAGACCCAAAAGCTCTCATAGAGTGTGGGAAGTGCTAAAGTTACATTCAGAGTGCTATGGAAACAACACATGGTGGTTCTAAACCAGAGAGGAGAAAATAAGAACAAAACCAGATCATCTGAGTTGAATTCTGAAGGCTGGCCTGGACTTGGCTAGATGAAGAAGTGGGAGGAAAAAATATATTCCACAAGTACAGTGTACTAACCACACACACACAGGTACAAAGAACCTTAGTTATTATAGGACTCAAGTAAAAGCTACACATGAATGAGTAGCAAACAAGATTAAAGAGATAGGTGGAGGCGAGGATACAAAGGACCTTGTACAGTATGAAGCTACAAGGTATGGACCTCACTCCCATAGCAACCTATACAGTAGATAGAAAATGTGACCAAGGTCATGTAAGAAGTAACTGCCAAAAGTCCATTCTTCTTAAGTTCCAGACTGTTTAGATTATCACCTTCAGTAAAAATCTAGAAGTGGCAGAAGCAGCTAGGGAAATACTGCAATAGACTAGCCATTCCTGTCACCAAGACCCTCCCTGTAGGAGACAGAGAACACTAAGAAATCTCCATCCAAGAAGAAATCACTTTCTTGGGGGAAGTCCGGGCTTTAGTCATGGCAAGAAGGTAGGAAGTATTTTGTAAAGATATCAAGGATTTAACACTGTCTTTTAAAAATGGGTTTCCCAAGTAACACAGCCAAAAGATTGGGAGGGATGTCAACAGTGGGAGGATGTGTCAGAAGTGAAGCATCAGAAAGTAATAATACCAAGTGTGAGTTTATACTTATTTTATAATACAAATTATTTGGAATTTAAATAATCTGAAACTGAATAATGCAGTAATGCTTAGAAAATTCTATATAAGAAAAGTTGGAAAGAGCTTTCACAATGCTATTCCCCATTTGATGGGTTCTTGGCTCCAAGATTCAAGTTAGGAAAAGGGTTATCTTGCAAAATGTTAAGGTGGCAACTTCAGCACAACTCTCCTCCCTCTACATAGTGAGACGAAAAGCAATTATGAGATTGCTCTGATTCAAAACCTACCCTGCTGGCTCAACTACAATTAAAGAAAGTTCTATATTATCTAAAGAGCACCTCAGGCAAATCTAATACTATCCTTTTTTTTTTTTTTTTTAATCCATATTCTAACACAGTTTGGACACAAACTGACAAATAAGAGTAAAAAATAAGTTGAAAATAAGTGTCTAGGCTAGGAATGCTACAGAAATTTATGTTACTGTATCATGACATTAAAAATGTTTATGCAAAAGGGATGAAATAATCATATTAACCCACCCTCAAGGTTAATGATCAGTTTTTAATTCGATAAATACATCAGTCCATTTTAGTAAAATGTTACCTGGCAAAAAACACAACATACCTGCTGGAGAGACATGAGGACAGCTGCTCATTTTCAGCAGCTTGAGTGTATCGCTGTTGTTGGCCACTAGTACTTTGAGGGATGGATCATCTACTGGGGTATCATCTATCTTAAGCGACGACAAGGATTTGGAATTTACAAACACTACTGTCAGTGCAGAAATAAAGTGAGACTAAAAAAGCAAAAAAATGGAAACAGTTTCAACTTTCAGGCATGAGAATTGAGGGGGTGTTCACATAAGACATATAGTTCACATATAGTTCATCTGAACCCTAATGATGTATCCCGTAACTGTTTTAGGGGTAGCATCCTTTTACTCTGTTGTTGGGGGTATGGTAAAAAAGGGAGGTGACTATTTGCTATCTTTGAGAAAAGTCTTTTTACCTGTAGCAAAATGAGATTTCAAGCCTCTAAATCACAATAATCACTGGTAAGTAAAAAGTAAAAAGATGAATTACAGAATCGGGGATGAGAATACCTCCAGTGTTTTGTAACACTGAACTGCATTCTTTTTTGGTCTGATAGTTAACCATTAAAATAGTAATAAAATTACTAGCATAATCATTAGAAATTAGAATATCAACTCAGGCTCACTTGAAACAAAAAGCTCACAGAAAATTTGATTCTAAAATAAGCAAAATCATACCTAAATAAAATTCCAAGTTTAAAACTCCTTTAAATATGTTAAATTATCTACAGTATTTTCAAGCCATTCATTTTAATGTATTTTTCCACAAATATACCAATTATTATTCCATTTATTATATACATGTAATTATCTTTTGGACACAGAATCTGACCTCAAGGAACGACTGTAGGGCAACAGGAATTAAAGCATGGTCAGAGTATGTAATGTGGAATCAGCTAAAACCAATGGACAAAGGATCCAGGAGTAGGAAAGAGAGGTCAACATATGCTCCGACACCTTCCTCTACATAACCAATCTCACCCTCCACTTACCTTTATAAATTCACTACAGCAATGAAAAGGAATGAGGGCAAACTAACAGCCAAGAAAGTACAAAGAAACACCATTTGCATGATCACATTCGCTAACTTAATTTTCCTCTACAATTAAATAACTGGTTAACTACTTAAATTTTGATTAGGTAACTTTTTGCCTATTTAAATGTTAACTCTTTCTAATATTTTCACCTCAAACTCAATTATACCTTGTACAGTCCCATTTCATTAGTATACTCATGACTGCATCCTCATGACTGCATCCCTGCCTTCTTTTTTCCATTTCCCTCAGATTTATCTGAGGTCAAATATACTTCTTTCATGTTTTCTACAGTTCTTCCAGGACTTCCAAGGTACAGTAACACCCTACTTCAATCTTCTACAAGAGCCAAAATGGGGGGGGGGGGGCGCGAGGTGAAGAACGACATAAGCATCTTAGGCCCATTTAATAAGGAAGGAAGCCATCCCAGATGCATCATAGTTCCCAAAGACAAAACTACTTCATGTAACTACAATACTAGTACTAGATCTGTATAATGATAATCTTGAGTAACAAGAAAAAAAGGAAATTAAATTTGTTCAGCATACCTTTTCATGTGGTATATTTTACTATACCATATCTATTTGTTTTTTTAACTATGGTATGTACACAAAAAATCAATTCAAAATATATCATTTCCCATATGAAGCTTGAACAAGGTGCTACTATACCATGTAAGTCAGTGCTCTGACTTAATAAGAATCTCCTGGATGTCTCATAGGAAGGGGAAATTTGAAACAGGGAATGTAACCCAAAATTTCCAAGTTTCTTAGATGATTTTTATGTACATTAAGTTCAAGAACCTCAGTGCTCTGACTCATGTACTTAGAATCTTAAAATGCTGAACAGAATCTCTTACCTATTTCCCTTATTTTATAGGAGGAAAACATTTGAACTCAAATGTATGTATTTAAAGAACCTTTTTAAACACCAATTAAGACTTTGAAATCAACTGGTGATACATTTGTTACAAATATTCCATTCCATAACCACCTGAGTTATAATACACACTCAACTTAGTACTATTTCTTCGTGAATCATTCTAGTAAATTAAACTGTTAGATATGTAAAGGGGTATCTATATCTTAGTTTGCAGTGTACTCTGAAAAAAACCTTTCAAATTACTGTTGCATGCTAACCTACCCAACATTAGTTAACATACTCAGGAGGCCTTTATCAGCTGCCTTCTAAAAATGCACTTATTTTTTTTCTATTTTAAGAGTCTAGTTATTAGAGACACTATCTTACTATACGCAGGATCATGTTAGAACATATATATGAACATAAATAGTTCACTGTTCACAAAAAAAAAAAAGCTTTCTTTAAATAAAATCTGTAAAGGGGTGCCTGGGTGGCTCAGTCGGTTAAGCGGCCAACTTCGGCTCAGGTCATGATTTCGCGGTCCGTGAGTTTGAGCACCGCGTCGGGCTCTGTGCTGACAGCTCAGAGCCTGGAGCCTGTTTCAGATTCTGTGTCTCCCTCTCTCTGACCCTCCCCCGTTCATGCTCTCTCTCTGTCTCAAAAATACATTAAAAAAAAAAAAAAAAAAAAGTTAAAATAAATAAATAAATAAATAAAATCTGTAAAGTAATCCAAGTACACTAAATTTGCTCAGGAATAAATCTATACACAATTACCAGAAGATTTTATAAATAAGCTATACCTGTTCTCACTACTGGTACTGTCTACTTTTCTTTGATTGTAATTTCACAAATCTGTTCTGAAAGTCCAAAAAGGAGCTGCTATATGTCTTTTTCCTAATTTGCTTCTCAGTTTTAGTCACTTTTACTACATCTCTTTGCTGAATCCTCTGCAAATTCACTCACTCTTTAACTTTTCCCATCAAGAAGCACAAGGTGATCAGAAAAAAGGAATAGCTTTATTAAAACTCCTATTGCCTGACATTCTAAATAAATAGTAACTAGTTTTCCATTATGTATACTATTTTTCTTACACTCCCATGGTCACTACAAGAAATGACCACTACAAGGGCAGGGCTTCTATCGGATTTCTCAGTAACTGCCAACAACATAAAACCAGCAAATACCTTTGGTAAATCCATAAAGCTTGGCCGAGCTGTTGAAATGAGTCCAAGTGTTTTTAATGAGCAATTTACCAGTTGCGATAATATATCACAAGCTGCTTCAGCTGATTCTTTGCTGCTGTCCACCTTAGAAAAGAACACACCATTTACCTATGCATATATTTACATTTCTCTGTGTAACCTTAATTTTACAGAAGAAACAGTTATTAGTTTATTACATTACAAATAATCTCCATCTAAGAAGGAATGGTATGAGAGCAGACAAGACTAGTTTTGGCAAAGAACTTGAATTAAGAACCACTGCTTTATCTAGGTTTAATGTGACCTGTTAAATAAATGCTAGCTATGGGTTATCAGGTATTCATGTGTTACTTTTCAAAAATTATCAGGTAAGTTAAAGATTTAGTAAACATGCCTACATTCCATTATTCATCCCCAAAACAAAATACTATAAGCCTCTGTACTCCTATAAACCACTGTGATTCCTTAAACTACCCTAGACATCTCAAAAAGCCACCTCACTTCAATTATCTCATCACTGCATGAATTCCAGTATGTCCCTTCTGGCAATGAAAAGAAACAAACGGTTCTCTTTGGCATTCTTCCACGTCCTTTTTTCTATTTCTCTCTAAAATATATTCATCTAAACCTTTTACATAAAATTTCTTAGGGATGCCTGGGTGGCTCAGTCGATTAAGCATTCAACTTCGGCTCAGGTCAGGGGGTTTGTGAGTTCGAGCCCATGCTAGGCTCTGTGCTGACAGCTTGGAGCCTGGAGCCTGCTTCAGATTCTGTGTCTCCCTCTCTCTCTGCCCCTCCCCCGCTCATGCTCACTCACTCTTTCTCAATAACAAACATTAAAAAATTTTTTTATCTCCTTTTTCTTTGAAAACCCCATATCATAAAGCCATCAATAAGCAGAATTCAGTCTCTATTAAACAGTAATAGCAATTAAATTTTAGTCAATCATAATCTCCATTTTTTTTTTTTTTTTAAGAGAGTGAGCACAAGCAGGGGAGATGGGCAGAGGGAGAGAGAGAATCTTAAGCAGGCTCCACACTGAGCATGGAGCCCAATGCGGACTTGATCCCACAACCCTGGGATTATGACCTGAACGAAATCAAGAGTCAAACGCTCAAATGACCGAGCCACCCAGGCACCCCTTCACATTTTTTATTTATTTTATTGTATATTTTTTCCTCAAACTTATTCAAAATAATTCAATGTGACTGACAGCTTTAGTAAATGATTTATGCTTATTTAGTAGCTGCTTCTGTTCTTTTAATAAATTATGAATAATTATGATAAAAATAAAAAAATAACTATGTTAAAAATTATGATAAAAGTAACAGCTGGAATTAGTTGTGCAGCTTCTAAATGATTTAAAAAGTATTTTTTTTAATGTTTATTTATTTTTGAGAGACAGAGACAGACTGGGAGCAGGAGAGGGGCAGAGAGAGAAGGAGACACAGAATCCAAAGTAGGCTCCAGGCTCTGAGCTGTCAGCACAGAGCCCAACGCGAGGCTCGAACTCAAAAACAGCGAGATCATGACCTGAGCCGAAGTCGGACGCTTAACCGAATGAGCCACCCAGGTGCCCCTCTGCAGCTTCTAATGTATACAATAATTCTAATCATTAAGAACTTTCTCTAAAAAGGCAATATTTTAAAAACATGAGAACATATTTTGGCTTAGGATAAAAAAGGCCACTGAATATATACTTTATTTTTTAAAAGAAGGATTTAAAGTATTACCTTGAAGCTGACATATTGCAGATGGTTTGAATGTCTTTTAATAATCTGTTTGATCAGCTCTGGGTGTGTAGCTTTCAAGTAAGATGTAGCTGGCTGATTCAGTTCAAATTCAAAACATCTCCACAAGTCAGGCATGTGAAATACCTGGTTCCAGTTGCGGCAAACTTGTGAAGCATGAGCCCGGTCAAGAAGAGGCAAATACTTAAATACTTGGAGAATAATGTCCTGAAGGAGATTACCCCAATCACAAGTCTGAGATTGCTCATTTGTAGTCCTCAGTTTCTTAGATTTCTCTGCAGTACCTTCTTCTGATAAATTATGGTCACTATCTCTTCCTCCTCGTTTCATCCTATTCAGAAAAATGCATCATTTTTTTCATACTTAACTTTTGAATAGCAATAAATCCAACATTCGTTTTGCCACTGAGATATATATATGGATGTTTATAAATGCAAACACAAACATGAGGAACTGGACCAGTAATTCAAGAATATCAAAACAAAATATAATGAAAAGTGCCAGTGGAGACCAACTGTTGTTTTACAAATTCTATACAGGTATTTTTAAACATTTGTGTTTATACTGTACTACTGGCAGGGGGAGGGAGAGATATCATGATTTTGAAACTAAACCAAAAATTATAGTCAACTAAAAGCAATATTAAAAAAAAAAAAAAAACCCTACAGTGACACCTGCTAAAGCTTTCTTAAAAGTCATCTAAGGATACCTGCTATGATTGAGTTCTTGAATTCAAGGAACTACAGTCCCAGGAATCTCTAGAGAAGATACGAATTAAGTAGCCAATAGATCTCTCCATGTTGAATAGTCTGTAATATGTTACTGCCAGACACAATCTCTACTTAAGATAAGCAAACCCATCCCTACTATGCTTGGTTTGGTCTGAAATGTGGTTTCTTCTTCCAACACATCTCTTAGTATGGCAATGTTTACCCTAAGTTGTATTTCCGAATGATAGGTATATGTTTATTCTGTGTATTTGTACGATCTTCATTGCATTTGTTTCTTTGAAATAGTCTTATTGCAAAATAGTAGTATGGTTAAAAGAATGGGCTCTGGATTCAAGCTCCCTGGGTTTGAATTGTGGCTCTACCTCTCCCTGGTTATGTGGCCTTGAACAAATTATTTGGCCTTCCTGTGCTTCACTTTGTAAAGTGGGGATAATAACACACAGGATTCTTGTGAGGAATTAAACAGTAGTAGGGCTTAAAAAGAGACAGAGGATGTTGAACTCAAATACAGCAAAGTAGTCCAGTATTAAAGACTTTAAAGTGTATGACAAAGAAATGAAACGTGTGAGAAAATACAAGAACACATGCTTATATATGAGAAACACACACTGGTACAGGATTCACCACACTAAGGTAGTAACTAACCATAATTAAGTGGGATTATACTGTACCATATTATATAAATACAGTAGTAGGATAATAGTGGTGGCATTACAGGTGAATTTTTTTTTTTTTTTTTTTTTTTTTTTTTTTTTTTTGCCAGAGAGAGCACAAGCAGGGGAAGGGCAGAGAGAGATGGAGAGAAAATCCCAAGCAGGTTCCACGCTGTCAGCACGGAGCCCAGTGTAGGGCTCCAACACACCAAACCGTTGAGATTGTGACCTAAGCTGAAATCAAGAGTTGGACACTTAACCACCAAGCCACCCAGGTGACCCTATCTCATACACATTCCTTTTAACGTCAATGAATTACATTGTAATCAGACAAACAGGTCTTGTTTTGATTTGTTATCTGGAAAAATAAGTATTGCAAACTAAGGGGGGTAATTGCAGACTACTCACTAGTACCCCTTTAGTTTAGAGCCTGCGACACTTTTATATCTACAGAGTAGTTCTGGCAGAGTGGTAGTTTGGATTTGGAGTCATAGCTTTTGAAAAGGATGGCTTGTGGCTCCAACTCCCTTCTTCTGGCATATCTGTGTATAAGAATTTGATTCCTGTGTGGGATGAAGGATGTGTATGTGTATGACTCTTAACCAAATAGATCTCTGTGGGATCTCTTTACCCAATAGCTAGTAAAACTTGTGAAAGGGGACTAGGGGCTGGAAGGAAACAAAACGGCAAAGCCTCCTGGCCTTCTTGCCGTTAAAATCCGCCCAGGAGATCTCAGCATGTATGCAATGAATTCCTCATTGATCCTACTTCCAAGTCTGTGAGTTGGATGATGTAAATGAAGTGAAGTAAATGATGTATATTCTACTGAGCAAGGAGAGAAGAAAGGAGAAAACAGAATCACAAAGGTGATGGCAAGAGGGTAGTTTTATGGAACATTAAAACTTACTTGTGAATCTGAGAATACGTTTCGTAATGTGTTTAGTGAAAAGGTAGTATAATCCACAATATAACCTTTAATATAAAAAAAAATCTCTTCTAGTAATAATGTCCCACTAGAGGTTGAGGTAACAGTGTCATTATGACCCATTTTTCTGCTTTACCTTACCCTGAAGGCTTAATTTTAGCATAGAAAATATGGGTCAAAGAACAAAGAACAAAATCATAATGTGGCTTATAATTTCTCTGACTACCTGAAACTACTCACAATTTTGAAATACGGAGATTCAAAAAAGAATGAAACTGTCTTTATAATTTCTTCTCCTTAGTAGAGCACCCAAACCAGACCTCTTCAAGGCTCCAGCAGTTCAATTTCAAATTGCAACTTTTCTAGGCCCCAAATAATTGATGCAACTTAGGTCACTAGAGCATTTGGTGAGGGACTGATATTATGAAGCACCAAAAGGAAAAACAAACAAACAAACCATTAATGAGGAAAAACTAGAGTAGTTGAGCAGCACAGGGAGTTACTGAACTAATCTTAATATTTCCATACCCTCGGAAAGTAGTAGTAAATTTGTTCATCAGAGAAAGAGTGGAGAATACTTCAGCTGTGTGTCCATCACTGTATTAAACACTTTTAGTAAACTGTACATTTAGTAAACTGTAGCACTTCTAAAAGCCCATTTGTACACAGCTCTAAAAAGCTTGTTTTGGCATCACATTTCCTTTCCATTTGCCTAATATCAAAATTAACTTGCATTCTTTGGCTGGAATACAAGAAAAAAAAAAAAGTGGGACGAGATTAACTCTCAGAACTAGATGGTACGAAGAGTGTGGTGGCGAAAATGTGTCTAGGTGTCATTTGTAGATAACTCGGGAGTTGATGGCATTTTTATAAATATTTCAAAAAGAAGAGGATAAAAAGACTATTTAAAAGATCTGGCTCACTGAATGAATTGGACATCAGCAGCAACAAAATAATAGTAATCTAACCTCTAGGCTTGGAGACGCAGGTCAATCACTGAATAGGCTGCTTCCTGATCCCCGTGGCCAGCCCCACCTGAACCCGCTGCCCACGCCTAAGGCAGGCACCAAGCGGCTCCTCCTCACAAGCGACCAAGTTTTCCACTGGGCTGCGGGACCGGGACGTCCCCTCCTCCCGCGCCACCTCCACGGATTGGCTCTCCCTGACGTTTCTCACGCGCTCTACCCTGAGCAGTGTTTTGACATCTTTAACGCCCCTCGTTTTTTCAAGCTACACGCACGGGCACAGCCCACGCCGGGAAGAGCCTGGCAGAGCGCGAGCTCTAAGGTGCCTGTCGCCAACCCTGCCAAGGGTAATAAAACCGGGCGACAGCAGCAGCGAGCCCACATTCACACCACGCCTTGTTGACATGTTTTGAAGCAGGCATCGCGGGGAAACGCCCCCAAGCAGCCTCTAAGGTCTGGGCGCCGCGCCCGGGACCCCGCGCCCCCGATCCGCCCTGACGCCCACGAAGGTCGGCGGACCCACCCCAGCCCCGCAGTCACAGCGGGGCTCCGGCCCTGCCCCTCCGCCGTTACCTGCTGCCGGGGGCGGCTTCCCCCAAGCACCACCCCGGGCTCCGAGGACGGCGGCGGCTGGTCCCGCGGCTCTCACATGAGGCCCCCAGGGAGCCCCGCTTCGCGCTCCCGCCGCCGCGACCCCCCACGCTCAGCCCGCATCCGAGGCGCTGGTCCCGCGGCGGACGCCAACGCGGCTCCACCTTTGCGGTTCTGGCTGCTCCAGGAGAAGCCTCCTTTCTCAGTCCCACGCAACCCGCGTTCTCCTTCCGGGACCCCTCGTAGCTGCGAAAGCCTCCTTCAGCGAGCCGCGGCCACCGCGAAAGGCCCCGCCGCCTCGGCCCACACAGCGACTCCAAAATGGCGCCTGGAGCTCGCGGCCGCGCGCTTACCCCGGCGCGCCTCCGCCCGTGGGGGCGAGCGCGTGTCCGCCGGGGCGGGCCCGCGGAGGGAGGGGGAGGGCGGGGGTGGGTCGCGCCCGCCGAGAGCGCGCGCCGCCGGTGCAGATGGTGGCCTCCACCTCTTGGTTCCAGGAGAGTGGGCAGCTTTCCTCCCTGCGACGCTACTGCTACCCTTAGGGGATTTTTTCCTTTTGAAGCCAGTGTGGGAGGGCTGGAGCTAGCTAGATGGCCAAGAGACTATCTGCTGTTGAAACTGGAAAGTTTAGGGAGGTGGAGCAGGAAAGGAAAAAGGAGGGAGTGTCTCTGAGCCTGCTGCATCCAGCAGCTGGTTCTCCAAGGCAGAAAGACAAACTGTAGCTGCTGACCGCTGACATACCTCTGCACCGCGAGGCTCGACCTGGAATGGCCACGACAGCACCACGGAACTCAAGGGGTTAAAATACAGGCTCTAAAAATTTACACACAGCATATGTACATAAGGTGTTCTTAAAAACTGCGAGGAATTATCGCGGAATGGTGGCAGTGTTAACACTGGGATTGCAAATGATTTTTATGTTTAAAATATTTGTATTTTCTAATTTTTTAAAACAATTTGTATCATCGTTATTACTTTTTAAAAACCACTTATAAAGGAGATAGACTCCTGGGACGCCTGGGTGGCTCAGTTGGTTAAGTGTCCATCTTGACTTTGCACAGGTCATGATCTCGTTCATGAGTTTCAGCCCTATATGGGGCTCTTCCCTGACAGCATGGAGCCTGCTAGGGATTCTCTCTCTTCCTCTCTCTTTCTTCCCCTTCCCTGCTCATGCTTGTTTGCTCGCTCGCTCGCTCTCTCTCTCTCTCTCTCTCTCTCTCAAAATAAATAAACTTAAAAAGAAAAAAGTAGATAGACTCCTGAAGTTTGTAAAGCTTTCTGAAACATAATAAGGAAAGCATAAAGGACTAAATGGCTATTTAAAAAATAACCCACAAGTGAAGCCTTTTATCCAGGCATTTTTGTGTGTAAGTGCTACCAACTTAGCTTGTTTTAACAGTTTGGATTTGGGATACTGGGTTTTCTTAAAGTGAGAAATGTCCTTACATACAAAACCATAACTTGAATCATGTGTCATTCCTCCTTCCTCCCTCAAAAATAAAAAGAAAGTAATTTTTCACCCAGAGAGGTCTTGTCAATGATCTGACCCATATGTAAGAGACTGGAAAGCAGTGATGCCCAGAGACCGTTCTACTCTTCCATTGCAAAAATCGAACTAGGAAGTCATGTGTAAAATTACATTAAGATTCAGTGTGGGAAAATGTGGGTGTTTTTTGTTAAGGGCCTGGTATCTGATCAACAGATCAAGCTGAACAAAGTCTCTAGCAACATAATAACGTGGATGTACCTGAACTGCAACATTTTTTAGGTCCCCCTCAGTGACTAAATGATGAAGAGTAGTAATAGGAAGTTATTAAAACTCTCACACTCCCAGTTGTAGTCCCTTTTAAAATCCTCTTCCTAGTCTATTCTCTCCCTAAAGAAGGCGAGGATCTTGACACATTTTATGTATTGAATGTTCCCTCTCCTTCCCTATTACTGTGTTTTAATGATTTTATTTGACCTTTTTGCAACTTGTGTTTTTTTTTTTATTTTTTTTTTTTAACGTTTATTTATTTTTGAGACAGAGAGAGACAGAGCATTAAAGGGGGAGGGTCAGAGAGAGAGAGAGGGAGACACAGAATCTGAAACAGGCTCCAGGCTCTGAGCTGTCAGCACAGAGCCCGACGCAGGGCTTGAACTCACGAACCTCGAGATCATGACCTGAGCCGAAGTCAGACGCTTAACCGACTGAGCCACCCAGGCGCCCCGCAACTTGTGTTTTAAAACTTGTGTTTATTTTTAAATCAGTCAATACTTATTTACATTTATTAGTTGTATTAGTCAAGATCAATGCTATTTTAGGGGAAGGAAGAAGAAGGTGTATGTGGGATAGTTTGGTCCAGCACAGAAGAATGTTTTATTGCTAATCCTGTTTAGCATTGCCAATATATGTGATAATAAAAGGCATACCAATATTTAGTCAGCATTATTATTGCTTTTAAATTCTCTACAGACAATGTACCCCCTCTACCAGGGACGGGCTATTCCCACTACCTTCATGAGGAAATAGACATAATAAAATACTTTTGGAAGCAATATAAATTTGAAATATAAAATTTTTGCATGAATAAATGAGATCATCATGGAAAAAAATGACATTTAAAATTTTTATTAGGTGCCTACAGTATTATTTTCATGTGTGAATGAGGATAATAGAGACCATTTTTATCAGCATTTGACCTTGTATTTTTTCTATTGCTAAAGATGCTATAATTCTGACATATCACAGTCATGTTACGTATGACAATTTACAGACTTCTGTTCACCTTGGCACTCCACTGATTAAGATAGGTTAGGTTATGTTGAGTAACTCCTAAAACACTATTTTGATTTCTTGTTTTAATAACTTTCACAGTTTTTAGGAATATTGCTTCAGTATTTTGTATAGTTTTCCTCAATCAGGGATTGTCTCTTGTTTTTCTCATGATTAGACCGGGAGGAAGATCACAGATGTATGAAGTACCATTCTCATCACATCATGTCAAGGCTACATGTTGTCAAAAGGACTTAATCCCTCTTGATGTTCATATTAATTAGGGTGAGGTCAAGTTGCTCCACTGTAAAGTTACTTTTTTCCCTCCATTTCCCTACTTCACCGTTTGGAAGGAAATCACTAAGCACATCTCACACAAAAGGGTTGGGGAGTTACGCTCCATCTCCTTGAGTGGGGAGATGTCTGCATAAATTATTGGGACTTACTCTGCATGACAGGATTGCCTCCCTATCTCTTAATTTCATATTGTTAATGTTTTTATTGCTCTGTACTGAAATCTTTGTAATTACCTCAGATATGTCTGCCAAGTCACTTTTTCTTCAGATCGGTATAGTTTCTATTAAGCCAATCTGTGCCTATATTTTTTATTTCTAAAAGTGACACTTGGATCTTTTTCACATCTGCTTGATTTTTTCTGATTTTTTTCCTCTTGTTTTTTTTTTTTTTTTAATTTTTTTTTTCAATGTTTATTTATTTTTTGGGGGACAGAGAGAGACAGAGCATGAACGGGGGAGGGGCAGAGAGAAAGGGAGACACAGAATCGGAAACAGGCTCCAGGCTCTGAGCCATCAGCCCAGAACCTGACGCGGCGCTCGAACTCACGGACCGCGAGATCGTGACCTGGCTGAAGTCGGACGCTTAACCGACTGCGCCACCCAGGCGCCCCTTTCCTCTTGTTTTTAATTCTTTTTTTTTCTTTAATCATTTTAATCACATGAAATAATTGGGGGTCTAATCCTGATTTTTGTAAATGTTTATTCATGGTGGGTTGTTATTCATGTTGTTACTCATGTTATTCATGAGTTCATCTTCTGTGAAGCTTCAGGTGTAGGAATCCTGTGCAACCTCGTTAAGGGTGTGTCACTCTAGGGAGGTTTTTTGTGTTTGCTTCTGCTACGTGCTGCAGGGTATTACTAGCCTGGAACAACTTTTTATAATAATTTCTTGACTTCTGGGTTCTTGGGTCATGACAGTATAAATTCAGGTGCCAACCTGTGTGAGGGCAGAGCCATGGTTATGAATTCTCAGAAAGACTTTTTTCCTAACCTAGAGCTCAAGCTAAAACAGGTTACTCAATTATTCATCTCCCTGTGAGCTCAGCCAGCTATTCCTTGAAGAGGATAAAGATCTTTAAAATTCCGTCTTTATGCACACATCTCAGTTACAACTTCTCTTGCAAACTCATCTCCGGTCCTCATATAAGTCACTGTCTCTTCAGATAGTTCTTTCCTATCAACCCCTCCATTTTGCTGTTACGGACTTCACGCTCACTCCTCTCAATTCATCCTCTATGTCTTTTAACTGCTCTTTCATATTTTTCTTTCTTTGTTTCTCTTTGTTGCATTATGTATTATCTTCTAACTCACTGATTTTCTCTTTGCCACCAATCTAGACTTCATACCAGCTGTGAACTAAAATTGAAAATTCTTCTTTTTTTATTAAAAAAATTTTTTTTAACGTTTATTTATTTTTTTGAGACAGAGAGAGACAGAGCATGAACAGGGGAGGGTCAGAGAGAGGGAGACACAGAATCCAAAACAGGCTCCAGGCTCTGAGCTATCGGCACAGAGCCCGGCGCAGGGCTAGAACTCACGGACTGTGAGATCATGACCTGAGCCAAAGTTGGACGCTCAACCAACTGAGCCACCCAGGCACTCCGAAATTGAAAATTCTATTCCCCAAATTTCTCATTTGTTTTTCATACTCATCTAGTCTTAAAATAATCATTCTTTATGAATTTCACAAACATGTATATGATTAATATAAATGTATAATAACCATGTGGGAAGTATATATAGAATTGAAAATAAATGAATACATAGAAATCTGCAGTAATAATCCTAGTAGCTGATGAAATAGAAGTCAATCCAAATGATATAAGGGAAAAGATGCATTAATAAAAGTAACAGTACTAATAAAGGAAACAATAGAGCAAGAAGATGGCATCGTCATGAACGTATATGCACCTCACAGTGTACAAAATGCATGAAGCAACAACAGATAGGACTGCAGGAAGAGATTAATCTACAACTCTAGTTGAAGATTTTAACACACCCACCTCAGAAACTGATACATCAAGCAGGCAAAATATAAGCAGAATCATTGTAGAGCTGAAAAATACAGACAGTAACTTTAAGCTCTTGGGTATATGGAATTTTATACTGCAGAGTCATGTAGAGAAACAAAACATTTACGAAACAGACCATGTATTAAGCCACAAAAGAGGGTAAAATCCAGAGTTTCAGTATCATACAAACTATGGTTGTTAGCCATAATGCAATGAAGTTAGCAATGAATAATGAAAGAAGAGCTAAAAATGCCATCTGTTTAAAAACTAAATAAAATAAATTACTACACGAGTTAGAAAATAAATCATAACAGAGATTAAGAAATGTCTTTGTTTTAAGATAATTAAAATGCCACATATATTAGTATTTAATCATACATCAGTAGAAAAACATCTATACCAACACTTAAAATGAAATTCAGAGTTTTAAATATAGCTATCCAGAAATAAGGACAATTCAACAAAAGCAAAGTATTTAAATCAATAAGTCGAAAGAAAAAGAAAAGCAACAGGAAAAAGCGAAAACATTCAGAACAAATGTATAATGATAGTCTACAAGGTGGCCAGCCTGTATTCCTCCCTTCCCCACAGCATCATGCTGTGCCTCACATTAGGTATGAAGTCCAGTCACCTTGCCCTTGAACCCAGGCTTGCCCTGGTGATTTGCTTTACTGGTAGCACAAGACAGAAGTGATGTTTTAAAACTTCTGAGGCTAGATCATAAGAAACCTTACAGCCTTCATTTGGGTCTTTTGGAATGCTTACTCTTTGCATAGTGTGTCAGAACAATCGGTCACCATATTATAAAAAGACAAAGCCTCATGGAGCAGTGCACAGTGAGTCCACAGAAACTTGAGAGATAATAATACACTGTTTTAACCCATTAAGCGTTGAGTGGTTTGTCATATAGTAGTGGATAATTGGAAGAGATTTAATAATAAAGACAAGGGCAGGAATCCATAAAATAGGAAAAAAAATAAATAGAGAAGATTATAATAAACAAAAGCTGTTTCAAATAAAAGTGAATAAGGTAGATGCAACTCTGGTCAGATTGATTAAGAAAAAAAAAGGTTGCAAATTGAAAAGAATAGAATTTTAAAAAGGGGAAACAAATACAGCCACCACAGATATTTAAAATTATAAAAGTATGGTATATTAACTAATAAACTTGAAAGCCTAGATAAATTAATTCCTAGAAAAATATAAAATGCCAAAGTTGGCAGGAAGAAGTAGAGAAGTTGAATAAAACAATAGTCTTTGTAGTAATTATCAAAGCCCTCTCCCCCCAAATAGCCCTAGGCCCTGATGGAATTATAAGTGAGCCCTACCAGATTTCCAAGAAAGAGTTAACCCTTCTATCTGATACAAGTTACTGGAGAAAAAGATGAAGAGGAAAAGCTGCCCAGGTCATTTCATGATGCAAGTATAATCATGATTCCCAAACCAAATACAGAAAAGAAAACTATAGTCCCACTTGTCTTACAAAAACACGTGCAGAAATTCTAAAAGAAATATTAGTTAATCAAATCCAATAATGTACTACTAAAACTAAAAAATAAATAAATATTTAAAATTTAAATAAATAAGACAAAAAATAAACAAAAGTGACAATAACACTCCAGAGGCCCCTGTCCTTTTGCCTTTTTCACAACACATATTGCCAGCTGGCATATAATAGACATAATGTATATCTGTTTAATGTCTGTCTCCCTTACTAGAATATAAGCGCTAGGAAAATGTGAACCTTGGGTCTGTTTTGTTCATGGATCCTAGGCTCCTATGGCAGTTCCTGGCTCAGTAAACGTTTCTTTGAATAAAGAAAAGAATAGGACAGGACAGGGCTTATGTTGGTATTACACACTGCAGTGCCTGGACATGAGCCTTATTGTGACTCAAATCTGTCATGGGGAATAATTAGACAGGCAGTTTGATGTCACAAGGAGGGGAGAATCTCAAGAGGTAAACAGGATGGTGACAAGAAAAGTCATAAGTGAGCTTGCTTATGGACCAGAGGACCCAAATTATACAGAGTTCTGTGCTTTACTGACTCACCAATTTCACATGTCCTCCTGGGAATGGGAAACCTCACGGCAAACAGGAAATCTGTTCATAGAACACAGGAGAAAGAAACTGTAGCTCCTGTGGTCCTCCTCCTCCTCCTTCCCTTCCTACCTCCTCCTTCCATTCTTCTTCCTCCTCCTCCTCTCTCTCTCATTCTCCTCCTCCCACCTTCTCCTTGCTTCTTCTTCCTCCTCCTCCTTTCTTCTTCCTTCTTCTTCTCCCCTTCCTCCTTTTTTTTCTTTACTGTCTACAAGGAGCTTGGTGGTTGCAAAGGAGGGAAAAAAAACCAAGGTCTCCGTCCTTCTATAGCTGTCTAAACTATTGGGATAACACCCACTGATGAGATTAGAAAATGTTATGTACAACTATGTATGAATAGGTTCCTAATAATAAGATTAACATTGTATACAAAGGTGCTGAGGGCATTCCTACAATAGGAATAGACAGGGAAGGCTCATTCATTTAAGAGGTCAGTTTTGAATCAAATCTTGAAGAAAGTAATGGGATTTGGCAGAAGAGGGGCAAGCAATCTATCCAAGTGGCAAGAAAAGCACAGAGTTAGTAAGTTCACAGAATCATGGGGAACCTGGGTGGCTCAGTTGGTTAAGTATCCAACTCTTGATTTTGGCTCAGGTCATGATCTCATGATTTGTGAGATCCAACCCTGAGATGCGCTCTGCGCTGACTGTGCAGAGCCTGCTTGGGATTCTCTGTCTGCCTCTCTCTCTGCCCTTCCCTTGTTTGCATACTCTCACTCTCTCAAAATAAGTAAACTTAAAAAAAAAAGTAATTCTTAAAAAAAAAAACAAAACAAAACCACAGAATCATAATTAGAAGGTCATCATGTTCACTTCCTATCCAGGACTGAAGTCTGTTAGGGTATCTGTAGTGGACACCTATTCACATGTCTATCTAGCAGCTCTTTGGTGGGGAGCCCTTCCCCATCTATTTGGTTTTAGTCATAGCTTCCTGTAGCTCGTGAACCTGGCCCCTATGCATCCGGTCTAAGACAGTCTTGCCCCAAGGAATTCAGAATTAATTCTGGAAGGAAGGAAGGAAGTAGTCCCTTCCTTGAATGCTTGGATGTGTAATATTTAGACCCAGAAGCAATAGGTGGTCATTTTCTACCACATGGTCTGGATGCTCTGCATTGAGATGCTCTGCAGTGAGAAAGAAGAACAAAATAGATGCAGAGAGGGGCACCTGTGTGGCTCAGTCGGTTGAGCACCGTACTGCAGCTCAGGTCATGATCTAATGGTTCGTGAGTTCGAGCCCTGCATCTGGCTTGCTTCTGTTAGCCCAGACCCTGCTTCAGATCCTCTATCCCCACCCTCCGCTCTCTCTGCCTTTCCCCCACTCATGCTGTTTCTCTCAAAAATGAATAAACATTGGGGCGCCTGGGTGGCTGAGTCGGTTGAGCGTCCGACTGCGGCTCAGGTCATGATCTCACAGTTTGTGAGTTTGAGGCCCGCATGGGGCTCTGTGCTGACAGCTGAGAGCCTGGAGCCTGCTTTGGATTCTGTGTCTCCCTCTCTCTGCCCCTCCCCCACTCATGCTCTGTCTCTCTCTCTCTGTCAAAAGTGAATAAACATTAAAAAAAAATTTTTTTTAATGAATAAACATTAAAAAAAAATAGATGCAGAGAGAGGACCTACAAGCCCTGGAGGTATCCCAGCGATTGCATTTGTTTTGTTTGTTTTTTGCTTACTGAAGTTATTTTCAATTTGCTTTCTTTTGCTTGCAATCAAAACTCCTAACAAGTATACACGTGACCTGGAAAGGCTCCTCCTTGGGTCTCAAATGATGTTTCCTTTTACCTGAAAGGTGATTGTGGAATTTGGTCTCACTGTGTCCCATGTCTGGGCACGTGGGTGGGAAGTGGCATCTTCTCCATAGCTGCCATTAACTGAGGGTGATTCTGCCTCGTTATACAGGGATGGTGGAAGGCTGGGATGGGCCTGGCTCAGCTGGAGTCCCGGGAAAATGAGTGGGCATGATGACTGCCTCTTTTTCCTGCCACCCACGTGGACAGGTCCACCACAATCTTACTATAAGAAAGACACATGCAGTTCTTTCCCGAGGGGCAGGCGGCTCTCCCAAGATCCTGTTCTGCATTCCCAGGATGTGCAAGCTGGAACAAACTACTCGACATTTTTTGTGCTTCAGTGTCCTCACCTGTCAAGTGGGAATAATAATAATAAAAATAATATCTACCACGCAGAGTTGTCATTAGAACTGAGTTAATGCATGTAAAGCATGTGGGTCAGCGGCAGGCATACAGTAAATGCCCAGTAAACGTTAGTCAGCGCTGCTATCGTTATTACTGGTTCTGATTCCTCTGGTGAGGACGCTCACTCCTCTAGGATGGCTTGCCTCAGCAACACCACTTCTCTGGGTTTTTCCAGAGAAAATAGCCTAATGACACTATTTCGTTTTAGGCCATCTCTATTTTAATTCTGTCTAGGGTTAGATTGTAAGCTTCTCAAAAGGAAGAAGTGACAGGAACCTTGTCTCTCAAGCCACTGTCTGACCCATTTTCTGCATTATCTTCCCAAAACACATGTCTTTCCTCAAAAAAAATCTGAAGATCGGTGACAAAATTCAGACTGTCGAGAGTGGGATTCTAAGCCAGTATTGTTTATTAGAAATATATACAGGCCACATATGCAATTTAAAATTTTCTAAATTAAAAAAAATTAATTTTCTAAATTAAAAAAAAAGTAAAAAGGGACAGGTAAAATGAACTTTAATAATATGTGTTATTTAACCGAGTCAGTCCCAACTATTATATTTCAGTATGTAAGCAATTTAAAAAATAACTTGATAGTTTCAATTCTTTGCCTTTTAGTACTAAATCTTTGCAAACCCTTGGGCTGGTTGTTTAACCTCTGTGAGTCTGAGCTGCCTCATCTGCCAAAGAAAAACAGCTGTTCACAGGTTTGTGGAAGGAGAAAGTGTGATAATGCCCATGAAGCCCATTGTATTTGTTCTTACTGCTGCTGTAACATATTACCACAGACTTAGTGGTTTCAAACAATACAGATTTATTAATGTATATAGTTCTGGAGACCAAAGTCCAAATGGGCTAAAATCAAGATGCTGGTAAAGCTGCATTCCATCTAGAGGCTCTAGTGGAAAATGTGTCTCCTTACCTTTTGCAGCTTCGACAGGCTGCTTGCATTCCTTGCGGGCTCACCCCTTCCTCCATCTTCAAAGCCAAGCAGTGTAGGGTCTTCTAGGCTCCTTCTCTGGCTTTGTTCTTCTTGCCACATTTTTCCCATATTAGGACTCATGTGATTACGCTGGGCCTGCTGGATTAATCCAGGAAACTCTGCCCATGTCAAGGACTGTACCCTTAATCACATCTGCAAAGTTCCTTTTGCTGCTAGAGGCCACCTAGTCACATCTCCCGGGGATTAGGACGTGGGCATCTTTGGGGGCTGTTATTCTGCCTCCCATGCTCATGCATTGGCACAGGGGTTGGCTACTGTAAGCCCTCAACAAATACTCTCTCGTTAGAAAACCTCGATTATAGTTCTTAACAACAGTGTATTATTTACATACTTTTGTATTTGTGTTCTGTGAAGGTCTTATCTCTAGCACTTGGCACACCACGTTGCACATATTAACTCAGTAACTCATGTTCATCGAGTAACTTTTATGTGTAAATCATGGTTACTAAGCAGCTGGGAACACAGTTCCCACCCTCATGAGCATGCACTGTCAACTGTGGATACAGAACAGTGCTCAAATATTTATTAAATGGATTAATAAAGCAAAACAGCTTACATCCACTTCAGGGGAAACATCATTGGTTTGGTTTTTACCATGCTCTCTCCCTGGGATGCTCTTTCCTACTTTTGCTTGTCAAAATTTATCAATTCTTGGAGCGCCTGGGTGGTGCAGCCAGTTGAGTGTCCAACTCTTGATCTCTCTACTCGGGTCGTGATCTCACAGTTCATGAGTTTGAGCCCTGCATCAGGCTCTGATCCCTACTTGGAATTCTGTCTCTCCTTCTCTCTGCCCCTCCCCAACTTGTTCTCTCTCTCTGTCTCAAAATAAATAAATAAACATTAAAAAAATTTAAAAAATGATCCATTCAAGACTAGGCTCATATACCTGTACTTTGCTTTTTTTGAGGAAATGGACATTGCAAGTTGTAACTGAACATGCTTGCTGTCTTGCCTTGTTAGCCAAGAAACTTGTTTCAAAATTTCTGGCCTGTTCTCTAGCAACTACCTAAGACTATGTGGTTACTTATTTGACACTCATCTCTAACCTTGGGTTTCCTTTCATAGTTTTTTTCAGCGTAACTCCCTTCAGTATTTACCTGTTATAGTCTCTGAATTTTTTCCAAGCTACCTTATGTCATTTGTGAAGTGAAGACACCGTGAGTAAGTCATTTAAAATCTAGTACCCTCCTGTGTCAGTCAGGCCCTCTGGGAAAAGATGCCAAGATAGAGTTAGAAGTGCAGTAAGTCTGTTTGGGGTAGTGCCTATGAGAGATGAAGGGCAAGGGTGCAGTGAGAATGGAGAGCCGTCAGACTGTGACTTGGGTGTGGCATCTATGAAATGGTAGAGAGAAGGAAGGTTGGGTAGGAAGAGCTTCCAATTGTAGCGTTGCTCTAAGAAAGTCTGGGCTGGCCCAGGTCCTGGTGGTTTGCCCAGAAGGGAGCGCTGCCTTGGGCAGAAATGGCCAGGTCCTAGCTCTCCACAGCCCTGCCACTGGCCAGGGCTTCCCTGGGGAGAGTGCAGCTTTGGACCAAATGCTGTGGCAGGTGTGGAGCTGGAGGCTATCAGCTAACCATGCTCTGTGACGTAGGGGCCGCCCCACAAGGAGATCTGAGTTGTGCACCTCCACATCTAGATTGCACACTTCTGGAGGCAAACACTGTCATGTTCCCTTTGTGACTTTGCCTGTGTTGCAAGTGTCCAGTTACTATTTCATAAATTACTTTTTGTCATTGAACCAGTTTGGTGATGTAATAGCAATAGCATGATGTGGGAGAAAGAGCTTGCGTTTTAGAGACAAAAAGAACTGGATTCACATCTCAGGGTTTTTTTTTCAGACAAATCTAGATTAGATTAGCTGGGATCTGATGCAAGTCATTTAACTTCTCTAAGCCCTTAAGGTCATGAAATGAGATTAACCATGCTGTAGCCTACAGAATTGCTGGGAGGATTAAATGAAATGCCTACAATTTGGTATCTGCCATTTAGGAGGTGTTGAATAAATGTTCTTTTCTCCTTTACGTTTCACTTTCAAGTAAGATTTTATTGTGGGAGAAAGTGCTTGTGTAAATACTTTCTCATTTGACTTAGATTAGGTATTATTTTTTCTAAGAAATTGTGATTAAAAAAGGGTAAGTGGCTTACTCAAGTTCACAAGTTCGCAGAGGCAGACGCAGGACCCAAACCCAAGCCTTCTGGCTTCAATTTCAGCTCTTTAAGTACTGTTGGTGTTTTTCAGGAAAACGAGCTGCAATGTCCCATCTGGGAGCTACTGTCAGAACCACATGACCATGTGCAGGTGGAACTCAGTGACAAAGTAGGGAGAGACGTTGGGGCTGAAAAGTCTGAAAAAGAAGGGGAATCAACACCTGTTGTGAATGGAAAGTGAACAGAGAATACAGATTTTTCAAGTAAACTTACTGACTCTAAGAGTTTTTAGACCTAAGCAGTCTGGCCAGAAAACTGCTTAAAACATGGCTTTTCCTAGGCCTGCAAATATAACAGAAAAGGGTTTCTTTCTGGATTCCCTAACTCCTGCTATTGTGATTCTGTTGTTTCTTGTCTTTTTCTTGGTGCACAGTATGCTTGAGCCAAAAAGCGTGCCAAGGCATTTCCCTTCTGTGCTTTGTCATAACTTATTCCTAAAGTTATGTTCTCTGGTTTTGAGATGCTTGGGATATGATTAAATATAGCATCCTCATAAATGAAGGTAAGTTTTATCCTTTTGATTTCTAGAATGTTGATTTGAGATGGCTCATTCTACTCAAGCATCTTGTTAGTTTCCGGTTTCCTTTCTTTTCCATGCCAATTCACACACTGGAACTGATCAATCTGCCAGCTAAGTTAATGGATACAAAATGGTATTCTCTTCAGTTCTCAAGCGTCCGTGATGTCTCCTCTCTGTGTGACATTCTGAAGGTTGGCTTCATTCTTGTGGCCTGTGATTTTAAATCCACTGTAATTACAATGGCCTCAACACATTCTCCCCTCCAGGTGTCCTGGATATTCCTAGGAACAGCTTCCATCTCTGCTCCTACTTTGTGTTTCTTGGAAACATTTAAAGCCAGTTCTGAGCCTGTACCTTCCTTCAGTCTTCTCCCACAGGACTTGGCATGGCATGAAGAGGACTGGGGAAGAAGGGAGACACAGCTTCCTAAGTAGATCCTGAGAGTTAGATTCTGGGGCTGAGGGGTTGTCTCGGGAGCAGGGTCATCCCTTTCTGATGCCTGTTGCCCAACATCCTCACGGCACAATGACTTGTTCTGAAGAAAAAGACTGTATTGCCCTGAAGGTTCTAGAATCTCTTTTGAACACAGGCAGCCAGTCCCAATTGGCCCTTTGAGGATATAAACATGCCTTCAGAACACTTCTCTTCTTAAAGCTCAAGATTTCTTCATGAAATATTAACCCAAGGTATTCTGCAGGTTCAGAGTGGATTAGTTCTGCCTGCAACCCTTTTAGTTTGGCTTGGAACCACCAAGAGTGCCCTTAATGACAACAGATTACTCCTGCTTTCAAACACATTGGGGCAATCAAAAACTGCTTGCAACTCTGGGGCAACATCACCCAATGCAAAGGGAGTTTGCATAATCCGCTTAAGAGATTTTAAAAGAAAGTGTTATCATTACTTTTTCAGTGATGGGTCAGATGTATCTTATTTAGATTAAGGGGGACCTTCTTCCTTGCTCAGCAAGCCCAAGAGCTTGCACATCCAGCAGACCCACAAACTGCATCATGAAGAGATCAATCTGTGATATTCCGATTTTATTTTTGCAGTAAAGTCTCCAACATCAGGAGTTAGACTACTCACACTGCTCTATTACATTTTAGAATGTTCTGCTTACATATTTTTTTTCTCATGCCTTTCTCTGCCCCTTGAAATGCTACTTATTCTTCAAGATGGAGCTCAAATGGCCTCTCAGCTATTCCTCTCCTAACAACAACAAAAACCATTAACAGCGATCTTTCCTAAAGCCTGAAGGATAAGACTTGGGCATGTTTATGAAATTTATTAGAAGATTCTCTAAAGAGTTACCTGTGTTCAGATTTGATCTTTTCATTTTAAGTTTCTTCAAGGCAAACATTATATTGACACATCAATTTATGTATTTCCAACAATGGGAATATAGAACAAAACTGAAAAAAACTTTTGTCATTCTATTAAATAAATAGAAACTGATTTATGATACTTATAAATAACAATTGTCAATTTTATGAGTTAACTATAAAAAAAGATCCACAGAAACACACTGTAGTCTGTGAAGAAGAGACAAGTGATTTTGTTGATGATAAAAGTCCAAAAAGGTTCTGGTTAGTAAGGTAGAGGTTGGTCAATTTCCTAGATGGTTTTTTTTCTGTCTTTGGCATGTGTCTGTTTATTAATACATATATTTATTTGTTCTTCCCAGTGTTTATTTAAGATTCCAAAATGTACTTCATTACTAGTCTTATTTTCCCTAAGAGTTATGAAAGTTATCATTGTGTTGTGTCAGTGAATTTTTTTACAAGGAAAATTGGATGGAATTTAGACCTTAAATGTATTTAAATTTTGTTTCTGAAGAAACACCTCACACAGTTGTTAGACTTTATCACTGTATAAAAATGTACAGTGGTTTATTGACATGTACATTCCAATATGTTTACAGCTGCAAGATAATGAGGCACACTCAGTATTGCACTTCATTAAAATTTCAGGCTCAACTTAACCTAGAAGTTTAAATGAAACTGCATTTGTAATTTAGTAATTCTTATACAGAACAAACATTGATATCTTTATATACAGTGTGATACTTATTACATTTATATGCCAGTCCTAACACAATTTTTTTTTTTTAAATAACAGTCTAGGAAATAAACCAGAATATTCTTCTTTTCATCCCCACCCGTGATGCAATTATACAGGATTACAAAAAAGGCAGTATACAATAAACAATGATTATTTTTCTTTTTTGCTTGAAAGCCAGCATCATTCTTAGTCCATGGGCATGGCGATTCTTTTATATCAATTATCTATAAATGTTCAATGCTTCACAGGCCAATGACGGTAATGGCCACATGCAAACACCTCACAAGTTTGATGTCTTGGTTCAAAAGAAAATAAACTGAAATAATGGGGAAACTTTCCATAGCAAGAATTATGTACATGGTATTTGGCATCCTTCTTGCACTGTGAATGGTTCATTTTCATGGATGTAAAAATGGTCCCGTCCTTATCCTGAGCAGAGTTTAAACTTTACCACATCCACTTGGGGGATGAAGGCAACTTCTTCTCTGTAGACAAAGGAATCTGAGTGTTCTAAAAAGTGTGAGCATTTCTGCACACTCCACAGCCCAGAGCAAATTCTTCCCCAGTGGGTGGATGAACAACATGGAGTGGACATTCAGTTCCTTCTAATTGTTTGCCTTTGGGACCTGTATACATTTTGAAGGAGGCAAAAGCATATAATTAAAAAAACACACACATATATACAAACCTAATGTAAATATAAATTACTGATAAGATATTCAAAGAAATAACAGGACTATGGTTACACAAATACAAATTTTAAAAATGACAGAATCTACCTACAACATCTTGCCTAGAAATCACCTCTATGAGCTATAGATTTTATTCTATCAATGAATGAGATACCTCATCTTAAACATTTTTATTTATTTATTTAAAAAAAAAATTTTTTTTTTTCAACGTTTATTTTTATTTTTGGGACAGAGAGAGACAGAGCATGAACGGGGGAGGGGCAGAGAGAGGGGGAGACACAGAATCGGAAACAGGCTCCAGGCTCTGAGCCATCAGCCCAGAGCCTGATGCGGGGCTCGAACTCCCGGACCGCGAGATCGTGACCTGGCTGAAGTCGGACGCTTAACCGACTGCGCCACCCAGGCGCCCCTTTTTATTTTTTTTTTAATGGAAGTACAGTTGACACACATGCTACTTTAATTTCAGGTGTGCAACATAATGCTTCCACACAGCTATACATTATGCTATGCTTACCCCAAGTGAGCCATACCATCTGTCACCATACAAAGCTATTATAATACCACTGACTATATTTCCTATGTTATACCTTTCACTTTGGTGACTTATTCATCCCATAAGTAGAAGCCTGTATCTCCCACTCCCTTCACCCATTTTGTGCCTACCTCCCCCACTCAGAACCATCAGACTGTTCTCTGTATATGGATCTGTTTCTGCTTTTTTGTTTCGTTTAGTTTTTTAGATTCCACATTTAAGCGAAATCATATGGCATTTGTCTTTCTCTGACTTATTTCTTATTACTTAGCATAATACCCTCTATGTCTCCATCCATGTTATCACAAAAGGGAAGATCTCTTTCTTTTTATGGCTGCGTAATATTCTACTCTGTGTGTGTGTGTGTGTGTGTGTGTGTGTGTGTGTGTGTATACACATCTTTATCCATTTATCTCTTGATGGGCACCTGGGTTGCTTCTATATCTTGGCCATTGTAAATAATGTTATAATAAACATAGGAGTACATATATCTTTTTGAATTTGTGTTTTCATTTTCTTTGGGTAAATACCCAGTAGTGGAATTACTGGATCATATGGTATTTCTATTTTAAATTTTTTGAGAAACCTCCATATTGTTTTCCACAGTGGCTGCACCATATTGTTTTCCACAGTGGCTGCACCAGTTTGCATTCCTACCAATAGTGCACGAGGGTTCCTTCTAGTCCACATCCTTGCCAACATTGGCTATTTCTTGTCTTTCTGATTCTAACCATTCTAATTGGTGTAAAGTGACACCTCATTGTGGTTTTGTTTGGCATTTCCCTGATTAGTGAGGTTGAACATTAGATATATCATTTTAAAGCACTTTTTTTTTTTTCAACGTTTATTTATTTTTGGGACAGAGAGAGACAGAGCATGAACGGGGAGGGGCAGAGAGAGAGGGAGACACAGAATCGGAAACAGGCTCCAGGCTCCGAGCCATCAGCCCAGAGCCTGACGCGGGGCTCGAACTCCCGGACCGCGAGGTCGTGACCTGGCTGAAGTCGGACGCTTAACCGACTGCGCCACCCAGGCGCCCCCCTAGATATATCATTTTAAAGCAAAGAACAATGAACAAAAATCGTCATGAAAATCTGTCAGTTCAGTTGAATTGAACACTATTCTGGATGAGAAAATATGGAGACTTTTTAATAGAATGTTTTTCTGCAGGTAAAAACAAATTTAAATGTAAATAAGCCATGTTAGTTCTCTGAAGAAAACGCACACACTGATGAAATGGAAAGACTGATTATTAAAGACTGTTATTTTAAAAGTATCTGAAGGAAGATTAGTAGAAAAATGAAAATCAGCTTAAATACATGAATGGTAACATAATATAAAATATAACAATCTGGAAGAAGCACTTAGGGAAAATAGAAACTTAATGAGGCTTAAAAATGTACATAAAACTATACTTTTCTATTTTAAAAGACTTGCTATATCATTGTGCTTCATGTCATGTGTTTCTTATCATTTAAAAAGGACTTTTAGGGGCACCTGGGTGGCTCAGTTAAGCGTCCAACTTCAGCTCAGGTCATGATCTCATGGTTCATGGGTTCGAGCCCCATGTCAGGCTCTGTGCTACAGCTCAGAGCTTGAAGCCTGCTTTGGATTCTGTGTCTCCCTCTCTCTCTGCCCCTCCCCTGCTCGTGCTCTGTTTCATTATTTCTCAAAAATAAGTAAACATTAAAAAAAAAAAAGTAAAGGACATTTAGCTCCTTTATAAATGAGGAACTTGACTGTGTAGGGAATCCTGGCTGGGCTTATACCTGAATACAGAGTCTCTAACAGCAGAGGAAGAAACAGAAGTATGCATTTGTTTCCTACAGCTAGTAACCAAAACAATAAATGTAAATTTTGACTCTGAAAGAAAAGTATGAGATTGGATGGAATAAGCTTACCCAGATGAATGGGGAATGAGATCTTAACTGAATTTAGCTCTTCTAGGTTTAAAAGAAGGAAAACAGGAGGGATAAAAGGCTAGTGTTTATGAGGCTCTTAGCCTGGCACAGTATGTTAGCTGTTATTACTACCACTGAACAAGTACAAACTGCCTCTATCCATATAAGAGTAAGACCAAGGCAAGAGGGTAAGTATCACACTGAAGACAGGTCATCTCAGAGGGAGAAGTCAACTGCTGGTTTCAGCTACCAGACGTAAGAGCAGCAGTTAAAACCTACAAAGGTAATTATTCCGGTTATAAATTATAGTGGGTATCAGTACCTGCCACCCCAAATCACACTGCACACTGATATTCTGCCCACCCCACTGGTGGGTGGGGGGAGTTGTCAGGAAGAGGGACACTCAAGTACACGACACCATAAATGATGGCTCCTGCAAACTGCAGTCCTTGTTTTTTTCTGGGAGAAAATAAACGATCACTTACTCAACAAATATTTACTCAGTGCCTAATGTGTGAATGGTGTTACATTAGGTGCTGGAGATATAAAAATGAATAGTACATGGCCCCTATCTTCAAGGAGTTAGTAATCTAATCATGAAGGTAAAAAATAGTAATATAATCATGATGCTAAAAAAAAATACAGTGAAAGTAAAAACAAAAGAAAAATCACCCGCAGACACTTGTGTGCTTGCTATTGAGGTACTGCTCTAGTATGTCAACTCAATCTTCTACCAGTCATAGAGGCAGGAACTATTGTCCCCATTGTGCAGATAAGAAAAGTGAGGCAAAGTTAACTTAATCTTTCTTGATTCTTAGGTCCCTCATCTTTTATTTTAGTTTTTTATTTGAAAAAAATTTGTTTAACATTTATTCATTTTTGAGAGACAGAGTGTGGGTGGGGGAGGGGGAGAGGGAGAGGGAGACACAGAATCTAAAGCAGGCTCGAGGCTCTGAGCTGTCAGCATGGAGCCTGACGTGGGGCTCACACTCATGGACCGTGAGATCATGACCTGAACTGAAATTGGACGCTTAACCTACTGAGTCACCCAGGAACCCCTTAGGTCCCTCATCTTTTAAATAGGCACAGCAATATTTAACTCTAAGTATTATGGCACTAAGAAGGTGGTTAATAATTATTTTAGAAAGTAACAGAGGAATGGTCTACTTTAACTTCTTAATCTGGACTCTTGTTCTTATCCATATATTAAAAATTGGAATTAACGGGTTGACAGTGGTTACAGAATCAATCCCTCCGTCCTTCTAAGTAAAATGTATGCCCATCTTCCCTGCTGATTTCACTGTGGGGTCTGCTTTAACTCTATTCCAGTTCTCTATAGGAATGGATGAGTTAATGAGTTAGATGAATGTGAAAAAGGCTGGGAGAGCATGCCTCAGTCTAAGTGTTACGATCTTAGGCCAGCTACTGAATTTCTCTGGGCCTTAACTTTCTATCTGTGAAGGTGAGAATAACACCAGCTACCTTGTAGGTTGTAAAAACTAGGTAAGAAAATGTATGTGAAAATGCCCAGGACTGATGTCAGTTCCCTCCTTCTGTCATCTCTGTAAATCCTCTCCTGCCTCATCCCTCTGGCTCATGGTTGTTTCCAGGGTGAAGTCCCTGTACTGGCAGAGCTCAGTGATCATGTGAATGTGTGAGGGAAGCCTTGCCTTTGCTGGAACCTCTCAGTGACTATCCACCTCTGTGTTCTCCACACTTGTTTTATTGCTGGCTAACCTCTTGATTAATTTTAGTGTTTGGTTGTTGTTTTGTCTTTGTTTCTGAACATAGAAGAAACTTTCTTTCATTAAGTAAAAATGTGAATTTTCCCTGATGATATTGCTTGCCTCTAAACTTTCTCAACTAGAAGCTGCTTATCTCTTGAGCTCCTCTGTGTCATGAAGCCAGGAAGCAAGACCGACTCTCCTGGTTCCCATTTACTTCTAGACCACTGACTTACAACTTTCAATTCAATAACCCTCTTCCCGTGAATCTAACATGAGCCAGAAAACTGCCCCTATCGTACTTCCTTCATTTGCTGACCTCCAGCTCACCACCCTCCTCTAGCTATTACATTTCACATCTTTATGCTGGTCATTATCCTAAACACCTAGCCTCACGTTATTCTGATCTTGCTTCTTTCAAAGTCTACTACATCTACTTTAAAATAAAAAATTCTTTTTAGAGGGGAAAGAGTGTAACAATTTCTATTTGCCATGAACAATCTTTTATCTATTTAACATAAACAAAATAGCAAAAGTAGCTATACTTAAAAAAAACCCCTACTTATTCTTTCTGAATAGATAATATATTTCTCATGGCTTAAAAATCAAAATGTTAAAACATTGTATACATTGAGTCACCTTTCTCCCATCTCTACCTATCTTCCTGGTTTTTCCCAATAGTAAATTAATTTTATTAATTTCTAGTGTATCTTTCCACAGTTTTTTAAAGGCAAATATAAACAAATATGAGCATATATTTTCATTTTCCCCTTTCCTACAAGACAGCAGACTATATACCTTGTTTTGTAAATTGATTTTTTCTTTTTTCTTTAAAAGTTTTCATTAAAAATTTTTTTATGTTTAGTTATTTTTGAGAGAGAAAGACAGTGCAAGTGGGGTAGGGGCAGAGAGAGAGGGAGACACAGAATCCAAAGACGGTTCCAGGCTCTGAACTGTCAGCGCAGAGCCTGACGTGGGACTTGAACTCACAAACTGTGAGACCATGACCTGAGCTGAAGTCGGATGCCTAACCAACTAAGCCACTCACAGGCCCCTGTAACTTGATTTTTCACGTAACAGTCTCCTACACATCTTTCCATATGAGTACATAGAGACTCTATCCTCATCACCATTTTCTCTTTTTGATGGTGCACAGTACTTAGTGTGTAACCACCCTCCTGCTGGACACCTGGGTTGCTTATGAATTTTTATTTTTACAAGCCATTTTGCAATGAATAGTCTTGTTTATTTGCTTTTTTAATTTACCTCACATATGTAGGTATATCCTCAGAAGTGGGACTGTTGAAAGGTAGAGGTGTTAGCAATTTTGACAGGCTTTTTTTCAGTAGGGTTCTAGCATCTGCTCTCTGATAAGCAGTGGATGAGAGTATGTTTCTCAGCTTTCAAAAGATTGTGGATTGTGCTGTAAGTACTTTTGCATGTATTTTCACCAATTTCAGATATATCTCATGTAAAATTCTCTTCTTTGGTCACATTTACCTCCCCTTCTGCTTCCCCCACTTCTGTGAAGCCTGGTACTCCACTGCATTGGAACCACCAGCCTCCTGACCTCTTCCAATCTTTTGGGTTTCTTTTTGGTTTCATATTCCTATTTTTCTCAGCCTGGCCTCTACACACAATTATTTCTCCTGTATTCTCAGCGGCTTAACTCCTTGGCTTTCCTGACGCTCCCTACGCTGCCGATTCCCAGCCTCTCTAGATCAAATCACTTGTCCGTTTTATGGTGCTGGTTCCAGACTTCTCAAAAAAAAAAAAAAAAAAAAAATTACAAAATCCTTTAAAACTGTTCTATTATCAATTCATAATTTCAAACTTCACATGGCCCTGTAGTGCGAAACAGTGATTTTTTTTTCTGACTTCCTTCTTCCCCAGGTGCCGGTTTCCATTACAACTCCTGACCCCTCATCACCATGGTGATCTTTCTACTTCACTCAGAATGTCAAAAGCTTACAAGGGCCAAGAAATTTGCTCTGATTCTTTAGTCTAGTTTGAACCGGATTTCTACCACTTGGAACAGGGTTCTCTCCTGATCATTAAATTAAACTCGAAAGTAAATACATTACAACAATGTTTTTAAAAATATTAAAAGCATACCTGCAGGACAGTGTGGTAGTTCTTCCTTAGGAATGCTAGTCATTCTTTGAAAATCATCATGACAAGCATTACAAAAATGTGTTGTTCCAAAACAGAAAAAGACTGCCACTGAACAGCAGTAGCGACATTTATACTCCAAAAAGTCTGTGCCATGTTTTGGACACATCTACAGCAAAAGAAAATAAACAGACACAAGATTATAGTGAGTCTATTTCAATTACAGTTAAGACGGTCACATATGTAGCTTAGTGATTCGTATCATGTGAGTATGCATAGCTCTCAAAACTGATTGGAAAACTGAGGATATATGCATTGAAAAATGAATGAATAAACGCATAGCTCTGCCCAAAAGGTCTGGAGAAGGCCCTAAATTCTCATCTCAGATTCATCATAGCCAATCTGATTTAATAAGTAAGACAGTTGATTTCCTGGTAAATTTTTCCTGGTCAGCCAAACTGAATGGTTAATAATATTTAATCTATCTCTCAGTCTCACAGATGTACTATGAAGATTTCATGGAAGTGAGGTAAACCTAAAAGTGTGGCTACAGGTTTAAGAAAGTGAAATACATAAATTTATTACTTGTTGAAATATGGTGATAAATTTAAGACAAAATTATAAAATGTAAATGCCATCCAAGAAAATAACATATATGAATTAATTTGAAAAATTATACACTGCTATAAACACTGGGCAAAAACTTGCTGTATTATTCCCACCATCTTAGTTATATTATTATTTTTGAAAAAAAAATAGGAGCTTAACATATCTAAACTGTCTTTTCTATTAAAATGTGCTACCCACCTGAGCCCTGGACACATCAGAACAAGCACCACAAATGAGCTCTCTGGGATCATAATCATCCCCTTGTCCAGCCTCAGCATCACACCGAGCTTCGCCACCAAAATATGCCTATGCGGAGAACAACAACAAAAACCTTGTCATGGAAGATACAGTATGAGGATACTGAAAGTAAAATCAAGAGGTCTTAGAAAATACTATTATCTATTAGACTCTCCCCTGCAGTGCCCAGTGGATGCCCATATAGTTAGACTGGAGTATGAAATAAAGCTACTTTAATCTGGAATAAACTCATGCATACAGTAGGAACTCCAAACACTGTACTGTCAAAGTAAAATAACAAAAGAATGTATAATATTCCAAATAAATATAAAAAATATATTAAGTAGTGAAGAGAAACTGCTTTCTCAGGGCAAAGTTTGAGTAATTTTTCTCATTTTGAAACATTAAATTTCCTTCTATTGCTTTGATAATCATGCGTGAGAATTTTCCAAATTTTAATACTGTAGTAGTAATAGTAGTGGGGGAGGGACAGAGAGAGAGGAAGACACAGAATCCGGAGCAGGCTCCAGGCTCCAAGCTGTCAGCACAGAGCCCGACACGGTTCGAACCACAAACCATGAAATCATGACCTGAGCTGAAGTCGGATGCTCAACCCACTAAGCCACCCAGGCGCCCCTTGAGGTTTAGAAATATTAATCCACTAGTAGCAATGTGAGTGTAAAGGATGGAATGGAGGGGTTAGGGGCTCCACACAGGGGGCTCAGTAAGAAGGCTACTATAATTACCAAAGAAAATGATTAGGGTTGCTGAAGATGTAATAGAAAAAAAAGAATTCAGAGATATTTAGAGACAGAATTGATAAGACTTTGTAAATAAAGACCAGACACTGAGACAGTCAAAGTCAATGAATGTAATACTTCTCATGTGGACTTTGAAGTATCTGTGAAAAAATTAAAATGTCTGGCAAGCAGTTAAATATTTGTATCTAAGTCTCAAAAAATTTTCAAGGTCAGAATGATACAGATGTTTGGTGAACAAGAGCTCTGCAAAGGTAAGAAGGTTGTAATTAGGCAAGAATACAGTGCTGAGAAACTAAATCTATACAGAGCAGGTAAATGAAAACGAGCCTTATAAAGGAGTTAAAGACAAATAACCAGAAATAAAGAGTAGTACTTTCCAAGAGTAGCATCTTGGAAGCCAAGGAATTTTATGAGGAAATGGTGGTAAGAGCAAGTAGGAGAGATTTATTTAAGAACTAACTGGATTTGGCAAACAGGAGATTACTGATGTGAAGTGGCTTGTGTACAGAAATACTACATGCTTTGGAAATAGTTTGTACAGGTTAAAAAAAATCCCAAAACAAATTGAGTAAAAAAATTCAACTTAAAACATAGTATCAAGCTTTCTCATTTTTAACTTCGGCCTTAAGATATAAGAATTCAGTATCATTATACAATTCAATTCTTAATCACATAGGTAATCTCTAGTTCTTATAAATTCCCATGATAATTTACAGCATACCTTTCTGCATTTGTAGCAGACATAATATGCATATCTATTCATGGCATAGCCAGCGGGGTCATTATAAAATCTCACACCAGGCGTTGTGATAGCTTCACTCTTATGCAGACCTTCGTATTCCAATCGCATTAAGGCTTTTCTTCTGACATCTTCATAGAGATCTTTTATTGGATCAAGCAGGTCTTTTAATACTATATGATTTATTTTGTTCTGAAATTTAAAAAATGAACATTCTTTAACAGAATCATTTATTTATGAATTCAACAAATACTTAAGTGTGCATCTAAGAATTAAGCACTGTGTTAGGAGATAACCAGAGAGTGGACATTTTCTAAATAAAATACTGTTTAAAAATAATCCTGTAAAACCCTCACAAGCCCACATTTTTCCGAGATCAGGGACAATGGGGGCAAATGAGACATAAAGCATGAAAATTCTGTTTCATTATCTTCATATTTCCTGAGTCTGAAATATATCTTCTGTTGCCTTAGCTCTTCTGGGAATAAAAGGTTGCCTTGCTGCCACAAATAAGACCCATTCCCTCTGTGTGAGTGTCCTGGTTCTTTAGGGTAGGGTAGATGAAGAGGTAGTATTTTGTATATCTTTGTATATCACCTTCGTATATCATTTCCTAAATGTGACCTTTTCTGTGGCACCATATAAGAAGAGAGAGAAAATTATTTATTACAATATTTTTGATTGTTCCTCAGTCTAACTAAACAATGATTGCAGCAAGTCTTTCCATTTTATACCCTTTATACCAGTCTGCACATCTGAAGGAAATAGGGAGAACTTAACAGAGGAAGGAATGAAGAATTACTAGAGAAGGCACTGTCAGTCACATTCTGAAACAGGTTTTTTGTTAATCATGACTGGCTGGCCAAATCAAGTTGCTACTTTGTTTACTATCTTTAAAGAGATTTGTCAAAATGTTAATAATCTTCTCCTTGTTTTACCTACGCTCTAAAAGAATTCGTCTTATTGGCTCTGAAAACACAGACTTCATCTTTATTGGCAGGTGTAAGAAGCTACAAGCACCACAGACTCATTCATTTTGGTCGTCACCTGCTGTCGTGTCTCAGGATTTGATGTGAAAGTGGTGACAAACACCATGCATGATGATGTCTAAATGAATTTTCTGATGTGATATGTTTAATTCCATTTAAACAGCTTTTAATGGACACTTACTGTTTTGAAATGCATTATAATAGAGGGATCTTATAATATTCTCTGGCACACCTGGATGAAAAGAGCAGAAACTGGTGGGGAACGGGGGTAAAAAGTAAATCGAGAAGGACACCAAGAGGTGCTGACATGTTTATTCTGAAAGATGAAGGTAAAGATAAAAATAGATAGAAAGTAGACAGTTTCTGATTCTCTCCATACCTTGCAAATGGGACAAGATATAAAGCCAAATGTTATCCTTGGACCAAGCCATCTGTTTTCCAAAACTCGTCGGCAGCACTGTAAGTGGAATACGTGACTACAGTCCAGCTTAAATTAAAAAAAGAAAGGGATATAAGCAAATGTGATAACAATAAACACTTGAATAAATGGCAGATTATTCCATGTTCAATGCAAGGTGCTAGTTAAAGCAGGTAAGGGAAAATCAAGTTTAGAATAATGAAATTTCAGATCTTCTCTGTTATTCATGAAATATTATAAACTACATCTTCAGCTTCTCCCAATTTGTTACCATTCGTGTATTAATGACACCTTAAAAGAGTAAGCCACGTTAGGGAGCAATTTAAAATTATTCACTTTTGTTTCTGGTAGAAAGAAGGAACTCCTGATTTAAAGGTTTTAAGATTTATTTTTGAGAATATTCATTATTTTGCAGTCGTAAAAACTGAAAATATAAACAAGTGGTAAAAGTTTTAAAAACTTATTTAGCAAATTATAACTTCAATAATATTACTAACATTATAGATGTATGCAAATGCATTACATATATAGCTATGTTTATCAATTGCATAATGCTACCATTCTGGGTTTTCGAAATTAAGAAGAGAGTGGCTACTAGATAACCTTATTATTTTTTCCTCCCTTAAGAATATTTTATACATTCTATTGATTATACAGACTCACACAAATCACAAATTGTGAGCACACAAAATGGAAAAAACATAAAGGGACAGAATTTGCTCTTCAAGAAATGGAAGATGTTAGTGGGACATTTTCTTCCAATGATATAAAATAGGTTTAAGTGATATAAAATAGGTTAGTGGGACATTTTCTTCCAAAGATATAAAATAGGTTTAATAACAAATATATTTATAATTCCCGTTTTAAATTCTAGACACTTGTAACACTTTAAGAGCTGAGACAACCTGAATGGCTGGTGCTGCTGAGAGCGCCTCGGTGAAACAGATCATGCACATGTCATCGGCATCTTGCTTCAGCGTTGTGGCACTTTTATCACAGCCGTGGAGACAAGGCAGACAGTGCTCTTCATTTTTAACACCTCCACATGGATGACCACAAGGATGCGTCTTACTACAGGCTATCTTAGCATATTCCTATTAAAAATAAATTATGATGGCATTCAAAATATCAAAAAGGGCATATCTCCTGGTAATTATATCCATTATATTAATTTTCCAAGATATTTCCCGCAGGAAATACACATTGAGGCTATGTAACAATAAAGTTTTTTTTTATTCTTCATTTGAATATAACTTAAAGATTATTAGCAAGGTTTTTAACGTGTAATTTTTTAAAAAATAGAATTTATTGTCAAGTTGGCTAACATGCAGTGTATACAGTATGCTCTTGGTTTTGGGGATAGATTCCTGTTATTTATCACTTACATAAAACACCCAGTATTCATCCCAACAAGTGCCCCCCCCTCAATGCCCATCACCCATTTTTCCCTCTCCCCTCCCCCGCATCAACCCACAGTTTGTTCTAAATTTTCACTTCACATAAAGAGAATGCTGATAAAAAAGTGAAATATAATTTTAGTGGATTTATTTTCATGCATAGTCCTGAAGCAAAAAAATTCCTGATATACAATCTCCAATTACTACCTATCTCCTCACTACAATGGGTATAAAAAATATACAGGTATCTTTCATAGCTGGACCCTATTCAAATTCTTGTTAACTGAATTGAAGAACTGAAAATATTTGGATAGCATGGAATATGTGTATGGATGTTCAGGACTACAGAATTCTTAAATACTGGAAGTTTTTTATAGGGAAATAAGTGAGTAAAGTATGTAAGAGGTAAAGAAATGCAGTCCATAGACTTTTTACCTGTTTCTAGCACAAAAGCAAACATTAAATATGTATTATGGTGGTAACTGATAAACACACACAGTCTGGTTCAGGCTTGAGAAACTTATCTGATCCATTCTCTAGCTCTGATAAAGAATTTAACTCTTTAAAAAGAATTTTTTTTTAATGTATCTTTATTTTTGAGAGCGACAGAGCATGAGTGGGGAGGGGCAGAGAGAGAGGGAGACACAGAATCCGAAGTAGGCTGCAGGCTCTGAGCTGTCAGCACACAGCCCAATGCAGGGCTCAAACTCATGAACCATGAGATCATGACCTGAGCTGAAGTAGGATGCCCAACTGACTGAGCCACCCAGGTGCCCCAAGAATTTAACTCTTGACATGAGGAATATACTAACTTAGAAAACTGAAGTGATGCTGAACTCTAACTCTTATTTATATGCAGTAAATATGTCCCGAGGGAATACAGGCTATTCCTTACTGGGGCAGCCTGACTGTCTAACTGTATACTCACCTGGCAATCGGCATCAGAACAAACACTGCCAACAGCAGATAACTCTGTTCCACTCCTAGAACCACAGAAGCGGCATGCTTCTGAGCTACTTGTGGTGGGTTTGCCTAGGTTCAAGCAGAAAAAGAAAAATCTTCCTTAAGGATATGTTTGCTACATATTTTAATACCCAGCTAAATAAAAAAAACAACAACAGGACAATCAGGTATGTATCAGTTGCTATCACTAGAAAATCAGCCTGGCAGTTTTACAGAAGGGTTGTAAGCAGTCCTAATTATAAAGGAGCTAATCACAAAAAAGGGACAAGAAACTAAAGATCTATCTGAAGCCAAACAGATAGGAGGTTGAGCAGATATGGCAAATCCCCAGCTCCAAAAACACAGATAAAAATATTTTGCACATACAAAATATAATACAAATTAAGTAAGAATACACAAAAGAAAGATAACTCTTTCAGAACTACTATAATAAAATTACAAGGCATAAAAGAAAACCTATCATCAGATAATATGAAACTTAAAACACAGAAGAATTCCCATCCAAGGAACTAGAATTGACAGAGCTATATGAAAAGGAAATTAAATGTCTGAAATCATCAAAGATGTAACAGAATCCAGAAAACAAAACAGAACAACAGGAAAAAGAATAGGAAGATTTGAAAAATGTAGACCAAGCACATTTGAAAACACAGATACAAAAATAAATATAATAGTAATACACAGAATTCAGCAATATTTACAGGAAAAAAAATTTTTATAAGGATAGTTTAACTCATGCATACAAGAATGGTTGAACATTAGAACACTTACTAATGCATTATATGCCCCTATTAGATGATAGCAGAAAAAGAAATCAGCTATGAGAAAGACCATGCTCTTGTAGCATGAAAAATTACTCTTATTTAAATCTGTTCAGATTTGCACAGTAACTCCAACATCACAAATTTGTGTCAAATGGCAGACTACAGACGTGCTGGAAATTAAGAATTCATAAGATTCAATGTAACTTTAAGCTGAGAATATAACCAGATTTACTTTAGAAAAAAAAATCAAAAATGAAAAATCACATGTTTTGGAGATAAAATGACTTGCTCATGGTAACACAGCTAGTGAGTGACAAACCAGGTTTCCTGACTTGTAGTCTAGTGTTCTCTCTCCTAGATAACAGTGTCTAGTAAATACAATAATACAGTGATCGGTGATGTCATAGTTACCAGAATATACTCAAAATAATCTACATTAAATAATTCACATCAGTATCATCCAGTTCAGTAGTCACGGTTCGATCTTAAATCCTTTTACCTGTGTGTTCGCGGAACTCCACCATTGCCTTCATTGTTTTTGAATCTGCTAGAGCCATCAACCAGAACAATTTGGTTCTACCACAGCCTTCATGAAGGTCAACCTTTATAGCTTCTTCTTCCTCTTTGAAGACCTATTGATTCATTAAAGAAAAGGGGAAAATGTTTTATTTATCACTTGGAAAGAGGAAGTGTAACATTTAATTGCTCAAAAACAATAATGGCTTTTCTTCATGAAGCACTCTAAGAAGTTTCAGATATTTACAATCTTGTCCTGAATCTTCACAACAACCCTGTTTTTTTAAATGTGGAAATGAAGTCTCAGAGAGGCTAAACAACTGTCATTTTACACAGCTGGTAAGTGAGGCAGTTGGGAACGCCACTGAGGTCTCTGATCCCATAGTCCCTTTTTCCCAGTACACCGAGCCTCCTTCCCACATTTATTTCAAAATTTATTGGATGTATCTTATGCTCCAGATGCTGTTCTGCGTGTAAAGGCAGACATCTTCACCTGTCTTTGATGAGTTTTGGTTCGCCGATGAAGATGAAGGAACCTGTCACAGTCGGTGCACAGATTTCCACACACGTTGCATAGAATGATGGCTGCGGTTTCTCCATCATCGTGGTTGTCACACATAGGCTAAAATAAGGCATTCCCACATGTCACATTACAGTAACAAGAAAGTTTCAGACACACATACAAATGGAATGTGATTTATTCACAACAGTAACGTTATTGTTTTGAAGTCTATTAGGAATTTAGAATCTGAACATTAAACAGAATTATGGCAAGTGTACTTAAATATAAAAATCCCTCCAAACCCCTAATTCAATAATTAATGTGCTGAGCAGTTTCAATGATTAATAAAATAAACATGTATGCTTTGACTAATGACTTAAGACATTTTCTCCCCCCTGTGTTCAAACATTCTGTATGCTAAATGAATAAATTATTCATTTTGAAACTTAAACATTAATGAGAAAATGTTGAAAAGGCCTATATAACGTCTTCCCTTCCAGTGAATGTAGGCACACCTAGCAAACCTACTTTAAGTACTGTATATTTGTGAACAAATGGTATGTCACGGTCCCTCTCTTAATGCTTTATTTCCTTCTTATCATAAGACTGGGAACATTTAGTGTAAAGTCTAGATATATAATGAGAATGTGGCTAAAAGCACATTTTGATGTGGTGCAAACATGGCTCAGAGAAGGGGAAAGCTCTTTTATATAGTAATTAAAGCCCCTAATAGACTATGAAGAAAGGACCCTAAGTGAAACAGATTTGTGAGATGAGCTGGGCTATGTGACAAAGCTTTCCACTAATTGTGCAATTTTGACTTGCAGATTTGTTTGTTTTTTAAGCTAAGCTAAAGCTTACTTATAAAGAAAAAGAAGACACGAAGACGGGGCTTTATAAAACAATTCTGACCTTACCATTTGTTTCTGCTGTCCATCCTTTCCCATCCATCTCCCCGAGGAGAGACGATCTACATGGTCCTGATCCAGCACGCACAGTGATGCTAGAGCAAGCCAGAGCTGTTAAAAGGAAAGGCTGTCACAACACTGAATTTTTAGAAAAGACTTGTAAAACACTGACTGCCTGACCATAACAACAGCTCAATGCTAGCTGAATTTGAAAATACATGGATGCCCAGTGGTACTCCAGTTTTCCTGATGTGGTACCAGGCACACATGCTCATTGCTGTATGTGTCATGCACACAGTAGGCACTCAAATATTTACTGAATAAATCACTGCTGCTCTGATGAACCATTCTGTTTTTCACCTGACATAAAATTATCCCTTATTGGGATATATAAACACTGTATCAGTAAACAAATTTACAAATTGAATATTTATGGTACCAATGCCTCTTGCAAATTTTTCCAACTAGCATCACCTGCCTGAGGCACTACCTTCCAAGGAAGGTGGTATAATGGTTGTCTAATTTTACACAGTCCCATGAGTAGGTAGGTGGGTACTTATTAAATTCTTCCGGATAATAACAGCTCCTCAGAAGTCTCTGTACACCTCTAAATGCCTAGCACTATGCTTGGTATACTCTGTCAGAAACAAGGACGTGTCTAACAAACTTCAGAATACAGCCCTCAAAAACAGTTTAAAACTTTCTGGGGCTTAAAGGATTAAAATTCAGTTTTACATGACACATTTCTTCATTACTAAAAAATAGTTAATTACTTAAAAAGTGCTTACGAGTGAATAGAGATGAAGAGTAAGGCAGGGAAAAGTTAGAAAAAGGAAAAAAAAAACAGATAAAGAAAACCAAAGGAAGCCAGGAGAGAGGGGAGTGTAGGGCGAAGAAGTGCACGCGTGGAGAAGTGGTGTGGTCAGAGTAAGCTTCACACATCACCCTCACTAGCAGCAGAGTGTCGGGTGGCTTTTTCTTCCCCAGAGAAATACAATTTGTCTTCTTTTGCAGACTTGTGAAGATTATCAAGCTACTTCTGCCAGTGTTTACTTCTTCCTAATGCTGACACACTGCCCTGGCTTCAAGGAAATCCCTAATCTCTTTTGGAAGTATATGGGACATGAAATTTGGTAGGTTAAAAATTACTACAGATGTCTCATCTGAAGAATGCAATCCTATTCCCCAGCTAAGAGATTCTTCCCCACCCTGCTCTGGGAATACACTTTTTACTTTTTTAGAAGGCCTATAAATCCAGTAAGTAGGCTCTACTTTAGAATAATTGGGCAGTACCAAAATGAGTAGGGAGGGCCTGGTCTTCAAAGGACTTTCAGCGTATCTGAGAATAATGTTGACACTAAATTTACTGTATAAGCTATAGTAAATACACCATCAGAAAGACCACACAAGGTCTTAGCCTTTTCTAACCAGTTTATCCTTAGCTTCCTAAATAATAACAAAAACAAGCGATAGAGAACACATAACAGTCAATGTGAATGTTTTATAACCACTATACTTAGTTCATAATTCAAAAAAGCCTTTCACACTTTTTTAATAAATAGAATATTTGGTCAAAAAAATTGGATTAAGCTGAATTATTGATTTAAGTTTAATCAAACCTATTATGGAAAAAGACCATGCAACAATAAAATGAAAAAAACCTCGTACCCTAGTTGTTGCAATACATCTCACTGGAGATCTAAATTCTTCCTCCATCTTGGTCAAGGCAATGATGGTTTCTGCGATGGCATTTTTTGTCACTCGGGACCATGCTTCAGACAGATGACCCTATTGAGCAGGAGAGAATAGTTTAATAAGCAACCAGAAATGTATACTCATACTAGTAAATTCTCTTTTAAATAACAGCTCTCAAGAAAAAGGAAAGATTTATTTGTTAATGCAACTTTAGATCAAGGGCCATACTTTCGAAATAAAAATCCATCACAACTCTATGAAAAACTCAACTTCTAATCACTACTTTAATGAGTGAAAAGCCAATAAGAAATTAGGTCTCAATACTCTTCTCCTATGGAGCTCAAAGGTATTTCCTCTTACATTTAGGTAAACATGTGAGCAGGGGAGGAGCAGAGAGAGACGGAGACACAGAATCTGAAGCAGGCTCCAGGACCCAAGCTGTCAGCACAGAGCCCGATGCGGGGCTCGAACTCACAAACCGTGAGATCATGACCTGAGCCAAAGTCGGACGCTCAACCGACTGAACCACCCAGGTGCGCCCCGCACATGCCATCAATTTCTTAAAAGAGCAGTTCCATGGGCGCCTGGGTGGCTCAGTTGACTGAGAGTCCGATTCTTGATTTTGGCTCAGGTCACGATCCCAGGGTCATGGGGTCGAGTCCTGCATCTGGCTCTGTGCTGGGTGTGGAGCCTGCTTGAGAGTCTCTCTCCCTCATTCATTCATTCATTCATTCTCTCTCTCTCTCTCCCTTTCCCCTCTCCCCTGCTGGGTGCTCTCTCTTTTTCTAAAAAACAAAACAAAACAAAGGGCATTTCCTTCTCCAACTCCTCCTCCAAAATTCCTTCTGTCTGGTCTGCCTCTCAGGAGCCCACACTCCACAGCACCTTCTCCCCCCTCAGCCTGGAAATATAACGGAATGTGAGGAAACTAGCAATATGGAGCAAACAGTAAGAGCCATGTACTCTGGAGAAACAGTTTCCTTTCCTCCACACTCCCAGATCTCCCTGAAAAGCCAACATCTAAAGACAGTAGTAGAGTATATTAACAAAGAAGAGTAAAAGTTTTGTAAACCAGGAGAGAACTAAAAAGAATGAGAAACTATCGCATCAGGGAGCCCTGTTTTTCTTTCAGGTTTTTGGATTCTGGCTGATTTGTAGAGCTCAAAAAGTATATTTTATTTTTTAAGTTTTAAAGTTTAGTTTCTTAAGTAAATTAATTGGGAAGCTTGAAATGAAGTTTACACAAAAAACAAATATATCACTGAATGAAAAGACAAATGGGTGTGTTAACCTACTAAACAGAGGCTTTAAGTAAAGCAAAATAACACTAATGTACTTCTGCTATTAATGTAGTAGAACAAGCTGCCTGTTTTAATCAGATTTCTATTGCACTTCATTGACATAATGATCAGAAGGATGGGAACTCACTGCTGCCATATCCTTAATAAGTTTAATGATGATCTCTGAGATCTGGGTAGGAGTTGAGCCCTTCATCCACCAATGGCTTTCACCTCTTCGAACATAACTACAAAGAAAAGTCAGCATTTGCAAAACAATCAGTGATAGTTACAAATAAATACAAAGAGAACTGCTATTTCAGCATGTATCTTAATTTTTTAAATGATTCAAAGTATTTTAAAAAGAAATTAATCAAAACATTATTCATAATCTTCTCTTCAACCCCGAGAGAGTAGCTATTCTGATACATGATCCCTTCCAAGTATTTGTTTATATATAATTTTTGTATCTTGAAACTTCTAGAACATTGCTGTTCAAAGTATATCCACAGATCACAAACTATTTGTTACCAATCCACAGAGATATTGAGGGCTTGCACCAGAATATGTCAACTGTATCAGTGGGTATCACACTACTGTTTATTTCAGCTGACATTTTTTTTTTTTCTTTGCAAGACTATCTGGATGAAGAAAGCACTACACTGATTTATATTCTAGTGTTATTTGCTTAATCTCATGGACCGATTCTTTGACTAGTACTGTTCCAGATGTCTAGTTTTCTGCATTACACACACCTCTGCAATGAACTTCCTTGCACATATCTTTGTCCATAGGTATAAACATTTTTGAGGGAAACAGTTCTAGAAGTAGAATTGGTAGGTCAAAGGATAAGCATATTTTAAATACAGTGATATGTTATTAAACTGACATCCAAAAAGGCTGTAGCAATCTATATTAGATGTCATAATGCCTATTTCTTCATAATGCGGCCAAGACAAAGGTATTTTCCTACTGTTTATCTCAGGACTAACTGTTCATTATATATTTTCCTATCAGTTCTTTGTCTTTTCTCATTGATTTGTAGTCATTTAAAAATATTATGACTAATAATTCATTCTCTACTATATAGGTGTTAAATATTTTTTTCAGGTCAGTTTATATTTAAAAAAAATTTTAATATTACTGTCTATCAGTTCACTTTCATTCTTATGTAGCCAAATTTGTGAATCTTTTCCTCTGTGACTTTTTGGTTCTGAGTTTTAAGGTTTTCTGGATTGAAGATTACAGAAATATTCTTCTATAATTTGTCCTAGTAGAGTGTTAACTGATCTCAAATTTACTTTTGTATATGGTGTGAGATAGGGGCCTTCAATATCTTTTTTTTTACACGAGAAGCATTCCAATATCATATTCAGTACACCTTCCTTTCCCCACTAACTTGAAAGGACACTTGTATTATATATAGAATTCTCTTTCATACATGGATTAGTTGTTTATGGTTTCTATTTGGTGAATAAGCAAACAAGTAGAATTCGAAATCTTGTCTTAATTCTCCAAATAGTAGCTCACTCTGCTCTATTTTAGTACTAAAACAGATGCAATGACCAACCTGGAATTGAAAATCATTGGAAGAGTAACTGTTGTAACACCTTTGCCCACAGTGGTACCAGCTGTTCCTGTGATGGTAGTTCCTTTGGCTTTTAGCTGAACTGTGAGTGCTTTGGCAATACATCCTAGAAACATGTCCAAGATACCTAGTTTATTCCAATCTCCTTTCTCTGTTGAGTGAATGATATCACTGATATCTGCTGGGGGGAGGGATTTCACTCCTATGATGCTGGCCAGACGATTAGGAGTCACTTCAGGCAACACCCGTCTTAGTAAGGAGGTTACCTGATAAGAAAAATGAAAGGAAAGAATTCCTCTTAAAGACTGGTATTCTAAAGTTTTCATTTGTATAATGCGCCTTGCTGCCCTTCTATGACTTCAAAAGCTTTGAGAAGGACAGAAATATAAGACTTAAACACTATTTTTAATTTCTCAAGTGGTAATTACCCCTCCAGGGAAGCAAGAAAAAGACAGGTCTTTTATTTGGTCAAGATTAAAGATGGGCACCTGGGTGGGTCAGTCAGTTAAGCGTCTGAATTCTGCTCAGGTCATGATCTCATGGTTTGTGAGTTTGAGCCCTGCATCAGGCTCTGTGCTGACAGCTCAGAGCCTGGAGCCTGTTTCAGATTCTGTGTCTTCCTCTCTCTCTCTCTCTCTCTCTCTGCCTACCCACCCCCCCAACTGCCTCAAAAATAAATATTAAAAAAAAGATTAAAGAAAAATCACACATCTCATGGTAATAAGACAATCAGTAGACAGAATACTCTTTATCATAATAGCACATTAGTAAAATGAAACATATTTTGCTCTTCCATACTCTCATGACAGTGAGTCAAAAATAAAAAGCATGGAGTTAAAATACAATCCAAAAAACCAAATAGCAAAACAAAATAATAATCCTAAGACCCTAAGGTGAATCTCTTTGCTAGTGTAACTTTTTAACAATGTTTTGAGGAACAAAGTAAGCCAGAAGGTAAGTGGTGTGAGCAGTCACCTGTCTCTGGACTCGAGGAGATGCTGTGTGGAGCAGTGAAAAGAGATCCTGGAGCAGAGTTAGCTGCTGAGCCAGATACTGCCGGCCCACGTTAGAGCCACTCAGTGCTAAGACCATAGAGAGCAGCTCAAAGCAGTAAGCATCGGAGGAGGCATCTTCATCATTGGGCTGAGAATTGGCATTTTCTTTGCTTGAAATGGCATGTTCCCACTCTTCACGAACTCTGGTGGCTTCCATGCGAATAGCCTGGACGATGTGAGCACACACCTATAAAGACAACATGAAGAAAATGTAAAAACATACTTATGTCAGATTTACTATTTCTAGAAAAAAAAAAAAGAGACAAGAATATTAGTTGATACTCAATTTAACACTCTTTCTCCCAGTTAATTCTCCATCATGCCATTCTCTTAGCTCATCTTAAAAACAATTAAGGAAAACTATCAGAACTATGATTAAAAATCTTAATATTTAAATCAACTCCTATGTAGAAACTATTTATATACAAGTTACCAATACCCATACCTGTGGTTTGAGACATCAAACAAAAGCAAATTACCATATTTTATCACTTCTAAGGCATATTTTCCTCCCACATTTTAACATTTTTATTCATAATGTGCTTTATAATTGATGGCATTCACAATGTAATTGGCAGCAAATTTTCGTTTTTTTAGTGATACATGAAATAACAGCACATTTTATAACTGGTAGCATTTAAGATTCAATGAAACACTGTTAAAAAGATAAAGCACAGATAAATTTATTTATTTAAGCAAGATTTAATGATGCTGAAAGTTAAAATAATGGGCTAATTTAAAACCGGTATTTTGTTAGACTTTTGGAAGACTAGTTTTTGTTACCCAAGTACTATATTATATGAACAATCTAGTACTACTCCATCTCCTTATAATTAAAAATATTAGCAATGATTTAGTTAACACTATAATTGCTCAGAAAAAAAAAAAATCAACTGACAAACAAGAAAAGTGGGAAAAGGAACACAGAAAATGCAAATGAAATCTGATATAGCTGGATGTTTGACACCAAAATGAAACAATCTACCTGAAAATGAGAAATAACAAAGAGCAGCAAGGTAAGAAAGTTAACAATCATAAAATCTTTAAAGTGATGCAGGTATGCCAATATACTAAAGGCAGACACATTCTGCAGGACTATAAAAGAGTCAGCATAAAAAAGTCTCCGTAAATTTTGGAAAATACTTTATACCCTAAAAACAAATGAAAACTGAAATGACAATTTACTAACCTGTTTTTGTAAATTCGTCAGCTTACTCCTGCTGAATATGATTCCGACCATATGTTCTTTCAGGTCAGCGTCTGATGTTGCCTTTTACATAGAAAAAGGGGGGGGGGAGGGAAACCCAGGCTCTTTGAATAAAATTTGTATATTTGACATCTTAAAGTATCTTGATAAATAACTATTAAGGTTATTTTATAAGATGAATATGTTTTTAAATTGAGGTCTATAACACTAAGACAAAGGATAAAATCTGAAGAAATCACTACTGGCTAAGGTGACTATAAAAATAGCAAAATTTCTGAACTTAAGAAATTCAGAAAAGCATACTACCTTTTCATGAACTTCTTTAATTTATCATTTTGCATCACTTTGATTAGATCTATTTCTAAACTGTGGATAATCCACATTCAGTTGTTAGAAGAACAATTCAGAAAATGACATTCAGTTAAAAGGAAAATATCCTAAAAAAACTCTATGATAATGGTGTTTTTAAATTAGGCTAGTCTACCACCACCAGTAATCAAAGAAACAAAGAAGAAAAATAAAGGCTGAAATTTTATAGTGCTTATTACGTGAATGGAACTCTTCTAAGTTACAGATATACAGATGTATAGTTATCAGATATACATATACTCTTATTTAATCTTCACAACAAGCCCATAAGGTAAAGTTTGATTTTCTATTTTACGGGTAAGAAAAGTAAGGCAAGCCACTCCTCTAAGAATAAAAATGACTCTTAGTTTCACATTTCTTAGGACAGAGATAGCTATATGAGAATGTAACTCCCACCTTAACAATGAGAAAAAGCTGATAATCTACAAAACCATACATTTTTTTGGTGCCCATCAGACAGCTGAGATTGGCAACCAGGTAAACTAAAATCAAAATAGACAAATCCATATACCTGGACACTTCAAAACTTTTCCTGTACTTAAAAGAACAAGTAAATGAGCAAACTAACAAAAATCAGTAAAGTTCTCAATAAAGCTTGAACAAAACTATCAACTAAGTTGAACTGGTATTAGAAGAAAAGCAGAGTTCATGTTCTTTTCAAGAGCATGTGGACATTCACTAAAATATGTGAGTCAGAATTCAAATCTTCACAATTTTAAAAGGCCTGAAATTATACAAAGTATATTCTCTGGCCACAATGAATTAAACTAGAAATTAGTAATAGAAAGCTACCCCCCAAGAAAAATCCCCAAATATATATAATTAAACAAGAAGTGTCTAAATTATCCAGAGGTCAAAGAAGAAATCAAAATGGAAATCAAAAAATATTTTGAACTGAGTGAAATGCTGAGTGAAATGAGAAAATATTATAAGCAACACACCAAAATTTCTGACACTCAACTAGAGCAGGGCTAAGAAGATGGCACCATTACTTATATGAGAAAAGAAAGATCTCAAGTCTTTGAAACTAGAAAAAGAAAAAATCAAAAATAAAGCAAACAGATGGAAAGAAGTAATAGAAGAAGACAGCCCTATATCGATTAAAGAAAGCACACTGGTAGAATAATTCTTTTGCTACTTGAAACACTAGCTAGATTATACATTAACGAATGAATTCCTTTTAGATAGTTACTTTATCTCCTTACTTTTAAATTTCTTTTGTAGTTTTTTTTAAATAGCTTTGAGATATAGTTAACATACTTTACTATTCACTCATTTAAAATGTACAATTCAATGGCTTAGAGTATATTCATAGATATGTACAAGCATCACCACAGTTAATTTTAGAGCATTTTCATCACCCCAAAAAGAAACACTGTACCTTTTAGTTATCACTTCCCTAGTTAATATCTTCCTTTTTATTAAAGAAAAATAAACTATGTTTAGGCTAATATTACATAATCACTAATATACATAGCAATATACCAATTATCTTTAATGAATACAAGAAAATGAAAAAAGAAAAATATATAAGAATATCCATTCTGATAAGAATTCTGAGAGCATTTACAAAAAATCTATAGTTAACATTATACTTAATGGTTAAAGACTGAATCCTTCCTAGTAAGATCCAGAAAAGGCAAAGATGTCTGATTTCACCACTTTTATTCAACATAGTACTGAAAGGCTTAGCCACTGCACTAACACAAGAAAAGAAATTTAAGGCATATAGGCTGGAAAGGCAGAATAAAACCAACTTTCTTTGCAGACAACATGATTATCTATGAAGAGAATCCCAAAAATTCTACAAAAAGGCTTCTAGAACTAACAAGGGAATTTAAGATCACAGAAGTTTAATACACAAAAGCCAACTGTATTTTTATATACTAGAAATGAACTGGAAAGTGAAATAAGAATACCATTTACAGTAGCATCAAAAACAATTATTATTTAGGGATTATTATAATTATTTAGGGATCAATTTATTAAAAACATTTCTTTTAAAGTTTATTTTGAGAGAGACAGAGATAGTGTGAGTAGGGGAGGGGCAGACAGAGAAAGGGAGAGAGAGAATCCCAAGCAGGTTCCGTGCTGCCAGCACAGAGCCTAACTTGGGGCTTGAACTCATGAAACCATGAGCACGTGATTTGTGCTGAAACCAAGAGTCAGACGCTTAACTGATGAGCCATGCGTGTGCCCTTAGGGATCAATTTAATAAGAAGTGGCCAGGACCTGTACACTGAACTTACAAAAAACACTGCTGACAAAAACTAAAGAAGATCTAGATAAATGGAGAAATATATCATGTTCATCCCTGGATAGGAAGACTCAGTATTACTAAGATATCCATTCTCCCCAACTGACCTAACAATTTGGTACAATTCCAATAACATTTCAGGTTGGTTTTTTGTTTTTGATTTTTCGGAAGGGGAAAAAACTACCAAGTTGGTTCTAAGCTTTATATGGAAATATAAAGGCACAAGAATAGCCGAAATAACTAAAAACAGAACCGTGGTGGAATCTGATTTCATGATTTTCTGTAAGCTGCAGTAATCAAGACAGTCTGCTGTTGGTTTAAGAATATATATACAGATCAATGGAAAAGAGTAGAGACTACAAAAATAGAGCTACATGTTTACGGTGAATTTGTTATTGATAAAGGACAGTCTTTTCAACAAATGGTGGTGGAACAACTGGGTATCTACAGGCAAAAATAAATAAAACTCAACCCTTATCTCACACCTTATAGAGAAAAATTAACTTAAAAGGTACATAGCTATAAACAAAAGAATTAAAACTGTAATGTTTCTAGAAGAAAATCTTTGTGACGTTAAGTTTTAGATAAGATACAAAGATCCTAAGTCATTAAGAAAAAAACAGGGGTGCCTGGGTGGCTCAGTCGGTTAAGCGTCCAACTTTGGCTCAGGTCATGATCTCACAGTTCAGGTTCCAGCCCCGCATCAGGCTCTGTGCTGACAGCTGAGTCTGAGGCCTGCTTCGGATTCTGTGTCTCCCTCTCTCTCTGCCCCTCCCCCGCTCGCACTCCATCTCAAAAAACAAACATTAAAAAAAAAAAGAAAAAAACAGATAAACTGTAGTTTATCAGAATTATAAACTTCTGTTTCATGAAAGATAAACCACCAAGTAGGAGAAAATATTTGAAAACACACTGGCTAAAGAGCCTTTATCCTCAATATATAAAAAAATCTTACAACCCAGTAATACAAACAGCCCGATATAAAAAAATACAAGTAAAAGATTTCAACAGATGCTTCACTAATAAAGTATGGAGATGGCAAATAAGCACTTGAAAATTTACTCAACATTATTAATCCTCAGAGAAATTCATATTAAAACCACAATGAGATACTACTTCATATTTGCTGCAATGGCTAAAATTAAAGAGTGACAATACCAAGTACTGTTGAGAATGTGGATCAATTGGAAATCTCATACACTGCCAGTAAAAATGTAAAATGGTTCAATCACTTTGGAAAAAGTTTAGCAGTTTCTTATAAAGTTAAACATACACTTACCATACAACCCATCAATCCTACTTATAGGTATCTACCCAAGAGAAAGTGTCCCCATACAAAAATCTGTACACAAATGTTCACAGCAGCTTAATTAATAATAGCCAAATAGAAGGAACAACCCAAATATCCATCATAAGGTCAAAGGATAAACAAATACTGCTAATTCCATACAATGGAATTCTTCTCAGCAACCAAAAGAAACAACTACTGACACATGCTCCTCCATGGATGAATCTCAGAATCATTATATCAAGTGAAAGAAAGCTGATGGAAAGGTTATATTCTATATGGTTCCGTTTATATGATATCTGGGAAAAGGCAACATTACACGGGCAGAAAATAGTTTAGTGGTTGCCAGGGTCTATGCATGAGGTGAGGGGACAGACTGTAAAGGACCAGGAGGGAAATTTTGAGTGATGTGTCTTAAAACTTCATTGTGATGATGATTTTACTGCTCTATATGTTGGTCAAAAGTCATTGAACAATACAGTTTAAAAGGATCAGTGTTTTCTGTATGCAAATTTTACTTCAAACACCTGACTTAAAAAATGATTCTCTTAACAACTGTGCTATTTCATGGGCATCTTACCACTAGCATTAACTTTCCCCATCAACCTTAGCATCCCAACATATACTCTCCTACTATTAGACCAGCCTCTTCAATGAGTCTGCTCCCATCGCCTCTGTCAATCTAACTTTCACCCATTCCCTTTTAGGTCCAATTCACATCCAGCACCTACCAAGACCCTTCTCTGACCACTCCAGAGCACAATACTTTCAACATACTCTGAAAACCTATGACATGTGCAATTTTTTCATGTACATAAAAAATTGATTATATGCTATATAGTATCCCTATTGATTTCTTTTTTTGGGGTGTGTGAACGTTTCATATCTAAGAACAGACACAAACTTTCTGAGGGCTTGGTACCAATTACAATTATTTAGCACAAAATTGCCATTTGTTAAAATTCAGCTGATTTAATGAATAGTCACATAGTCGTGTAGTCATTCAAATGGTATCTCCAAAGGACGCTGAAAGAAACAACCAGTTTATAAAACGTTATTTTCTACAGAACCCAAACTGAATGATGTAGATGACTTAGACATTACTATATCAGAAGGCTCAGGGCTAGACCAGGTAAGTCCTTGAAATTATCTTTCAAAGGGCTGCCAAGGTGATTATCTGTAACATCTAAAGATATAAGAATATCGAGACCAGTCAGGGTTGACCTCTCTTTTTGAAAATAGATGAGGTTTTCCTTTAGGGTAGGGCGCTTTAGAGTAGACCAAATAAGTAAAGGCAACTGCAGTTTTAAAAAAAATTTCAAGGGGTGCCTGGGTGGCTCAGTTGGCTAAGTGTCTGACTCTTGATATTGGCTTAGGTCATGATCTCATGGTTCGTGGGATTGAGCCCTGCGTTGGGATCTTTGCTGACAGCATGGAGCCTGCTTGGGATTCTTCCTCTCCCTCTGCCCGTCCCCCCGCGTGCTCGCACACACGTGTTCTATCTTTCTCTCTCAAAATAAAAAGCATAAAAAAAAAAAAAAGAAATTTCAAGAACAACATAAAGAACAGGTTCCTCCAGTAAAAATGTACTGAATGCATGTGTGTTTATGCCATGGACACAAAGACAAATCAGGTATGTACTTGGTCTTTAAGAAACTATGATTCAGTAGGAGAGGTTAGATATGTGTGCAAATCAACATATGAAAGAAATCAAGAAGACAGTCCTAGCTAGGTATTACTATGAAGTTTAGCAGAAGAAAAACTGCATATTGTTTGGGAGAAATCATAAAGAAGATTCCTGGAGAGGACAGTATTTTTTAACTGGACTATGAAGAACAGATTAAATGGAGGAAATGGAGGAGAGAGAGGATAATTAATCGTACACAGTATAGTAAATGACTAAGCTAATTTTACAAATCCTAACATTTGACACTACAGCCCAAGGTATAGAGCCAAATTTTGCTGTTACTCACAGTACTAGCTAGATCATATATAAACAGATGATTTCTTTTGATAGTTTCTTCATCTCCTAATTAAAGTAAAAAATATTAACTTCATAGAAATTAATGTCACATATCCATTAAAATCCATAGTAATAAATGGAATATTTCACTTAACAAAAGAAAATGAAAAATGGAAGTAAATATTTTTAGAATACAAATAAATACATTGTATACTTTTTCCTCTCCTTCAGGTGATGACAATAATGCTTTTTCCTCTTGCTCTGGTGTAGGCTCAGCATCTCCAGAGATGAGCTTTCCAAATACCTGATAAAGACAGGAATGTGAGAAGGAATCAATGGCAGTAATTACTAGTGTGAAACCTAAAGGATGCATGAGCTAATACTGCAGGTTTTATAATATTACTATGCTGTTCTTGCTATACGCTACTACTTTTAAGAATTAATGAATGCAGAACGAAACATAGGAGTTTAGGGCTAGGAGAAGAGAAAATGGGTCATATGTTTGCCAGCCATCTCTAACAAGCTTTACAAAGTATTCTGTTACCCTTTGGTATCAGCATTGCAGAAGATATGATTTCAGTGTATCGTGTGCTAGAACCTGGAGTGAGGACACTCACTTGAGACGTAATAAGTCTGAACACTCGCAGAGTCTCGGCTTCACAGTTCCTTTGCTGGGCCACACTGGCTGAAATCTGGCCAGCAATTTTTGTGCTTTCGCCATCCTTCCAGCCCAGGACTTTTACTTGTCGAACTCTCAGTGTATTTTCTGGGCCCTTTAATTCAATCTTGATGATGTGATTATCCCCTCCTGGAAGTTCACTTGTTACCCAACCAATGTGCCTAGAATCCAGGTCAACCTAGCAAACAGAAAAGGGATAGAAACCTGATACAGCCATATCACTCTCTTATCAAGGTCCTAGACTTAGCGCTAGTAACTGCAAGCTCAAATAACAAAGACTTGTACGGAGACTAAGGTTTACTGTGTTATTTCTTTCTTTTTTTTTTTTTTTTAATTTTTTTTTTTTTTCAACGTTTATTTATTTTTGGGACAGAGAGAGACAGAGCATGAACAGGGGAGGGGCAGAGAGAGAGGGAGACACAGAATCGGAAACAGGCTCCAGGCTCTGAGCCATCAGGCCAGAGCCTGACGTGGGGCTCGAACTCACAGACTGCGAGATCGTGACCTGGCTGAAGTCGGACGCTTAACCGACTGCGCCACCCAGGCGCCCCTTTACTGTGTTATTTCACACTGACTATCTTACTTAAGCCTGGTGAGGATAAGTAATACTACAGTAGCTATTATACAGATGAAGTGAGGTTAACCCAGGTTGAAGGATTCTCAGTCAGACATGGAGCTGAGAATTAAAATACAGGTCTGATTACTTTCCATGCACAAGTTATGTTAAGTAAAATCATTAAAATAATTCATGTGACTGTCCTTTCCCTAATCTGACTGAGGAGAAATACAAGATCAGCACGAGGTCCTGTTTTGTGCATCTTCACATTTAACCACCATTTAAAGATAACCATGTTTTGTTGTTTTTTAAAGATAGATAAGCATATTTGATGTGCAGTTACTTAATATGTTCTGCTTCTGAAGAAAAATTATATAATATGTAACTGCATATTTGTGATTCCTGATTTCACTGAAAATGTAACTTTTCAAGGATTAAATTTCAATGCACTATGAAATAAATGGTTTTTGACACTATTCACTTGATAAAATGAAAAAATTAATTGATAATGTCAATTTTCTAGAAAAATCATTAAGCATAAATACTATCTCACTGAACAGAAGTATTTCCCCAAATTCTTTTAGCCTTTTAAACAAAATTTATTATTTGTTTAATCCAAAATTTCAATTTATTCTTTCAATATGATTTGAAAAACAAAACAAGTAGTCAACATATATGGGATAACAGCTTTGATAAAGTTTCACTAACACAAGTGAGTTTATATAGAATGCCCAAATACAACCTAACTTGTTTCTAAAGTTCATTTGTAAATTGACTTGCAGCCTGGATTTAGTTGCACTGTTGTGATAGATTTTCAGGCTAGAGGACAACAATCTACATTTTAACCTGAAGTGTAGGTGTTAATTGTGAATGGGATTTGTGATGCATTTTAAGGTGCCCTGAATCTTTCTTTGTAAGGGAGCAGGAGGCAGAGTAGAGGACTGTAGGTATAGTATAATCGATTGTGACAGGAGAGCATTTAGGACACTATCGGCTATTAGCACAGGGATGGTTGTAAATGTTCCTGTATCTGGACTATTTGTTGGTTTAGTGTTTTGTAAACAGATGAGTTCCTAGAATACTTTGGTAGCATGCCGAAATTAGAATTTAACAGAGGAGGCTGAGAAGAATTTCTCCCTAGGTAACATTTAATGACAAAATTTTAATTACCTGTTTTATTCTGCACAAATCTTCTACTGCTTTGCCAGTTAAGAAGGTCATTGAGGTAACTTTATTCTAAAACAGACAATGCACAACAATTATTCTTCCATATTCCTGCTACTGAATTTATAATGATTTCTTACAGCCTACTGATATCACATCAACTCTTCTGTATGTCTGTCATGGATTCTTCCTAATTGATCTCACTCCATCTGCCCAACCAACCACATTCTTTTTTTTTTTTTTTTAAATTTTTTAATGTTTATTTATTTTTGAGAGAGAGAGAGAGAGACAGAGTATGAGTGGGGGAGGGGCAGAGAGAGGGAGACACAGAATCTGAAGCAGCCTCCAGGCTCTGAGCTGTCAGCACACAGCCCAACGTGGGGCTCGAACCCACAAGCTGTGAGATCATGACCTGAGCCGAAGTCAGATGCTTAACTGACTGGGCCACCCAGGTGCTCCCCCTGCCCCTCAAGCAACCACATTCTTACAACTCCAGTCTTGTCTCGTTCTCACAAATTCTACCTTCAGTCTCCATGGGCTCTGAAAGAAAAGCTTGGCATTCCTTCTTTCTATCCAAAGTCTAAAGATTTAAATTCTATCTCTATCATGAGACTTTCCAACAACTCTGCTTTCACTCTTGTCTCCACTCCCTAACAAACACTCTTGACTATAACAATGTACCAAGACTGTCTTACAGCCTTGGAGAAGGACATATGAGAATGATGGGTTCTGTCCTCTTGACACACTAGGGAAGGAGCATTAGCAAACAAAATAAATGTCAAACAGAACTTCAGTGTCATTAGGTACCAAAAAGATCATGCTAGTACTAGAGCCAGAGACCTTAAGGTTGAATAAGCTTTATGCAAAGCACATCAGGAAACAGATTAACACATTAATTCCTTGGAGCATTGCATACTTTAAGTGCTCTAGGTCGATGCAATTCAAACAACTGCCATGTATAAGGCACTGGTGGTAGACAGGCTGGGACACACAGGTACATAAGCCTCAAGGATACACAGAACTTAGAGGAGGTTTCTTAAAAGGAAAGCACATGTCAGCTTATCTACTGGGGATTTTAAAATGAATATTGCTATGATTATCTCCCTAAAAGGGAAAAATGTCAAACTGATTGGAATTATTGTTCTGAGGGAGAGTATGTCCTGGCTTAAAATATACCATGAGTCAAAGGTAACTTTGTACTGAACAGTAAGTTCTAGCTAGAAAAATGTTTTGATTTATTACACCTGACGTTCTAGTAAGATAAAGTAGTTGTACAAATTGAAACTCTTGGCTCTGAAAAGGAGGTATGCTTATATTAGCTACGCCCCTTCTTCTTATTCACTGCCACGGAAGCACTGCAGCTGCACTTATGGACAGGAGTTGGGGGTGGCTGCAGATGGCGAGGAGTGTTCTGACTGCAGACTGGGCTTCTCAGGTTGGCATTCTATCGAGGTTACCCAAGACCCAACCCCATCACTCTGTCTTCCTGGGAAAGGAAATGTGTGAATGGGATAGGAGCAGCTTGGCAACAGTCAGAGGGGATTTATAATACTGTATCTGTTAGCAAGCCACATCCATTCTTTTTTCTTTTTTAAATTTTTACTTAAAATTTTTTTTTGATGTTTATTTTTGAGAGAGAGAGAGAGAGAGACAGACAGAAAGTGAATGGGGGAGGGGCAGAGAGAGGGAGACACAGAATCTGAAGCAGGCTCTGAAGCAAGCCACATCCATTCTGAGGGAAAAAACTCTAAGGAGTATCCTTCCCCAGGAATGGGGGGAGAAGCACGTGAGTTTGGCAGCTGGTGTCTTCTTGGTTCTTAACACTCAAGTAAACAGGACTCTTTTCCCATTATTTAGTGCCTTTTGTAAAGGAGTGCTTAATTCAGTTGAAACATGTGAACAGGCTAGTGCTAGGGAGAATACAAATTATCATCATTTAGGTTAGTCTAGAAACCCCACCACCATCGTCAAGACAGCTAAGGGTGAAGGCTAGAAATTGAAAGCTAATTACATGATAAGTCAAAGTGTATTCAGTGCCATCAGAGTAACAGAAAGAAGAACGTAGAGAAGAGAAAGAATAATTTTTATAGAAGAGGTACCGGGAGAGGATTTCTCTGCTGGTCTTTTGAGATTTTGGGAGAATCTGATAGGCAGAGTTTAAGGGGAGGACTTCCAGGCCAAGAGAATAGCTTAAACAAGGGCATGGAGGTAGGCAATTACAGAGGAGACATTTATTCTGCTTAGCTGTAGCCAGGATGTATTTGTAATCACACCTCTTTTTAGAACTGGTATTCCATAGTGCCCCTAGTCCTATTAATCTGTTTTTAGACGTAAGATTTACTTGGGAAATATAAAAATGCTGTTTGGTCAGTGAAATTCCACATGAAAATCTTTTTGCTAAACTTAGAAGGATAGGGCATGGTAACTGAAGGTCTGAAAAGAACTAATGAGCTACAAATTAAGTTTTCTTTCTTACCCCTAGATCTCGGGAATTATCCACATGGACAGATACATAGCGGGCATTGATTCCTTTTACACAGTTGATGGTGATGTTCTTAGTTTTGTTTTTATCCTCATCTCCTGATTCCCAAAAGGTTTCCGTAGAACCATCTGTCAAACTGCCAATCATGGCAGGTCGGCTTGAAGTTTTTATGTCAACAATGCTGGTTAAGTCCTTTAAGCATATTACTATGCACAATTCCTACCAGAAACAAATGTTTTCACATTATTACATGTTTTACATTATTACAACACAGAAATGGAAATCTTTCACGATAATAAAACAAAAGATGTGAGATAAGAAATGAAATGAATCAAACTGTTTATGAGTGACTTTCAGTTTCTGCTTGTATACATCGTTGAATATAAACAGGGTAACAGAGGACAACCTTCAATGACTGACCTGACTCATCGCTTCAAAGCCAGACTGGATACTGATGCTAAAACTTTCTTCACTGTCTCCATCATCTGATTTTGACAGAATATTGTTAATGTGATGAAAGACATTACTCTGATGGAGGAACTGGTGATCAGATTGCTTGAATTTCAGACTCCAGCACCTAAAAAGGTATAAGGAAGGTATTAAATAATTCCTAAGGAATTCCTGGGAAAGCACTCTCTAGTTAAGATTTTTTAAAATCTTAATATTCTAGGGAAAAAACAGAAATAGAAAAAAAATCAGGGAATAGTATCACTGCCTTTTTGTGAGCACTAAAGGTAATTTCTTTGGAATAGGGTAAGACCTAAGGAAAGTTCACTCATTCTACATATAGAAAAACTGGATACATGAACGTCAAGGGTACAGAAGCAAAAAAGGTAATAAATCAATCTTGCAGACAGACAAGTGTGACCTCAACCAAAACAAGCCTCTCAAATTTATTAGTCTAACAAATCTATACTAATTCATCAGAGTTATATATACTCTGATATATAACACATCCTGTATTTCAAAAATCTTTTTAGGAGGAAACACAATCTCCCCTCTACCAGTCTTTAGGGATGTGGGTAGCCAAAATTCACTCCAACAATCTACAGTTTATAAAAATTTTTTTTTTTTTTTTTCAACGTTTATTTATTTTTTTGGGACAGAGAGAGACAGAGCATGAACGGGGGAGGGGCAGAGAGAGAGGGAGACACAGAATCGGAAACAGGCTCCAGGCTCTGAGCCATCAGCCCAGAGCCCGACGCGGGGCTCGAACTCATGGACCGCGAGATCGTGACCTGGCTGAAGGTGGCCGCTTAACCGACTGCGCCACCCAGGCGCCCCTAATCTACAGTTTATAAAAACCAGTGGAGCATTTTTTATACGTGCGGTCCAGTGTGAAGATCTGATGACAAGGTTCACAATGTAGAATTAATGTGAAAATCTCAGCAGTCTCAGACTTAAAAGTAGGTAATGTTCCTCAAGGTAGTTTTAGGCTATCTTACATATAACAGAGGTTTCACTTTTCTTAAAATTCTCTTCAATTCAAAAACCCTATTTTGATTTCTGTTTCTGAGATTTCATTCTCCTTCTCCCTTTTGTGACAGTTAAGATTGCTACTCTTGGGTAGCACTGAGACAAGTTACCTGAGGTAGAAGAGGGGCAAAAGTGAGGAAAACTGTTACAGACTGGGGTAATTTAGAGCACTAAGTTATGTATTATCCTCATTTTACAGAGGGGCAAACCGGTGTGAGCCAAGGAGGAAATTCCAGATTAAGACAGTAATGAGGGAAGCACCATTCACATAATGTAGAGATTCTTTGTATCTTAGTATTTAAAAGGTCTTTTGAGCATCTCGAGCTTTGAATACTACATAAAATCTCTTCTCCAACATACCCAGAATACTGAGATATACAATTACCTTAGGGCCATTTGCTGTAATGAACTGCCACTGGGGAGAGACATCATAAGATCGGAGATAGTTTGAAGTAAGCGGTGAAATGTGTGTGGTAAAGGATGAGCGGCTTCACCTGCAATCACTATATCTGAGAGTGGATGTTCGCATACTCTCGTGTCTTTCTCCTAAGACAGAAATTGAAAGCAGCTTGATCAGTCTGTATGCTGGAAGGAACTTTCCCCACAAAAAAATATGTATACTTAAAAGTGTCATGTATACTTTAAAGACAGTCATGTAACAGAAATGTAAACAATAAAACCAAAATCAAAGCATACCCAAAACACACATTCAGATGAACTAATTATGTTTGTATTATCTTTTAGGGAAAAAGTGATGCAGTCACTCATAAATAAAATCACCAAACAAATACTGTATCTGTATCAACTTTAGTGTGCTCACAATCTCCTAGCAGGGTAACTCTAAACGTGTATGCAGGAACTAAGTCTCACCCAAAGTGCTGACCCACAGAGTTGTCAGCCAATAGGAAACTGTTTTCATCCATTGAGTTTTAGGGTGGTCTGTTATGCAGGAATATTTAGTTGTGAAAGGTGTGAAACAATCTCACACTGTAATTGTGGATGTTTTTTTCCCCCTTTTTCCTTGCAGTTCTGTCAATTTTTACATAATATTTTTAAGGTTATATGATTAGATACATACATGTTTAGAAAATGGTTTTTGTAGAAACCATTTTCATCCCTAGTAATAATTTCGTCTTAAGAGCTATAACAACTTTCATGTCCCTACAGAGTATCACTTTCACTCTCTGCCAACTTACAGCAATGTTGTAAAGTAGACAGATATTCTCTATAATAATGTTGCCCTGTTTACCTGTCTTATACAGTACTATAACAGTATACATCTTTCAGTTCATCGCTTCATGACAATAGTATTTAGGGAGGAATCAGTCACTAAGTATAGTGACTATGTTGCTCGATAGCACTGAAATTTTATTCTTGCCTTTTAGCTTATATAATCTGTGTGTGAACTCATGCATATTATTATAGGATCTGAAGGTGGTCCTACTCTTCTATAAAAATATAGACAAATTTGAAAAACCCCAAAATCTCACTTACTTGTTCTGCATTTTCTTTGTTTGTTTTATTTTCCTCATCCTCTTCTTCCTCTGGTTCCACTGGAGCAGGAGTCAACGATGCCACAAAATGCCACAGAATATCATGTAGAGAAGTCGTCTGGATGACATTACACAGAAGCCAGTTGAAAGCCTGAATAAATGAAGGTTAAATGAGTCAAAGATAAAAAAAAAAAGGTGGGACTAAAAACTGCAGAACCCTCCTTACTCAGAAACAAAGTATCTCCACTAAGTGTTTCAAGGAAAGATACTAAAAACATCTGACCTTCATTTCATTAAAAACACAATGAACTTGAAATAGTCAATAATTTTGGTCCGGATTAAAAACGTAATAGGGAAAATAATATCTATAAAATGTAATACAGAAATATTTTTTCAAACCACTTTTTATTTCAAACTTTCATCTTCATATTAATTTGCTGAAGCACATTTTCCCCCAACTTGTACTTCAGATAAACAGCTTTTTTTTCAAGCTCTACCAAGCTATCACTAACTTAAATATATTTATATTGTTCCCATTAATCAAGTGGCAGGTTATTTATTATAATTCCCATGACAAAGACAAAAGATTTACTATACATAAAAATACAACATCTAGCGATCCTGTCACTTCCAGAGAATAGACTCAGAAAAATTATTATGGTTAAATTTATAACTGAAAAGCTCTACTTTTCATCCCCTTTTCATGATTCTTCTAACTGAAATGACATCATCATTACAAAAGCTTTTAAAAAAGACATTCATAGCTTTCAAATAATAAAGCAGTGCAGAAATAAATTTCTTTAGAGTGCTTAAAGATGGATCTCTAAATTCATTTATATTCATGAACATAAGAGTTTAATTTTGATGTGAACATTTGATATTTTCGATTGGCTAATGTCTCTTAATTTTTGGAAATTTCTGTTGGATAGAAAAGTAACATCATTAAATAGAATCATCAAATGATTTGTATGGTCAAGGAATCAATAACCCCATTTAATGTATTCATACCTCCATAGCAAAAACTCGGCAAGCAGATTTCCTTAGGGCCTGTTTCATTGCTATTTCAAGACCTTCTAGATCATGATGTTGTATAACAAAAGCCAAAACTGGCCACTGGAAATTTCGTTCTCCTTTGGAAAGAGAGCTGTGGGCTGAGATTAGCCGGGAAAGCTCAGGAGATGGATGTCTCAAGAGGGAAGAACCAACTTCTATTTATTGGAAAAAAAAGAAAAAATAACTTTCATAGGCAATATACACAATTAACATATTTACAATGTTATTAAAGATAATAGTATCTAGCTGATTCATTATAGAATCTTTGAAGCTTTTTGTTTTGTTTTCACATGTGACACAAATCATAACCTCAATTTTTACTGAGGCTGAGTAGGATGAAATATCTCACTTTCATAAAATCATATAGCTATTAAATTGTGGAGCTAAGTTTTAAATCAAGGGCTGAATCTAAAGTTCATGCTTTCTAAAATGCTCTAAAAGCTAACTGTATTTTTTTTCCCTAAATGGAATCTACAGAAGTTATAGAATCATCTGTCTATAAATATTAGACCAGATCTTCATTTTAGTTAAGTGGGCTACCTGATAAATCATCACCATGTTATCCTTTTCTCTTGGGTTTCTTTTTTTATTCTTGACACAGAATCAGGCAGCCCTGATTTGGAGCTGTTGATACCAACTAGTCCAGGTTGTCTAACTTTTTTACTGATTAAGAGCTAATTATGTCCCCAAATTATCTACTCAGAGAGGAAGCAGCTGCAAGGGGTATATATAAGCTTCTATTAGGAGTGAGAATATAACTGAAAGTGTAAGTCACTGCAACTACTAGTTCACTGAAGCTTAGTGGAATAGCTCATGACAGCAACATTAACAAGTAAGATTTTAAAGGTCAATTTATTCTTGAATAATCAATCACTGGATGGTCTCTAAGTGTATCTTTCAACTGAAATTGAAAACTTAGAGAGGCACAATTATAGCTTCATAAAAGGAACGTCAACCACAATTTAAAATTAATCCATTTCTGGGGCGCCTGGGTGGCTCAGTCAGTTAAGTCTGACGTTGACTCTTGATCTTGGCTCAGGTCACGACCTCAGTTTGTGAGTTAGAGCCCTGCATTGGGCTCTGTGCTGGTAGCATGGAGCCTGCTTGGGATTCTGTCTCTCCTTCTCTGTTCCCTTCCCCCTCTCATGCGCTCTCTTCTCTCATGCATGTTCTCTCTCAAAATAAATAAACTTAAAAAAACTAATCCATTTCCTTTCAAAAACTAGATGTTAAAAAATACCTGCAAACAAAATCACGCGGACCACTGAATCTTCCTTTTTATCTTTATACTTACCAGTGTCTCCACTGTTAACTCTTCTTCTAGGAATGGCTTTAACTCGTGCAGGTAAAATGGAGTGTTGTTTATCATATTCAGAAGCAACAACTGAGTATGATCTTTGGAAGACAGTTCTCTTTGCAAGATCAGTATCAGTTATGGGACTAGTTTCCAAACTGTAGACAGAAGATGATGACAGGTAAAAACAGGAGAAAAAGTGAATAAAGTGAAACTATATTCACTTTATGACAGTGTAGTCAAATATATGAACCTACCTCTCATGTGGAAAAACACAAATTCAAAGCCAAGTTGACAATTTCTCTTTAAATCACCATTTGATCTTTCCAAAAGCATTAACATTTTGATTGATTTTAGAATTGCATCTTAAAAGTTTTGGTTTTCTTAAATCTACTTTGCATTTTTACATGAAAAAGAAGAAAAGGCATTGAATGTGCTAAACTCCTTTCAGAATCACAACATTGTGGTAGAAGTTATCTGTCATGATATTCAGGAAAACCAGGCAGATATATTTGTAAGAGCACTGAGTAGAAAGAAAATGGATCTGTACATACAGAAAACTAATAAAATGGAAAGTGAAACAGTTCAATGTTCTCTCTGTACTTGAGTGCTCAATTAGATTTCTCATTCTTGGGAAGTGGTGCCCAAAGACTTTTCAACAGCATGGCCATACTAAGTTCAACAAAAGGTAACAAACTGATTTTTGGCATACAGTTATACTGACATTCTAGAAGAATTCAATGATTTTCACTCAGGTTTAAGTAAACTAAAAATTTTTCTATTTACTATAGCAACATTAAAAAATTCTTGAAGAAAATTATACAGTTTAAAGTGTAAAAAAAATTCTTGAAGAGTTATTAATATGGTTATATATTTTCCTTTACTGAGGCATTTTATAAAAAAAAGAAATACCTTCCTTTACCTCCTAAGACAAATTTACAAGCTATTGTTTTCAATGTATTCTTTTTCCTGTTACTTCTTTCCAAACAGGGACATTTGTGCTTACTGGGAGTTCTGCGTTTCTTTTCCCCCATTCAAGCCGGGTTTGAATGCCTATGTTCCTCAGTAAAGCTTATACATTTTCTAGGAAGTAGCTAACTCCCTCCCTGGCTGTTTTCTTCACTCACCACCTCTTTAAGTGTATGTACACTCTCATTTGAACAGGCTATAAATACTGTATATAACCCATGGGGGTAAATGTGCCTGGACGTCAGCTTGGGCCAACAGCTTCCAGAATGACCAGAGAATAGGGATATGTTAATTTTAATTCACCTTATAAATGGTGTTACTATAAAATTCAAGACATTTATTATGCTTTCAGAGGAAGCTTACCCAACAACTTGGAAAAAAAAAAAGGATTGTTATATAACCTAAAAAAATAACGACTCGTTCTTATAAAAATGATCATGCCTATAAAAAAAAAATTCAAGCAACACAAGAAAACCAAAAGGAAGTGAAGATGACCATTAACAACGGTGGCTACTTTGCATCAGGTAATTCCTTGTTGTGGAGGGCTGTCTTGTGTACTGTAGGATGTTTAGCAATATTCTTGACTTCTACACACTAGGATGCCTGTTGAAATAGCCCAGTTATGACAAGCAAAAATGCTCAGATGTCACCTGAGAGGAAAAACCACCCCCTTACCCCTCACTGAGAACCACTGATTTAATGGAGTCATTATTCATCAACTTTTGTAACAGCTTGAGTTGGTCAAGACGTTTTAAAAGAATAGCTCAAAGATGCTATATTCCTGAATTACCATATGCTTAAAATTTCTCAACCTGGCTGAATATAAACACTTGAATCAGTTTCTTTTATTTAAGATTTTATGAAAATTACCCTTATGTGTAAAGTATATATAGTCTTTTAAACATGCTTTTTAGAACATGCATTTGATTCCTTTGATTAATCCACAATTTAGTTCTAAGATTCCCAAGATCTTTTATATTTCAGTTTGTCTGACTGACTGGGTAAAATTTTTAAGGTAGTATTTTCTTTCTTTTGAAGAAAGAGACATTATTTCACTTTTTTTTTTCATTCAAAATTGTTATACAGAAGTCTGAATTCAGTCTAACTTTTCCCTTTGCAAGATGACTTCTTTTTGTTTTTAAGTTTATTTATTTATTTTAAGAGAGACAGAGAGGGTGTGAAAGGGGAGGGACAGAGAAAGAGAGGGAGAGGGAGAATCCCAAGCAGGCTTCGTGCTGCCAGAGCAGTGCCCGATGCAGGGTTCGAACCCACAAATGGTGCGATCATGACCTGAGCTATAATCAAGAGTTAGATGCTTGATCAACTGAGCTACCCAGGTGCCCTGCCATTTGAAGTTGTTATACAGAAGTCCAAATTCAGTCTAACTTTTCCTTTTACAAGATGACTTCTTTTTCTGTGCTCAGTTACTTGAAAACTTCTAGTGTTTTTTTTCTTCGTATTTCAATAACTTAAGCTATTTTTTTTCAACCTAAGCTATTTCTCATAGTTACCTGCTATAAAAATTTCCTTTTAGTCTGGAAATTCAATACTTTATTATTTTGGAAATTTTTTCTTATATTATAGCTTTAGATACATTTTCTTTTTTTTTTTTTTTTAATTTTTTAAATGTTTTAATTTATTTTTGAGACAGAGAGAGACAGAGCATGAGCAGGGGAGGGGCAGAGAGAGAGGGAGACACAGAATCTGAAGCAGACTCCAGGCTCTGAGCTGTCAGCACAGAGCCTGATGTGGGGCTTGAACTCACAGACAGTGAGATCATGACCTGAGCTGAAGTCGGACACTCAACCGACTGAGCCACCCAGGCGCCCCAATACATTTTCAATTTTACTGATTGGTTTTTCTACTTTAAAGATACCATTTGAATTGTCCTGTTCCCACACCTGTTACCTTCATTCTAACTGCTATAATTTCTTTGTCCTTTTACTTTTTACTCACTGTGATTATCTCAAACTTTTTCTTCATGTCAATCATTCAATTTACTCTTCTAAACTTTTCTAATTTATTAGTCTTTCAATGGTGTTCATTTGGTCTTCAGTCTGTCCTCTTAGCTCTGTGATATCTTCTTTTTACTCATTCTGCTTTTTATCTCATTCTCATACTGTTTCATTAAACTTATGTCATTATCACGTTTCTCGGTACTAGAGTACTTACAGAAATGTTCTTTTTTTCCTTGAGAGAGTTTTCTTTCAGATTGGGTTCTTCATCTGACTTTCATTACATACTATCTATTTTACTTTTGGTATTATTTTAAGGGGGCAGATCTGTCTAGGTCTTCTGTTTGTTCTGATAAAGTATCGGTGGATTTCCCAAGACTTCCTTTTCCACACTATTTGATACCAATTTTTTTTTTTTCTCTCCCAGAGATAACTTGAGATTTTATTGCATCCTCTATACCAGGAACCATCCCACTGAGTGCATGTTTATCCCATTTCTGCGCAGCATTCCCTGGCACCTTAGATTGTTGCTTTGCTTCAGCATGGAGCTCTGGGAAATAGGATTCCCTAGATTTCCACTTTCTTCTGTGACACTAGTGATGATACTAGGGGCTTCTATGCTAAAGGAATTTACTTTGACTATGATATTCTACGATACACAGAATATTCTATGATAGTCTAAGATACATGGAACCTTCATTTCATTGTCTTTACCTAGAAGTTTACGCCACTTGATTTTGATCCTAAAGAGTAATAATAACCCAACGAATCACATTTATCAGACTAGTCTCAGAATGGTTTCTAACTCTTAAAAAAAATCTATCTCCTTTAGAGATACTTTATTATCTTTATAGATATAAAAGGCTATACTGTACTCTTTGGAGAAAACTTCAAAAGCAGCTAAAAAAAACCTCTGATGAATAATCCACACAGTTGGAGGGAAATATTACAAATATTTTCAGCGGAAAATATATTCATTTGGATATATAAGTTCTATTGTGTGTATTAAAATATCCACTATATTAGTTTATATTCACAACCATATAGTTTTAACACAGTGGCATATCTTAATAAGCATATTCTTTCTTCCTTCAGCAAATGTCTTCCTTTCCAATAATAATGTGTTTGCAATTACTCATACCTGATATCTTGATGCTATACTAAACTTATCCTTTTTCAGTTAGCCATGCTGATTTTTCCTATCAAGTATTTCTTTTATCCATCTTTTTTCCCCATAATCATTGCTAACACAATCCAACTTCATACAGTTAGTGGAAATCTTTGACTAAATTTATCAGCTTCTCAATTGACACTGTGAGACTATCCTTGCATTTTTATCACATGGTTCCTCCTCCAAAAAGTTGCGGTGGTACCCGAATTCCCTCTGCATTATATTTAGATGCTTCTAGTCAGTTTTCAGGAGGGTCTTTACACTGATGCTACCATAGCTAAGTGAGGGGGAGGAGAACACTGTATGCAACAATCCAGGAAGTTCAAGATCTATTTTTGGTGCTACCTCTTCCGTGAAACCTAAAGGCACTGCCTCAAAGTGACCTTTCTCTAGTCTGACTTACTACGGCACTACATGATACAATATATAATGGAACTTTTTACTTCATTTAGTTGATCTTTTCTCTCCAACTAGTCTGCCTCTGCTGTCAAGGACTATGCCTCATTCATGTATGTATGCTTTTTCTTACTGCTCTAATAGTTAGCAGAGCTGACTTAATGTCTTTCTTGAGATGGACAAATATATAAAAGAACTTCTAAACCATTCTTTTCTAGTTCAGTCTTTCTCCCACCACCAAACACTGGCTATTCAACAGAGAGGAGAGAAGTGAAATACCTTGGTGGCATAGATTTCATATTGCTCTCTGGCTCTTCAAACACATTAGGACTTGCATCAGGTGTTACGGATATGTATGGGGCAGGTACAGATGTTGAACGTAGATATCTCATTTCATCCTGGAACAGGTTGTCATCTTGATAGCCCACAAAGTTTTCGTGATGATGCCTGCATTAAATTAAACCCAGTAACTTCAAGTATGATGGCACCATAGATATTTTTCATTTTTAATCTCTTTCATAAAAAAAAAGTAGCACATGTAATTCTATAAGGGTAAAGTATTAAAATAATTATAGATATAAGTAGGAGGAAATAAAAGTCGGACAATTTCACACATATATATTCTAGGTGCCACAAATAGGTCAAATCCAAAATTGAACTCATTTTCTTTCCTTTTGAGAACTTTCCAACCTCTGGTATCTTGATGAATGATCCCACCAACTAACTATCCAGGTGCCTAGGCCAAAGTACCTTGGTACTGTGGTAGGCCTAGTGCTCAACTGTGACCAGTCATTCATGCCTATGATTACTAGGCTTCCTCTCTGCTGACTCCATCATCGTTGCCTTGGTTCAGGCTCACGTTGCCTTGGTTCAGGCTCATTGAATGGGCTACTGAAATACAGTCAGTCACTTTTTTGGTAGGAAGATATGTAAGAGTCAAATTTGAGAAAAATTAGACCCAAGAAATGTTACATCGGGGGGTGGGGGTGGGTTGTGGGTGTCCATTTCCCAGAGGGCTAAAAATATAAAATCCATAATTATGGTAAAATGGCATTTTTGGTTTTTTACATGTTTTACAATTTGGTTCTTTCCTTTTCAAACTGGAATGAGTTATTGACCTAGTCTACTAAGTGGTCTGACTGAAGCTCAAGTCTCACATCCTCATTTTGTTTTTCATTCATTTTGTTAAAATAGTAATTACAAAATTAAAAAAAAAAAAAAACACCCCGGTATAATTTTGCTATGGAGAGGGCAACACTGCCAAAAATGGAACTGTTGGTTAGCAAGCCATTCCTGTAGGCAATTTGTAGAAATCTTCATTCATCAGCTGTTGAAAAAAACCCGAACCTCGTATATGAAAGGCCGTTTACAATGTCAGGATATAATGTATGGAAGTATAGGTCATACAACTCAAGTCCAATATAGGAAATGGTATACAACAGCCTTCTCTCCACCTTCAGTCATGCCCTTTATGAAGTTTCCATGTTTGAAGCAGAGTGATAGTCTAACTGCAAATAAGTTCATATATTTCCCTGTTTGATATTCCTTAACTGTTCTTCTTGTCCATGGGATAAAATCCAACTTTAGTATGGGCTACACAGCCCCATATTACCTGGTCTTAGGTAACCACTTCTAGGGTATTTCATCTGTTTCTCCTAGTGGCCAATGCTTTAACCAGCCTCTGATTCCTTAAATGTGTAATGCTATTTCATGTGTGTCTTCACACATGTGTTTTACTCTGAGGAGTCGCTGTCCTCCATCACCTACTTGATGGATTTCTATTTATCTTTTAAGACGGCTACAGTGTCAGATCCTCTGGGAGACCTTTCCCGATCTCCTTGGGAAGATTCAGGTAGTCTCCCTCTTCTATGCTCTAACAGCATCTCTTCATACTTCTATTATAGTACTCCTCACAAAATATTTTAAATGTTTTCTTTACATGTAGGTCTGTCTTTCCACAGAGTGTGAGCACACGGGAGTCAGGATTTTATTACATTCATCTTGGTGTCTTCAAAGTCTAGCACAAAGCTGATACCCAGCTAACTAACATTTAAATGCTAACAGAATGAATAATGTAAACAATGAAAGATTTTGAGAGCAAATTGTTTCTTTCCACTTTAACATTCCCAACTAGTAACAGACTGAAGTCAGTTTACCAAAAAGTAAAAGATAGCTAAAGTCGTATTTCCTAAGACATATTTTGTATTGATAATACAAATTGATATAGTACGTACATTTTTTTTTTTTTTTAATACTTACTACCATAAAGTGTGTACCTACCAGTCGTATGTTGGTCAAGGCAATTCCGAAAATAAATTCCTGGTGGTCTCTTTATTGTATACAATAGATAATGCAGTGTGGGTATTCAGAGCAGGATATTAATCAACAATGGCTATTAATCCCAAGTCATTAAAAAAAAAAGAAAACCAACCACCAAGTTATATTACCTAGCTAATGTCTGCAAGTAGAGACAAGGCATTTTAACAGGAAGATCTTCAGAAATGCCCTCCTTCACGCTAGGAAGCTGAGACTGAAATGGCTTTGCAGGATGGTAACACAGAATGCTTGGCTCTGCGGCGCTGCTCAGGGACAGCAGGAACAGCGCATTTGCTTTAATCACTTGGTGAGCTTCCATGGTGGGCAAGGCACGAGGAGTCTTGACTTGCATTGGCTTCCTCCTGGACTGTTTGACCTGGCGAAGAAAAATTTGTTGTAGTATTCAAATCATATTCAAATTTTCAATTTCTTAACCTAAATATTTTGAGTTTCTAATAAAAATTATTAAACACTTATAGACCTATTTTAAAATAATAATAGTGATTACCAAAAAGAACATTCACTGTAAGCTTTTCCTGAACTGTCTGCAACTTTTATTTCAAACACAAACTATTTCTTTTCTTTCCTTGGGAAATCAAGAAAACCTAACTAGTAAAATCTAAATGTAATTATTTTTTTTTTAAAAAAAGAGTAAATGTGTGTGTGTGCGTGCGTGTGTGTGTGTGTGCGTGTGTGTGTGTTCTGCAAATTTTTACTTGGGTGTGCTTCTAGTTTCCATGAGACCTACAGCATACTTAAGGATTAAGAAAAAGAGAGGGGGTAAAGAGAGGAAAAGGAAAAGGGTTCAGAGAGATAAAGGTGAAATGGAAAAGCAATGCATATGTGTAGAGTAATAGATAATTAATAACAAAGAATTACATGGAAAACAATTACAAATAAGGCATATGTGCTGCATATGCATATGCATATCTTGACATATGCCAAGATACAATTTATTTTTGTAATTAAAAATAGCTAACCTAGTACAAATATTAGAATTGTATATCATTCCTATTATAAAAGCTGATCTTTAATATCAACTAGGTAGAATGATCTGCTATAGTACGATAATTAAAGGGATTTTTACAAGATTTTCTTATCATTAATAGTATCGTCAGAACCAAATAAAAATACCTTCTCCCTTGCAGCAGCCTGTTTTTCACGGAGGTATTTTTCTCTACAGCGATCACAGACTAGATACCAAGTGCTTCCTCCTATGCCACCATCACCACAGTTACCGGCCCATCCTCCACAAAAATGCCCAATGCTATTGTAACCTTGTCCACCAGCATACCGGCCACAACCTTCAAACAAGAGCAAAATTAACACTTTAAGTTCCCTTAACAATCTGACACTTATAGATGAATGACAGATTCACCTTCTCAAAGTAAGCAAAATATTGAAGCAGGTATCTCACTTTTTTTTTCCCCCAGGCTGTTAACTGCATCAGAAAAATAGCATGTTTGCAAAAAATGATTAAACAGTACCTAAAATACTGGAGACACTCTACACAGGTAGATGAAAAGAAATTTAAGATGTGGGTACATTTAGGCTTACTGACATATGCCAAGAAAATTGGACAAAAATAAATATAAGATATTCTGTAAGAATGATATATTTTAAGGAACCTTGTATTTTATAAAACATTTCAGGTGTAATATGTAAAAAGAAAAAAGGTTTAACCAAACTCCTAGTAGGTGAATTTTGGAATACTCATCAAGTGTTATAGAAATCCTTGTATTTATCTAAAATACAATCTTCTGATTTAATAGTTGAGATCACTTCTATAGGAAAATGCTCGAGGAAATTAGTATAATCTAATATAATTTGCAATTTTTATTAGGAAAATACTAAAATTGAAGGAGACCTAATACTGGGATATTTCCTATGTGTATGGACATGTCATTATTTCTTTTGTGTGAGACATCTTAATAGCACCCTTTGGGTCACATATAAAGCATTAAAAAAATCAAGTGTTTCCGAATGGGATACATTAAAACGCAATTGCACTAAATTACCACCTTACTGTTAGAATTTCTTTAGCTGTTTTCCTCAACACCGATATTGATAACGCACTTTAAAGTTTCCCTGTACTTTAACATAAGTTATAGAGCAGCTCAAGTTAGAAGTTATTCAGTTCATTTTTTTACACAAAGTACTTGTAATATATATTCAGTAATACTGTTTACCTGGGTGAGCCTGTCGCATGTGATAGGTAACGGGGTATGGATGGGATTCTCCACACAGCTCACAGATGGTGTCTTTCTCTGGTCCTCCGACTGCCAGCTGGGCCATCTCACCAAACAAATTACCCCTGGGCCGAACTTCTGTCTTTTCCTTTTTCTTTTTGTCTTTTTTGGCCTTCTTATTCTCTTTTTCACACTCTTTCTTTTTAAGGACTGCACAAGAACCAGGACTTGGAAAAATCATATTCTGGGAAGCTGCTTTGATAGTAGCCAAAGAGATGTCTTCCCAAAAAGCCACTAAATGTTGTAAAGTCAGAGGAAGAGGAGATTTGGACTTCATTGGGTGATGCATGGACATTTCGAAAGTGGCTTCGGTTTTCCCATCCTCACATTTTTCATGCAGAGGTGGTTCTTTAAGCATAGACAACACCTTATTTTTGTTGATACTACCCATTTTAGATATATCTGGTCCATGAGGTGCAATATTAAACATATTCAGTGCAGATGATATTTCCAATGAATGTCTATTTTTTAATTTGGTTTCCTTTTCTTCTGTGGGCTGTTGGCTGTTTAAACTATTTCTTATAGGAGCATGTTCTTTGGAAAGTTCAGGATTAAATTTTAAGAAAGAAGAACAAGCCATTGCATCGTGTACTATGCCTTCATGCCACAGGAAAGAGGCAAAGACTGCTCTGGCACACTCGGCCACGGAAGGGGACATGGCTTGCTTGGCCGGCTCTAAAGGTTTGGCTCCATCCCCTTTGAAGAGAAAGCTGGACTTTTCCTTTTTGGGCCTGGTGTGCCTGTTAGCACACTTTCGACTTATTTTGGGGGATGCTCTCATTTCCTGTTCATCTTTCAGTGGTGCTTTTCCTATGCTGAAATGAACTTTATTTGAACCTTCATCAACACTCTTAAATTCACTACCTTCATCACAGGTGCTATCCGTTAGACTATTTGTTTTTAAAGTACTTGAAGTGCAGACTTCGACCACCTCACTGTGAAGGTTTTCTTGTACCACGTGAGGAGAAGGAGCTCTATTTTCGGTTCCTGGGGAATCTTTAGAATCCTTTGGTACTGGTTTTGGTTTTGGTGATGTTGATCGTCCCCTTAACGGTTCTGTGAGGGGCATTTTCTTCTTGCGTAGGGTATCTGGGTCAAGTGTGTAAGAGTCTGATTTGGAACGTTCCCGAGGAGGATCAAGTTTAGTCTTAACAGGAGCAGTGCTTTTTTGAGGTAGATTTTTATCATGTGGTGAGGAGGAGCGTGGAGAACTAGCACCAGATGGGCTAGACCTATTGGCTGGGAGAGTCTTTGGCTTAGGAGATGATGACCGAGAACCTGGTCCTGGAGATTCAGCTCTAAAGCTAGAAGACACCCTCCCATCAGATTTTAGTGTCTGCAAGGTATTATGGTTGGGGGACAAGGACCTGCTATGAGAGTCTGACCTCAACTTTGCAGCATCAGATTTCAACATAAGGGATTCACTAGCCGATAAGCCTTCTGTACTCCTTGGCTTCTTCTGATCAGCAGTAGTCCGGCTCATACGTCCATCAGGTTTAAGTGATCTGCTGTGTTTGGAGGACAGTTCTGATTTTCCTGATGTAGAGAGTGGTCTAGAAGATGTTGAGATAGTTCCTCGGTCACCTGTATGGTCCATTTCATAGTGAAACTTGTTAATAAAATCGTAACTTAAAATTTAGCCACTAAACACTGAAATAAAAGCATAGCATGAATAAAAAATTCATGTTGTCATACACAAAAATACTTGAGGAATAAAGGAAGAAGGGAAAATGTTTCTCATAAAATTTCTATTGCATCATTATACAACCATTGCCACCAAAAACTATTTTCATGGATGCACAACAGACTGAATAAATAAAACCTATACATCAGTATGAATTCCATATCTGAATCTCAGCCCTGGTATAATAATTTGAATTTAAATTCAGGGACAGACTAGAAAGAAAACACAACTATTTTTTTTTTTGGAATAAGAAATTAAGAAAACCTACGTATTTTTCAATATAAAGTAGTCAAGCTAAATTTCCAGCAGAGTCCTATCTCACATCCTTATTAGGGTGATGGTATAGGTCTTACTGAATTGCAAAACTGAACTCATAGAGATACATTTATTATTTTCAAGTACACAAATACAATTAGGCTAATAAAGAGCTGCTTAGAAAACCCTCCAATCGGAACTTATGGATTAGAACTTATGATATATGAAGGCCTGAAACTTATTATTTAATTACATACAGTTCAGGCAGTCTATTGCTTATAAACAGATTATATCCTAAAAGTTTATTTAGTTCATTAAGCTTAGCTGGTTAGAACTCAAGAGTTTGTGTCCTTTTGGAAAAAAAAAGAAATGGGAGGATCCTCAGAATCAGTACTACAAGTCTGAATCATGGGACCTTGAAACAAGGAATCAGGAAAACAGAAAAAAAAAAAAAAAAAAAACAGATAAAAAAATTCCCTCTTTCCTAGGCAAAGCACTAGCTATTTCTACAGGGTCGCCATTTGTTTCTGGCATTCTGCCCTCACGCAATGTGTCTCCTTCCTCATACTTTGCTTTGAGGCATCAGAGCCAGGTTTTCTTTGTCACCAGTAAGTAGTCACCCTACAACGTTACCTTTCTTCCCTGAAGTAAAAACTTCTACCTTTAATGCACGTAATATTAATTAGTTGTCAGAAGAAAAGTAATCTGATTAAAGTGATTCAAGTGGTATTAAAAACTGAAAATCCATAAACCTTGCTAGAAGTATTTTTATTTTTTTAAAAAGGCTACCTAGTAAATTGAGATGGTTCTCTTAACTGGTTTTATTGTAGGTATTTCTCTCTCTCTTCTTTTGAAAAAGGGATGCAAACAAATTTGGATATGTAGGGAAATGTTTTTTGGCTGGCCTGTGTGTGTGTGTGTGCGCACACACGTGGAAGTGCACACATGTGTTTCTAGTATAGGCCAAGGCAATATTGCCACAGAATCTGCCCTTCTAATGGAAGGTCCGTTAAGGAGTGGTATTTTTGTCTGTTACTCTCCATTGATACAATGTTAAGAACAGGTCCTGGAATATAGCATATGCTCAATAAATACTTTTTTCTTCTGCTATTCCCAAATTTCAGATCCTCTGAAAATCCACTTTTTGCAATTAGGACTCCTGCCACAGGGCAAAGGTAACTAGCCACTGTGGTGTGAGAATCAGATGCTTACAAGTCAAGTAATTCTGTAGTAAGACCATGAAGTGTGGCAGCCTATCTAGGGCATATTAATAAACTGAATACTTAGTTTAACTGCAACATGTCAGTGTTCACAGTAATTATTTTCATTCTTTGGATAAATAAAAATAACTATACTAAATATAATGCTCCTCAGTTTCTACAGTTCCTTTTCATTCTATCATGAATTTCATTTATCATATGTAGTATATGTTCTTTTTATAAAAGCAGTATAAGAGATTGGGCTAATTTGAGGGAAAAGTCATGGAAAAAAATCACAATATAGAAAAAAAATCCTAGATACTGATACTGTCTTAGGACCTAGAGCACAGATAAAAAGGTGTAACAATCCTGATAAATAATTACTCTCAAACTGTACAAAAGTAGTTTAACAAACTGCTGCTCATCTTATTGATCCAGAAATAGATCCACAGAGAAGTTTTATAAACAAATACACTGTATTTGGTAGAATTAAACATCAGTCTAGTCCTTTCCACTAATTTTTAATATGTGATGTTTGGGGTCCTATTTTTTGTTGTTGTTATTAATCTGACAGCTGGAAGTGCTTTCATCATCATATTTATTTCAGAAGCTGAACCATAAAAATCAGTAAATCTAGACAAATAGTAGCCAGTAAATCTTTTACATTTGCCAGCCCTCTAAGAGATCAATTCATGAATTGAAAGAGGTTTGCTTTCTAAATCAATGGTGTGCAATTCCTCATAAAGCGAAATCTCTGTGGCTGGCCGAACAATGAAATCTTATGAATATCAGGAACACCACTCGTCATATGTTGGCAAAAAATGTCTGCTATATAGAGAGGGTTGGAGAGTACAGGCACCTATATACTTCATCTCTATGCCTCTAGTGGTGGTGAATATTTTCTTAAGATCTCTAAGTGGTGATATCTGAATACCTTTTGGGAGTCCAAGTGCATAAATAATGCAGAATTATTTCTTCCTGAATTGTTAATTGCCAAATTATAAATAACTCCTCTTGAAAAACTTATTTTTCAAAATATATTTCATATATTTTTAAAATAAAATGTCAGGTTTGTTAAGTGTGTAGAACCATGTGCTAACTCGTTAATGTTTATCTTCTTCATTTGGGTTTAAAACATTTTGGATCACTGGGTTCTATTCCTAAAACCAACACTATACTGTATGTTAAATAACTTAAATTTAAATAAAGAAATTGAAAAAAAACCCAAAAACCATTCTGTAGCATGTTGTATTACTAAAAATTGTCATGTTGTGGTTGCTTCAAAGATCAATAAATATAAACAAGTCAATCTAAAAATCTTTAGAGCACACATGATAACTTACACTCATCACTAAATTTAGTTTAATGATTGTAGTTATCATATGTAAGTTTAAGTGATAACAGGCAAAAATTGTTTAACCTCAATGGAATTCTGTAGAAAAATAATAAAAGACAGGATGGAAATTTAGCACATTCAAACAAATTAGTAAACATGTTAAAAACATTTAACATGTATTTACTCATTAATGCCGTGTATAATTTTTTCATGCCCAAATCATGAATCATCAGGTTATATGTTATCATACTATAACTAAAATAGTACATTGTGCTATGCCATAATATATATCAGGTTTGACAACACTATATACTGTAGAGATCAGGGACTATAATCCTATTTATTATCCTATGAGACTACATACTATCACTATTAACTATACAAAGGAGAAACGTAAAAATGTTTTACCCATTTCTAGGAAAAAGGAAAATTACTTGAAAAACTTATGCAATACATTAACCACTGGTGCAAAAAACTTGATAAAATTTTCTTAAAATACAGAATTTTGAGTTTAATTAAATATTGGTTTGAGACAAAAATAAGAGTAGGCACCTGTAGTTTTGTAATGAACCAAAAGCATATTTTTAAACTGCCTGAAATCTTATCAATTGTCATGGTAACTAAGAAAATACTATAAGGAAGACTCGATGCCAGACAGGACAGGTAGGTTGATATCTATATATCTATATATCTATCCTGATAACTAAGTTAAACTAAAAAACTTCAACTTAATTATCAAAGTGTTTTGCATAAAAAACTTAAATAGAAAATGATTTTAACATTTCATAACAGAAAAAGGGGTTTAAGACTAAACCTGTCACGTAAGATACTATGTTCTTACAGATCACAATGTGCTTTATGCCTTATGTGTATATAACATCTTGTTTTGATAATGACTTTACAACTCCCCAAATCAGGCATTTCTTTCTATATACCTATTTTATTTTTAAAGATCTTATACAGGTTTGAAATTAAATAAAAGTAAATATTCAACCTATAGATATAATAAACATGCATGACAATTAGAATAATTAATACTACAATACTGAATAGACACAACACAAATTACCCCAAAATATCAAATTTTAAATAAAATGATAAACTTTAATCTTAAAAAATGGAATGGGATGGAAATGACTGAGGTGAACTAATAAAACTTCTTTATTGAAACCTCCCATGTTCATTATGAATGGCCCATCAGTGAATGCACGCATACCCACCCTTGAGTTTGTGAGACAGAGATGAGAGAGCAGAGGCAGGCCCAGCTACAGCATAATTTTTGTAAATGCGCTCACGAGAAGCAAGGTTGTGAGATGGAGATTCTATAGTGGAAAACATTGGCAAAGAAGCAGCACAGATTCAATGGAAAAAAAATTCAGCAGAGAACACAAGCAGAAACAAAGCATTTCAAATGGTATGCACAATCACCTTATTAAAAAGTTCATATTCTGCTAAATTTTTCAACAGGTTTATATTTCTCTAAAATTAATACTGAAAACAAAGGTCAAACTGGTTTAAATTAGTAAAGATAGCTCAAAATGCATTAAAAGCTAAGTAAGGCTCATTGCTCTCATAAATCAAAATTGAACATTTCTTTTAGACTAATATTTCTTTAACTCAGTTTTCTTTTCTTTGGTGCTCATTTACTTATAAATAAAAGTTTATAAGTAAATTTTGTTTTCTTTTGTAAATAGTGGGAGACACAGAAGCATTACTTACAGTTTAGCATAGCTACTGTCACCTGGTTTTCTGTATGGACACACGATTATGATTTTTCCAATATGTATGGAAACATATAGGGTTGACTACTTTTCTGAGTCCATTTTCAGTGGGCAGTGTTAGTGCTACTCCCTATATTTAGTGTTTGTTCTGTAAAGCTTATTACTGAGATACCAAATTTTGTTTCATAAAAAGTTTTGCAACACAAACAAAGCAAAGAAAATTTACAAGTCACTGAAAAATGCTAGACACATTAATGATTTTACCATGCAGAAAATGAAGTACTTAAAATTATCTTTTTTTCAAATAATTAATAGAACCCCTAAATTGTAGTCTTTTCAAAGTTGTATGCTAAAAAAAGGGCTCTATCTAAATCTGAAAAAACATCCATTTTATTTGAAATTTTAACTCATGGCAATTAAATCAACTGAGCTGAAAGAAAGTAGTAAGGGGGTAGCTTTCTTGTTCGTGAAATAAAAAATTGGATACAACATACACTGTTCTCGAAAAGGAAAAGTAATAATTGACTGATTCATTAGTGTGGCCAAGATTAAAGATGGACTACTCAAAAACCAAGAGGTCACTCCCTGCAAGGTATGGACTATGTATTACATGTCAGACATTATTCTGAAAATTGAAGATAAAGAGATGAATAGATATAAAGTCCATGCTCTCATGGAACTTATCTTCAGGTAAAAGGAGAGACAACAAGCAAATATATACTAGGTCAAGTGGTGATGAACTCGGGAGCCACAAGCATGCAGATGCTGAGTGACATTCCATGCCTGGAGAGGACCAGTTAGGGAGTGGGGTCCAGAAGAGACAAAGCCCTGGGACATTCCTAGGAAGACAGAACAGAGGAGGATGCAGAAAAGAGAAATGAATAGTCGATGAGGTAGGAAATATCCAGCAGAAGGTATTTCAGGGAAAAAAAGAGCCATCACTCTGTCAACACACTGCTGATACAGCAATAACATGAGATCTGAGAACTGAAGACTGAACTTAGCAAAACAAAAGAGACTAGAGTAATTTCTGTGAATAAGCACAACGGCAAGGACCCCTTGCAGTGGGTTCAAGAGAGAAAAGCAGGAATGTATGGAGAAATGTGACAAACGTGCCCTCAAATCATCTTCACCTAAATTTTAAAAAATGTTAAAATTTTTAATGTTTTTGAGCAAACCTCTTTTTGAACTCTATAAAAACCCAAAGGTACCAGGTGCTGCAAAAGGAATTCTCATGCTATTTAAATCTCATTTACTACAAAGTCTGCAACTCTCACTGATAATATCAGTTAGGAGGGTACCAGCTTTCCACTGGAGAATTAATTCAAGGGGAATTCAACCTGCGAATGTAAGGATACACTCTTGTGGCTTGCCTGCCAAAATCTGTGAAGACAGGGTTTAGCAGGAGGACATAGAAGCAGAAATCAGAATACTATCATAATTAGAAGCACCCATAAACATAAATGTGAAAAACAAGGACATTTGTAGGATAAGATGTTTGAGGTTTAAGGACAAAGTCCTGGAAGAGGTTTTGAAACCAGAACAGCTCTGGAGTCTCTTCATTGTGTTACAAAGCCTATAAAGATTGAATTCCTAACATTTTTTTAAAGTCTAAAAAAGGCTGTTAAACACCTAAAAAAATTAAGCTGGGACAGACAATTGTTCTACGCATTTAATTTTTACAAAATTTGCTCATATTTGAACATAGTCTGATATAGTTAACTTTTTAAAAGATTTACATTTTTCAATTTAAAAAGAGAAGCAATCCTTAAGACATACATTGGTGTGTATGAACAAAAGAAAAAACGTTGATTAACTTTCAGGCAATTTGTTGGAAACTAAATAATCATGTTCTTTTTAAAATCTCATTTTAGGGGCGCCTGGGTGGCGCAGTCGGTTAAGCGTCCGACTTCAGCCAGGTCACGATCTCGCGGTCCGGGAGTTCGAGCCCTGCGTCGGGCTCTGGGCTGATGGCTCAGAGCCTGGAGCCTGTTTCCGATTCTGTGTCTCCCTCTCTCTCTGCCCCTCCCCCATTCATGCTCTGTCTCTCTCTGTCCCAAAAATAAATAAACGTTGAAAAAAAAAATTAAAATCTCATTTTATAGGCAAAACAAACAATTATCAAATTCACCTCTGTGGAATTTTGATTCTTTTTGGTACAACATACAGTTCACTAAAGAGAATATTAACAATATAAAAAACAAGATTTTTCTCCAGTACTCAATGAAGTCAATGTTGTCTATCTGGCATAAAATATCCCCTTATTAACAACAAGGTTCTTCATATGTCATTTATTCTTTGTCTTCTTTGTTTTGGATCCCAACTATTAAGTTCCCTGGAGTACTTACTTAGTTCATTTTCTGATCACAGCAACTTTGAGAGTCTACTGTGAATTGTATTTTAAAAAATCACTCCCTAGATGCTACTAATAAAAAAAACATATAACTTTAATTTTTAATAAGGAAAGCATTCTCATTTCAGTTTAACAAGGACAAATTGTGGTTCTGCTGTGAATATGAGAAACTTGACCTTGCTCCTGGGAACAGAAACTGGAAAAATCAAGGCATAGGTCACAATCTGGTGGCAGTACACAAAACTGCAGTTCTGAGATTTAAAAGGGAGATATATTCTTTTTCTTTTTTTTAATGTTTATTTTTGAGAGAGAGAGACAGAGTGCAAGCGGTGGAGGGGCAGTGAGAAAGGGGAGACACAGAATCTGAAGCAGGCTCCAGGCTCTGAGTTGTCAGCACAGAGCCTGATGTGGGACTCGAACTCGTGAACCATGAGATCATGACCCCAACTGAAGTCGGATACTTAACCGACTGAGCCACCCAGGTGCCCCCATATATTCTTTTTCAATGTTAAGTCAACAATAAGCAATGATCAGAAATATTAAACAGAATATTAGAAAGGGCAGTAGAAATACATTATATTCAGGAGGTCAGGTGTCTAATCACATCACCCATGTCACTATCCTGAGACTCAAACAGGGGAAGTAATAGTGATGGAATTTTTTCCACAGAACATCTCAAAGGAGGCTACAAATAACTGTCAGAAATAAACTTCATCTATTTTTACTTTTTGGGTCTTCTAGTTCTCAATATCAAGGAGGCAGTACAGCAGTTATACATTTTTTAGTCCTAGAATTACTGAATGCAATCCTAACATAGATATTTGAAAGAACTTGAGAAAGTTTTATAAATATATCTATGACAATGCTCAAATTTCACTGTATTCTGTCCATGCTTATATCTACCTACATTTATGTGTATGTATATGTATTTGTTAAGATATAAGAAAGAAATCTAATTCTATAGATCTTTCCCAAGCAATGATTATAAAATTTCACTGGGTTTATAGAAGAATGATAGGGACAGTGTTCCTGACCTTCTTCACCTGATTTAAATTTCACTGTACATTTATATTCTGCTCTGAATAGAATATCAGATATTTTTGACATTATTGATGCTTATAATAGGCAGCAAATGATTAAGTCTAACTTGATATTTGGCAATTATTTATTTTAAAAATACCTACTTTTAAAAATAATAAAAACTACTTTATTGGTTCTTGAGACAATATATAAACATTCAACATAGTCAAAAGATGACAGTAACTGAACAAAATGCAGATAAAAAATAAATGTAATTAAGTATAATTATTATTCCCACTTCTGTCTAGTAATATTTTGGAGAGTTTAAAATAAAGTAATAGTAATTATTACACACTCTTAGCTAGCAGCTGTCTGGACTGACAGCTTTAGATAACAATTATCACTGCATAATCAGTACATCCGGAATCAGAAGAAAAGTGGAATTATGTGAATGCTACGGGAGCTTAAGAAATGGAATAGGAAATAAAATTTACTCACGTAAATATTAGTATAACTAAATGAATTATAAAATAATGAAAGCTGGAATAAAATTTCCAAGTGAAGGATAAAACAGAAATAAGCTTTTCACTAGAAAATAACATTAACCTACATAGGAAAGTTGGAAGGAAGATGATGAAACTCTGTTAAGGTGGATAACCCCCCAAACACAGCATGTGTCTAGATGACTTCTAAACAAAACTGCACCTGCATAAAACATACTCAGAGCATATTACTGAATACACAGTAAATTCCAAGTAACTATGGTTAAGGAATATACAAGATTAAGGAAAAGCATATAATTTCAGAGTTTGTGATGGCTGACCAAGGAAAATTCTGAGCAAAATATGATGTGTATATATACTAGGCCTGAGAAAGAATAACTTCAAAACATTCCATGAAAAGGTTAAGTATTACTCCTTAAGCCAATAATGTGAGGCACAGGAGGGCTGAAGATGCTATTAAAAATAAAAATCTGGCTCTCCACAAATCTTATTAGTTGCAAAGTTAAAAACGGTAACTACAGATCAGAGAAATCAGACACGTAACCATGTCCTGCCTTCAGAAGGATATAACAATTATGTAGTACAAAGACAGCTAAAACTGAAAACAAAACGAAAAGGTTTTTAGGATAAGATACTTCTGTTTGAAGAGAGAAGAAAAGAGTAGGCACATAAATCCAAGGTTCCATCCATGCCACACCTTCACAGGAGGCAAGTAAACAAATGGACAAATTCTGTGGTATGATTATAATGCAGGACAGAAATGACCTCCAGGTCTTGGAAACAAAGCTGGCCTCTATACTAACATTCATACTAATATTTCAACATAGTGTTACTCTATGAAGAATCGATCTCAAGACAAATAATAAAGTTATACTGTAAAAATGTAAACTGAGGAGAAGCCAGGAAACCTCAATTGTCCCTTTCCAAATTCCTTCCTGCTACTCCTCCACACTGAGAATAAACTGCTCGCTCTCAGGCTGTGATTTCTTCTAGTCTTCCTAGACTAGCATAATAGATGTTAAGTGCTTGCATCAAAAGGCAATAATGATATCAAGTGATAACATTTACTGGGCACCCTGCTTTATGGATGAAGTAAAAAGGGCTCAGCTGTGTCACATAACCTACCTAAATAAAGCCAATGAGTGGCTGAAAGGGAAATCTGAGTTTTAAGTTCTTTCCATCACTTCTTTCCATCTCTATAATGAACACGGGGCTTTAGTATATATTGGTATTCTCAAACCTAAATAAATATGCATGCAGATACTCAAGTGGACATTTTAAGTCACATGTAGCAAATGTTCTGTCTCATTTAAGAATGTGGCATACAGGTATAACAGAAAAACTTGTTGCAAGATAACCTAGAGGTTTCCTATCTGGGCTTGAAAGTACTGTTATTTTGACATATGTTACATATTGAAAATGTCTGGGAGAATAGTAAATTGTCTTAATTATCATTTTTTCCACAAGAAAAATGAAAATAAACTATTAGGCCTCCTGGACAGTAGATCTTAAATGCCTCAGTCATTTGGAAGTTTTTCAGTTTTGGAGGATCTTGCTTAGGTATAAACTCCTAATTATCATTACTCAGTATAAACTCAGAATTATTAGACTTTGTATTGTCATATTATAGTGGTTTTAATTACTACTGAAACATTCTTCCTCTTCTTTGAACATATACTCTAATATTGGAATACCTAGCATAAAATAACAAGAAACACATGAACTTAAATTCATGGTTTACACAGTAGAAAGTGATAATCTTAGTCATCTAGAGCCAATAAATATTCCTCCAATGACTATGATGTGTAAGACCCTGTCAGGGGCTATGAGACAGAAAATGATACTTTAAAAGGAATGAATAAAGACAGTGAAAATAAGCAGTGAATTATTCTTACAGAATAATGGCAGAGATATCATTCATAACTTCAGTTCACTAGAACCCTATTGCAAAATCTTACTGATAATTGGAAATAAAAAAGTAAATTATAGAACAGTAAAGAAAAAGCCTATATACACACTTCTCTCCCTCCCTCAGACCTATACACACATAAGACAAGGAAAATTTGTAATTTTATTTCTGTAATTATTCTACTTCACTAGAAAGTTCAAATAATATGTGTGTATATGTAAGTTTGCTACTATAAAAAAGTACCAAATTATTTTCATGTAACAAAATAAGTACCAATTCCAAAGATTAGTGAAAGCTATGCCTCTGGGAAAACAAAACTAAAGAATTATTGATAATTACACTCATAGAGGTTCTAAATAAAGTTAACATGTGGGGCAGTTTATATATGTCTATGTAACAAAATAAGTACCAATTCCAAAGATTAGTGAAAGCTATGCCTCTGGGAAAACAAAACTAAAGAATTATTGATAATTACACTCATAGAGGTTCTAAATAAAATTAACATGTGGGGCAGTTTATATATGTCTATGTAGAGTTTGTATACTTAACTGGGAACTTGACTTATGACATTTAGGAAATCTTTTTTTCCTCTCCAACTATGCTACATTCTGAAAATTAAACTATAAAGTATAAATAAACAACCCAAACAAAGCTAATATTCTAGACTCGGTGCCAGGAAATGTAGGCAGAAATTTTAAAAATATGTATCAAAGGCCAGTTTTGGCAGCTTTACTCAGTACGCAAAGCTGAATATTTAAAACATGGCCTTTGTAGTCAGTAGAACTGGTCTCACACTCTGGCTTTACCATTTTACTACGTTATTTCTAGGGAAAACCATTTCTACCAAGCTTCTGTTTCCTTACCTGTAAAATGGAGACATTATCTTAAATGAGGATGTATTAAAGTGTTTAAAGACAGTGTTTAGCACATAGCAGTGACTATCAATATAAGCAAAAAATTAGTATATATAGTCCCCTATACATAATGTTTTCTTTTAGTATCACAAATATGTAAGACAACAGTGATTCTCATTTTACTAATTAGTAATGAGAAGTTCAGTATGTAGCCGTCTTCTATTGTTTTTTTTTTCTTAAAGTTTATTTACTTTGAGAGAGAGAGAGCGTGCCCCCTCTGTGCCCCTGTAGCCATCTTCTAAAGCGAGGTGGACTGCTGGTGTGATGGATGGCAGTGAAGTTCAGGAAAGAATACCTTACTCAGGTAGTCTTAACAATAAGCACACTCTGCCATATTTAATTTTCCCAATATGATGTGATGAATACCATTCGAACTTACTTCCAAAATATTAAAACTATTTTAGATTCCGTACTTTTTTTTTTTTTTTGGTCATACTAAAAATTAAGAATTTTGGTTTCTGGAATTTGTAAAGTCAAGCTTCAGTGATATTCTGATGAGAACTAAGAGGTTTAGAAGAAAGAGCTACATAATTCCCACTGTTGGAATAGAGACAAACGATGATTCAGAAAACTGGTAACTGAGATATGTTCAGGCCATGATTTGAAATTTGCTCCAAGACGGTGGTAAAAGAAAGCAGTGGTACTGATAACACTCAGACACAAGATGCATACAATTATTTTGACACAATGTCAGTTGGAAACCTATTATTCTTTGAGAGAAATAAGCCTGATTTTATTATGGTCTTTATATTTTGAAATATTTTATTAGATAATTTGGTAAAACAAAAATAATTACACTTTTCTTTCTTTCTTTTTTTTAATTTTTTTTTTAACGTTTATTTATTTTTGAGACAGAGAGAGACTGAGCATGAATGGGGGAGGGTCAGAGAGAGGGAGACACAGAATCTGAAACAGGCTCCAGGCTCTGAGCTGTCAGCACAGAGCCTAATGCGGGGCTCGAACTCACGGACTGCGAGATCATCACCTGAGCCGAAGTCGGACACTTAACCGATTGAGCCACCCAGGCACCCCACTTTTTTTTTTTTTTGAGAAGACTTGAAATGACTTTTTATGTAGAACAAAAATGTCCTTACTTTTTTCTGTTGTCTGCTGCTGCTATGACATTATCAGAGTCATTTCCTGTTTGAAATTTTATATCTAATATGGATTTTCTGCCTAATCATGGTTTTTTTCCTTTTTGTTTTTTCTCTTGTCTTTACCTTTAAGACTTCCTGCAATCTGGGCATATATAAATGTAAAAAAACTATTGCTTCATTAAATGAGTAAACTAAGTTGTCACTTCTCTTTCCTTCATCTGTAATGCTTACCAAAGAAGGAAAAAGCTACTTCTCACACATGACACTGTCATATTTCCTTGAAATTCTTCTTTTAAGACACATTCAATATCCATATATATATAGACAATGATTGGCTAGAAATTGATACTACTTATATTTCCAAACTACTTAATTTCATTAAACTTGCCTAATGTATAGTGCAATCCCAGAAAAGTTTATACTCTTGTATACTCTTTATCTAAGGTAGATAATAATATCCTAATAAGTAACATTATTTGCATGATCTGCGACTTTCATGAATTATCTCATTCAGTGAATATGTATATATTGTACAGCCGATAACATGAACTGAAAGCCAAGAAGAATATATTGCTGTCATACCACAAGAAGCTTTGAGAAGTTTATGTGGAGGCCTCAAGAAGTTATTCAAAAAAAAAAAAAAAAAGAAAAAAGAACACTTGGTTAAGTGTAATTTGTTTGGGTCTATTTTCCAGATCAATGTGAATTACATCATGGATGGAGGGCTAGAGCAATCTTAGAAGGCATAGCTAAAATCAAATAATCACTTTAACACATTAACAACAAGAAAAACAACAACAACAACAACAACAACAACAAAAAGCAAGAGAAGAAACAACAATTTGAGAAAATCTGGAAACCTCAAGTTGCTATACATTTCACAGATACCAAATTCACTTAAAAGAAACAAACAAACCTGCCCCGTACCACCTATCCTCTACCCACTGGTATAGTGAAATAGGTCTATTCTCTTGGGGCATCCCTCAGTAACAAAAATCCAGTGTAAAACAATGAAAGTTAGCTCTGTAAGTGATGCTTAGTATAGTCATGCATTTTATATAAAAAAATTTAAATGAAATGTTTTTCTTAACATGCTTTATGTATGTATTTGCTTATGCTGGAATTAGAGTAGAGAGCATAATAGCCATACTTTAATAACTATACTTAATAAAAAAATGTGTGATTAAAAAACAAATGTCTTAGCTGCACAATGTCTTAGCTCAGAATAGCTTAAATCCTTCAAAAATGTGGAAAGGGATAACATCCTCATGAAATAAAGTCAGTCAAGTGAGTTGATAAATAATTAGTAACTGATAAACAACTCAGAACAAAGCTTCAGAAATGGTTTGATGAGGCAGGTAAGGCTGACAGACTTACTCTGAAGCTGAGGCTGCTGGAAGGAAAGGGGCTGTCCGAACACAAATGGGCTGTGGACTAGGGAAGAGGGAGGTTTTGCAGCTTGATCAAAGATGGAAGGAGCTGGGAGATTGGGCCGAGACTGAATGGAATTCAATATGGCACTCAGTTGGTCACCTGCAGTGGGCAAAACAGTCAAAACTACAACTTGTTATTAATTAACATCCAAAATGGCAAAGAATATGGTGCTTTATGACATTCAGATAAAGTTAAACACTAAATAAAACTATGCCAACTCAGGAATGAGTGGAAATTGGTGATCATTATTCTCAAATTAGGGACCAAATGTTATGTTGTTTTTTAATAATCTTATATAACAGCCCACCTATGAAAACAAATTCATGAAAATTTACACACAACATTGAGCAGCAGTGTGGGGGAATTCAGAGTCTATGAAGAATCTATGATAGAGAGGTTGACTCAATATCATACAAGTGTAAACTGAGATCTAAGCAAATGATGTCTTCTACATAATACCTAATAAATGACTAAGTAACTCCACCTCATATGCAGTACTCTTCATGCAGGAAATAGCAAATAATATGAAAACTTTTTTTAAGTAAATGTAGAACTGAAGGGAGGCAAAGTATATGTTATTAACTTAGTAATATATTTACACTAGAGTTAATAAATTATTTTCTTTTTTTAAATTGTTACTGCCAAAGAAATTATACTTCTTAAAGCATGAGCTCCTTTGCTTGGGTGGATAATGTAACAATCTTTAAGACTTATAAGATAAAAAGAAGTATGAGCTATCTAATTGGAATAGTATCTCAAGTATGAATTCTGACATTCTCCCTTGAAATTACATACACAGGACTTTAACAGAAAAATACTTTTAAAACTATGAAACAATATAATTAGATGGATGATCCTTAGCTTCTTCTTTAGGAGAGTATATGTATTAAATATTTTAAATAATACTGAAAAAGAGAAGAAGAAAAAATATATCTAGATTAGTTGATGTAAAAACTGGAACACAGTACCTTTCCAGCCATATTCCCTAAATATAATAAAGTTTCTTAAGTGAAGACTTCAAATGAAACAGCAAGAAAGAATAGACTTATATGGAAAGAACTGTATACATAGCTACATATGTCCACTTTTCAAAAATTTATGTTGTAGATTTCAGGAAGGATTTTAGAAATTATGAAGAATTTTATAGAATTAAGAATAAAGAATTTTTATAAAAAATTTCTTGATCTTGGACAGTATAAACAGTTAAAAAATGGGAATTAGTTTAAAGGTAAGTTCATTAACAAAGGTCAGATATATTTAATTAGATTTAAGTTTCTTAATATTCCTTTGCACCATCTAAGTATTTTAAAAGCCTATTAAAAAATACGAACAATGTAAGCAAAAATTACACTTTTAAAAAGCAGTCCTTCATTATTTCTATTTAATAACAAATGTTATCAGCAATGTTTGTCTCCTAAAAGTTGATTTAAATTCCTACGATATTTAAGTAAATTATATTTTGAAGACTGATTTAAAGTGAGAGCCACCAGTACAATTTAGACACTTTAGAGACTGACAGCATACAATTTGAATTAAACATGGCTCTAAAACAGACTACTAATGAAGTAGAGTAGTAGTAAATAAACACTGAGATTTTAATTTAAGGATTGATAATGGGAGAGAGAAAAGGACATGAAGAAAACACCATCAAGCATTTCCCCTACTTAAGTATGAAGGTCTAGCTCAAGTTAGTTGCAATCTGAGCTACCAGAAATGAGCAAGCAGGCAGTCCCCAAGTCTGCAGGACAGACCAACACAATAGAGTAGGAAAAGCCAAAAGGAAATCTTGTAGCTAGGCTTCTTTCACATAAATACTTTGTGGAAAGCAATAAAGATATCAAACAACATGTGGTTTTATTTTAAACTGAATATCTCCTCTACATTGATGTCATTTTGCATTTTATTGATGATTTCATTATTTCATTTGCTCTGCAAGTCTAATGATGCTGTATTTGTTCCTCGAAATCAAATCCTATGAATTAGTGTAAATGACATTTTACAGTAAAATTATTTCCATGTAGGCTATCTTCTCCCTCCTACCCATCATCCCACTTATATGCTACTTGCTGACAATATGCTGATTTAGAAGGAGTCAGGATCATATGTACAGAAAAGAAAAGGAATGTGTCGGAATTTTAGATGAAATGCAAGTATAAATTATTCTGAAATAATTATTGTTTGGATCGTCCATTATGTTGGTCTCTTCTAATACTGCAGACAAAACCAGCTACACACATTTTATTTCTTTGGCTTGGAGTTTTTGTTTTCCTTTTTACAACTTTCTGATTTCATTATACATACCAAACCCGAATATAGCCTATTTCACAGAATTCTAAATTAACTAAGATAACTTGGCTAAACATTCAAAACCATGTGTATGTAATAAAGCTGACATGTAATATTACTTAAAACATTTTGATTTTAAATGGATCATGTGGAAGGTTCCTTTTTGCTCATTAACACTACTATTAATAATAAGTGAATGATAGAAATAATAGTTCTTTTACTAGATACAGTGTCATTGAATTTATGATGTGAATTCACAGTGAGTATCTTTAAATAGGAGCAAATAAGCAAAAACTACAAACATAAGCTAAAACTGGTAAAAATGACACTCTAAAAGAACACCTTTGCAAACACTTTGATTGTTAGTTTTCTAGGAACAAACTTTAATAAAGTTTTGTGGGTGAACAGTAATAAAAATGGTTAAAAGAGAAGGTAATAAAAATATTAAAGTTGGGTAGGTAGAAGACTCACTTTCAAACACCTACCTTTATTATTTCCAAGTCCATAATCAAATCCTTGGGCACTGCAACTTGCCCCTTTATTAAAAGCTTGCACTGAGAAAGGGCTTGGAGGAGGAGTCTGAGAATTTTGATCCAGAAGAACTTGTTCTATAATAAAAGACACAGCTATAAAATTAGTTTCTTATATGCTATTCCCCTATTCATAGAATGAAGAGAAAGTTGCCAAGAAATACTTTATGATGGTTAGATTTTAAAACCTCACATTTACATTTGATAATAAGTCTAACAATTAGGTCATTGATAGTGACTAATTATACGACAAATCTTTGTTTTCATTATCAAATACACAGTGAGACTTAGAAACTGGATATGGTCTTATGAAGCCAATTTACTTTCATTGTGGCTGGATACATCATTGAATGCATACTAGTATTTTTGGACCAGGAGCTCCAATTTGTGACATATTTATACAAGAGCACTTTATAAAATAAAAATGGGTACCCTATAAATCAGAAATCAAAATATTTTGTATATTAGCACTCAAATAGAAATGTCTAAATATATGCTCTTTTTTTCCTATTTGAATGCTAATATACAAAATATTTTTAGTTCTGAATGTAAAAATTGTGGAAAATTTAACTTTTAACTTATTTTTACTTATTATATAAGGACATTTCCTCTAAATGAAAGGATGATAAATCAGGTCACATAGAGCTATTCACACATGCTCAAGTCAATAAATGCATCGTAATTCTTATTTCAAGGAAAAAAGGCAAGTATTTTATCCAGTTTACAACATAAATTAATAAACTAAGGTATCCTTTATTATCAATGAGATGGCCATAAGACCTTGCATGATATAATACTAAAAACACAAATACCATAATTCAACAGTCATATTAATGCCAGCTAAAAAAGGGCAAAATAAAATCTGTCAAATACAAGGTAAAAGGAGAAAAAGTATCTATTCTATCAAAACAACTTTACAGATAATGAAGTCTTGAGTATATTTTTTAGAAATCAAGATCTCTTCAAAAAGAAAATGGAACTAGAAAATGTGGTGTTTTCTTCCACTTGCATTTTCCTTTCACTTACATTTCTAGACTTTTTTCAAGAAGTCAATCCCCCAGCACTTCCCTTAGGCAATAGTGTTTAGTGTCAGATATTTCAGCAGTGGAATAGGTTTTCTGGAAAATACTCAGGAACACTAATCTGAATGGGAAAGACAGCATCCCTCTCACCCTCTAGACTCAGAATGGTCTCAGCATCAAGTATAAGATCTGTTTTTAACCAGACCAGTAACTTTGCCTACTAGCTTTATTTGCAAATATCAAAGACCTAGAAATAATTTTTACCAAGAGCAAAGTTTTGTTGTACTTCTACTACCTCATACAAATTACTATAGTGCCAAATCCTCTTACTTCCACATTAAATACAGTTACATACTAATATCGACGAGCAGACTATTTGGATACAACATCAACTAATCGTAGTGATTTTCAGGCACTAACTTCTTAACACTTTTTCCTGATCACCCCAGGTCTTACGTTAAAAACTTAACATCACTTTATATAAGAGCAAAGGACCATTAAGTGTTGAGAGAAATTTAAACTTCTCTTACACTGCTTTTAGGGTTGAATATCTTACTTAGCAGAAATAATATACTAATTTAAGAAGCATTTTAACTAAGAAGAACCGTCTACCTTCTAAGGATATAGAAATAAAACTCTCCATTGAAAACTCAGTCATCAGTATAGAGGGCATTTTACATTTTAATCATAACAGCTAACCTTACCATCTGCTAGTTTTATGTTATTATTTGTTCATTTGGATTTCATATGGAACTTATAAATTATTTTCATTTTGTAAACGAGAAAACTGAAGCACAGAGACGTCAGGTTAACTTGGCCAAGGTTACACAACTGAAAAGCTGTGGCGCTGGTATCTGTACCCTAGCAGTCCAGCTCCAGAGTTCACTCTTACACTTAAGCTATATTGACAGTTAAAAAAATAATTAAGCTAGGAAGTTACTTTGATAGTTACCCAAACCATTCTCATATTATTTACCTATGTCTTATATAAAGCTGACCTCACTTTATGTATTTTCATTTATATCAGAATATGCATATATAGTGGAAATGTTTAGGAACTTCTGAATATGTAATATATATATTAAGTATATTATAAATGGGAAGGTTATTTTGTAAAATGTCTAAGTTTCATCAAATGAAGCCGTTCTCATTCTCACAACATAATGAAGAATAGGTATACCAACCCAGAACATTATTTTACAATCACATCAGCTGTGATTATGAAGTGTGTCTGTAAAGACAAGGGAAGTAGCAGGTTCTCAGATTCTATTCAATGATTACTGACACAGAGTAGTGTGCTGTAATGAGCACAGCATCTCAAATACAAATGCAGTTTCTGGCTCAGGTAATACATCTGCCATACATCTAGCTATATAACCACAGGCAAAAGTCATTTCAAATCCATGACCTTTAGTTTCCTTACCTGTAAAATGAAAATTATAGAACTTATTCAAAGGCTTATTGTGGGGGAAAAAAAGGAAAAATGTTTAACGTATACTGTTAATACAGTAAAACCTTGGTTTATGAGCATAATTGTTCTGGAAACATGCTTGTAATCCAAAGCAGTCATATATCAAAGCGAATTTCAAGAACCACTGGCTAAGTTGTGATCATGTGACATTCGGCGTCAGGTATTACTTGTATTGCAAGACATCGCTCATTTATCAAGTTAAAATTTAGGATAAATGTTTGTTCGCCTTGCGGAACACTCACAGGACAAGTTATTTGCAACCCAAGGTTTTACTGTAGTCTAAATGTACTCTGTCATTCATGAAGTTTCAAACTTTTAAAAGATCTATTTATACTTATGGCCATATTGCCTCTTGGATGGTAAATACTACGTATTTATTCTCTTTTGGATAAATATGCATGTTCTTTAATTTATCTGATCTTTTCCTATAAATTTTAGGATTTGGAAGAAAAAAATCTATGCTCGACTTATCCACTTATTTTGATGCCCTAATATTTTTGTGATTCAACTTGTATTTACAAAACTTAATATGCAATTAAGTGCCAAAACTGTTTCAAAACTAGGAATACAAAGATTAAAAACCCTGTGCCTGTCCACAAGTGACTCACAATCTCGATATAAAGAAATAAAAATTAACTTCAGTATGATATCAGTTTTATTCTAGCGGTAAATATAGTTCTTTAGGAATTCTTGACTCTGTAAGGATCAGTTAAAGCTTCACCCAAGTGATGGCATGGTCTGAACTTGGAAAAACTATGTTTTTGTCCCAGGAGAATGAAGAGAAGGGGACAATAAAGAAAAGTTTTTATTAACTGAGATTATTGAAAAAGATGAAGTTGAAAGCTGAAACTCTTACAACAAAATAGGAACCCCCCAAAAGATGCTATGCATTTATCCAATGCTCCTACCCTGAGACAAAATTAAATCAAATGAAATTGCCTAGGAGAAGTACTATGATTGACAATCTGAAAAGTGAACTTCCATTTAGTGGTTAAAAAAAAAAAGGTAAAACATTCAATCCTGGACTGGCATAGAATAAGGAGTGATACAAATCTACATCAATGGGAAAAAAAAAACATAGTTTGCAAAGATGGATTCATATGTTTCACATTTTCTTTTAACTCTCTTCGTACATGTGCTGAGTACCCATTATTTTCACAAACAAATTTTAAGAATTGTAAGAATTTTTAACTTTAGTTTTCTCTTTACTTAAAAAATAAACACAAAAAAGTTGTTTACTTCTGCATTTCAAAGGTTAATCAGAATAAATCACAAATTTAAGCCAACTTGCCATCTTCATGTCGAAGGTATTGGTTTCCGCCTCTGTCTCTAGCTAAGGACCATGCCTCTCCTTCATCACTCTCACAGAACTCTACCATGCTGTTCTTATCCAGCTGCACCCACGCACCTTCAGAATTGGTTACCTAGCACATAACAAAAAGCACGATTGATTGGCTTGATTCTTTCAGGGTACTCAGGCTGAAAACCAGCAAAAAGTTTAAGTGTTTGAATAGGGTAATCATTCCAAAAGTTACCATGAAATTAGTTTCTGAAATTAAGACCACAGCCTGAGGTAAGACAGAAATCAATAAAAAGTTCTGTAAAATGCTGCTTATTTATGACTTCAGTAAAAATAATAACTTTTAAGGCACAGGACAACCTCTAAATAACTTTACACATTACCCCAAAACACGTGGCGCTCTCTCTCTTTTTTTTGTTTTGGCACCTAAAATATCCCAACATAGCAAACTATTATTTAGATTGGTAGTGTCTATAATACAACTTGAAAATGACCCTGACACTGAGAAATAGCATGACACACTACATCTTCAAGCTCATCAGCTGAGGCAAATGCCACCATTAACTAAAAAGTTTTATTTGCTCAGGACTTCAGTGAGACACATAAATGAGAACAAAGAAATGAACTCTTTGTATATGTCACATCTCCATACCAATTCATAGTAAATATTTTAAAGTGCTGTTAACCCATGACATCATAGTACATTTATAATAATGAAAGGATATATGTACATACCAAACATTCATATATACAATACAAATCATTTTGTTAATATAAATACTGTTTTCAGAAGGATAATTATGAGAATAAAATTACTTAAAAAAGAAGCACAGAAAAATGATGTTAGTAGTATTTGCATTACAAGTAAGGATAAAGAACATTAACGTTTAAAAACCTGGGATGGAAATGGCAACCTTTGGAAGAAAGAGATGCTCTGGTATTATATTAAAAAGGAATAATTTAGAAGTCATGAAGCTACAAGAATCCATACCTCTCCCACTGCTTTGACTTTGTTTCCCAGAACTAACATTCCAATTGGGATACCTCTAAGGTTAGGGCAGCTTCTGATGTTGTGACCGGAAGGTCCCGTCTTCACTACCTTGTACATGCCTGGCCCTCCTCGCAAGAACGGCATATCTTGTTCTTGCATTGTTGCTTCCTGTGGGCAGCAGGAGTTTATATCTTTGAAAAAGTCATCAGTATTAGTTTTAGGTTCCTGAAAATTTGAATAGGAAAAAAAAAAATAAACAAAATACAATCTATTACCACTTTCGACATCCTATTATTAATAGCTTTTACAGCAAGTCTTTAATACTATCAAATAAGAGAATACATATCCAAAAATAACTGAAGTATACACATTAACACCACTACCAAAGAATCTTTTAATGTTTCAATGCTGAGTAATATTTAAAAGAAGAGAAGAAAATATAGCAGAAAGAGCGAATGAACCTCTGGCTTTTGCCCACCACAATTTAAGAAATATATAGTACTTGATTTTATTTTTATTTTTTAATGAAATATTAAACAGTAGGAAAAACAAAAATAATATACTCTGTGAACCACAACTGAATAATTTTGAATCATCATTACTGCATTGCTGTATGTTGGTACAGGTTAAAAAGTCTAAATCTTCATTTTCTTCCACTTTGTAATAATTACTTACAAATAGAGAAAACACGTGTGAAGATTCTAGAAACTTGTCTATAAACAGGATAGCAATGACAAAAAATGTGCATAAAATATAGCTACATCTTAATATTTACTAGTTAAGGATAAATATAAGAATGCTTATAAGATTTTAACAACTCATACTTCCTTAATGTAATACAAATAAAGATGTCCTGCTAGATCTGCTAGGCCAATACTAAACAATGATATATTAATGCTATTAACAGAAAAAGAGGATTATACTTTTAGAGAGATTAATATCAAAGATGCATTTTTACATAAATACAATGCATTTAGATATAAAAGAATCACTTCTAAAATGAAATAAAAGGACATGCCCTAAATTTTCTATTGAATCTGAATGAAATTGTTCCCTATGTGAATGCAATAAAGATAAATAAAAATAAATAATAGCTCTATCCCTCTAAGTAGTCTCATACTAAAGGGTCTTCCTTTCTATAATAAAAAATTAAAAATGAAATTCTTAAGTTAAAAAAATGTAGATTCAAGAATTCTGTGTACCTGTGACTTTGACTCAGTATATGGTCAGGGAAAATTTTAAACCCACTATTAACCTTCAATAATAGTCTATTAATTTCATTGTGGTGATGAATAACTTTTAGGTGTATAAATACGTACTATGGACAATATTTATTTACATTTAATATAATAATACTTGAAAAATGTAGATTTATAATCTAAAGTAAACTTAAAATATGCATTGTACACACCCATGCATATATACTCATATTACATATGAATAAAGAGTGTGCTCAAAATGAAAATGGAGGGTCAGGTCTAAACTTTAAACTGTGCTACTACACTAACAAGGTTTTCAGTAAACATTTAAAAATATCTAGTTGTGAATAACCAATTTCAGTAAATACATCAGGCTATTTCATAGTTGGAAGAGGCAAGTTAGTCCTATTTACAACCATTTTTAAAAAAATTACATGGTATGATGTCAAAAATAACAAGCAAACATTAGTAGATTTAGTGAAAAATCAATTTTACTGGTATTCACTGATATATTTAGAGCATTTAATTAAGTTATAACAGTATTTCCAAACTTTGGTCATTCAGCAGAACACAAGAGACGAGTCTTGGCAAAAACTAATAATAATTGCAAGTTGTTCAGCGAAAGGCAATATATGAGAACTTTTATTAAAATATTTAATATTTTATTGAATAAAGAAACTATGCAAATTAATAACTGTTAAACAAAGTCTATCCATTTTTTTTTATAATGCAGAGAATGAAAAGAACTGACAGACAAATAAGTCATAGAAGTATGGTTGCCATTCTCAAGGAACCCTAATATACATGCTTTAGCCAATACAGAAATGGAAGACCTGGGGACCAGTGTAAGAAATGGATGAAGTGCACTGTAATTTTTTTTCTCTTTGCATTCCCACCCCATTCTCAGATGAATATCCAAAAGGGCATTGTGAAAAGCTAGGGAAGAAGAGAAGAGCCATGTATTTGGGACTTTCCCATCAAAACAAGCAAGTTGAGAAAGCCAGATGTGGATGTAATTATGGGAGAAGCTAGTCATAAATTAAATACAGCAAATTTGGAGTCACATAAAAGTTCAAATTAAACTAATAATACATTCTTTGACAAAAGCAGAGGGAAAAGGATTACCAGGGAAACTCAATTGTAGCACTTTGTGTCGATCTTTTTCGGCAAAAAGTCTTTCATTAACCTTAAGCAAAGGCTTCAAAAGATAGAAGGCAAAATTTGTTATACATGCTGAAATACCTGAATATTGTTTGACTGTTCCTTACAGTTAACTCACCTGGGGAAAAAAAGCTTTGGAAGTCCATGAAAATACGTCCAAGTCCCTGACTCCTTGGCTAGCATTAAAGATACTCTGAGCGACAAAGTTTAAGAAAGAAAAATATCAACAAAGAAAGGGAACAGGATATTATCTACAGAAGATGTGTTCACAGTAACAACATTGTTCTGTACTCTAGCACCAGCACTGTGATATTATTTTACTACAGGGAAACTGAAGCCACCTGAGTAAACCATACAGCAAAGAAAGACTGATAAATAAGTTTTTGTCAAAAGCTCTCCATGGATATAGTGTGTCATGCCATTTACTAAAATTAAGAGCCAGACATTTATTTAAAGCTTAAGACAGTCAATGCAAGCAGGAAACCTTAAAACTCTTTTAAATGACGACGTATCTGTTCCAATACAAGCCAGATTTGTTTTATGACAGAAAACAGTCTGCTGTTTTATAAAGAAAAGGTAAATAATATAGATTGTATAGATAGTGCAACTATTATTATGAATATTAATGGCATGGAGAATCTGTGAACATTTCCACTTTTTAAAATACAAAAAACATCAAGAAGTCAAAAATCTAGGTCATTTTTCAATCTCCCTTTCTTCTCTAAATGAGGAAAAACCATTCAGAAATGTTACTGAAAGCTGTTAGCATATTTGTTAAGAAAAGTACACAGAAAAACATACAACTTGAATCTTTTCTTAAAAGACAGGCCTAGTTTTTGCTATCACCAAGTTTAGGAAATGCATAGAGCCTTTACATCTCTATGTTAAAATCTAAAAATATTCTGTTAAATAACCAACTCGCAGCAGCAGTCCTAGAAAAGTCAACATCTTCACAAAATGTCTTCATGAAAATTTAAGTGATATACATTTTACATAAAAATATGCTATTGAATATATTTGATCTGAAATTAAAATCTTCCCAGTGAGTAGCAATTACACAATTTTACTGCTTATGTAAATACTGTGATAAATGGTTATTTTGAACAAAAAAGAGGACACTCAAAATGTTAATAAAAGCTTTCAGCACCCAAAACTTCAACACAAAAGAAACAACACAATTCTCAACCAATTATAAGCCATTTTAGATAATGACAATTTAATATTCTTTAACCCTGTATTTTCCTCATGTATTTATGTATGGAAAGATGCAGATACACACCCACATACATACACATACATGCTAATTCAGAGATATAAGACATATAACAGCCAGAAAAAGGAGTTCCTAGTAATATGCCTACAAATGAATGCAAAACAAAACCAAGACCAAAAACCAAAGCCCCCTTTCATATTTAAAAATGAATAGCAAATAGGGTCCTTTCTCTTTATGTGAAGTGGAAACACGATGAAAGCATTTTAAAATGCTATTTTTTGGGGGAAAAAGATGTCTTTACTGGTTCATTCATATATATAAGAATTTTTGAACTATGTGCTCAAAGGTTTTTCTCCTTCACAGAAAACAGTGGTGCAGACCTTTTGACATAAAACAATATTGAGATATTCTTTAGCATTTTCTATTTTTTAGCATAATTTTTTCTATATTAAAAGCAATGTAAAAAGCATCGTGAAAAGCAAGGCAGATGGAGTTAGTGATAAAGAAGCAATATGGTGATTCACAATATTTGAAGCTTGTACCTCTCTTTTATTTCCATGTGCAAACAAGTGTTTTGAGTCTGAGTACATGAATTAACAAGTGATATAACTGCTAACCATTGTGATAAATTGCCAATCAAATCATTTTTGTACATGTTAATTATATGTGGATTCAAATTTGACACTTGTTTGCTTTTCTCAATTTGTAGAAAATTCCAGTAAACACTAGTTTACTACTTTTAAAATACGGTATCCAAATAAAATTACATTTATCAAATATCAAAAATGCACCAGATAGAAAGCTGGAGTTTAAACATAAAATAGACTTGCACGGTTTTCTTTAGAAAATTTAGGCAAGTTTAGTCTAAAGACATGAACATGCATGAAAATAATAATATCTCCAAAGTGTCAATTTCTAATTATTAAAATACATAAATTAGCTTTCATAGATTAATAGGAGTACCACTATATGCAAAGACACACACACACACACACACACACACACACACACACACACACACACCTACAATAATTAAATCATTTCATACTCAAAGACTGTTTTAAAGGCAAAAAAGTTCTGTTAGGAAAATTAAAAATTAAAGCATACTAAAATCCTAACTAAATTAATGATCACCAAACTGCGGATAATTTTTCAAGGCACAGAAGATCAAATAAGTGAAAAATATTCATTGTGAAAATACATGACCAAACATGCCAAATGCTCACGCAAAAAAATGCTTAATTCTTTCACTGTGCTAGATGAGCACAGAGTTAAGAGTTGCCATTTTTAAAGAGAAAAAGATAAAATGTCTCCGAAAAATTAAACACAGCATACACAAAAACAATTAGTGTTATTTTAATTGCCTTAATTTCATTCTGTTAATGGTGCATTAAGTAAATACTTAGTATTTACTAAGGTTAAATAGTAAAAACAGATTATGCATATACATACACCAATCTATTAACACAACAAAACCAAGCAATTCGGGGTATGTTAAAGCTGTGGCTACCAGGCATCATCAGGTAACCCAAGAGAATGAAATGGGACACAAAATGTGAGAAACATTTGCTAATTTTACCAATTACCCCAGGTAATGCTATCAGAGAGATTACCAAAAGATATTTTCCCTTCATCTCTCCTCCATATGTTCCGGTCCCTAAAATTTGAAGAAATCAACCTACTTTCTGTATGTGAACATCAATCAGCATATGGAGGAAGGAAGTGGTTTGTATAAATGCCTGGAGATGTTTGGACACGAGCTGTTTCTCCAAGAATTCAGAAAATATAGTCATTATAAAGATATCTTAGAATACTTCCATCCAAGTATCATTTACTCTCCTTGATATACACTCTACCACTCAACCTTCACAATGTTGGAAGACCTCATTTTTGACAAAGTATCCAAAGAATTGGGCCTAGAAGTTTTAAATCACTAATATCTCCTATCCTAGAACTAAACTTGTTTTCCCCCAAAAATGTAAGGTCTATTCCGGGCATATTTTCCCCAATGTATGAAACATTCTATTAGCTTACATTCTGTAGCTTCCAGATCTTTAGAATTTTAATTTAAAAATCAACATTTTATGCCTTCTGTCTTCTCAGACTGACCTACGTCACCTTCAACATGTATCACGGTACTCATCCTCATTCAACCATTAAGGTTATGAATATTCACATTTACTTAATTTGGGAGTTCTACTAAAGTGGTATGATTTTTATAGCTGTATTTACTTTGTCCTTTTGTGACCATATGTCTCCTTATCTATTACTTTCTACTTGTGATTTTGAGAGAGTAGCTATCTGTTGACACTAGAAAAATAAGAATGATAAAATACATGACATCACAGGTCACAACAAAATTAAATGAGAGAAAAGTAAATGAGAAGAAGCAGCATATAGGTGATAGGAATTATTCTGAACAGTACATCATACCAAATGCCAAGCATTAAAATGTAGTATTCAACAAAGTTGAAAGCCTACCGTGCGCAAAATATAATATTTAACATTTTGGAAGAAAAGAATATGAGTAAGAAGGGATTCTTAATGAGTCCTTAACCTTAAGGAGCTTAACAAGAGAAGTAAAAGGTATACAAATGCAAATGGGCTGAAGGGAAGAAAAACAAACTAAACATTATGGGTAAGAAGTAGAGCTCTTCTACTTGGACCTGAGAAAAGAGAGGGAAACCTAATTTCCCCAGTACTTATGTGATTCCTACCCCCAATCTTTTGCTTTGTCAGCCCTTATCAACTAGTTTTCAGTTCCCAAACACAGCAGGCCTCCATAACTTTGGACATTTGATTCTTTGTCACTTTTCCCTGACAACCTTTCTTCAAGACTTTTTCCCTCCTCACATATCACCTAGGTGAAGTCATTCTGTAACTTATTACAATGCAACTTAATTATTTGAATGTGGCATGTCTGCCATATTATACAATGAGTTCTCCAAGAGCAAGAACTGCACTCTCATCTTATTGATTTCATATCCCTTCCCTCCCCCTCTTCACTCAATGCTTACTTCCCATCTTAGTATTTGGTACGTTAATAAGGGCTCAATAGTCCTTAAATGAACAACCAATAAATTAGTAAATACAGCATTACTGGGAAGTACAGAGAAGACAAATGTCAACAGAAATTTTTGAGCTCGGTCAACTAGGAAAATTTAGTAAAAAAGATAGGAAAAAAATAGGGAGGGAAAGCATCCTAGACAAATGAAACAACATAAAGACTCCAAGATGTAAAATTGGACAGTGTGTTCTAAAAAGGGCACAGTGCTCTTCTTCTTCTCCTTCATTTTTTTTACGAGCACAAAGTTCTAACAGAACACCAGCACCTCACAAAAAAGGGTCTGCATTCTTCATATTTATCCCTGATCTTACCACTGATCAAAAATATTTTAAAAAATACATAGTTATATATAATATGAAAAGTCAATGCTATTTATCTGAACTAGAGCATTACTAAAGTGCTAAAACAGAGTGAAAGTCACATTTGTACCAAGTGAGGGTTACCATCAATTCTTAGCAAAGTAATGAAGTATTGTTAGGCAGGCTAACAGTTAGCTACAGTACCTGTCCGCAATGACAACACGAGTACAGAGCCCGACACAGGGCTCGAACCCACAAACCGCAAGATCATGACCTGAGCCAAAGTCAAACACTTAACTGACTGAGCCACCCAGGCGCCCCTAAAGCTTATTCTAAATAGGGTTACTTATGGTGATTTTTTAAATAGTTCATCAAGTATTTACTCAGTGTTCAAATTTCTAATCCTCACCCCCACCATCCCCAACAGTTTGAGTCAAGATTCAGATAAGGTACACACATTGATGTGAATGCAAAATTATTTTAACTAGAAAAGGTTGAAGAGGTAGATGTAAAGACTGCAGAAGGCAACTTTTTGGTATTTTTGTATCTTTTTAAGTTAGTGGCATCCATCCTTGGTTATTTCTAATATTATTTTTTATCTCTCTGCATTCTCTGTCTCTCTTTACTGAGGACTGTTTTACAATTATTAGCCATAATTATAGTTGATTTATTCATAAATTGACTCAAGGAGAAAGGGAGAGTGGGTGGAAAGTGAATGTGTTTTTTTCCAGTAGTAAATGTAGTAAGAGATGCAAATGAAGAGGTAGAAAGGTACATTTATTTAGCTTATTTGTTCCCTGAGAAGGTGAGATAGAATCCTTATTCCTTCCATCCCCTATCAATGTTTGGCCCTGCGGAGTAACATATTCCTTATGTTAGGGGCCCTCCCCGGTCCCTACAGACAAAACCTTGAAAAATGAGCCTGTTCTCACCAATGCCAGGCTGACTGTGTGAGTCCTCATCTAACACCTGCACTGAAGCAACTTTATACCAGGTCTGTTTGGAGCCCTAGGCCTGTTAGTTTTATCCCCTCTATCATTTTTGGTGACCACATAAAATATAAACCCTCTGTCATCTACCTGTTCTAGTATTTTTATACTAAAACTACTCTATGCTTCTCTAGGAACCAGCATGAAACTATTGCCATTTGTCCCCTGACTTTGTATTGTATCTAAGAGGACCCCTCCCCCAATGGTAAACAAATTCGCTTTCATCTTTAATCTTGCCAGTCACGGTGTTGCCATCATCTGTGTCTTTGGTTTGATGTGGATGATGGCCCAATTGTTGAGACTTTTAGTTCTTAGCCTGAGGCAGTTAGAATGACTGTCACTTCCACTCTACTTCAGCTACCTGCTCATGGCCACGTTAACAGGCCATATCATTCAGTAAAACGCTCTATGAAATCAAGTTCAAATATTCTACTTTATCACACAAACTGCCTATCCTTCTAGTTCTTTAGGTAGACTGCACTCCTACATTGTTCCAGGATTTTATTCTGCCTCCAAGTTCCTTGGACCTCCACTTGTCCTTTCACGTTTCTAACGGAGGCTGGATTCCATGGTTGGTGATCTCAAGGCCTCTTTTATCAGCATCTGAAATCTTGTCCCTCTTTTTCTGTAACAGCAGCCCAAAATTCCAGCCGGTGCTATAATCTAATTTCTTGGCACTTTTGATTCTGGACGCTTAGGGCTATGGGTGAGGAAGGGCATCCAGAATGGATACATCCAGTGGTCTCTCTGGGTCCTTAGGGACCACTAATCCAAAACAAGTAGTTTCTCTTCAGATCCATCAGTTTCTCTTAAAGGCTATTCTAAACCTTGACTGCATTTCTAAACCCTCTAACTTAACTCATTTGTTTCAATCTCAACTGATGCCTTTCCTCTCTTCTATTTTATAAAAATCATGCTCTTCTTCAACCTCTTCCCTTTCCCCCTCCATCCCTAAAAACTTACCTACTGCCATACATATGCCCTCCCCTCCCTCACAAAACAACTCTCCAAATGAGCCCTTAATTCCATTTTCTCCTCCTTTTTGGTCTTCAAATGTCTTATCTACATCTGTATTTACCCCTTTTTACTGGCATCTTTCTTTTAATTTATAAGGATTTCAAATCACCACCATCCTTAAAATAAAGGAACTAGAAAACCTCAGCCTTATCAATGATACCAGGCTTTCTGATATTTACATTAAAATAGAACTCATGACATTCTTCAGCATAAAAAAAGGCTAGAAAATACCACAAGTCATTTCATTTTATGATCTTCACTATTCTGTCTCTAGATTTTTTCAAATAAGTCACCTCTTTCACATTCCAGTGAAAACCCATCAGGAAGTATTTGTATGGTTCATCCATTTAGCTTTCTTTCTCACCTTTGTTACTGCCCTTCTCTCTCGGACCTCAACAATAAATAGTCTCTTGAATGGGATTTAGAAGCATCAAATAACAGAACACCACTGTTCCAAAATGAAACCATGGGATTTAAAACTTCAACACACGGCATTTCTTGCTCCTCCTTTCTACCTTTGTTTAGTGTCTTGCTTCATCTGTGTGAATATCTTTCTCTTCCAAAAGCATCTCCTCAAATGAACAAAGGAATTAAGAAGAAAATTTTGGAGTGGGGGGAGGTAGTAAAGATAATATACTTTAATATAATGCCTTATCAGGGATTGAAAATACACAAAATCTAGACTAATCAAAATTTTAAACATAAACTGTCAATAAAACAACAAAATGGTTATTATGTTATCTCATTTAAAATATAAATTTCATAATCCTGAGGAATATTTGGTTACAATAGTGGTTTCAAGCCATTTAAGGCTACCTTTTCGGTCACATGATAAAGAATTATTTCTCTTCCATACTAAGTCCTTCTTCCAGCGGGTCAAAATTCTTTTCACTTTTTTTTTTTTTAAAGATTATATTTTCAAGTGATCTCTACACCCAACATGGAGGTCAAACTCACAAGTGAGATTGAGAATTGCATGCTTTATTGACTAAGCCAGTCAGGCAGCCAAAATCCTTTTCATTTTTAACTGTAGATGCAAATCTGAGGAAAATTAAAGATCTGGTTTATTTATTCAAAAGTTTGTATTTTAATTATGTATTTGTCATTGCTTAGCTTAACCTTAGTAAAACAGTACTCCAACACTCTCTAAATTTTATCACATATTATTAGTAAAACATACACAGAAATATATCTCTCCTCACTGTACTATTATAAAACATATATAAAATAATATAAAGTACGAGATCAACAAATAGAAATAGAAGTTCAATTATATTTTTCCTCAAAGAATCATCTTCTATAATTGCCCCTTTGGAAAGAGCACATTACTCTGGACTATCAAAGAGGAAAACAAACAATATATTGAATGATTTGATATAATAAGCTACCTTTATATGCTGCTGATTTTTAAGAAATTCAACTGTTTAAAATACTAAGGTTTTTTTTTTAAATAAAATTTTACCAGCGCTATTTATGAACAGTGTCGTAAGGAGTACATACATTTGATAGTGATGAAAAGGAAGAAAAATCATATATTTCTGTTTAATTATAAACAGAGCTATGAGTTTATGGCAATTTTCGGACACTGGTGCTAGCTACGTACTGTACTGCATTTGTCAGAGGTTCAATAAATTCTCTGACATTAGGATTTAGCTTTTAGTTCTAGTTGGAACACTGTAACACCACTAAGAGACTAAAACTCCTCTTCATTTTTACACAATAGTATTATACGCCAAGAAAGAAAAGAGTCAAACTTAGACAAACACAGGGAACTAACTACAAAATGCCAACATACAACAGAAATGTTATACATCTTTTTGAATGTATAGTAATACTGAGTTCACAACTTTTAGTTTAGAATTCATTGAAAACAGCAGTGTGAATAACAGACAACTACTCTCATTCCCTACATCTTTGAAAGGAATTCCAAAGGCCTAGTTTTAATTTACTACTTCCTGCCTGTGACCATAATAAGTACCAGTGCTTAGCTTTGCCAAACTCCACCTTCATTACACAGAAGCTCTTATGAATTCAAGCACTAACAAAGCAAAAGTTATTTAGTTGTGGTTTACCTCAGAACTGAAAAGCCTTAATTAAAGAAAGCCCTGTAATGAGGACAGAGTGTACCTATTATGCTTTTTAAAACCACCTTTTACTTACGTCAACAGGGACCAGAAGACTCTTGCCAAGGTGTTGATTAAAGGACAGGCACCAGGCTTCAGTGTAACCATTCATGTTAGGAACATACTTCTTTATTGTCTCATCATTCAGTCTCAGCCACACACCATCATCATTATGGATCTACAAGACATAAGCAACAACAAGCCATGCCCACCTGTAAGTCCTAGTAGGCTTGCAGGGGCTACAGGGCTACAAAGCAGGCAAATAATAGTGGACATGAAGATTAAACATCTAGTTTTTGCAGGCGGTAAGTAAAAGAGAAACTTCAAGGAAAAAGCAGCAAAGAATGCCAAGCAATGTGGTAATTCACATGGTGAGACAGTAAAAACAATATCCCTTATGAGTAAAAGCGCAAAGAAATCACACTTTAAGATGGTTTAAAAATAAAATGTTTGTCTCTCTAAAGAACATAACTTCTTTTCTCCCCTCAATTTATGATTTAATAATCGAAAGTTTCTTGGTTGTATTACTAGAAAAATATGCTGTCCAAAGTTAAAGCAATACGATGAACACATTTAAAAACAACACTTAAAATATTTAAGAAAAACTGGGGCGCCTGGGTGGCGCAGTCGGTTAAGCGTCCGACTTCAGCCAGGTCACGATCTCGCGGTCCGTGAGTTCAAGCCCCGCGTCGGGCTCTGGGCTGATGCCTCAGAGCCTGGAGCCTGTTTCCGATTCTGTGTCTCCCTCTCTCTCTGCCCCTCCCCCGTTCATGCTCTGTCTCTCTCTGTCCCAAAAATAAATAAACGTTGAAAAAAAAAAAAAAAAAAATATTTAAGAAAAACTGTACCCATTTTCAGTGACTACTTGTACAGGTTCTACTTGTTAACTGAGCTTCTTTCATGTTAAAAATATAGTTTTAGTTACTTTTTTGTTGATAAAGAAAAATAAAATGTTTGAAACTCAACGCATCTGCAAAACAACTTTCCAAATGCTATCCAAACCAATTAAAACATACTAACAGAAAATTTAGTAATATTATTATACAAACAATGCACAAACTTTCTGTTCAAAATGTATTACCAAGTGTTTCTTTACAAATTACCTCATCAATGAAAGTGATAGTTCCATTGACTTTTACTATGCCTATCTGCTCACTCTGAAGGGAAGGGTGGCTACGGATACGGAGTCCTGCACTGTCCTTGGCCACAAATTTTCGAACCTGGGAAAGGCAAAGACAGACATTTGAGATAGAAAATCATAGAACAGAGATCTTACAAGTACTAAGAAAATTAAACAGGTTTGAAAGTATTATAATTCAGAGAAAGTTTCCAAAATTATTTGTAGTTGCTTTCTCTGTGCAAGTTAACACTGGCTTATTTATAATGAAAGAATTTTAGAAGTATTAAAACGTACATATTTATAATTTCCTTTCTAAACTTTGAAGACATATGATAAAAAAGAGAAAAGAGCCATAGTTTTCCTTTTAGAAAGGTATGATACAAATTCTATTCCTAGTGTTACCTTTTTAATAAGGAGTTTACCCCAATCCCTATATTTACTTTTTTAGATGTTAGGAAATTATTTTTTTCTTTTAACAGTATAGGATACTTTCCTTATAAACTTTATGCACTTAATTTCAGTAAACTTTTTGTTAATCGTATACTGTCAATAACAGAAAGTACACAAGGCCTATAAATTACTATGGCATTATACAAAGAAGCCTAAAGTACAGGTCCTATAATTTAGAAATGATTAGAATTATCACAAAATACTCTTCAAATTTATTTAGGGACATTTAATATTCAAAAACTGAAGTCAACTAAAATATTAGATGTTTGATGACCACCTTGAAGCATCAATGAAGAAAATTAGTAAATCACTCTCTAATCGATTCAGGTTCTAATTTTATTCTATCCTAACCTTATTTGGTTGAGGTTCAGTCTTTGGTTTGACCAGCTGAGTTCCTGGTGGTATCATTCCTTTTGGGGGGTCTTTTACTTTAACTTCTAGGCCAGCATCTGTAAGAATAGAAAGATAATTGTAACATTTGTGAATACAAGGGAGAGAGGATCCTTAAACCTAACCTTGTGTACATTCACAAACGATGTTTTTATAATTTTTTAAGCTTATTTATTTATTCTTATTGAGAGAGAGAGAGAGAGAGAGAGAGCACAAGCAGGGAAGGCAGAGAGAAAGGGAGACACAGAATCTGAAGCAGGCTCCAGGTTGTCAGCTGTCAGCACGGAGCCCAATGTGGGGCTCGAACCCACAGACCATGAGATCATGACCTGAGCTGAAGTCAGACACTCAACTGACTGAGCCACCCAGGTGCCCCCAGACTATTTTTATTTAAGTTTATTTATTTTGAGACAGAGAGAGAGAGAGAGAGAGAGAGAGAGAAAACAGAGGAGAGGCAGAGAGAGAGGGAGAGAATCTCAAGCAGGCTCCATACCATCAACACAGAACCTGATGAGGGGCTTCATCTCAAGAACTGATCTTAAAAACCATGAGATCATAACTGAGATGAAATCAAGAGTCGGACGCTCAACTGATTGAGCCACCCAGGCGCCCCCAACAGACAATTTCAAACAAATAAAATAAGTATCAAAATACTGTCTTTTTAAGGTGATTGATATTTAAAAGGTAAAAAAAAAAAACAAAAGCTAAGAAACACTCTTAACTATAAAGATCATACTGATGGTTACCAGAGGGGAGGTGGGTAGGAGTATTGGTTAAATATGTGATGGGGACTAAGGAATGCACCTGTTGTGATGAGCACTGGGTGCCGTATGGAAGTGCTCAATCACCATACTGTACACCTGAAACTAGTATTACACTGTATGTTAACTAACTGGAATTCAAATAAAAACTTAAAAAAAATCAACAACACAAAAACAGGTGTTGGTGAGGATGTGGAGAAAGAGAACTGTCTTACACTGTTGGTGGGAGTGCAAACTGGTGCAGCTAGGCTGGAGGAAAGTATGGAACTGCTTCAAAAAGTTAAAAATAGAACTATCCTACGATCCAACAATTGTACTACTAGGTATTTAACCAAAGAATAAAAAAAATTCTAATTCACAGGGATATAGGCACCTCAATGTTTACAGCAGCATTATCTACAATAGCCAAATTATGGAAATGGGCCCAGTGTCCATCGATTGATGAATGGATAAAGAAGACGTGGTATATGTGTATACACATACATACATACATATACAATGGAGTATTACTCAGCTCTAAAACAGAATGAAATCTTGCCATATGCAACAGCATGGATGGAGCTAGAGAGTATTACGGAAGTAAAATAAGTCAAAGACAAATACCATATGATTTCACTCTTATGTGAGACAAATGAGCAAAGTGTAAAAAGAGAGAGAGAGGCAGCCCAAGAAACAGATTCTAACTATAGAGAACAAACTGATGTTTTTCAGAGGGGACGTGGGTAGGATGGGTTAAACAGGTGATGGGGATTAAGGAGTGCACTTGTGATGAACACCGCATGTTGTCTAGATAAGTCCACCTGAAACTAAATTATACTGTGTTAGTTAATAAAACTTAAAAACTTTAAATAAAACTTAAAAAAAAAGGAAATATTTGAAAAGGGGCCTTAACATTCCAAATGAGTCTCTCAGAAGTTCAGGGAAAAGACAAAGGGTTCCTATTCTTTATCTGGAACATATGAAATGATACTGAAAAAAATAAAAAGAAAAGAAGAAACTCTTGTGAGATTAAGTGTTATCTTACAACATCAGATCACTGCACCAGATCACCATATCAAATTAGAACATCAGTACCAATCATCATCTATACCAATCACCATTCTGACCAGCGGGTGGCACAGCATGGTGGTTAATAGCTGGGGTTCTCATGTTATACTGTCTTGGTTGTTCCCATATCTGCCGCTAACTGTCTGACTTTCTGTGCCTGTTTTCATCTATAAAACGAGAATGAGAAGAGCACCTCTGTCACTGAGGTACTGTAAGAATGAAAGAATTTAAAATATGCACACACATAGGTGTGCATAAACCGGTGCTAGAAAAATATTAACTGCTTGATAAATACGAGTTATTAATATCACTGTTATTCTAATGAATTATTATCTACCCTTGCTTATGGTCAAGCAAGTCCCAGTCTACTGAGTTTGGTCACCTTGGGGAGAGAGCTGAGTTTGTAAAGTATGAAAGAAAATGGGTGATGCTAAGTAAATATGAATCTTTTTCTTCAGTTTCATTTCAAAAAACAAATATAAGTGGATTTTTCTTATCTACTGTGCATCAGCTTTCTTCACCCCACCATTACTGAAGATGAAGACACTCTTGACTCCCTTCACTTTTGAATTCTTGTAATTTGTACCTCTCGCATGTCACTACTTATATTCTACTTCATCTGATTTTGTTTGCCCATTCTATCTTGCAATCATCAGTAAGTTGTTAAGCCTCAATAGGAATGGTCTTACCTAGAACAATGTTTTGCTTAGAATCAACTAAAGTTTGCCAAACTAAAAGCTTTATGGATATGTTGAAATAAAGGAGAGTGCAGCAAAGACTGAAGATAAAGGTCTCTGGAACAATACAGGTGAATTTGATATATCTGATTCCATATAGTTACATTAATATATATTCTACACAGTTATAGCAACATAACGTATCTCTTTACCTTCACTATAAAAACAAACTACTTAAACCAGAGTTCCCCAAGGGTATTTTGGTGGAATGTTAATCAGTAATTGCTTTTATCTCTACCTTGACTCCCTCTTCCTTACATGCAAAGGGTCTCAGGAAAAGGGTTAAACAAAGTTAGACAAGATTGTTAATTTCAGGGCACTTTAGAATCCCTGTTAATGTGGATTATGTGTGAACTGTATGAATATCTAAGATGAGAGTTTTAGGTTTTCTAAATCTACCTCATTATAGAAGCCCTTTTACTTTTTTTTTTTTTTTTAATTTAATTCTGAGAGAGAGAAAGGGAGAGAGAGTGCATGCGAGCGAGCAAGTAGGGTAGGGGCAGAGAGAGACAGAGATGGAGACAGAATCCCAAGCAGGCCCTACACTACCAGCGTGGAGCCTGATGCAGGGCTCGAACTCACAAACTGTGAGATCATGACCTGAGCTGAAGTCAGAGGCTTAAAAGACTGAACCACCCAGGAGCCCCAGAAGCCCTTTTTCTTGAAAAACATCAGGAAAGAGTGTTATAAGGAATTCACATTGATAAACATTTATTAGAGCTTTCTTGTTTTGCTGTTGTCCTATTATATGAATAGTTTAAAAATAAAGAAAAGTAAATGATTAATGCTGAAAGGAAAAGCAATATACTTTTCGAAGTTAGTGGTGGATAAAGAAAATTCATCCATTCAATAAATATTTATTGAGCAGCCACTGTGTGCCAGGCACTGAACTAGATTGGGAGATACAAGGATGAATGAGATGGTTTCTGCTCTAAGCCAGGAAAGGAAGACAGACAGACCATGAGGGGGAGATGAGGTATTCACATGGTTATAAATTTAGCATCATAAAGATCATACCTGACCAATCACATTAGAGAATGGAGGGGGGAGTCATGAGAGCTATAATGATACTATAAATTATTAGAAAATTTTGAAATGTTATGAAGGTACTAATTAAGTACTCATTGTAAATGAGGAAATGAAGCCCCAAATAAGTAATGAAAACTGTCCATATCTATAATACAAGTTAAGGAGAAAATAAGAAAGACAATTCTGTTTAGTTGTTTGCAGTAAGTAACCATAACTTAAAAAAAAAAAAAAAAAAAGAATACCTATTTCAATGCCATCAATGGTCACATGAATAGTGTAGAGTCCAATAGCCCCTGGAGTCCAATTTGCACAATAAGTGCCATCGTTATTGACACGGATCAGCATATTCTCACTGGGTCTGAAAAGAAATAAGATGGATATTGGAAAATTTACTTTTGGTTAAACAGCTGACGACATCATTAACGTAATTTCTAATGGTATTATTTACGATGAATGTCAATCCTATTGCCCTGTATGTTTCCCTACCCTCCAAAATGACTGAATTTCATTTTTTCTTTCTCTCCTCAAGCCTCCATCACCCTTCTTCCTTCCTCTCAGATGATCATGACCTTATCATTTTTCACTGAGAAACAGAAGCAGTTAGATACAACTCCAAAGTTGCTCTCAGATTAATAAACCTACTTTCTATTTCTCTATCTTCTCTCCTGTTATAATGCAAGAAGTGCCCTAGGTCTTGTTCGAAGCCACCCCTTCATTTTTGCTGTGAATCTCATTCCATCAACACTTCCACGCTATAATTACCTTTCTCTCACTCATCATCAATTTCTCCCACTTTCCTGAATCATTTCTATTTCCATCTCATTTCTATACAAACTTCAGAATCTTCCATCTTAAACACTACCTTAAACATCCCTTGATATATGGGATCTAATAAGGTCTCATGTCCCTTTTCCCATTTATTTCAAACTCATCTAAAGAACTGTCTACAATCACCCTCTCCATTTCCTCATTTCCAATTCTCTCCCACAACTTATCCTGATTAGGCCTTTGTTCCCACCACTTCATTGCAACTGCTCATGTCAGTCATCAATGACCCCAAATCTAATGGTCGTTTCTTTATCCTCGGCAATCTCTCAGTAGCATTTGACAGCTGAAATCTACTTTCTTGAAATATATTTGTTTTGCTTCCACAACATTCTCCTCACTGGCCACTGTTTCTTAGTGTTTTGCTGGCTTTCTCACTTCTGACCACCTTTTAACTTAAGGAATGTCCAAGGATTTGGGTCTAGTTCTTTTTTTCTTTCAATAGCATCTTTCTAGTTGATCATTCATCCAGTCCTCAGCTTTATTTTATTTAAAAAAAAAATTTTTTTTTAACGTTTATTTATTTTTGAGACAGAGAGAGACAGAGCATGAACGGGGGAGGGGCAGAGAGAGAGGGAGACACAGAATCGGAAGCAGGCTCCAGGCTCTGAGCCATCAGCCCAGAGCCCCACGCGGGGCTCGAACTTCCGGACCGTGAGATCGTGACCTGAGCTGAAGTCGGACGCTTAACCGACTGAGCCACCCAGGCGCCCCCAGTCTTCAGCTTTAAACACCATCTCAATATAGATGACTCTGAATTTTATTTCTCCTCCAAATTTCAAACTGAAATATCTCCACTTAGAGAACCAAGAGGCATCTTGGCATCTCAACTTTAACATATCCAAAGAAGAACTCTTATTTCTTACTCGCACAGCACCCAACAAAAGAGAACAAAAAAACACCTGCTCATTTCGGACTCTTTGGTCTTCATAAAAATCATGATACTCTATACCAGAGATCAGTAACATTTTCTGTAATATTTTAGTCTATTGTGCCAAACAGTCTTTGCACACTATTTAACTCCACCACTGTAGCATGAAAAGCAGCCAAAGACAGTATATAAGCTAATGAGTAAGGCTATGTTCTAACCTAACTTTCTTTACAAAAACAGGCCTAATACGGTCTGCAGACCAAAGTCGGACAGCTCCCATACTGCTATACTGCTATATATTCTATACTACTGCTGAAGCTGAAGAAATCTATAATCACTCTGGATCTTCTCTTTCTTTCACTTCCTATTTCCTTTCTGACAGCAAGGCTATTGGTTTCATCTTCTAAGTATATCCCAAATCCATCCACTCTTCATTTCCACTTCTAACTCCCACCCACCCCTAGTCCAAGCCACCTAACAGTGTCTAACTCATCTCTCTGTTCCCACTCCTGCTCACCTGTAATTCATTCTCCAAAGAGTAGCCAGAATGATCTTTTAAAAACTATAAATCACAGTGTCTCATTCTCCTGCTTAAAACCCACCAAATTAATCCACACAGAAGAAAAGTGAAACTCTTTATAACACAGCCTACCAGTCCCTATATAACAAGGCCATCACCTAGCTCTCTGACCTCATCCTCAACCATTTTTCTTCTTGCTCACTATTCTCCTGCTCCACTCTCCTTCTGTTCCTCAAACACATTTAGCTCTGTCCACCCTCGATTTCCTCTACCTAGAATGAACTTCCTCCAAATCTTAACATGGCCAACTACCATCCAGCTCTGCAATCAAAACCACCTCCTCAAATAGGCCTTTGCTGTCACCCAATACTTCTGGTGCCCTGTCCCATCCCCATCACTCTCCATCAAATAACTTTACTTATTATTCCTATTTTGTTTACTTATTTATAGTTTGTTTCTCCACAGGAATATAAATGTAATAAGAACGAGTACCTTGTCTATTTTGTTCATAAACGTATCCCAGGGCCTGTTATCAGTGCCTTTCACGAAGTGGATGCTTAACAATATTGCTGAATAAATAATTCATTGACTTAGACAGGAGACTATTTTAGTTAGGTTTAAAATGTCAAATGTATATGAAAACCTATTTATTGGCAAATGGCCAGTTTTTTCTTATTTAACATGCAGTAAATCTATACAGCTCATATTTATTTTATAAAAATCACCTGCTTTCACTATATGGACATTTTGTAAGTAAAATTAAGCCAAAGACAAAATGCTACTTTCCTTTTTCTAGACCAAGATATGTTCTCAAAACTTGGCTATTTTTATAGAAAACTTTCTAGATTGTGCATTAAAACTATTTTTAATACATATTAGAATAAAGTCACAGTAACCTGTTAATTTCTTATAAGTCATGTGATATGTGATATAATAGAAACATATAAGTATTTTTTTCAGGTTCACCTTGGAGCTTTTTCTAAGTTTTATGGTACAACCTATCTAATAATTCTTTCAAGGCATCCATTTTAAAAAGTACTTCTAACAAGCAAATAAAACAGCAAGTCAAAAAATCTGCTTAAATATGGAGTTAAAATTACTCAGAGGCTGAAAAATTAAGACCTCATAACTGAAAATACAACTACAACATACACTGAAATTGCTCTGTGACTCATTAGGTGAGGAGAGAAGAAAAAAAATGGAAAAACAAACTAACCAACTCTAAACAAGCCAATAGATATCTTTTTAGATACTAATTATTCTTTCTGTAATACCTTACTATTATTTACCATATTGGCAGTATTATAACTGGAGATAAATACATTCTATTTGCAAATCTACACATTATAAAATCTGGGGTAAATCTACTGGAAATTTAAAAACGATATAAAATATCTATTATGGAAAATAAAGTTGGAATGCAGGATGATTTTAGTTGCAAGCAGTTGACAATATACATCTTGGCTATGTGTTACAAAAATGATCCTTACCTTTTAGGAGTTGGTGATGCAAAACGCAGTTCTTCAAATGAGTAATTTTCATAAACCTTTAAGAAAGAGACCAGTAAGAATCCAGGGAGGTAAATAAATCCATCAAGACCAATAACTCATTAGAAATATTCTTTAAAAAAAAAAGTTTATTTTGAGAGAGAGAGAGAGAGAGAACGAACATGCACATGCGCATGTGGGGGAGGGGTGGAGACAGAATCCCAAGCAGACTTTGCACTGTCAGCCCAGAACCCAACACAGGGCTCACTCTCACCACTGTGAGATTATGAGCTGAGCCGAAATCAAGAGTTGGACACTTAACCAACTAAGCCATCACAAGCTCCCTTCATTAGAAACATTCTTGGGGTGCCTGGGTGGCTCAGTCACTGGGCATCTGATTTAGGCCTCAGGTCATGATCTCGAGGCCCATGAGTTTGAGCCCTGGGTCGGGCTCTGTGCTGACAGCTGGAAGCCTGGAGCCTGCTTCAGATTCTGTGTCTCTCTCTGCCCCTCCCCCACTTGTTCTCTGTCTCTCTCTCTTTCAAAAATAAAATAAAAACAAACAAAAAAAAAGAAACATTCTTAAGATAGTGATAAAACATTCAATAAATGGTGCTGAGACACCTGGTTGTCCATATAGAAGAAAAAGAAAAAAATCGATTACCTGCATCACATCATTTACAAAAATAAATTCTAGGTGTGTTAAAGACCTGAATGTAACAAACAAACCATCAACAAATTAAGAGGGAAAAAAAAAAAGATATTATCTTTTGAGTATATTAAAATTTTAGCTTTCTCCGAAACACACACTATAAATAAAGGGCAAGAATATGAGAGAACGGGAGAAGGGGATTTGTAACTGATATAACCAAAACGGGATATGAATCAATAATATACAGATTGGTGCAACTGGACCTGTAGAACAATCTGTTTCTTAATAAAAAAAAACAAAAGTCTGGAAGAAATTATCGTGAAATGCAAAGACAAAAATGGGCTGTAGGTACCTGAAACTTGTCACATTATTCCCAGTATTTTTGTACCCCTGTAACATTGCCAAATTAACCGTTATCTTTCAAGGTTCAGGTAACGTTCTGCAACAGTTCATTCACTTGTAACTTCTACTGTACTTACAGTAAAGAGAGGCACACCCACACCAGTCACAAATCTCCATCCTTCATCCCACCCTTTCTCTTTTCATAGTGTGATTTAGAAAAGATCTAGCTGCTTTCACTTACTACAAAGTTACAAATGAGAAATATGCCCTTATGGTTAGGTCCAACAGGAAAATCCAGGGTTCCAGATTCCCAGCACAACGTTTTCTGCTCTACCACTTTACATTTATGTATTACTATACACACTATTACATTTAATAATCAAAGAACAGATCATATTTCATTTCTCCATCCTCCACAATATTTGGCTGACTATTGAGTGGCACACAGTGTGTGTGAATGGCTGATAGAAGAAAATCTCTTTCTTGGAACACACACTGCTGTCTCCAAAAGACAGTGTGGGAATGATTTTCTATAAATGCTCTAACCCTAGGCGACTGAGAACAGTCTTGCAATACTGAATCTGGTTCTGGTAACTGGACTTTCAAAATAAATTACACAAACTGAATCATCTTCACAGGAAACTAAAGGAATGATTGGGAGGTAAGGGGACCAGAAAGTAAATCCCTTAAATAAAAATGGAAAATGGATGAGAATGTTTATCTTTGAATTCTTTAAGTCAGTGGACAACTAACTCATCCAAGACTCCAGCTTTTTAGCTCCCTTGTTTCTTCAACCTCAACAAACTTCACTTCAACTCTCCTTCAGCCTCTCACACCAAATGTCATAGACCTGTGAGATTCCATAGAATTGTTCTCTGAATCAAAACAAAATGGCTGCTCACAGTTTCGGCCTCAGTGACCCTTAGTTTATCTATTCTTAGACTACCAGTCCTTCTCACCCCAACTCTTTCTCTCTGGATCTTCCTTTCCAAACAAATTAGGTTCCACTGTCCTTTCTGTAACCACTATCTGCTCAACTCCCTTCTCTCACTATTCATTTGTGGAGCTCCCTGACAAAACTTCAATGCAGAATCAATCCAACTGATTACCTTATCCATGTTCATATGACACACACTGCATTGTTCATACATGATCTTTAGTTTCATCTGATTCTTCAAGGATGGCCGATAAATCTTTCCTTATCAGTTCTCTTTTATTCTCCACAATGACCATTTCATTTCTCCCTCTTTGTTTCAAAATCCTGACCCTAACATTCATCACTCCTATCTCCAACATATAATTACTATCTTAAATAATTCTTTTGGTTACACAACCTACAAATTAACTAGCATCTGTATAAATTACTTTCTCTTCCCTCTCCTGGTAAGGTGCAAGAGGCAATACTCCTAATTAAGGCCCACCCCTCCTCTGGAGCTCTAGACCCTATTTTCATCTCTCTTCGACTATCTTCCTGGTTTCCTTCCTCTTGACTGTCTTCTCATCAGCATTAAAACATCTAAGCCTTTCTCTATTCATACCAAATTCTAAAGCCTTCACTCAATTCTATTTCCTCTGTTTCTTTTTATAACCTAACATCTTGAAAGACCTGATCTATACTTGTTTGTCTTTACTTTCACTTCCTCTGCATCTATAAACTCACAAACCTACCATGCCTCTAAAACTGCTCTGCCGAGATCATTGATGAATTCAATGTTGCTAGATCCTTTTCAAAACTTCACTTCTGCAGCAGAACACTGTCAATTCTTCCCAAACTGCTCTTTACTTTCAAGACATGCCATAAGGTAGTTGGGGGAAGAAGTCAGGAAAATCAAACGTGGATTGGGACTTACTGCCATTTGTGTGACCTTGAACAAGTTACTAAATCTCTCGCTGTGCTTCAGTTTCCACACATGTAAATGGGAACAAAAACAGTAATTTATAGGGCTGTTGTGAGGATTATGAGTTAACATAAGGAAAGTGGTAGGAAAAGCGGCAAAAGTATACACTGGCCCTAGCTTAATGTCTTATCTCTTTGGCTAATATTCTTATCAATGTGGTTTTTTTTCTTTTTCTTTCCTTTTTTTCCCCTTTAACCTGTCTTGTAAATCAATGTTTCTCAAAAGTGTAGGTTTTGATTTGAATCACTCTGCATATTTGTTTAATGTGAAAATTCTTGAGCTTCTCTCTAGACCTACTGAATCTAAATCTTCAGATTACTGGAAAATCTCCTTTTTAAATAAGTGTTCCAGATGATTCTAATGTACCCCAAAATTTGAGAATCATCAATACTGGTGTTTATCCAGATCCTGTCCTGGAACTTCTCCCTTCACTCACCATGGAAGATAGATATCATTTACTTCTACGGTATCATGAGTAATCAGTGCTAATTACTCTCAAGTTCTTTTCTTGAGGTCAGACTATAATCACTTCAGTTTGCACAACCAACTTACTTTTACATATCTTTGCATGGATATTTCAGAGTTATCCAAAACCCAGCACATTCAAAACTATTACCTTCCTCAACCAAAACCTGCTCCTCCTCCAGCATTATCAATCTTACTATGTAAGGTCAAACTGGAACTTCATCTTTTAATTCTTCCTTCCCTTTACTCCATTCCCTTCAGCCACCAAGTCCTACTGATACTAAATATCTTTTGAATCTATTCTCACTAAATCAAGGGATTAGCACATCATACCACATTACGTCAATAGTCTCCTAAAGAGACTCAAACCTAACCATGCCTTATGATTATCTGTCCAATTATTCTCCATATTCCATCATGACCTTTATGAAACACAAATCTAACCGTAACATTGCTCTAACTGAAAGGGTTCAATGGCTCACCACTGGTCTCCGTTACTGGCAAAATTCCTAACTCCTGTTTTAACTAATGCACAACTTGCTAATTTAGTCTAACATTACCCCTAAAGAGAACTAAAAAAGCTGCACCAAATATTTAAAATATCTGTCTAAGGGCATCAAAGAACAAGAAAACCTCAAGTAGGAAACCCAACGAAATGAGGTTGGCATGTGAGAGAACCCAAAAATCAAAGGGGGCCTAACTAAACTGAATTCCTGAAGGGCTATGTTCCAAGAGAAATGGAAACTGAAAGTAGACAAATACATTTGCAGCAAATGAAATTCAGTTTTCAATCATCTCAATCTCTGATTGTATTAACTTGATCTATTATCGGTAATCCCCCTAGACATTGCCAAAAAATAAATGAAAATCCTCTTTGTAAGAAAATAAATCACCCTAAAAAAAATATTACACGTTTTGCATCTACTGACAGCTCTCTAGACCTGTAACTCTGTGTGTGCGTTTGGATCACTGAAATGTTTGTTAAGATGATAAATGGTGAAAAAGAAAATGTTTCTGATAAGAAAAATAAATTACCTTCATCATTGTTATGGCAATGTATCGAGCCTCCTTCACTATCATTGGCTCGTACGACACGTCCAGCTTCGGTGAGGCCAGCCCGCCAAAAGTCATATCGGTGTTGGAAGGCGCTGCTGCTACTGCAGGACTGCCAGGCAGCCTTTGAGTTTTCTTCACTTGCTCTTGTTGTAAAGATGGTTTTTTCTGAGAAACAGGAACGGCTTTCACTTCCACCTAACCATGATGTTATAAAAAACAAATGCTATTAGGATATAATTGCCTATGACACATTAAAAGAAGCAATTTACAAGTATGGACCCACAACTCCATAAATTTTAGGTGATCATTGGTCCATGTTGGGCATTCCCTTCAAAGGTGTGCCAGAGTGACCTCGAGCTAGTTCCACAGAATAAATCTTGCAAACACAGTGTAAAAGAAGCCTTGGCTTTTGGGAGAAATCATCATAGATATAAAAACGTAAAATAAAAACAAACGCCGCCATTAATACAGTACAGAAAAGTAGAATGAATCTACACTGAATTCCCAAATTCTTAACATTAAATTATTTATCAGCTACTTCAAGTAAAAAGGCTTTCCCACAATCACCACACATTTCATTTATTTTTAAATGTTTATTTATTTTGATAGAGAAGTGTGCACACATGTGCAAAGCAGGGGAGAGGCAGAGAGACGAATAGAGAGAGAGAGAGAGAGAGAGAGAATATCCCAAGCAGGCTCTGTACTGTCAGCCCAGAGTCTGATGCAGGACTCAATCTCACATACTGTGAGATCATGACCTGAGCCAAAATCAAGAGTCTGGATGCTTAACTGACTGAGCCAACCAGGTGCCCATCTCCATATATTTTAAGCACTAATTTCAAGTTTAGCTGTTCTGGAAAGAAAATGTAGTCCATTGAGAAATCTTAAAAAATAACACATAAAAGAAATTTGGATCGACATAATGTCCCGGAAATATTACAAACCCATCTTCTATGTACTTTATTTTATTTTATTTTTAAATGTTTATTTATTTTTGAGAGACACAGAAGCAGAGCACAAACAGAGGAGGGGCAAAGAGAGAGGGAGACAGAATCTGAAACAGACTCTAGGCTCTGAGCTGTCAGCAGAGAGCCTGATACAGGGCTCGAACTAACGAACCACACGATCATGACCTGAGCCAAAATCCGGTGCTTAACCGAATGAGCCACCCAGGTGCCCCAAACCCACCTTATATTTAAAACACAGAAGTTTAAAAGTATATAGTAAAATCGTCAGCTCATATACACTGCCATCATTAAAAGTTTAAAACTTTAAATGTAATAAAAAAAAGGGGAGGGGGAAAGATAAAAAGTAAGTGCTTTCAAACTTAAAGACATTTGATTTTTAAATGATAGCCACTACTTTTTGATATATTTTTATTTAATCCTTCTTTAAACAACTGTATTTACCCTAAGTAAATTAGTATCAGTACATGTGCCTGTGTACTATGAACCTTGAAGTGAATCACTGAACAATTTTATACTCTAAGAGTACTGTAATACTATAGAATGACAGGTATTTTGCTTTCTGTTATAAATTACTCTATGAGTGAAAAGGATTTTGTGAATTAATGAACTCTAAACCCCCAAACAACCAAATCGCTTTGCAATACATCTGGGAAAGGGTGGGGCTAGCTGGGGATTGCCTATACAAATTTTCATTCAATATAAATTTTTTTAGAAATAAAAATTTTAAATGAGATATTTACATTAATACATTAGATCACAATGGACTCATTTTCTGCATTGCAATATGCTTTAAAATGTCATTATTAATTAAAGTCTCAGGTAAGAGGTATCCAACTAACTATATTCATTAATACAACACATGACTATTTCCATTCCTCATTCTTTTACCATCCAAATTCATGTATTTCTAATTTTTTAATTAAGTTTTAAATTCTAATTTCAGTATAGTTAACATACTGTGTTATATTAGTTTCAGATGTACAATACAGTGATTCAACAATTCTGTCCTTTACTCAGTGCTCATCACATAGTGTACTTATTCTTAATCCCCTTCACCTATTTCATCCATTCCCCACCAATCTCCCCATTGGTAACCATCAGTTTGTTGTCTACAGTTAAGAGTCTGTTTCCTGGTTTGTCTCTCTCTCTTTTCTCTTCCTTTGTTTTGATTCTTTTATTTTTATTTTTTAAATATGAAATTTATTGTCAAATTGGTTTCCATACAACAGCCAGTGCTCATCCCAACAGGTGCCCTCCTCAATGCCCATCACCCACTCTGCAGTCCCTCCCACCCCCCATCAAACCTCAGTTTGTTCTGTTTTCAAGAGTCTCTTATGCTTTGCCTCCCTGCCTCTCTAACCTTATTTTTTTTTCCTTCCCCTCCCCCATGATGTTCTGTTAAGTTTCTCAGGATCCACATAAGAGTGAAAACATATGGTATCTGTCTTTCTCAGTATGACTTATTTCATTTAGCATAATACTCTCCAGTTCCATCCACGTTGTTACAAAAGGCCATATTTCATTCTTTCTCATTGCCACGGTAGTATTCCATTGTGCACATAAACCACAATTTCTTATCCATTCATCAGTTGATGGACATTTGGGCTCTTTCCATAATTTGGCTATTGTTGAGAGTGCTGCTATAAACAATGGGGTACAAGTGCCCCTATGCATCAGTACTCCTGTATCCCTTGGGTAAATCCCTAGCAGTGCTATTGCTGGGTCATAGGGTAGATCTATTTTTAATTTTTGAGGAACCTCCACACTGTTTTCCAGAGTGGCTGCACCAGTTTCCATTCCCACCAACAGTGCAAGAGGGTTCCCGTTTCTCCACGTCCTCGCCAGCATCTACAGTCTCCTGATGTGTTCATTTTAGCCACCCTGACTGGCGTGAGGTGATATCTCAGTGTGGTTTTGATTTGTATTTCCCTGATGAGGAGCGACGTTGAGCATCTTTTCATGTGCCTGTTGGCCATCTGGATATCTTCCTTAGAGAAGTGTCTATTCGTGTTTTCTGCCCATTTCTTCACTGGATTATTTGTTTTTCGGGTGTGGAGTCTGGTGAGTTCTTTATAGATTTTAGATACTAGCCCTTTGTCCGATATGTCATTCACAAATATCTTTTCCCATTCTGTTGGTTGCCTTTTAGTTTTGTTGACTGTTTCCTCTGCAGTGCAGAAGCTTTCTATCTTTATGAGGTCCCAGTAGTTCATTTTTGCTTTTAATTCCCTTGCCTTTCAGGATGTGTCAAGTAAGAAATTGCTGTGGCTGAGGTCAGAGAGGTTTTTTTTCCTGCTTCCTCCTCTAGGGTTTTGATGGTTTCCTGTCTCACATTCAGGTCCTTTATCCATTTTGAGTTTATTTTTGTGACTGGTGTAAGAAAGTGGTCTAGTTTCATTCTTCTGCATGTTGCTGTCCAGCTCTCCCAGCACCATTTGTTAAAGAGACTGTCTTTTTTCCATTGGATATTCTTTCCTGCTTTGTCAAAGATTAGTTGGCCATACTTTTGTGGGTCTAGTTCTGGGGTTTCTATTCTATTCCATTGGTCTATGTGTCTGTTTTTGTGCCAATACCATGCTGTCTTGATGATTACAGCTTTGTAGTAGAGGCTAAAGTCTGGGATTGTGATGCCTCCTGCTTTGGTCTTCTTCAAAATTACTTTGGCTATTCGGGGTCTTTTGTGGTTCCATATAAATTTTAGGATTGCTTGTTCTAGCTTCAAGAAGAATGCTGGTAGGGGCGCCTGGGTGGCGCAGTCGGTTAAGTGTCCGACTTCAGCCAGGTCACGATCTCGCGGTCCGTGAGTTCGAGCCCCGCGTCGGGCTCTGGGCTGATGGCTCAGAGCCTGGAGCCTGTTTCCGATTCTGTGTCTCCCTCTCTCTCTGCCCCTCCCCCGTTCATGCTCTGTCTGTCTCTCTCTCTGTCCCAAAAATAAATAAAACGTTGAAAAAAAAGAAGAATGCTGGTGCAATTTTGATTGGGGTTGCATTGAATGTGTAGACAGCTTTGGGTAGAATTGACACTTTAACAATATTTACTCTTTCAATCCATGAGCATGGAATGTTTTTCCATTTGTGTCTTCTTCAATTTCCTCCATAAGCTTTCTATAGTTTTCAGCATACAGATCTTTTACATCTTTGGTTAGGTTTATTCCTAGGTATTTTATGCTTCTTGGTGCAATTGTGGATGGGATCAGTTTCTTTGTCTTTCTGTTCCTTCATTATTAGTGTACAAGAATGCAGCTGATTTCTGTACATTGATTTTGTATCCTGTGACTTTGCTGAATTCATGTATCAGTTCTAGCAGACTTTTGGTGGAGTCTGTCAGATTTTCCATATACAATATGATGTCATCTGCAAAAAGTGAAAGCTTGACTTCATCTTTGCCAATTTTGATACCTTTGATTTCCTTTGGTTGTCTGATTGCTGACGCTAGAACTTCCAATACTATGTTAACAAACAGCAGTGAGAGTAGACATCCCTGTCATGTTCCGGATGTCAGGAGGAAAGCTCTCAGTTTTTCCCCATTGAGGATGATATTAGCTGTGGGCTTTTCATAAATGGCTTTTATGATGGTTAAGTATGTTCCTTCTATCCCGACTTTCTCAAGGGTTTTTATTAAGAAAGGATGCTGAATTTTGTCAAATGCTTTTTCTGCATCGATTGACAGGATCCTATGGTTCTTTTCTTTTCTTTTATTAATGTGATGTATCACATTGATTGATTTGCGAATGTTGAACCAGCCCTGCAGCCCAGGAATGAATCCCACTTGATTATGGTGAATAATTCTTTTTATATCCTGTTGAATTCGATTTGCTAGTATCTTGTTGAGGATTTTTGCGTCTGTATTCATCAGGGATATTGCCTTGTAGTTCTCTTTTTTTTGCTGGGTCTCTGTCTGGTTTGGGAATCAAAGTAATGCTGGCTTCATAGAATGAGTCTGGAAGTTTTCCTTCCCTTTCTATTTTTTGGAACAGCTTGAGAAGGATAGGTATTATCTCTGCTTTAAATGTCTGGTAGAATTCCCCAGGGAAGTCATCTGGTCCTGGACTCTTGTTGGGAGATTTTTAAAAAAAAAAAAATTTTTTTAACGCTTATTTATTTTTGAGACAGAGAGAGACAGAGCACGAACAGGGGAGGGGCAGAGAGAGAGGGAGACACAGAATCCGAAACAGGCTCCAGGCTCTGAGCTGTCAGCACAGAGCCCGACGCGGGGCTCGAACTCACGGACCGCGAGATCATGACCTGAGCTGAAGTCAGACACTTAACCGACCGAGCCACCCAGGCGCCCCTTGTTGGGAGATTTTTGATAACTGATTCAATTTATTTGCTGAACTTTGTTCAAGTTTTCTATTTCTTCCTGTTTGAGTTTTCGAAGTGTGTGGGTGCTTAGGAATTTGTCCATTTCTTCCAGGTTGTCCAGTTTGTTGGCATATAATCTTTCATAGTATTCCCTGATAATTGCTTGTATTTCTGAGGGATTGGTTGTAGTAATTCCATTTTCATTCATGATTTTATCTATTTGGGTCATCTCCCTTTTCTTTTTGAGAAGCCTTGCTAGAGGTTTATCAATTTTGTTTATTTTTTCAAAAAACCAACTCTTGGTTTCATTGATCTGCTCTACAGTTTTTTTTTAGATTCTATATTATTTCTGCTAGGATCTTTATTATTTCTCTTCTTCTGCTGGGTTTGGGGTGTCTTTGCTGTTCTGCTTCTATTTCCTTTAGGTGTGCTGTTAGATTCTGTATCTGGGATTTTTCTTGTTTCTTGAGATAGGCCTGGATTGCAATGTATTTTCCTCTCAGGACTGCCTTCGCTGCATCCAAAAGCGTTTGGATTGTTGTATTTCATCTTCATTTGTTTCCATATATTTTTAAATTTCTTCTCTAATTGCCTGGTTGACCCACTCATTCGTTAGTAGGGTGTTCTTTAACCTCCACGCTTTTGGAGGTTTTCCAGACTTTTTTCCTGTGGTTGATTTCAAGTTTCATAGTATTGTGGTCTGAAAGTGTGCCTGGTATGATCTCAGTTCTTTTATGCTTATGAAAGGCTGTTTTGTGGCCCAGTATGTGATCTCTCTTGGAGAATGTTCCATGTGCACTCGAGAAGAAAGTATATTCTGTTGCTTTGGGATGCAGAGTTCTAAATATATCTGTCAAGTCCATCTGATCCAATGTATCATTCAGGGCCCTTGTTTCTTTATTGATCCTGTGTCTAGATGATCTATCCATTGCTGTTAAGTGGTGTATTAAAGGCCTCTGCTATTACCACATTCTTATCAATAAAGTTGCCTATGTTTGTGATTGTTTTATGTATTTGGGGGCTCCTGTATTCAGCTCATAGACATATGTAATTGTTAGCTCTTCCTGATGGATAGACCCTGTAATTATTATATAATGCCCTTCTTCATCTCTTGTTACTGCCTTTAAAGTCTAGTTTGTCTGATACATGTATGGCTATTCCAGCTTTCTTTTGACTTGCAGTAGCATGTGAGATAGTTCTCCATCTCCTCACTTTCAATCTGAAGGTGTCCTCAGGTGTAAAATGAGTCTCTTGAGGATAGCAAATAGATGGGTCTTGGTTTTTATCCATTGTGATACCCTATGTCTTTTGGTTGAAGCATTTAGTCTGTTTACATTCAGTGCTATTATTGAAAGATATGGGTTTAGAGTCATTGTAGAGTCTGAAGGTTTCATGCTTGTAGTGATGTCTCTGGTACTTTGTGGTCCTTGCAACATTTCACTCACAGAATCCCCCTTAGGATCTCTTGTAGGGTTGGTTTAGTGGTGATGAATTCCTTCAGTTTGTGTTTGTTTGGGAAAACCTTTATCTCTCCTGCTATTCTGAATGACAGACTTGCTGGGTAAAGGATTCTCGGCTGCATATTTTTTCTGTTCAACACATTGAAGATTTCCTGCCATTCCTTTCTGGCCTGCCAAGTTTCAGTAGATAGGTCTGCCACTAGTCTTATGGGTCTCCCTTTATAAGTTAGAGCATATTTATCCCTAGCTGCTTTCAGAATTTTCTCTTTATCCTCGTATTTGCCAGTTTCACTATGATATGTCGTGCAGAAGATCCATTCAAGTTACATCTGAAGGGAATTCTCTGTGCCTCTTGGATTTCAATGCCTTTTTCCTTCCCCAGGTCAGCGAAGTTCTCAACTGTGATTTGTTCAAGTACACCTTCAGCCCCTTTTTCTTTCTCTTCCTCTTCTGGAATTCCTATTATACAGATATTGTTCTGTTTGATTGTGTCACTTAGTTCTCTAATTCTCCCCTCATACTCCTGGATTTTTTTTTATCTTTTTGTCAGCTTCCTCTTTTTCCATAATTTTATCTTCTAATTCACCTATTCTCTCCTCTGCCTCTTCAATCCGTGCTATGGCTGCCTCCATTTTATTTTGCACCTCATTTATAGCATTTTTTAGTTCCTCATGGCTATTTTTTAGTCCCTTGATCTCTGTAGCAATAGATTCTCTGCTGTCCTCTATACTTTTTTCAAGCCCAGCGATTAATTTTATGACTATTATTCTAAATTCTTGTTCCGTTATATTGCTTAAATTGTTTTTTATCTATTCATTAGCTGTCGCTACTTCCTGGAGTTTCTTTTGAGGAGAGTTTTTCTGCTTCCTCATTTTGGATAGTCTCTGGGGTGGCGTGGAACTGCAGGGCACTTCCCCTGTGCTGTCTGGAGTAACTTGTGTTGGTGGGCCGGGCCCACAGTCAGACCTGATGTCTGTCCCCAGCCCAGGCTGGGGCCACAGTCAGACTGGTGTGTACCTTATCTTCCCCTCTCCCAGGGGCAGGACTCACTGTGGAGTGGTGTGGCCCCTGTCTGGGCTACTTGCACACTGCCAGGCTTGTGGTGCTGCTTTGATGGGATCTGGCGTATTAGCCAGGGTGGATCCGCAAGGTGCACAGGGGCGGGAGGGACAGGCTTAGCTTGCTTTGCTGTGGTGGTCTCCTGCGGGAGGGGCCCTGCAGCACCAGGGGGGAGGCAGACCCGTTGGGAGGGATGGATCCACAGAAGCACAGCGTTGGGTGTTTGTGGGGCAGAAGCAAGTTGGGTGATGGGAACTGGTTCCATTTGGGATTACAGCTGAGGGATGGGAGAGGGAGATGGCATTTGCCAGCGCCTTTATTCCCCACCGAGCTGAGGTCTGTTTTCCCTGGCTCAACAACTCTCCCTCCCAATGTCCTCTTGCCTTCCCGCTCTCCAAGCAGAGCTGTTGACTTTTAACATTCCAGATGTTAAGTCCCACTGGCTGTCAGAACTCACGGAGTCTGGCCCCTCCACTTTTGCAAGCCAGACTTTGGGGGCTCTGCCTTGCCAGATGGGCTGCCCCTCCACCGCCCCTGCTCCCTCCTGCCAGTCTGTGTAGCACGCACCACCTCTCCGCCCTTCCTACCGTCTTCTGTGGGCCTCTTATCCACACTTGGCTCCGGAGAGTCTGTTCTGCCAGACATCTGGCGATTTTCTGGATTATTTAGGCAGGTGTGGGTGGAATCTAAGTGATCAGCCGGATGAGGTGAGCCTAGCGCCCTCTTATGCCTCCATCTTCCAACAACCTCCTTTGTTTTGATTCTCAAATTTCACATATGGAATCATTTAATATTTGTCTTTCTCGGACTTATTTCGTTCAGCATTATACTCTCTAGCTCCATCTATGTTGTTGCAAGTAGCAAGATTTCATTCTTTTTTATGGCTGAATAATAATATTCCATTGTGTGTGTATATATCCATTTTTAAAATCCATTTCTTTATCCATTCATCTACTGATGGACACTTGGACTGCTTCTATAATTTGGCTACTATAAATAATGCTGCAGTAAATACATGGGTGTATGTATCCCTCTATATTAGTGTTTTGTATTTTTTGGGTAAATACCCAACAGCGTTTAGTAGATCGTGGGGTATTCTATTTTTAACTTTTTGAGGAACTGCCATCATTTCTAATTTAATATATATCAATATTATATTTTAAATTAAATGTTGTTTCAATAGTACCAAATACAGAATGTATTAGTGTCTTTTAAAAAATACATACAGGGCGCCTGGGTGGCTCAGTTGGTTAGGCGTCTGACTTTAGCTCCGGTCATGATCTCACAGTTTGTGGGTTTGAGCCCCACGTCGGGCTCTGTGCTGACAGCATGGAGCCTGGACCCTGGTTCAGATATTGTCTCCCTCTCTCTCTGCTCCACCCCCCCCCCCCCCATGCTCTGTCTCTGTCTCTCAAGAATAAAATAAAACATTTAAAAAAAAGTAAAAAAATATATATACAAAATTTTAAAATGTGTTCCTTCATCGATTTATTCAACCACTTTATATTAAAGGCCTTCCCTCTGTGTGCATATATGAACACTTTTTTATCCTTCCCTTGAATCATTATAGCTCCCAGCTAAATGTAAAAAACAAACAATAAAACATATAACTTGGAGGGCGCCTGTGTGGTTCAGTTGGTTAAGTGTCTGACTTCAGTTCAGGTCATGACCTTGCGGTTCATGAGATCAAGCCCCCCCCCCCCCCCCATCAGGCTCTGTGCTAAGCTCAGCGTCTGGAGTCAGCTTCAGATTCTGTGCTTCCCGCAGTTTCTCTGCCCCTCCCCCGCTCACCATCTGTCTCTTTCTAAAAATAAACATTAAAAAAAATAATAACTTGGAAAATTAGGTGCTAATTAATATAAGTCCTTACACAATTTTTCAGCTTCCTCTATTGACAAATATAAAGACAGTACTGCAAGTGTACTCTAAACACTTGCTTTTTCTAAAATTTTATTAGTAATAATAGTGCTTTGATGACTATTAATTTAATTCTGATATAATTACCTTCATATTGGGAACATGTACTACATCCCCATATTGGTCTTTTGTTTGAACAGTTATGGTGGTAGGCCAACCACAACGAATATCATCCTTGTTCAGGATCAAAGATGTTTTCTGAGGATCAGCATAGGAATCTGGTTGAAGCCACCTAGCAGTGATGAAAAAACAATAAAAAAAGTAAACATTCATAAATATCTTCAATGATTAACATGAAATTAAGCCAAATGAGTAACACTTGTACCAAATAATATCTTCATTTCCAATTCAGTGACAATCACAAGTGTCTCTCTTGCAAATTGTTAATGACGCATTCATTAAAAAAATATGACAAAGTACAGGAGGTTTCTGATGTTTTTGTAAATAGAAATAATTTTAAAATCAGAAAACTTGAAATTTTAACTATAGCTGACACAAAATAACCAAGAAAATAAATTTAGGTTGTGTATATTTGAAGTCCCAGTACACTCATGCTTACTGAGGGAGGTCTGCCCGGATTTGCCAGCCTGAAAATCTGAGAAAGAACAACTCATCTGTAAAAGCAGTGATAGTAATGGCATTCTGCTGCCTGAGAACAGCTAGGTTAAAGATGTTTAACCTGTTCATCTCCTGTTCATCCAGTGTCTCAACTATCTTCCCTATTACCTTCCCTTCCATGTAAATTTTGCCAAATTTCTACACTTTGGGATACCCATTCTTCTTCTTTTTTTTTTTTTTAAAGGAGAAACGGATAATCTTTTTTTTTAATGCTTATTTATTTTTGAGAGACAGTGTGCACAAGTGGGGGAGGGGCAGAGAGAGAGGGAGACAAGGAGTCTGAAGTAGGCTCCAGGCTCTGAGCTGTCAGTGCAGAGCCTGAAGCAGGGCTTGAACCCACAAGATGCGAGATCATGACCTGAGCTGAAGTCAGGCACTTAACTGACTGAGCCACCCAGGTGCCCCCGGATATTCATTCTTGAATTCATTCCATGATCTACATTCAAGTTGTCCTGGGAGATAAGTTATAAGTAATTCTGTCATGTTTTATGTAAAGATGTCCACAAAGTTAGCAGTGAGGCTGACTTAAAAAAATTCCCTATTCTCCAATCACCATTTTGATTTTTCAAAACTAACGAGGAACCTCTTTATTTTTAAAATTAGAAATGGGAAGAAGTTAGACTTCTATATTTACTAGTAAAATCACACAAGCCAGCATATTTTTTCTTTTCATAAAAAAAAAAAAATAGCAACAAAATAAATGAGAACTCTATAACCCCAAATGATTTCATTTAAATTCTAAATATGTTTGTATTATTTGTAGGTTTTATAAGAAATCATATTAAAATAACATACGGTGATAAATTTAAGTTTAGTCTAAAATTCCTAGACCTCTCAATTATACCATGTGCTCCATCTATTTTTTATTTTAAAAAAAAATTTTTTTTTAATGTTTATTTATTTTTGAGACAGAGAGAGACAGAGCATGAACGGGGGAGGGTCAGAGAGAGGGAGACACAGAATCTGAAACAGGCTCCAGGCTCTGAGCTGTCAGCACAGAGCCTGACGCGGGGCTCAAACTCACGGACCGCGAGATCATGACCCGAGCCGAAGTCGGCCGCTTAACCGACTGAGCCACCCAGGTGCCCCCCATTTATTTTTTAAATAAATAAAAGTTCACCTAGGAAACTTTAAAATAATCAACTAACAACTACCATATACTTTAAAGATATTTTAAAATATTTACCATTTTATACTTTGGCAAGTTCAAAACACATAAACCAGATTCTTCAGGCTTCATTTTAACATCTTTCCCTTTCATTTCTCTTCAGAAATGAAGAGTGAGGCATGCCCTGAAATAAGTCACTGTAGCACTTAAAGCACATTACCTTGCAAGCCTCCCACCACTTGATCCTGGAACACAGGCAATAAAATCATCCAGAAAGGACTGTTCATTGCTTTGGATTTGAAGTGGTAAGTTTCCTTCAAGTGCCTCTAATATAGTTGGTGAATGAGAAAGAGCTAAACCCTTTCCAAGAATACCAGAATGGGTTTTGCACACCTGTTGGGTAAAAGACAATATTCATGTATTTGAAAACACAATTTTAATTACATGAGTTTCTTGAACTTTCACACAATTTTAGGTAGGCCTTTTCGGGGAAAGCATTTTCTCTCCATGCCCCAGTGCTCCTGTAGCCTACAAAGTATAAAACAAACCTCCAGGAGGGAAAAATATGGGATAGTACTTCCAGCCTCCTTCCTCCCACCAAAACAAGTGATGTCAGAGACGTGCAGGTTGAGAAGGTGCATCTCCTCTCGCTCTACTGGGCCAGGGCTCCCTTCTGCAGGCAGCTGTGGAGGCCTCTCACCTTTTGTGTCCCCATTAGTGGCATCTTTCATAGGTGGATTGTCTTTGCTCTCTTAGTTGGGTGGCTACCAAGGTCCTGCCTTGGACAACATGTGGATACAAGCCTGACTGTGGCTGTGCATAAACTCCATTAGTCTGTCTAAGCCTCAATTAAAATTAAGAAAAAGAGGCAGATAACAACTGAAATTTTAGTTTTCACTGACCTGACAAGCAAACTTTACCTTTTTGAAAGATCTGCTTTAAATGCTGAAACTCTAGAAACTTTTTAATGACTATGTTATAAATTTTGAAACAAAATATTTTTCATAGAAAAGGATTATGCTTCCACTACTATGACACTTATACAACAGTACCTTCTGCATTCTCTGAGATATACAATTTCAAAAATCATGATCTTTAAAATCAAACAGATTTGAGTTCAATTCCTGACTTTTAGACAAGCACTGCTGTGTGCTCTTGAGCTAAGAGGTTACACACCATTCCTGACTCTGCAAAATGTATAAACTGGTGATCAAATAATATCTCTCTTCTGTAGTTACTGTAAAATTTAAATTATATAACACATACAAAGTGCACATTATGCTGCCTAACAAGTAGTAGGTATTAGACCACCATGACATCTACCTTATGTGCCAAAAATGTGGGCAATCTGGGATATGAGGGTTTTTGTCTTTAACAAAAGCATAATAAACATCTCTTTATATCAGGCCTAAATGACACTTTATAAACCATTATAATCTCTGTAAGGATAAATAACATATGAACTCCTTGATGGTTCTCTTTAATTAGAATGTTGTCTGATACATACTGTATTTATTAAATCTCTACTGAATTTTTATTTTTTTATCTTAAAGTACAAAAATTTAACTCTTTTTTTAAAAATAAAAACAAAAGCTGGTGGGTTTTTAAAACGTAGAAGTTTCTTAACATTATTGAGGATACCAGGGCTCTCTATAATTGGAGCATAGTAATCAAGATCATGGACTTTGTCACCCAGTTGCCAGAGGTCAAATTCTAGCCAGCTGCTTACTAGCTATGTGATTCTGGGCAAGTTACCTAAGCACTCCATGCCTCCTTGTAAATGGAAAATAAGAGTCTCTCATTCATGGGGCTACTATGAGGACTAAATGAGTTAAAATATGCAAAGTGTTTGGAATAGTACTTGATAACGTCAGGATCAAATAAATGTTTGTTTTTATTATTACTGCTATGATCAATTCATCTTGGGAAGTGAGTAAGATCTAAACAACCAGCTATAGGTAACAGTTGACCTGGATACTAGCCTCTGTCTCCTAATTAGCTGAATTCTTAGACAAGTCACAGAACTTCCTTGAACTTCAGTTATTGTAACTATAAGATACAAGAGAGAATACTGACCTCAAAATGTAAATGCTAAAAACAGATAATATTAAAGATACAATAAAGTATTCTATAGAAATTATTTAAATTACTACTACTAACACCCATTTCCCTCTTTTTCTGACCGGTAAATAAAACTTCTTTTGAGATCCAATTTAAATCTCAACAGCTCTGCAAAGCCCTTCCCTAAACCCTTGGCACTTGGTAACTTCCTTCTCTGACAGGATTTATGTCTGACTTCAGATTTAACAATCTCCATGCAGCACAGCAAGGGCTCACCTGGGTTTCTCCTATCAAGATCTTATAAGTTATGTATTTTTATCTGTCAATGAACAGAATGAAGTACTTAATGAAAGCCCTATATTCAAGAAAAATAAGGTTGATCTGAATGAAAATACTGCTTTTAAATCAATGTACAAAGTTTATCCTTGCGATGTTTGTGACAATACCTGCAATGCAGCCTCTTCAAGAATTTCAAGATCTTCCTCTAATTCATTACCTGTTGTGTAAATGAAAAGTTTTAGTAACATATATTAATACTTAGTTCAACTTTTTTTTTTTTAGTTTATATATTTATTTTGAGAGCAAGAGAGCAAGAGCAGGGGAGGTGCAAAGAGGGGGGGGGAGAGAGAGAGAGAGACAGAGAGAGACAGAGAGAGAGAGAGAGAGAGAGAGAGAGAGAGAGAATCTCAAGCAGGCTCCATGTTGTCAGCAAGATCATGAACCGCAAGATCATGACCTGAGCCGAAATCAAAAGTAGGATGCTTAACCCTCTGAGCCACCCAGGCACCTCACTTAGTTTAACTCTCTAGTCCTCTGCATTTATTCACACCTTTTTCACAATTCTGATATTCCAGATTGGAAAGAACTATTATCATTTTGGATCAGTCTCAGTGCTTTATGTTTTAAAATGTAATTTTCAGTGTAAATATAAGGCTATAATTCTCAAGGCAATACTCAAAAGGTATCTACCAAGTGATGTGCAATACACACACACACACACACACACACACACACACACACTACATTTAGGCATATAAATGTGCACTTTTGAATTTAGTGTATTCAAATTCCCCTCTACCCCCCAAAATGAAGGAACTAATTACTCAGAATCTGGGCCTTTTTATTTTGGTTATCTTATACAAGAGCTATCTATACCTTTAGTAAAAAGAGTAATTTACAGGAAAACATAAGATAGTGAGTGTATCCTCCATCCATTTTCTCCTTTATTGCTTCAAATAAAACACATTTAGGGGCACCTGTGTGGCTCAGTCGGTTAAGCATCCGACTTCATCTCAGGTCATGATCTCATGGTTTATGAATTCAAGCCCCATTGTGGGTTCTGTGCTGACAGCTCAGAGCCTGAAGCCTGCTTCAGATTCTGTGTGTCCCTCTCTCTCTGCTCCTCTCTGCTCATGCTCTAGATCTCTTGCCTTCAAAATAAAGAAACATTTAAAAAAACCAACCATATTTATTGAATTTGCTTTGATGGTTTAATTAATTTAAAAACTATTACTAAGGTAATACATGTTCAAAAGGAAATATTCAAATTTTACAGAAGTGTAGAATGAAAAATTCTCCTACCTACCTTCTTCTGAAAATAAAGTGTCAACAGTTTATGTATTATTCAAGAAACTTTGTGTGCAAATAAGTACGTGTGTGTGTGTCAACATATATACTCATGCACACATACACATATATTATTATATATATATAACATAATATTCACGAAGAATGGGACCCTCTTCTGAAACTTTTCTCAGTTAACATAATTAGGAATTTTTCTTGATCAGAACATAGAAATCTCTTTTTGTTGTTTTTTAACAGTTTCATGTATTCCCCTTGTATGTATGTATCATTACTTATTTAACCAGTTTCCAACTGATAGATATTTTAGTTGCTTCTAGGTTTTACAATCACAAGCACTGCTATATTAATCTCTCTTACAACATATATTTTTAAGCATTTGTGCAAGTACATACAAAAATTGCTGTATCAAAAAGTATATGGCATGTAAAATTTGAACAGGTATTAACAAATTTCCTCCAAAGGCTGCACCCATTTCCTTCATATAAAGAGAACACAACATGTCTCATTTCCTCATACCTGTATCAACATTAAGTAGGAGCAGGGGAACTGAGAAGCATGGAAGGGAGCAGGAAAAAGGGAAGGAAGCAAAGAGCAGAGAATGAGAAGGGAGGAAGGAGGGATGAGGTGGAAAGGGTACTCTTCAAGGGAGGAGCTACAAATGAACTTCTGAGGGTGAGAACTGGGGAAATACAATAATAATGTCTTTTACTCCCAAACACTGTGAAAATAAATGTTAAACCACGTCTAAGCATCATAGAATCAGTAAATATTTCTAACTTTAGTTTCATCTTTACCATCCTGATCATAAATTGATTCACATACCACACAAATTTGTATCATTTTATAAAGAGGTATTGTTCCTGCCAATACCTCATTTCTCTCCTGTGCTTCACAGGAAAATTCTTCTAAAGAGCTATCTATATTTAACCTGCATCTCTTTTCTGACTATCCATTCTCTCCCTCTACTCTAAAGGCCTTATGTTTCTCTCATCTTACTGATATATTTCTTATTGAGAATATATGTAACCAACAAGTCTTTCCATCCAATGGTAGATTTTAATTGACTTCTCAACTACATTAAAAAATTCCATCAATGTCCATTTTCCTGGTTTTACGCCTACCTCCTTCGCTGCTGTACCAGTCTTTTTTACGTGCTCTTCCTCCTGTTCTATCCATTTTTGACACTTTGGCAGTCCCACCTCTGATCCTGGGCTATCTTCTCTTTCTCATTTGCATTCTCTTCCTAGCTCATCTTTCACATGGTCCCATGCCTTTAAATTTTAACTATGTCCAAATGACATTTCCTTTGACTTGTGCCCTGAGCATCAGACAATGAATATCCAACTGTCTAGTTGATATGTCCACAAGGATATTTAAGAAATACCTCAAAACTTTTGGTTTAATATTATGTATCTAATGTTTAACCCAGTGTCTGACACACAGCATGTATGTGCCTAAGGAGGGTTTGTGTGCATGTCTGTGTGTGAATAGAAAAGACTAGAGGATACTCTTCAATCTTCAGTATAGAAAACCCAAACTACCAGCGTATTAAACAGTTATTACTCATGAATGTATGGGACTATTGAATTCATTTTGCTAATTTATTTCAGAATGCCCTAAAATAAACATATTCTACTCCTGAAATTTTTAACAAAATCATAAACACCTAATACTTGACCAGACTTACCAATAGGAAGTGCTAGATCCTTTTTCATCAAAGCGGCTGCACAAACTCCACCAAGATTGGCTAATTCTTTTTCCAACTGAATGACACCCTGGAGAATCACAAAAATAAAATAAAATGAAATGAAGTGAAATGAAATGAAATGAAATGAAAATAAGATAAAATGAGCTGCTTTAAAAAAATGTTTGGAGGATAAAATATTTGGAAGATAAAGTGGATTATCAACAAAATGTGATTTGCATCTAAGCATAACTTTTGAAACCAGAAAGAACAGGTCAACTAGTGGTTAAATTAAGAGTGGAAAAGGGTCAATAAAATGTCTACTGCATGTTATAAGGTCCGGGTCTACAAGTGCATTGTCCAAAGAATTTGTCAATTATTACTTTGAAGTAACATGATCATTTTTTTCACCTTGATTTTGTTTTATTGTGTGATTTGAAACATTCAGAATAGAAACTAAATTGGTCCCATTGGGAAAGTAGATTCTATTATTTACTCAGAAAGGTATAGCCACCTGAGCAGGTTTGGAGCAGGTACGATTATACTTTCTGTTGCAGACTCTATTCTCTTCATGTATTAAAAGTAGCAAAAACAAACAAACAAACAAAACACCAAAAAACAAAAAACACTACACAAAATTAAACTACAAGGTATTTTAAATTATATTCTTTAAATTTCAGGCTTCGTGAACATAGGCAACAAACACAACTTTAGTCAATAGCAGCCCTCAGAAACACAATCTTAACACAATGAGAAGATAATTCATTCCTACCTCATCAGGTCCAGGGCTAAACTCATATCCAATTGCAAAACATTTAAAACCATAGAAAGAAGCTTTGTCATCTTTCACATAATCTGATGCAGTCTCCAATGAAAAAAGGGCCTCATTTCCTAAGAAAAAACAGCTAACATTGAGTTCAAAATCTGAAATGACTTTATTAAAATTTCCCTTTTATCTATCTCAAGATAGGTAGCAATACAAATCAGTTACTAAAAAGCCCAGGCTTTTTGGGGGTGTGGGTGTTCCTGTATCTACTTGAATATAATTGCTAAAAACAACTCTAGCCAACAACAGAATCATCTCAAGTGAATTGTTATTTTTCTTTATGATCAAGCTCTCCTTAATCAAATATTCTACCTTCATGTTACATGAGCAATCATTTTTCAATTATCTATTTCTAGGGTAACCTATGTTAGTTAGCCTTTTCTGTTTCAGTCAGTAAGTGATCCTCTAACCTGGCTCCTTACAAACAAACAAGGCAGGTCAGACTAGAAGACAAAAGCTTCTGAATTCAAACAGGCTATGAGTTTGAGGAATCATGAGAATATTTATGGTTAACTGGTTAAAAACACAACAGACTACATGAAGTTTTAATAATTTACAAACTTTCTTTGAAAGGAAAACATTAGCAATAACAATAAAAAAATGCTTTCCGTCTATCTCTGACACCACCCCCCCCCCCACACACACACACACATCCTCAAGCCTCAAGAACTAAAAACAACAGCTTTAACGTAACTCAGTACGTGAGGTGTTTCACCAATTCTCGAGTGGAAGAAGCCCTAAGTTCTCAAAGTCTAGCACTTATTGGGAAAATAAAAGATCAAATTCACTTCTTCCATAGTTTGTTCCCAACTATACAGACATCCACTCCTCAATATTAACCCTCTGCTTTGGTCAAGCTAAACTTTTTTCACAAGATCCTCATGACATTCTCTCTTTGAAAACTCAGTCGTGTTATGCCCTCTGTCTAGAGTCTTCTTCACTACTCAAGTGCACTCCAGATGCATAGTAGGTCTTGAAGAAATTCTTCTCAATGTTTGTAAACATTTTCAATGTTGTATCCTTACTAAACATAATTGTCATAAATGCATATATTTCACCATATAAAACAGAAAAGAAAAAAACAACTTACCTGGCAACACTAAAACCATAGTAGGCCACCCAGAGGATCCTGAAAATTTCTTTAATTCTATCCAGGAGTTAAGATTTTCATGAACAGATGTCAATTTTGGTCCATATCCTGAATTCTGAACAGTTCTGACAGGAATCAATAAACGGAGGACATCTTCTGACTGCGCAGTGCCACACTGGGGGTCAAACTCGATTGTCATCCACCGTACACATTCTGGGAACATCACCTGAGATCAATAGGTGAGAGGACACTTGTATTTGTTAAGAAAAATTTGATTTTTTTTTTCCTATTTTAGACACAGGACATACTGTAAATATGATGCTTTAAACATACTGTAAACTAAATTTTAAGAAACTAATACAGTAGTTTCAATATGATTAGAAATCATGGTATTAATGTTCAATATCAATTGTCCCTACTCCCAACTTGCAGTATCTACTGCTTTCTACCTAAAACTTGGTTGATATTACATTAATAATGTTTGTAAGTACACACTGGTAACACTGAAAAAATATTACAAGGTTGTTTTGATTTCCGTAAACATTCAGTTATCTAATTTTCTTGTGGAACTATATATATAGTAAATTTTCTATTTCAGTCAGTATGCATTTAAGGAATCTAAGTAGGTAAATGAAAATAGATGGGCAAAATATAAAGATATATTGATGGAAAGGAAACAAATCATTAAAATTTAAGGTTTTAGTCACTTTTAAGTTATCTACCATTCATAGTATCTGCTACAAATGATATTTTTCATTAGCAAAAAACTTCAGAACTTCATATATAAAGAGAATAAAAAAATACAAACTAAACACACATGATGAAAACTTAGATTTTTATATTTTCCTAATCTAAAGTTTCAATGTAATATGAGTTTATGATGGCACATACTTATATGTATGTTTTTAAGTAAGCCAATATAGCTTATTTTATTAAAGTTGAAATATGAATGAAGGGTAGAAAAACTAAATGTAATAAAATTGCCAAATATTAGCTACTGTGTTGAAAGTCACACAAACTAGGTCATAAAATGTATCTTTGTCCTTATCTTTTTAAAATCTTTTATTAGTATTTTTTTAAATATAGTTTAGTGTCAAGTTGGCTAACATACAGTGTATACAGTGTGCTCTTGGTTTCAGGGGTAGATTCCCGTGATTCATCGCTTACATGCAACATCCAGTGCTCATTCCAAGAAGTGCCCTCCTCAGTGCCCATCACCCACTTTCCCCTCTCCCCCGCCACCCCCATCAATCCTCAGTTTGTTCTCTGTATTTAAGAGTCTAATACGGGTTTGCCTCCCTCTCTGTTTGAAACTATTTCTTCCCCATCCCTTCCCCCATGGTCTTCTGTTAAGTTTCTCAAATTCCACATAGGAGTGAAATCATATGTCTTTCTCTGCCTGACTTATTTCAGTTAGCATAATACCCTCCAGTTCCATCCACATTGTTGCAAATGGCAGGATTTCATTCTTTCTCAGTGCCAAGTAGTATTCCATTGTATATATAACCACATCTTCTTTATCCATTCATCAGCTGATGGACATTTGGGCTCTTTCCATGATTTGGCTATTGTTGAAAGTGCTGCTATAAACATTGGGGCACAAGTGCCCCTATGAATCAGCACTCCTGTATCCTTTGGATAAATTCCTAGTAATACTATTGCTGGGTTGTAGGGTAAGCTTCTATCATCATCATGGCAGACAGCATTCTGTCTTGGTAGTCGAATTACAATTAAGCGGGACCATGTCAAATAGTAAACTATGAAATGGTTATAGGATATGATATGACAGTTAGGAAATTTCTTAAGTATGATATTGATCTAAAAAAATTACCTAGAATTAAGGCAAATAGCTTTGGTACAGGATTAAAAAAAATCTCCACTTAAATGAAAAGCTCACCTTTGTTCATAATTACATAAATGCAAATTAAAACTAAAGTAAGATACCATTACTCCCACCAATTCTCCCATTATATTAGCAAAAGGCCCAAAATTTAACCACATACTCTGTTGGGGAGGCTGTGAGAAAACAAGCACTCTCAAACACTGGTGCTGGGGACACGAAACAGTATAACCTCGACAGGACTCTCTCAACCCTAGCAAAGATACATATGCGTTCAGCTTCTGTAGCAGTAACCCCAAACCTATGAAGCACATGGCTCCTCAGTCTATATTTGTTTGACCCAGTAATCCCACTTCTGGGGATGTGCTTTGAAGATATATTTCTAAATACATGAAAAAACAAACAAAAAAGCCCAACATTTACGTAAGGTTATTCATCACAAAAAAATTAGCAAAATACTGAAAACACCTGAAGTGCTCACACACGCTACCTACTGAATAAACTATGATCCATCTTCACAGAGGAGCACTAACCAGTTGTAAAAAAAGAATGAGGATGATCTCTTTAAATGGTATGGGGAGATTTCTATGCATTTTGTTACATTTCAAAAAGTACCAAACAGATTTGGTGTGCTACCATTTTAAATAAAAGAAAAACCTACATCTATATCCATCTATCTATTTTTTCAAAAATAAACACAGGAAGGAAACACCAGGACACTCAATGGAGTAAGCTGAGAAGCAGAGAAGGGAAAGGGAAGGGCCTCATAATTCTGAGCATGTTATTTTATATGATTTTATTTCTGGAGCCATGTTGATATTTTAAATACTGTATAATGATAAAGTTAAAAGATAGAAGTTAACCAAGATAAAGATAAAGATAAACAAAGAAGGATGGGGGAAAACTCATAAAAATTAAGTACAAAAAAACAAATAAGCCTAATTTTATAGCAAAGTGATCATATAGCAACCTGCACAACCTCCACATATATGGATAAAAAGAATTACTCCAGGGGCGCCTGGGTGGCTCAGTCGGTTGAGCGCCGACTTCGGCTCAGGTCACGATCTCGCGGTCCGTGAGTTCGAGCCCCACATCGGGCCCCTATGCTGACAGCTCAGAGCCTGGAGCCTGTTTCAGATTCTGTGTCTCCCTCTCTCTGACCCTCCCCCATTCATGCTCTGTCTCTCTCTGTCTTAAAAATAAATAAACGTTAAAAAAAAAAAAAGAGAAAAAAAAAAGAATTACTCCAAGTAACTTCTGAATTTGGTACTTTGTTATCTAATGTCAGCAGCATATATTCTAAAGACAAACATTTTACAAGGAAATTGTTAATTTTACCCAGTAGCTTTATTTTTCACAGTGACACATAAATGGGATAGATATAAAGACAAGACTCCTATAATGTTAACTAGAACTGGTAGGTAGTATTCAAAAACTGATGAAAACATGATAAAACATGTAAAAAACATAAAATCCAGCTTGAATGAACTTCCACTGGCCAAATCAATTAAAATTTGATAATTAAAATAATTACAGCAAAGGATTATAACATTAAACAAAAAGAAAATTCTTAAATCTGTATTGATATAAACACATAAAATAAATGAGTGAATGTATGTTTAAAAGTGGAAGGGATGGAAAAACGGTCTTTTACAATAGAACACCAAATGGAAGGAATAACAGAATTAGAAAGCCACCATTTTGCAACCACTATAGTAATAAGTGATTTGGGTAAGAATCACCAATGGATGCTAAAACTGCTGGGTGAAAATTTGTTAGGGAGTATTTTTTACACAGTCTCTAGCTCTCTACCCATAACCCTTTTCAAAGAGAAAAAAGGTAGTTTTGGTGGAGAAATTTGCCAGACATCCTCTTAATCAAATGGTAAGTACTTCCTGATGGGATGCACTGACAAGAATACGGTATCAATTATGAATTGTTGCTGCCCAAAACAAGTAACCTAAGTTTAATCATTAGGAAACAATCAATCAAGTCCAAATAAAAGGATACTTCTACAGAACCGCTGATTGTATTCTTCATAAATGCCAATGTCAAGAAAGACAAGGAAAGCCTGAGGCACTATTTCAGATCAAAGGAAACAGAGAAGACCTGTTCCTGTGCACTACAAATGCACGTTGCAACTAAACGCAATGGATGAATCTGGTTGGATCCCAGATCTGGGTTTAGAAAAATGCCATGAGTGCTGTTGTTGGGGCAGCTGGCAAAACATCTAGCTTATAATATCATGGTATACTACTATTACCCATTATGGTAATAGAGCATCAATGTTAAATTCCCTAAATTTGACTAGTGTATTACTGATACACAGAAAAATCTCTGTTCTTAGGAACAAGGTGACTGTTCATGTTTGCAGCTTAAATGGTTCAGCAGTATCAAATACAGATAAATAAATACAACAAATGTGGCAAAATGTTAACTGATGAAGCCAGGTGAAAGGCATACAAGGTGATCATTGCACAAATCTTATTTTTTCCTACAGGTTTGAAATATTTAAAATAAAAGCTGAAACACATGGGGAATGAATATACACACTAACTCCATCTGTGTATGTGACTACACTTACATTATAAAAAACGGAAGAATAAACTACAAAGTTATAATAAAATGAAATGCTACCTAGGATAGGGAAGGAGGGAACAGAGATTGGGGATAGAAATAAAAGCTAGACTTCTCTGAGTACTCTTTCCTTTATAGATTTGAGTTAGGACAATGTAATCATTTAAGTTGTTATAAAACAAAACAAGATATAAAAAGCAGTTCCTAAAATCCTAAAATAAAAGAAATGATGCCAAATGTATGTCCAATTAGTGGCATAATCACACACACAGTAATTGACCATACCCACTTACTTTTTTTTTTTAAATATATTTTTTTAAATGTTTATTTATTTTTGAGACAGAGAGAGACAGAGCATGAACTGGGGAGGGGCAGAGAGAGAGGGAGACATAGAATCGGAAGCAGGCTCCAGGCTCTGAGCCATCAGCCCAGAGCCCGACGTGGGGCTCGAACTCACGGACCATGAGATCATGACCTGAGCCGAAGTTGGACGCTTAACTGACTGAGCCACCCAGGCGCCCCCATACCCATTTACTTTAAAACACATTCATTTCTTTATACATCCTAGATGGGATATACCCAACATGACAAAACACACCCACACATATATACACACAGGAAATGAATAACTGATTTTCTAATTCTAATATTCCCAGTGTCATTGGGAACAGGGATCTAGATGTATGAGAAAAAGATTCAAGGGTAAGGTCCTATGGACCTTATTCTGAATTAGTATCGTCAGTAGAAACTTCAGGTATTGTATCTTAAAAAAAAACAAAAAACAAAACATACACATAAATGTATCTATACAGGAATATATACACATATATAAAAATAATATGTGCCTGTGTGTATAAATACATGCATGAGTGACTGTATGTACCAGTTCTGTGCACTACAAATATTTAGAAACAATCACCAGCCCAAGAGAAACGAGTCAAATTCTTCTGCCAAATTTTGGCTCTTAAATACCAACACAAGAAATGTAGAAGATGAGCCTAGAATATCTTACACTAGTGAGGGAGGATGCTATGAATGACTACAAGGGGTATGTCTAAAGGATTCAGGCAGCAAGCTGAAGAGGCTCCTACCAACAAAGACATATGGTCCATTTTCTCAAATAAAATTCAAGGAAACAAAAAAAGACCGAGTTGGAGAGGAACCTCCTCAAGTAGATAACAAGAGACTTGAGAGACATAACAACCAATCACAATGTATGGATCTTATCTGGATTCTAATTCAAACAATTAAAAAAGTTAAACTTTTATTGTGAATCTAACTCAATTAAAAATGTACATATTTGATGACATGAAGGAATTATTAGCATTTTCTGTATAATAATAATATAGTTACATTTTATGGGTCTATATTTAAAGATACATAATAAAATATCCATAAATGTGCTTTAAAATAATCTAGAAAGGGGAAAAGTGGGTGGAGAATAAATGAATCAGGTCTGGTCAAGAGGTTGGGGTGGCGGGGGGGGGGGGTGTTGGGTTAAACAGGTGATGGGGATTAAGGAGTGCACTTGCTGTGATAAGCACAGGGTGATGTAGGAAAGTGTTGAATCACTATATTGCACACCTGAAACTAATATTACACTGTATGTTAACTGGAATTTAAATAAAAACTTAAAAAAAGCTGGTAACTACTGAATCTGTGATGATGGATAAGTGCAGTGACTGTCTAGTCCTTTTATATGTTTACCACAGTGTATAATAAAAAGTTGAGTATTCTGCAAGCACATAAAATTACATTGATGAAGTAGACAAATCTTCCTTCTCCTCCTTAGTTTACATGATACAATTTAAAAAGGAATAAAGACTCTGGTTACTCTGTAACAATATTATATTTATAAATGTTTTATTATTTTTTACATTATTTATATTAGAGCACTCGAAGTTCTGCATTGGATATGCAAATTTTCAGAACTCAGGCTGTGGTATAAATAATAGCAGTTCAAACAATATGATTTTTAAATTTTCATGCTTATACCCACTACTATTACAATATATAATATGCAGTTTAACATTATATACTGCACTGGACTTATAAAAACATATGAGAACAATTCTCATAAATACTCCCAACTATATGCTTTAATGACAAAAATTCTATAAACATTTTTGTGTATCTGACAGTGCCTAACCACCTGATTTCTATATTTAAATACTATAAAAAACTATACTTCTAAACAGAGGCAAAGTATCCTGTAAGACATCATTATAGAACATCAAACCAACTTTTAAATTTAAACTCTGCCCAGGAGTCAGCGCCTACCTTGTAGTGCATCACACATGCAGGTTTATAGGGGTGCTCACTCTCTATGACTGCATAGTGATTAGAGGTTGTACAAGCAGAGAGGCCTTGCTCAGGCTGGTTTCCTGTGGTGCTATCTGTTGACTGATTAGGATTGAATGCAGGGGGTGCATACTTCTGATTCAAAATGGCAACTGAGGGAAGTAACTGTTGGACAAGGCCAAAGACTTCTACAGCCACCTGGTATAAAAAGAAATGATTAAATGAGATAATAAATGTGAAAATTGCTTTAAAGTTGTTAATTACTGTAATTGTTGGCCATCCTTAATAACTAAGATATTATTAAGAGTTTCTTCTGACTAAATTTTCGCTCAAAGAGAAATTTTTTTTATGGAAAAAAAAGATTTACCTTAGATGTCTTAGATGTTATATGAAAATAACCTTGTCTATACTTGTAAACACTTTGCCTTTTTTGTAATCTGCCGTAAACTAGGTTTTACTCAATCTTTATGCTAAAGAATCAATAGTTTATGATTTCCTCCATATCTTGACTATTTCTCAATTGTAAAATACTCCTACCTTGCTATTTTTATTCAAAAAGAAGACTTGGCATCAACTTCATAAATTACAAAAATCTACTTAAACTCTCCTTATATGTCATAACTCTAAAATATATTTCTCATTCCCAAATTCTTCAACTGTAAAGCCAATAAGTAAGCATAGTAATCTAGTCAACAATATGAAGAACAGAGAGGTTTAACTGATAACTTCTACCATTTTAACATGTCTATCTCTGTATGTTACTTGTAACCCAGGTGCCTCAAAGATTAAAATGTGTATAAAGATACAAAGTCTAAAAAAAATGATATTAAAAAAATATTCAAAGTTACATAATTAAGTTACACACCTTGGGAATAGCAGCAGCTACTGGTCCTATGTAGGCTATAATAAGGGGAAGCAGCATGGAAAACAGACTGGAAGAACTAAGCAGTTCTGGAATGTCATCAGCTAAAAAAGGCATTAAAACTATAGTTAGAAGGTAATTTCACTGTAATGTATATATGCTATACTAAATCTATATTCTAGTCTCTTGAGCAAAATAAAATTATCACTCTTATAAAGGACCTGGCCCTATTTAAGGGCTTTACTGACATAAGCCATAGCAATTAATCCTCACAGTAAGATACTTTTATTATCTCTACTTTTTACAAGAAGAAACCAAGGCACACACTGTTTAAATAACTCATCCAAAATCCTATAGCTGTAAAATGACAGAGGCAGGATTAGAACCTACAGTAATAGTCATGATGTTAACCACTACACCTGATGCCACACGTGGCTACATGTGTGACATTAGGCCAATTACTTAATTGGCATATGCCTCAGGTTACTCCTCTGTAAAAAGGATAGTAACAGTACTTCCCTCAGTGGGTACTATGAAGATTGAGTTAATATATGTAAAACATTAGAACAATGCCTGCACATATTAAGCACTACAAAAATGCTGTTATTAAGCTATATTGCCTTCTATTTTACCAAGAAAGCCTTTTGCTAAAGGACATTATAATCATTTACCCAATGAGCACGGTGCTGGGAAGATAAGTTGAGTCTAGACTGAGATCACCTTTATATTAAAGGCCAATTATTTCCAAATACTTCTTTCTAGATATGCTGTTGCATCAGAATAGGATTCAGTTATTTTAAAAATACAGTTTCTTAGCCCAGCCCAAACCTGCAGACTGGATGGGCCAAACATTTTTTATTTTTAGCAAGTTTCCCAGGTGATTCTGATGTGTACTAGGCTTAGGAACAAATGTTACAGATTACAGTAAGTCTGGGTGGGTTACAATGAATGCTTGTGTAAATGAACTCCACTGCCAGTGTGGAGGTGACTAGGTAGCTAGATGTGGAATGGGAGAACAGCGGCAGTGAGGCTGCTGGGATGTTACCCATCTACGGGGAAGAGGACATGTGCCAGCACCATGGTAGCTTGGACTATGGAAGAACAGACAGGGGAATACAAATTGGAGAGTTGCCAGTGGAAGAACTTATAGAACTGAAATCAGACAAGTGAGTTTGGGGAGATGTTTAGGGTTACCCAGACCTTTGGGTGAATGGTGATAACATTACTGGAAATATAGGAAGAAAAACACACCTTAAGGAGAAAATAAAATGCTTTCTGAGTACTAAAGTAAGGATAAAGCAAAGACTCAGCTTTATCCTTGAGTTTTTCTTACTAGGTTAACTAAGGAAAAAATAGGTATCCGGTAACTGCTTTTGGACATTTTAAAAAGTTCTGCATTAGAATATGGAGAGTATGGCTGATCCAAAATGAATGTGTATGTGTGAGCAGATCTACAATGCATAAAACACTCTGGGATCCTACAAAATAGTTACTTTTCAGTAACTCTGTGTACAAGTTAGGGAATAAAGAATCTAAAATATGACTATTAAAAGAAAAGTCTTACCATCCACAGCAAGAGCTCTGTGCAAGAGGTCTTTTGCAGCTCGAACAACAGTGCTTACCACAGAGAGAGCTCTGCTACAGTTTTTATCTTCTTCATTGGCTTTACTCAGAAGCTGGGATTGTAAATCTCCATCAAATTCACTCCTGTAACAGGAGTAATACATGAGATTATTTTACATGGTAGGTAAAACATGATCTAACTCTAGTTAGATCAGAGCTCCTCACTTAAAGTGAAAAAAGTTAAAGTTGTAACCGTGCAATTTCAAGGAGTGATAGGACTTCAAAGAAAAATACAGCCGGATGAGGATATAAAGTTATTTTAGAATAAGACCAAAGAGAGTCTATATCAGGAACTGATATTTAAATAAAGGCTTGAATTATGTTAAAAAAACAAAAAGCTGAGGATAAAATATTCAGGCATAAGGAATAGTAAGATAAAGGTTCAGACAAGAACAAGACTGGCAAGTTCAAGGAACAGAATGAAGACGAGTGTGACAGGAATGAAAGGAGCGTGGAGGGTGACAGGAATCACACCATGTGAGCTCCATAAGCCTCCGTAAGACCTTGCATTTCGTACTGGGATGGGAAGCTGTGAGTGGATCGTGAGCAGGGCAGAACTTGGCCTGATGCATATTTCTGTGAAACCCTTCTGGCTGCACTGTGCAGACTGACTGCAGGAGGGCCACCAAAAAAGGTGGGAGGGAGACTGGCGGGGAGACTGGGTTAGAAGCTATGATTGTTACGCAGGGGGCGGCAGTGATGGTTTGAACTGAACTGTTAATTATGGGAGTTAGAAAAGGTCAGACTTAGAACATTTTAAAAGCACAGCTGCCAGGACTTGGTGATGGAAAGAGTGAGAGAAACAGGGAAGTCAAGAAACTCCAAGGTGCTTGGCTCCAACCATGGATGGGGAGGAGCACTGTGACACATTAAACTACGATGTCTCACAGGTGACCTTAAGCATTGTTAAAGAGGACATGTTAAAAGCAGCTCATCTGGGGGCGCCTGGGTGGCGCAGTCGGTTAAGCGTCCAACTTCAGCCAGGTCACGATCTCGCGGTCCGTGAGTTCGAGCCCCGCGTCGGGCTCTGGGCTGATGGCTCAGAGCCTGGAGCCTGTTTCCAATTCTGTGTCTCCCGCTCTCTCTGCCCCTCCCCCATTCATGCTCTGTCTCTCTCTGTCCCAAAAATAAATAAAAAACGTTGAAAAAAAAAAAAATTTTAAAAGCAGCTCATCTGGAGACCAATTACCTGCCTACAGAACCCAGGACCATACTTTACAAGAAGTGTGACTTTAGGCAAGGCATTTAACCCTCAACGTGTCTGTTCCCTCATCTGTGAAGCAGGACAAGCGCCCACCTCATGGAGTTACTACAAGGACTAGCTAATAACACAGGTCATGCACTGAAAACACATGTGTTAAGAAACACCTTATTATGTATCCTAGGGCCCCAAGAACTAGACTCAGAGACATCAAAATATATTGCAGACTGGATAACAGAACCAAGGCAAAGCTAGTACTTGGATAGAAGTGATCTGATCACTAATCTTCAGTATTTTTAAAGAAGAAATGAACTGAATGTTTTTAGTATTTTTGGTATTTTTAAAAAAGAAATGAACACACGTGCCCAGGAGATAAAAATTTCAAAGATATTAAAGAAGTAACGACAAAAACATTTTAAAGCATTCACCTTTACAGTGAACAGTGAAAAAATAGAAATATAATAAATATATATAAAACCATGACCCTGGGATCATGACTTGAGCCAAAATCAAGAGTCAGACACTCAAACAACTGGCCCACCCAGGTGCTCCTATATATTAATATGAGATCTTTTTACACAAATCAGCACAAGTATGTGCAAGGAAGTTATGCTGCATAATTTAATTATAACTATGCATTTAGCATTTTTTTTTTAATTTTTTTTTTCAACGTTTATTTATTTTTGGGACAGAGAGAGACAGAGCATGAACGGGGGAGGGGCAGAGAGAGAGGGAGACACAGAATCGGAAACAGGCTCCAGGCTCTGAGCCATCAGCCCAGAGCCCGACACGGGGCTCGAACTCACGGACTGCGAGATCGTGACCTGGCTGAAGTCGGACGCTTAACCGACTGCGCCACCCAGGCGCCCCTGCATTTAGCATTTTTTACCTTGATATCAAACTGTATGTGTTCTGTTGCTTTAAAATGCCCCCTTCCCTGTACATACACACTTACCTATAGTACAGGATCTGTGGAATCTGTCCTCTGGTTTGATTTGTACCATTACTACTCAAGCTGCATGTGCTGAATGTGAATGTCACGCCGTCCGGGCACTGAACTGTGGTCATTCCTCCATCTCCATTGGCTGTACGGCTTCCATAGTTCCTCAAGCGCACAGCATATTTAACATTTTCCTTCACAATAAAGATGTAAAACATGTTTATAATGTACAGAGGCTATAAAAAAAAACTGGGCCAGTATACTGAATTTCTTTGTCCTATTTATAGATGATTTGGTTAAGCACATTTTTAATGAATCAAACAGGAAGATAACTCTTAATGATGTTTATTTTTTAAAAAAAACTGTACTAAGTACTTCGTGTGCTTTGATTAAGTTAATCCTTAAAATAACCTCATGAGGTAAGTACCATTACTATTCCTATTTTACAGATGAGGAATCTGAGACACAGAGAAGTTACGTAAGCCATCCAAAGGCACACAGCTATTAAGTGATGGAATGAGTATTTGAATATAGGCAGTTTGACTCTAGGCCCATAAAGAATTCTAACCATAACAAAAGATTTAAAGTACATAATCTAATTATTTTTCTTTGATGAGTTTAACTTTTGAAATAATTTTAAGTGTGGGGAAAAATAATGGTGAATCTACTATATTTTATTTAAGAGACACTCAGAGATAGAAACAGATAGGTGGAGAAATGGGAAGAAATATCCATAAGCAAAAGTTGTCCCAAATAAGATGTACTGTGCATAGAAAATATGAGATACAGACACTGGTGCCTTATGATCTATGATATACACTTCACAGTGAAAAGATTTTTTTTGTTTTTTGGTACCCTAACTCTTTTTGATAAGGCCTCTGATGAACTTCTCTTATCCCAGATTCTGTTCTATAATAAAAATAATAATTTACAGTTGAATTCAGAATTACTCCAATTATAACTACTTTAAGATTAGGTAGAGGCGCCTGGGTGGCTCAGTCGATTGAGCATCCGACTACGGCTCAGGTCATGATCTCATGGCTTGTGAGTTTGAGCCCCACCTCAGACTCTGTGCTAACGGCTCAGAGCCTGGAGCCTGCTTGGATTCCGTGTCTCTCTCTCTCTCTCTCTCTCTCTCTCTCTCTGCCCCTCCCCCACTCATGCTCTGACTCTTTCTGTCTCAAAAATAAATAAACATTTAAAAAAAATTTTAAAAAGGATAAGACTTCTGTTTTGGTAAATAGTTATGTTACATGAAGTAATAAACAACTTTTATATAAAGTAATAGTAACTTTAATAGTTAATATGATCTATTAAGGCCATTTTTTAAAAAAGAGTTTGGCACAATAAGAGAAGAAAAGACAGGAACTAATATTTGCTGAGTTTCTATACTGTACTAGACATTGAGGCAAGTACTTTATTCTATTATTTAATTTCATCTGAACAACACTACAATGTAGGTACAATCCTTCTGAATCTTCAGATAAGCCTCAGAGTGGTTAAATAATATCTAATGTCTTTAAGCTATGTGAAAGTGCAGGCATCTGAAGCTAGTTCCGTCTGACTCCAAAACCAAATAATACTTTCTACTATACCAGACTTTAAGAGATCTTTTGCAAAAACACAATACAGTACAATATAAGGAGTATAGTAGTGACTCTATAAACATTTTAAGCATCACAAAAATACTTTTCATTACTTTTTAAGTAAACTACATAGTACCTCTTATTTATAAAAGAAACATAACTGAAATTACCTTTAAAGGAACAACCTTGTCAAGTCTGATTTCAGCTATATCACTGGGTGAGTCATCTGTTGTATACGTTCCTTTGACTAATTCTAGAGATGTCCATCTGTGAGAATGAGTCGAATCTCCTGCATGTTCACTCTAATTAAAACAAAAACAAAACAAAACCCACCCTGTTCTTAATTTTGTTTTATTGTCTTTAAGCAGTTTCTTTCCTTGCATATGAAATTATCCATTAGCATTTCCCCATATATAATGAAGAAAAAAAATTTTAGTAAATTATTTATTTTTATCTGATTTCCTGAGGAGTCTACAACCTAAATCATACAAATGGGCTTTTCTCATCTGATGTCTTAAAATGATTTCCACTTCTTCATAAGATGAGTGCTAATCTAATTAAAGAGCCTAATGAAGTAGGACATAATTTAATTGCTAAGGAGAATCAAGATATAGATAGATTTCTATTTTTTATGAAATGATTTACATGGTAACTTTTTGTCCCATTTTAATAAAACTTTGTGAAAACTCAGGTAATTTAAATAATTTAGAGAATACAGCAAGATAGAGCTTAATCAATCAATCAAAACTATCTTTACTAAGAATAATCCATTTGCACTCTATGACAAAACTGCTTTAGTCATGGATACAGGTAATAATACTGATCTGAATACTGTTCTTGTTTCTAAAAAACTACAAAAGCAAAAAAATTACACAAAAGTTATATTCAGAGGCTTAGCTCTATAATTTCTAGTATTTTCATTTAACATCTTCCCTGGAAGTGCAAAAAATATGAGGCAGAAGTGATCCAGAATGGCACAGAAGCAATCATGCAGAATCATTCTTTCCATTTCTTTAATGTCTTCCATGACTAATGACTAATCTGCTAAACCCTCAAAGATTTGGACACTCTTACTATGATAATGGGAAGTCCTGATGCACAACTTACACACAAGATGACACTGTTACAGTGGTACTTACGTCATCAACTAACACCTCTAATTCATATTCATGAATTCCACCTCCTCCATAGACAGAAAAACCAACCACAACTATTCCTGGTTTGTCTACTGAAAAACAGATTGCATCAGGGGACCCATTCCCAGTGTTCCAACTTCTTCCCTGACTTGTTTTTGTGAATCGGTTAGCACTGGCTTTAACAGAGTGGAGAGAATTAAGTCCATCAACCTATGAACAACAAAAGCAGTTACACATCAGTAGTCTGTACCTTAGTGTTAATAATATACCTACAACAAAACTATCTCCAAACTTCTAAGAAATTCAAAAAATAATCTACATTTAAGAAGTAGGTGTGAACCTTTCTAAATGTACATTCTATTAAGAGATTATATAGCAATAAAACTAGATTTTATCATTCTAAATTCACAAATCATCACAGGACAGTATTTTCTTCTCTTAGTCATGCATTTCACTTAATTTATAATGCAGAACTACAAACATGTAAGTCATCACAGTCATAACATATGAATGAACTATATCACTCACTCTGAAAAGAAATACCAAAATTTCATCAACATTCTGTGGACCAACAGTTTTCAATCTATGTGACATAGAGCTCTAGGAATTCTGGAGAGAATTAAGAAAGAGGTGGACTAAGTTTCCCCTCTTCAGTGGGACTATCCCCTCCTCTTATCTGTGAGTTTTCAAGACTTCATTTGCAGAAAATACATATACAAAAGTGAATATATATACATAACTACAACATCATTAATTACAGACTTTCATTAGAGAGGATCAGTGAACTTATTTTGGATTGAAAGTGCTCTTTTCAATTACAGAGCCTGCTTTTGATTTAAGTTGGCTGTAAAAATCTGAAAGACCTATAAGAGGGAAAACATTGAAGTTTATGATTCTAACAAGAATTTCAAACTATTCTGGGAAAGAAGAAAATATGGATGTCTAAGTCATGACCTTTGTAAATTTCCAAGTTCGTAGATTAGGCACCTGCAATCGGAGCATTCTTTCTCATTGGAAAGTTAAGTTCATATGGGGAAAACCAGATAGTAACCTTCTGAGGGGGACCTATGCATCAGACTTTCCTCCAGGATCTGGTACAGAAGGGAAGCCTATTATACAGCTGAATGACCAAGTGAAAAAAAGACAAATTAAAATTTTCTGACAAGGGGCTCAATGACCTCCTAGACCAAAGTCAAAGTGAACTAAGAAATGGAGGAAGTGGTTCCCAGGGTTAAATACTAAACTCTGCTCAGGTGCATGTAATCATTCAGAAATCCTAAAGGCTAAACTGTTGCTATGAATTAGTAATGAGTATACACTGGATAGATTAATTTAGAATAGATTCCAAAATAAGTCTACAAGTAAGAAAAAGCAAAGGCTAGGGATTATAAAAGCAAAAGAGAGAAAAGATGTTATTTGGCAAGCAACTGAGTACATGCTAACTAATCAACATTCATTTGAATGATATAAGATATTTTGCATTGTGACATGATTTTTAAAATCAACCTTCTGTCTGCATTTTGGGGAAAAAATTAGAAACATTCACTAAATTCAGTCAAAATGTTTAGATAAATTATATGGCAGAGCGAGCAGGACAGTGATATGATTAAAAATTATGTTATTTTGCAAAATATGAAGCACTTTAAAACATTTCAAAGTAGTTTTCTCAAACATACTAATATTCGATTCTTTTAAAACTTTGTGATAATAGCTGTGCAACAATGTGAATGTACTTAATGCCGATTTTCATAAAATTATTTTTTGCATTTTATGGGGTGCCTGGCTGGCTCAGTTGGGGGAGCGTGTGACTCTTGATCTTGGGGTTGTGAGTCTGAGTCCCACGCTAGGTGCAGAAGTAACTATAAAAATAAATTAACTTAAAAAAATTACTTTTCCCATTTTACAGATGTCATTTGTCTTGTGTCAGTCAAGTGGGCAGAACTAAGGTTTAAACCTCTTTACCTTTTCCATACTGTGTGTTCCCTACTAGTAGCCCCATTTCTATTCCTCATGGGCCAGCAATGTGAACTATTTTGGAACATGGCAGTGAGGTTGTACAATGGGGCAAATAAGAGGAAAATATGCAGTGTGTATTGCTGTGACGTCTTGGGGAAACTGGTGAGAGAGGAAGCAAGCAACAGCACAGAAGAGGTGTAAGGAAGGGAAAACCAAACAAACAGCCTGCTTGAAGTTTTTTTTTTTTTATTTAAGAAAACAGTACAAATAAGATTAAAATTAGTTTATACAAAGACAAAATATATGAAAAAAGAAATTATGTGGCAAGCTTAAACATGTGCTTATTATCCAGTCTCAAAATAAAACATCACCTCAGATCCCAGGGCTGATGCTGTCAGTTCACTGACAATACTGGCCAGCAATCCACAGGTGTTGGAAACCAGGTGAGAGGAGAAGAGCTCATTTTCTCTCCTCAGGCTGTTCCTGACTGGGAGCACAACAATGACCAGCATTTTCTCCAGAACTTCACGGAAGCTTGTCATACCTGAGATATTCTCTTCACTCTATGATAGATGAAAAAAAAAAAAAGTTCCAAATACTGCTTTATCTTCCTTCACCTGAGTACTCAATTGCAAAATCTTATCTTTCTAAATGACACCCTTAAAATTCAGGTTTGACTCTATGTCTAGAAATCCATCCAGTTGTATGTGGAACCACTGACTTTACTTTTACTGTTCTTTTTTCTTTTTTTTTATTTTATTTAAAAAAAAATTTTTTTTAACGTTTATTTATTTTTGAGACAGAGAGAGACAGAGCATGAACGGGGGAGGGTCAGAGAGAGGGAGACACAGAATCTGAAACAGGCTCCAGGCTCCAAGCTGTCAGCACAGAGCCCGACGCGGGGCTGGAACTCACGGACCGCGAGATCTTGACCTGAGCCGAAGTCGGCCGCCCAACCGACTGAGCCACCCAGGCGTCCCTTACTGTTCTTTTTTCAATTAGTCTCTGTGTATCACAAAAGTACCACATATTTACAAGATGTATGTGTTTTTGTTAGCTTTGACTCATTTTCACTTACTCTCTTATTTAACTTCTCAATAATAATTTTTTATGACAGAAAAACACTCCTGCTATTTAAAAAGCTTTTTCAATAGGACAAAATTCCAATCTAAGATAATTATTTCTGGTATAGTTACAGGTAAAACAACTGGGAAAGTCTGTACAAATCTTTTTTCTAATAAAACTTTTTCTGTACATGCATGTAATAAAAATATGGAATTCTACTACAAATACTCCTATGCAGTTTTACAATTTCTTCTGTACTTGACTTCCTAAATGATGATAAAACATTCCAACCCCTACCAATAAAAATTTCAAGATAAGAAATTATAAAGTCCCAACAAAGACCAAGGGGAAAACATAGGTCTTTTTTTCCAGAAACCAAGTGAAAAGATGATTAAATTAGTTGATGTCCAGCATGAACATTATTTATATTTTTTTACCATCCTCAGTATCATTTAGCCCACTGTGGACACTGCGCAAAATGCATCCAATTTCATGAGGGGACAGTTGTGACCAATGACCCAATTTTACTGTGGACTAGAGAATCAAACAATTTGGAATTTAGTTCCAGTTTCTTCATAGTGCCTTAGCTTCTGTAAAATCAGGTAAACTATATACTCTGATTCAGTTATCAAAATCACCTAGTTGCACCCTGAATAGCCAAGTTTTTCCACAATACTTACATTCCATGCTGCTTTACAAGATACAGCAAATTCAACAGATTTCATAAAGTCATAAAATCTCAAGGTAGAAAAGGGTCTTTAAAGTTAAATCAGTCTTCCCAAGACAAATAAAATATGTAAATGAGGGTACATTCAACCCATTATAGAAAATTAAGTAATTTTTTAGTTAAAATAATCATGAGCATTATTTTAAACCACTCCCAACAGCTTTCCTTTTTGAGAGAGAGAGAGACAGAGACAGAGTGAGAAAGAGAGAGAGAAAATCAGGGGCAGAGACCAATGTGGGGCTCTATCTCACCACTGACAGGTGAGATCATGACCTGAACTGAAATCAAGAGTCAGATGCTTAATCAACTCAGCCACCCACGTGCCCCATCAACAGCTTTCTTAATGTGCAATCTTAAGCTAACAAAAAGTCACTTAGAAATAATCTTCCATCCTTGGCCCAAGAACTGAGAACCAAGATCAATGGAACAGAATAGACAACCCAGAAATGGACCCACAAATGTATGGCCAACTAATCTTTGACAAAGCAGGAAAGAATATCCAATGGAATAAAGACAGTCTCCTCAGCAAGTGGTGCTGGGAAAACTGGACAGCGACTTGCAGAAGAATGAACCTGGACCACTTTCTTACACCATATACAAAAATAAACTCAAAATGGATGAAAGACCTCAATGTAAGACAGGAAGCCATCAAAATCCTCGAGGAGAAAGCAGGCAAAAACCTCTTTGATCTTGCCTGCAGCAACGTCTTACTCAACACATCTCCGGAGGCAAGGGAAACAAAAGCAAAAATGAACTACTGGGACCTCATCAAAATAAAAAGCTTTTGCACAGCTAAGGAAACAATCAGCAAAACTAAAAGGCAGCCGACAGAATGGGAGAAGATATTTGCAAATGACATATCAGATAAAGGGTTAGTATCCCAAATCTATTAAGAACTTATCAAACCCAAAAAACAAATAATCCAGTGAAGAAGTGGGCAAAAGACATGAATAGACCCTTCTCCAAAGAAGACATCCAGATGGCCAACCGACACATGAAAAAATGCTCAACATCACTCATCATCAAGGAAATACAAATCAAAACCACAATGAGATACCACCTCACACCTGTCAGAATGGCTAACATTAACAACTCAGGCAACAACAGATATTGATGAGGATGCAGAGAAAGAGGATCTTTTTTGTACTGCTGGTGGGAATGCAAACTGGTGCAGCCACTCTGGAAAACAGTATGGAGGTTCCTCAAAAAACTAAAAATAGAACTACCCTACAACCCAGCAATTGCACTACTAGGCATTTTTCCAAGGGATATAGGTGTGCTGTTTCGAAGGGACACATGCACCCCCATGTTTATAGCAGCACTATCAACAATAGCCAAAGCATGGAAAAAGCCCAATGTCCATCGATGGATGAATGGATAAAGACGTGGTATACATATACAATGAAGCATTTTACTCGGCAATCAGAAAGAATGAAATCTTGCCATTTGCAACTACGTGGATGGAACTGGAGGGTATAATGCTAAGTGAAATTAGTCAGAGAAAGACAAAAATCCTATGACTTCACTCATATGAGGACTTTAAGAGACAAAACAGATGAACACAAGGGAAGGGAAACAAAAATAATATAAAAACAGGGAGGGGGACAAAACAGAAGAGACTCATACATATGGAGAACAAACTGAGGGTTACGGGAGGGGTTGTGGGAGGGGGGATGGGCTAAATGGGTAAGGGCCACTAAGGAATCTACTTCTGAAATCATTGTTGCACTATATGCTAACTAATTTGGATGTAAATTTAAAAAAATAAAAAAATAAAATTAAAAAAAAATAATCTTCCATCTTTAGATTATTTCTATTATCATTTGAATAAGATTACCATAAAACATCAATTCTTATGTAATTAGTTCTCCTGGCTTTAAAATAATAAATTCCTCATTTTGCTAAAATTGTAATTCTTCTAGCCTTTACATCACTTTAATTCTCCAGAAACTTTACTTTTTGGAACTTCTCAGAAAATTAGCTTTGGATGAAACTCGATCCCGAACTGTACTCCATAATCAATAACCTGGAAGGGCTTTATCAGGGGGATGGGTGGAGTGTATTTATTTAGTTACACCCACTTAGTTTCTAATTAGTAACTAACAAGATTAATACGAGAAGCTTCCCATATATTCTCAAAATGAACTTAACAGTGTCAATGCTTTAGTTGAAGAACCAAAATGTATGAATGTATGTGTATATAATCACATATATGTGTACATAGATATGTAATATGTATAATATATAAAAATAAATAATATGAAAAAAATAAATTTATTAGTACATCACTAGCCCCTTAAATTTAAAATTTTTAAAATGTTTATTCATTTTTGAGAGAGAGTGAGAGAGCGCGTGCACGTGTGCGCACACAAGCGGGGGAGGGGCAGAGAGAGAGGGAGACACAGAATCCAAAGCAGGCTCCAGGCTCTGAGGTGTCAGCATAGAACCTGACACGGGGCTCGAACTCATGAACTGTTAGATTATGACCTGAGCTGAACTCACATGCTCCACCAACTGAGCCACCCAGGCACCCCATTAGCCACTTAAACTTTAGAAAAGGGAACTCATTCACCAGTGGTGGGGAATGTAAGCTGACACTTGGTTTCTGGAGGGCATTTTAACAATTTGTAGAAAAGTCTTGAGGTGTTTTCCTTTTACTTAAGAATTTTTCCGCTCCTGATGACTTACTCCGGAAAAGTCATCATTAATATACATAAAAATGTAGTCAATGATATTTTCAGCAACACTGTTTAAAATAGTGGGAATAATCTAAATATATACATAGAGAGAGAAAGGACTCATTAACTATATTATGCTACATCCAAATGGTAGAATCCTGTATCTATTAAAAAGAGGGTAGGGGTGCCTGGGTGACTCGGTCAGTAGAGTGTCTGACTTCGGCTCAGGTCATGATCTCATAGTTCATGCGTTCAAGCCTCACGTCAGGCTCTGTGCTGACAGCTCAGAGCCTGGAGCCTGCTTCAGATTCTGTGGCTCCTTCTTTCTCTCTGCCCCTCCCCTGCTCAGTCTGTGTCTCTTTCTCTCAAAAATAAATAAAAACATTAAAAAAAAAAAGGAGGGTAGAACATGTACTACCTTCATAGAATATTGATAAAGACATACAAATACACAATTATTAACCATTAATAATTACCAAATGTTTGTAGAATTCCAAAAGAAAAACATAGAATTACCCATAACTTTATCACCTAAGTATTATTTTCATTTCTCAGTATTTTCTTACAAAATATGTATTAAATACATATTACAAGATATGTATGTCTTTTGCATACATATTTTACATAGTCATCACAGTACACCATAGTCATACTAAAGTACATAAACTTTAGTTTCTGATTTTCTAACTAAAAAGTTTAAAAACATTGGCCTTGATATTAAATGTAAATAAAGTTATTTTTAAGGGCTGAACCTTTTTCTATCAAGTTGATATATCCAAATTCAAGTATTTCACTTAATGATGAACATTTGGGACTCTAATTAAGGTTTTCCATTTTTCCTTTTAATAAAGTACACAAAAGGCTTCAGTCTTTCAATTATTCCCTTGGATAATTTACTTTGTAAATATTCAACAACATAATACTGAATTGACAATTTATCTTGTAAAAATATCCTCCAGTTTACAGACACTCCCCCATTGCCAATTCAAGAGCTGACTCCTGCCTCAACTAGTACCTAATTGTAATCCCAGTAAATAGAAGGTACACAATAAATACTTGATGAGAGACCGAAAGAAAAAGATTACTTAGATTAATTACATAATGCCAGGAACCATCATCAATAAGTTCAGGAGGTTTCCTCATAGTCTCACCAGTGTAGGACTTGATAAGAGAAAAAAACTCTTCATTTTTCTTAATTTTTTACAAATAAATTAGTACCTTAATTCATCCACATTTAATTTCTAGTAAGGCTTAAATTTTTCCCATAATGGCTTACTCTCTAAAGACCCTCTTATATTTACTCTTATTATTTCTACTGTAATTCTACAAAGTATTATTAACCGCAAATTTTCTTCCCATTCTGCTATTGTCCTTCATTTCTATATGTCACTTAAATTTTTCTCATTATTTTTCTGTTGCTTCAGTCAACAGAAAATTGCTATTGTATAATTAGGATAACTATTCTATTTTCTACTGCTTTTTTTGGCTTTCATTTTAAAGATTACTCCTCATCAACTTGATAGTATTATATATGGTTTTCACATGTATTTAAGTTAATTTTTCTCCATAGTGCTTTCTAATAAACCAGAAACAGTTTCTAAAGCATGTTTCCTGTGACTATTGTTTTAGAGTACTTATTTTAACACACCAAAATGTTATAGAAAAAAATGTCTCAAAAATTTACTTATTTCCCTAAGAATTCTACCTTAGCAATCTAAAATAAGAGAATATACAAGTTTGCTTATAGTATCTGCAACTTTCAAATGGTTTGGCAAATAATATATGTGAATATTATGTGAATAATATGTGAATAATATGAATAATATATGAATTCACTGTGCAACTTTCAAATTTTTTATAGGTTAGGTTTCATTCAAAATAAAAAAGTGAGAGAAAGAATAATGCAAATTTACAGGTAAACGTGAGAATTTTTTCCCCTGAATTTTAGCTCTTCTTGTGAAACACATACTTATTTGGTAAATATCAATATAGAAGAATAAGCACCAACTTAAATATGCCCTCCACTTACTTCAGTATAAAAGATACTTTGGGAAAAGACCTACCTGGCTGAGCTTTTCCATATGTGCTACCAAAAGGGGGAACCGGTGAACTAGTGTTGAGTCATTCTCTGTACTAACTTGTTTAACAATTGATCGTAATAGTACTTCTCCATCATATGCAATAGGGAAGATGGAAGTCAGCTTAACAGAAGTGTGGCACAGAGCTGACATAACAGCTGCAAGCAATCGGCTACTTGAAGTCTTGAAGTTTGCTTCCTGGATATCCTTTAAAAAAAAAAGAAAGATGAGCCCATCAAAGAAATATGGCATCCGTTTAATCCAAATGTTTGGATACACAAAAGTTAAACAATTTTTAAATCATACCAAAGTTTTCTAGCACTCATTTTAATTGTCTTGATATAGAATTTAATTACATCAATACTTTTAAACACAACTGTTTAAGTTACTATTCAATGAAGATGTAAAATTATTAAATATGGTCAAATACCAGCCTCCTATTCTCCATTCAATGAGTTTATATATCCTCAGAATCTTAGTCCTCTCTAGCACTATGCTCAAAGAATTACATCAAAAAGGCCCCAATTAGTATATATCTAAGACATGTCCAGTAACAAGCACTGAAACAATTTTCCTCAAATAATTACTGATTTAAATTATAATTCTGTGCAACTATAACATTTCACTAATGGTAATGTAGCATAATGAATTACTATAATAAACATTTCACTAAGGTTACAAAATATGTCATCACATTATAATTGTAATATAATTATAATTTCTGATGTCATCACATCAGAAAATTAACAGCATACTTGTAAAATTTTGTAACAAAATATTAAAAACTTATCAAGACATGATATCCTAATTCACAAAAACTGTGTATACGTTTCTTAGTTCATCAAACATCTGTACTACAAATTCAGGTTAACAGCAATATCCTATATGTTAAACCAACATTTGTTAATGCTAGCCTGTTCTGTAGCCAGTTCAGTAGTAAAGAAAACCATATGAGACTGGACAGGTTGAGAGAGTAAGTTGTGCACCAGTCCAGGCAATAACCTTATCTCAGGAAATTGAGTGGTAAAATACACTACTCTGCTATAGGTCATCAATGAACCTGGAGAACACTATGAGTGAAGTAAGCCAGTTACAGCAAGCCAAAATACTGCGTGATTCCACTTATATGCAGTGTCTGCTCACAGAAGCAGAGAAGAGTATGGTTAGGATGAGGGGGAAATGGGGAGCTGGTATTCAACAGGTATAAAGTTTCAGTTATAAAAGATGAGTAAGCACTAGTGATGTGTTATACAACATTGCATCTGCAGTTAACAATATCATATTGTATGCTCAAAATCTAAGAGGGAGATCTCATATTAAGTGTTTTTACCACAAAGAAATACATTTTTAATGACAAGAATAATAAATTCAGTATGTAAACAGCTAAAAAAACAGTAATAATAAAATAAAAACAAAGTTGCCTACCCCGATCTCATCCCTAGAATATCTTTCAAATAGGATAGGATGCCCTGGTGATGACAGTGAACTTTCTTAGGGGAGGAGAAGGTGCTAGAATTTCCTCTACAATGCTGAATAGAAGTGGTGACAACAGTCACCTTGTGCCTTACTCCCAAGCTTAGAGGAGTATTCAGTATTTCACCATTAAGTTTGATATTAACTATACATTTTTCTCTAGAGATCCTTTATAATCATAGCTTGAAGAAGTTTCCTTAAATCCTAGTTTGCATGGAAGTTTTCACCATTGAATAAGTGCCAATTTTGTCACATTTTCTGTATCTATTGAGACGATTATACAATTTCCCCAGTTTATTCAGTTAATAATGGTGAATTACATTGAACTTTGAAAGTTTAACCTTGCATTTCCAAGAAAAACCCTACTTGGTGTGATATATTTTTTATATTGCTGGATTTGATTTGATAATATTGTTAAGAGTTTTTGCATCTATGTTTCTGAGTAAAATTTGTACTAATATGTTCTTTTAATATCTTTGTCAGGTTTTGGTATCAGTATAAGGCTAACTTGACAAAATCAGTTGGGAAATGTTGTCTCCTATGTCTTCTGAAAGAATTTGTAAAAGATTGATATTGTTTCAGGTTTGATAGAATTCACCAATAACAATATCTGGGTCTGGAGTTTTCTTTGTGGGAAAGTTTTTGATAATGAATTCAATGTTTTAATGAATAGAAGGCAATTCAGATTTTTATATTTCTTATTGTGCTAGTTTTGATTATATTTTTCAAGAAATTTGTCTACTTTACCTAAAATTCTAAGTTATTGGTATAAAGCTGTTCAAAATATTCTTTTATCATTTTAATGTCTGTTTGGATCTATACTGATATTCGCTATTTCATTTTTGATAATGGCATTTTGTGTTTTTTCTTCATCTCTGGTCTCTCAATCAGACTTGCTATGAGTGTATTAGTTTGGTTTTAATTTTGAAGAACCAACTTTTGGTCAATTTTCTCTATTTTTACTTTACTGATTTCTGCTCTTATCTTTATTATTTCCTCCCAATATCTTTATTACTTTCTTCTTATTTTGGTTTGCTAATTCTTTCTGACTTCTTTAGGAAGAAACTTAGATCACTGATTTTAAACCTTTCTTCTTTGCTAGTATTATCATTTAAAGGTATACATTTCTTGGGGCACCTGGGTGGCTCAGTTGGCTAAGTGTCCAACTCTTGGTCTCAGCTCAGGTCATGATCTCACAATTTGTGGGATCAAGCCCCAAGTCGGGCTCCGTGCTGAGAGTGCAGTGCCTGCTTGGGATTCTCTCTCTCCCTCTCTCAAGATAAATAAATAAATATTTTAAAAAGTATAAATTTCCTTTAGCTACATCTCACAATTTCTGATGTTATACTTTTATCTTTCAGTGCAAAATATTTTCAAGTTTCCTTTGGATTTCTTTGATTCACTGGTTACTTAGAATTATTGTCTATTTTCCATATATTTAGTGCTTTTCTCAATATATTTTGCTATTTATTTTAACTTTAGTCCTATTATGGTCTGAAAACTTTTAATTTTAATCTTTTGAAATTACTAAAACTTATTTTATGGCTTAGCATATGATCTATCTTTGTGAGCAAGATATGTATACTTGAAAATAACATGTATTGTGCACTTGACATTCTGTTTTATAAATGTCAGTAAAGCCAATGTGGTTGATAATGTTGTCCAGATCTTCTATTTCCTTACTGATTTTTTGGTTTAGTTGTTCTATTAATTGCTAACAGAGGAGTGTCGAAGTCTCCAACTATCACTGTGAATTTGTCTATTTCTCCCTTTAGTTCTGCCATTTTTTTTGCCTCAAGCATTTTGAAACTGTGATTTGGGGCATACACATTTATGAGGCTTGTGGTTTCCTCATGAATGAATGATGTTAGCAAGCAAGTTCACTCACAGCTCTTTCTCCTGACCATTCTGCACATAAGGAGGCTGCAGGAGCTGCCCTTCTAGTGCTGTCCTTGCTCTTACACACTTGCTCACAACTATTCTTGCTCTTACGCACACATGCTCACTCAGATTCAAAAAGCAAATCAGCAACTGCACAATGTGCCTGTCAAGTTTACAAGTAAAAATGATAAAGCAAACAGAAAAAAAAATGTCTTTGAACTTTATTTAAGTCACATATACCAAACCAATGTCCTAATTTACCTTTTATAAAAGTTAGAAAGATTGAGGCAACAGCACTTTAAAGAGTATTAAGTAACATATCATATTTTCAACTAACATTTTACAAACTTAAATTACCTGATCCAGACAATTCAGCAGATCACAAAGGCAAGCCCACTGTAAGGCAGGAGTTGGGTAGAAAGAATGAAAACAGGCAGTAAAGGTATTATGACACTCTTGAAGGACAGCTTCTAGGAGACTCAAAGGTTGACTGAGATATCCTTGAGGATCATTATCCAACTTCACCATGCAGTGATCAACTCCTTCTGATAAAATTTTTCTTAACAAAGTTCTAGTTTTTCCAATACATTCTGCTAATTTGCTAGTTTCTTCCACAACTGCTTTTCCGGTAGCTTTGAGGGAACAAAGCAGATTGCTAATTAAATAGGATAATAAATATGGATGGAGACATTTAATACAATTCAAGTAATTTCCTATGTAACTAGAGATCACAAGTACTCATAACCTAGAGATGAAACAATTTAGAGATTAAATGCGGTACAAAATTATTTCTTTTAAAAATCTAAGTAGGAAAAAAAAAATGACCCTGAAATATTGGTTTCAGCCTCTAAGTCCAAATGAGTTGTTCAAAAGTTTTCTATTTGACCAAATCTGTTTAAAATAATACTTTATTAGAGTAATTTTTAGCCTGACATGACTTTTTGTTATCAGCATAACATGTAATCTATTTTACTCTTCGTAAGTAAATATATAAAGGTCACAAAAGCTGACTTTCTCCCCTCATTTTTGGAGGTTAAAGGCAGCTGGGGATCTTAAATTCCTGGTTTTCCCATATAGACCTTCTCAATGTCTCAAATATTTTCTCCCTAAAGTCATTTAAAAAGAAGCTTCATACCTGATACTGGGTAAATTTCACACGTATAGACACGCAATAACCTCAGACAACAGGTACCCACAAAGCGCAGTCTCTCTAAATCTAGAAGTGTCGCTGTGAACTGGAATCCTTTTAATCCTCTAAGTTCTTCAACTCCTAAGACTAAGGTGGTCCAACTCCAGTGAAGAATGCTCAATAATGACTCAAAACATTCCTAATCCAGAATATGAAAAAACAGGTAACAGTTAGTTCAAATGATCCATAGGTTGAATCAAATGGAAAGATGGCATCAACTTCAAAACTTTATTTGAACTTTTTTACTGTGTTTTGATTAGTGCAAATAATAGACATTCTATTAGTTCATTTACCACATTACCATTAGGAGTACCTTTGAAGCTTGGCAAAAAAGGTACAGTAGTTAGGCATCTATAAAAACAACATTCTTCAATATTTGCCTATTTAAAAATACATTAAATTGTTTTTTAATGTTTATTTATTTTTGAGAGAGAGAGAGACAAGAGTGTGAGTGGGGGAAGGGCAGAGAGAGAGGGAGACACAGAATCCAAAGCAGGCTCCAGGCTCTGAGCTGTCAGTGCAGAGCCCAATGTGGAGCTTGAACTCACAAATCGCGAGGTCACGACTAAAGTCAGACACTTAACTGAGTCACCCAGGTACCACAAAAATACATTTTTAAGTTTCCCTGCTCTCAACCTATCTAGTTTATCATATAAGTAAGGAAAAAAATAAAAAATATTTACAAATCTATGTTTACTTGAAAGCAAAATTAAACTCTACGCTGTTGCTGTAGTATTGCATTTCTAGTTGTTCTGCAGTACTTAGTGTATCCTATGAAAATTTTAAAAAGATGCAAAATTTTATCATTACAAACAAGAAGGTTCTATAGCATACTGTATGAAAGACTAATAAGTTTGTGTATATATAAAAAATGGTCTGAAAGGATATACATCAAAATGTAAACAGTAGTTATATGGGGTAATAACAGAGTGACAGGGAAAGAACTTTAGGGTACTTTTAATATAGTTTTATCCCTACTCTACCCTATTCCAAACCAGGGATGTATACTAATCTTGTGATTTTAAAAAACTAATACAAAAAGGAAAAAAAAACATTCTCCCTATGCATTTTACCAACATGAAAGACTACTGACTACATTAATGAATCACATTCATATAGTGCCTTACAATTAAAAAAGCATTTTTGTATCCCTTATGTCAACAGAAATTCATACTGATGCTATCAGTTTATTTAAATAACTTGCATAAGAATGCTCAACTAGTACAGGACAAGAACTTAACTCAGACTTCCCATGATCTCTCAATTACATCATGTTGGCTTTCCATTCTACACTAGTAACCACAGTAATGTGGCATAGTTTTGAATGTAGAATGCAGATGGTCAAGTAGTTCAATAGAGCCCTGAGTTAAATATACAACTCTTCTACTTAGCTCCTCAAGCATTAGATTAGCACTTTTTAGCCAATTATCAGCCTTAACTTTTCCTTCACTTTCTCCTTCAGCACATGTATTCATACAAGATTTACTAGAAAACCCACCAGTTATTTCAGTTCATGTTTAAGTTCATGTTAAAGTCAGCCAACATCTCTATTTTCCCATCATTTAAAGTACATATTATTTATTCTTTGCCCTGGGATGTCAGTGCTAATCTAAAAACAAATCTGAGTTCATAAAACTATGTAGAGATAAACTCTCAGAAGGGTGGCTAACCGCCAAACATCAAAATGAAATGGAGCACTGGACAAAGAACCTGAAATTTTTAAAAAAATGGCTTACCACTGAGACAGTTCTTGCAAAAGATCTCTTTAAAATATGTACAGGTTCGCTGGTTTGCTGTTTGCCTTTTGAGGCACTACCATCACTGGTTGGAAGTCTGAAAGTAGCAGATACACATAAATTTATGTTAGAAGGTCCAATGACACTTTTCAAAATATGCATTTTTGAAATAGCAAAATATGCTATTAAATATTAAGTGCTATGTAATTAAAACATCATTTAATCAGTGTACCCAGAAGTAGTCCAAGCAACTTGCTATGTTCATAATGCTATATATTACAAATACTAACTGTAATAAATTGCATAAAAACAAACAAAAATCCCTTCCTGGGAAAAGTGAGGTTTAAACCACCTTGATTTTTAAAAGTGATTACTAGGAAAGGAAGACATAAGAGACAGTTACTGCTCTAGAGGTGTTTCTTTAGATTTTTTACTACTCAAGGAATGACATTTTTTTCTAGCGAGGGTTACCTATATGAATTCTTCATTCTAAAAATTGAGTAATTATTGAGTAAATTATTGAGTTTAGAAACAGGTAGACAGACACATAGGCATATGCTTCCATAAATGTCTCAAAAACCATAAAGTAATTAAAATTCTTAAATAATGTTACAAATATAATAAGTACTATCACATGGACAAGTTACTGTTTCATACTTCAAAAGTGGAAACTTTTAGCAGTAAGGGATTTTCTAATTCATTCCATCACAAGACAAACAGGAAACACAAAACAGCAGCAAATCAATCAGGCCTGCATCTGAAATCCCTATCGAACACCCCAATATCATTTCTCTAAGACAAATTTGTCTCTAAGACAAATTATAATATTCTGAAATAGCTATGAAAATCTACAGATTAAAATACTGTTAATGGCATAATACAGATAGTCTGAGTCATGAGGTAAAGTTTCAAATCATGCTCAAAGTAGAAAATGTTTAAAAATATACAAAATATTAAATTAAGTGTTTTTGTTAAAAGTAGCTATATTTCTTCTGGTATGTTATAGTTTGCTGAGTGCTTCAAGTGATTTCTCTCATTATGTCATATATTTTATAGTATCCTAGAGCTCATTATAACAGAGGAACATACCATATTAATTCACTGTAAATATGCTAAATACCTGTATAATAATTGAGGTATCTGACCAGCATTAACATCTGTACCATTATTTGATTTCTTTGAACTCTTAAATTGGAAAACAACCCTAAGAAGAGAAAAAATAACAATGACACCAAAAAACAACATGATTCGAGATTCATGAAAGAAAATAAGAAATCTGACAATTGCCTTTTCAAATACATGTTAGTGCACAGAGATCCATTCTTTAAGAAAAAAACCTACAAGTAAAAAGGAATTGTTTTTATTCTGGTTCAAGCTCTGAGTGGCTTAAGGAATAAAATGAAGGAAATGAACCTGATCAGGCAGCCATGGGTAAGTGGCAGGTCCCTCCAGTTCAACTTTAATCAGAACAATAAGCTAGTAACAAAATACTTCAACTTACAGTTTAAAATGTGCTCAACCACACACATGATACCTTCTATTTAAAGCAGCTTTAAACTGCTGTGATACTCCAAAGTTCAATGCACTGCATGTGGAATCATGAGGTCCAGGACCAAGGCAGTCTCCCTGGTGCTAACACGTAATCTTACAGTAAGTAGAAAGGGATACATTACAGCTGACTTGATTCTTCTATGGCATTCTACTTGAACATTCAGGAACAAAGATTTCACCTCTTACATTAGTCTGTTCTGTTTCTGGTCAGCTCTGTTATGAATAGAACATAACTATTTGAAATATACTGTTACATAACTTTCACTCATGCTCAAGAAGAGTAAGAGTAAACTGAATTTCTCTTTTAAGTAATGGTCCTTCCAAACACACAAAATCAGAATACTGAGAATAAAGAAGGATGGAGTTAGAGTCAAGAGATTCCAGGTCTAGATTTGGTTCTGCCACACAGCAGCGATATGATGTGAAGCGAATCACTTCACTTTCTGTCTCTCTATTACCCTGAGAGGAAAACAGGGCTAATAATGGCTTCACGTAATTGTTGAGGCCATCAAATGAGAATATAGATATGAAAGTATTTTATAAACTGAAAAATGCTCTATATATGAAATTTAAGCAGTAAATTTCCCTACATTTTATTAAAACTGTACCATCTCATATTGCCAAAGCTCTGCAATTTATAAACTGCTTTCATAAGAACTATCAAACTGCACAGCAAGTATTTATTCCTTTTTTTATGGTTTCCAAATTCCTCATTTACCTTGTCACTTTATATAATTTCTAACTGGTAATAAGTTCTTAAACAATATAACACCCAGAAATACATACAAATGACAAATGGCAAGAGCAAAGAATAGCAGTCCTATTGTCTCCCTGTTCTGTCTAGACCTTAAATTTGGCATGAGATCACATAAACTTAAATGTTTGGCAGTCATATTATATTCTAGTCTTACTAACATTTTTACCTTACCGAAAGACCTCTGAGCTTTTAAAACAATATTCCACTAACAAAAATGAGAGCTGCTTAAGTAATACTTAAACATTCTGCTTACCCGTCATCTGTGGTAATAGAAGCTTGTCCATGAGATCCACAGTCACTGCTGGGTCCAGACACTCGAGCCCATGCTACATACCACCATCCAGCTTGCAAGAGAACTGGCTCATCAAACATCATTGCATACTTTTCTCTGAGAGAAAAATTAGTGAGTCAAAGACAATGCCTTTGCCCTGCTACATGCATGTGTTTATTGGTTTTATTTATTATTAAAAATTTTTTTTTAATGTTTATTTATTTTTAAGAGGCAGAGAGAGACAGAATGTGAATGGGGAAGGGGCAGAGAGAGAGGGAGACACAGAATCCGAAGCAGGCTCCAGGCTCCAAGCTGTCGGTACACAGTCCGACGTGGGGCTTGAACTCACCAGCTGTAAGATCGTGACCTGAGCCAGTCAGACGCTCAACTGACTGAGCTACCCAGGCACCCTGCATTTATTGGTTTTAAATCCTTTATAAACAAAGCATGAAATACATTGTATAATATTCTTATTAAACATCATTAAAAACCTATTTAAAAAAGTCTGGGGCGCCAGGGTGGTTCAGTGGTTCACTCGGTTAACCATTCAACTCTGCATTTCAGTTCAGGTCATGATCTCACTGTTTGTGAGTCTGAGCCCTGCATCAGGTTCTGCACTGACATGTTGAGCCTGCTTGGAATTCATTCTCTCTCTCTCTCTCTCTCTCTCTCTCCCCCCCCTTCCCCCACCCTCTCTCAAAGTAAATAAATAGAGGCACCTGGGTGGCTCAATCGGTTAAGCATCTGACTTCAGCTCAGGTCATGATCTCACAGCTCGTGGGTTTGAGCCCCGTGTTGAGCTCAGTGCTGACAGCTCAGAGCCTGGAGCCTGCTTCGAATTCTGTGTGTGTGTGTGTGTGTGTGTGTGTGTGTCTGCGCCTCCCCCACTTGCACTCTCTCTCTCTCTCAAAAATAAATAAACATTAAAAATAAATAAACTTAAAAATAAAAGTCTAAAAAAAAAAGAGTGCATACATGCACTCCAATGTTCATGGTAGCACTACCAACAATAGCCAAAGTATGGAAAGAGTCCAAATGTCCATCAACTGACGAACAGATAAAGAGGATTATTAGTCATTGATCAAAAAGAATGAAATCTTGCCATTTGCAACAGCATGGATGGAACTAGACTGTATTATGCATGCTAAGAGAAGTAGTCAGAGAAAGACAAAATCATATGATTTCACTCATATGTGGAATTTAAGAAACAAAAGAGATGAACAGAGGGGAAGGGAAGCAAAAATAAGCTAAAAACAGAGAGGGAGACACACCCCAAGAGACCCTTAAATACAGAGAAGAAACTGAGGGTTGCTGGAGAGGAGGAGGGTGGGGGAACGGGCTAAATGGGAGATGGGCATTAAGGAGGAACTTGTTGGGATGAACACTGGGTTTTATATGTAAGTGATGAATCACCAAATTCTAATCCTGTAATCATTATTACACTATATGGTAACTAACTTTGATTTAAATGAAAATAATAATAAAAAAATTTTTAAAAAAAGAAGAAAGAAAAAATTAAAGGAAGAGGAAAAAAAAGGTATCTGGCTGGCTCAGTTAAAAAAGCACACAACTCTTGATCTCAGAGTTGTGACTTTGAGCCCCATGTTGGGTATAGAGATCACTGAAATAAATAAACACACAAATAAACAAAAAAAAAGTCAGAAAAAAATTAAAAAGTCTTGACAAGAACACACAAATAATAATAGTCATTTGTGTTGTGGTGATGACACCCCTCAACCTTGAATTCTACAACTTGCTTAAATGTTATAAAACTTTCATATTAAAATAACACAAAATCTTTTAATTGTTGTTAAAAACAAACAAACAGGGGCACCTGGGTGGCGCAGTCGGTTAAGCGTCCGACTTCAGCCAGGTCACGATCTCGCAGTCCGTGAGTTCGAGCCCCGCATCAGGCTCTGGGCTGGTGGCTCAGAGCCTGGAGCCTGTTTCCGATTCTGTGTCTCCCTCTCTCTCTGCCCCTCCCCCGTTCATGCTCTGTCTCTCTCTCTGTCCCAAAAATAAACGTTGAAAAAAAAAAATTTTTTTTTAAAAAATTAAATTAAAAAAAAATAAAATAAAAACAAACAAACCATGCCAGTGTCATTGGAAAAGGAAACTCTGAATTTTAGTTTTAAAGTTCATTTATTTAAGTCAAGTTTTTTCAGAGGTAGCATATTAAGAAAATGGTTTTGGAGTCAGATGGCCAGAATTCAAGGCTCAGCTTCACAACACTAATTGTGTGACCTTGGGCAAATTATTACACCCTCTCTCTGACTCAGTTTCTTCATCTGAAAATAGGGATGAAGATGAGGTCTAGATCACAGGATTGTTCTGAGGACTGAGCAAATTCAAATAAAGTGTTTGAACTGTGCCCGTCACATAGTAACTACACAAAAAATTTTACTAAAATAGAAGGAGAAAGCATGTATATAAATAAGGACATCTGATAAAGATACACACAAGTTTTAGTTCCAGGTAATGGAGTATAGTGGTTGTAGCTGGGAAACTGGGATAGAAAAAAGAATCAAGGGTATTTGAGGAAGGGGACAAATTCACACACTGTAGAGGTATGAAGGTACACAACAGCGCCTGAAAATGACAGGGGGTCCAGTCGGGTTAAAGCATTAAGACAGATAAAAACGATTAGTAGGAAGTAAGTTAAAAAAGATGCTATAAATGATTATGGAAGTCCTTTAATGCTAGCTGTAGGAACCTGGGCTTTGTTAGTCGGCAAATAAATACACTCTACATGATTCTCTATATGTGAAACAATATTATTTTTGACCCATAATTACACGTTCAAAAATAAATGCTAAATGACAATGGCATCTTAAGGCTTTGTTAAAAATTAATCAATTAACTTTTCCTGATCTTCATTTTTTGTCACATAAAATATGACTGAAAAGTATCTCCTGACATTGGTAAATGCCTGAAGTGAAAAAACAGTCAGAATTTTCTTTAAGTTTGCTGTTTTGTTCTCAAAGTATGTATCTGTTAAAAGCAGACTCAATGCCTTACTACCATTTTCAGAAATCACATTTTCACTAGCAAAAAGCTCACGTATGACACACAGGTTTTAACGTAACTATCACTGGGAAGAAGTATACTATTATTATTTTGAAGTTCAATTTATTCTCTTTCACACCATAATATTCCCTGATTCAAATCACTAACTTGTCATAACATAGTGTTGGAGATATTCCGTGGCATTATACAGAGAGGACTGATAAAATCTAAGTCTCTTCTTACTTAATGAAGCTTTATAAATAAACATCTGGATTCTGGTAACCTCCTAAGAGGTTTCAGTAAAAGCTGGCCACCACCCCAAGCATGTTACAAACAAGCACATACTATGGGCATGGTGTTAGGGCGCACAGGTGATTGGACTTCTGGCCTTCTCTATTTGATACTATATACATGCTCCAGGTAGCAAATAATTGTATCACATCACTGGAAAGCTAGCACAGTAGCTGTTCTCTAAGGGATGCATGAAAGCAAAGGTATATAAAATATATGTATAGGTTCATCCAATCTTCAATGGAGAAATAATTTATAAAATACAAATAGGGAAAATACTGTTAGTTTTAATGCAGCTCTGTTAAATGCAACACTTATACACAATTTAATATCTCAAGCATCTTATCACGGATTATTTAAAACATCCTTTTCATGTTTGTTTCTTCACTTACAATGAATTTTTCATATTAAGTATGTAAGGATGATGCTGAGTAATTGGGAAATCATTACCTGGCAGCACAGTCATAAGCCAACACATCAGTCTCTGCAAGAAGGTCTCCGTCGGTTTCATGATCTCCTCCATCAGGACCCAACTCGAACAGCTGGGGAAAGGAGAAAAAACACATCGTTTCTAGTCTGTCATTCAATCATGCAAACCTGCTGAATAATATGTTTATAATTTTGTGTGTTTCCAAAAATGTGCTGGACACTGCAGAATGTAAAAATCAGAATGCATGCTTTTCTTTTTGAGTTTTACTGATTTATTTTGAGAGAGCAAGAGAGCATGGGGGAGGGGCAGAGAGAGAGAAGGAGAGAGAAAATCCCAAGCAGGTTCCGTGCTGTCAGCACAGAGCTCAACATGGAGATCGATCCCATGAACTGTGAGATCATTACCTCAGCTGAAATCAAGAGTTGGATGCTTAACCGACTGAGCCACCCAGGTGCCCCAGAATGCCTGCTTTTTTAATGTTGAATACACAAACCTACACATTTAAATTTAGAAACTCATGGCCTATATTAATTTCAGTTTATTTATATATTCATCTATTTATAGTAAATGCTCCAAGTTCTTCTGTACCAAATATAAACATCTGAAGGAGGTGAAAGAATTCAACCAATGCATTGTATCTAAGTGAGCTTCCAAGGAGGAAGAATTTTGCTTCAACACGTACAAGCTGTGAGATATGGGACCTGGTTTCCTCATGCATAAAAGGAAAATGGACACTAATAGTGCCTACTTCATAGTAATTGTGAGAATTACATGAAATAATACTCATGGAGCATTTAGAATAATACGCAGCAAAAAGGCTAGAAAAATTTTAGCTATGGAGAGACAGAGGAATAATAGAAGATAAGGATCCTTAAAATAGTTCAAAGTAATATGGCACAGGAATAGGAGAGATGAAGAGAATGAAATAAAATGGGTATAAAACAAGGGGAGGAGGACCAGAAAATCTGAGGAAAGGATAAGAGAGAAGATATCAAAGATGAAAAGTTATGAAATTAAGTGAAAATAAAGGAGAATTATTAGGAAGAGATCTTTTTTCTTCAAAAATGGACCAACACTTATAAAAAAAAACCCTCATTTCTCTGGAGAATTATATAGCAGGTAAACTACAAAAACACTAAGGAGGAAGAGAAGAGAGCATTAAAACTTACTGGATAATTACTATGCTAGATGTCTCATTTTATCAATTATATGCTAATAATTTGAAAATCTGTCTCCAGTTCAGATCTTGTTCTCAACAGCCACTGCATTCCTCTCCTACAGCTGGACCTCACTAGTTCTAAAATGAGTCACTCCCCTTCTCCCCTGCCTTCCCCGTTCTGATTATCACTCACCTACTCACTCAAATAAAAAATCTGGAATAATCCTTTTTCCCGTATCTTTCTGCCATCACTACATCTATTCTATTGCTGGTACCATAGCTTGTTAGTACGCATGCTCACTGTTACTAGCTAGAACTCATCAGTCTTCTTATCTCCATTCTCTCCTTGCTCTGGCCCATTTCCACAAGGGTTCCATAAACCACAAGCATTCTGGTTTTTTTTTAATGATCCTTAGTACTCTGTAAAATGAATATTTGATTAGAATATTTCTGTAATCTAAAAATTTTCAGTGGTTTCTCATTCCCTGCTTTGTATGTAGCATAATATAAAGGTCCTTAATGGTTTCCCCCTTATGTTCGACAAATATTTCTCAACACATACTGTGTAGTGTCCTAGGAACGGCCAAGGCCACACAGGTGAGAACAATGCAAATAAAAAAATGGGGTAATTGGAAGTTAAATTTGTGGTAAGGGAGAGGATTGTTTTAAAAAATTTTTTTTTAACGTTTATTTATTTTTGAGACAGAGAGAGACACAGCATGAACAGGGGAGGGGCAGAGAGAGAGGGAGACACAGGATCGGAAGCAAGCTCCAGGCTCTGAGCCATTAGTCCAGAGCCCGACGTGGGGCTCGAACTTGCGGACCGCGAGATCGTGACCTGAGCTGAAGTCGGGCGCTTAACCGACTGAGCCACCCAGGCGCCCCGGGAGAGGATTGTTTTAAATAGGCTCACCAGAGAATCAAGACCTGAATATAATGAGGAAGTGGTCCACGGAGGTACTAAAGAGTTGCAGTCAGCAGAAGTAGCCAGTGTAAAAGTCCTGAGGTTTCACTATGCCTGGCACGTCTGAGGAACAACAGCAGGCCACTGTGGCTGGATTAGAGCGAGACAGCTAGTATAGTATCAGGTCAGAGTGATAATGGCAGGCAGTTCTATGGTGCTTTGTGGGCCCTCCTAAGGCCTGTAGCTTTTAATCTAATCCTAGAAGACACTGCAGGAATCCCAACAGAAGGAGTAGCATACTCAGGTGGACATTTTAAGAAAATCACTGCTGTACTGAGAACAGAATAAAGGGAGCAAGGACAGAAGCAGGATACAAGTTGGGAGGCTACTGTAATAATCTAGGTGAGAATGGCTATGGTTTGGACTGATTTGATATTAGGAACAGTTTTTAGAAGTGGTTAAATCCTGGCTTTATTTTCAAAGTTCAGCCAACAGTGTTTGCTGCCGAAGGGGATGTGGGGTGTGAAAGAGAGAAGGCAAGGATGATTCCAAGATTTCTGGCCCCAGTAGGTAGAGGAATAAAGTTAGCTCTATCCTAAGTCAGTTAATTGGGATGGGGAAAACATCAGAACAACAAGTTTATTAGAGAGATCACCAGAAGCCTAGTGTTGAATATGTTATATCCGAAACGCCTATTAGCTATCCAACTGGAGATGTGAAGTAGGAGCTGTATCTATGACTTTGGAGGTTAATAAATTGAAAGTAATCAGAGGAAAAATACTTAAAAAGCCATAAGCGTGGATCATTTTAGGGATGAACAGACTTTAAAAAGTGTCCAAGACTGAGTTCTGGCACTCCAACACTCAGAGGTCAGGAAGATGATGAGTAACCAGGCTGGGACTCAGAAGAACAGTCAGTGAGATGGGACAAAAATCAAGTGTGGGGCCTTAGGAGCCAAGTGAAGACAGTATTTTAAAGAAGGGTTTAATTGGATTAAATTATGTCCACTGGTTAAGGAAGATGAGGAGTGAGAATTGACCACTGGCTTTAGCAATCAGAAGCCACTCACATCCTTGACAAGAGCAGTTTTGGTGGAGTGGGTGGGGCAAAAACGTGGTTAGAGTGGATTCAAGAAGGAAAGGGAAGAGAAAGAATGGAAACACAAAGCATGTCAGTAAGAATATGCACAGAGTCCAGCTAGGTGGCTAGTCCAAGACAAGTACCTTTGCCCAGAGTAGTTAGTGGTGGAAGACTCTTCTAGCAGCAGGAAGGAGGTAAAGGAGGATCCAACAAGAAAGATGTCTAGGTTTCTGACTTAGGGTAACAAGCATATTGTGGATGGTACTATTTAAGAAAGGGACTACTGGAAGAAAGCCAGGTCCTGGGGAAAGAGCATGAATTCAGTTGAGGTATAAAGACTAACAACTGTCATGCCTTTAAAGCACTTACATGGAAATGGGTCAAAGAAGAAGTCTGAGCTGGAGATCTAAATTTGGACATCATGGTATGCTGACAGCTATTTAAACTTCAGGCTTAGAAGAGAATGTCTAGGAGAAAATATAAAGTGTAGAAATAGGGCCCTAGGGCTGGGCTTAGAAGAAATCCAATATTTAGTGTCCAGGTAGAAGAGGACAAACCTACAAAAAAGACAGAAGAAACAACCAGAGATATGAAAACAAAACAAAACAAAACAAAACAAAACAAAACAAAACAAAACAAAACAAAAAAATAAAGAGGCTTACTGCTAGAAAAAAAAATGTATACCTTGGAGAGGTGAGTGGAGGAATAAAAAAAGACTTCCGTTGGAAAACCTTAGTTTACTCACTAATAACTGAATTACAAAGGCAAGTTCACATCCAGTGTACTGGAGGAATAAGGGAGGATTTGAGACTTAGAAAAAAAAATTACATCCACTATAAAGACAGGATTATGGAAGGTCTATATACTTCTGTACCACAACTACTGGAGACAGGGGTCAGTATGGTGTTCAATATCATCAAAACAAAACAAAAAACTTTTCAGGGCCAGAAAAATATATCTTCTTGATAAACTTACTAGACAGTGCCAACTAGCATTATGTAATTCACTGAGTTTGCTTCTCAATCTTAACTTTGAATCAAGACATCTTAAAATAACCCTTTCAAAGAAGTTGCTCTGAAATAAGCCAAAAACTAAAACTACTGTCCTTCCTCCCCTTCTTCCTCCCTTCCTTCTTCCCCTCCCCTCCCTCTCCCCTTCCTTTGTATATATGTATGAATGTATGTATGTATGTGTGTATCTATCTATCTATCTATCTATCTATCTATCTATCTATCTATCTATGCCATAGGTATCCTTAATCATTACTCCATCCCTATCCCCAGGGACTTCTAATTCTTACTTCCTTAATCTCTATATTACCTGTGTTTCTTTACCACATGTATTACAATCATAGCCAGAAATAAGCAAATGTTTTTAAGTCTGTCAGCTCTGGGTGGGTCTCTATGGGAAGTGTCCTCAAAAAACATCATTTTAAGGGAGTTTTAACAATATAATTTTTAGATATTAAAACAATTTTTTTTAATGTTTACTCGTTTTTTGAGACAGAGAAAGACAAGAGTATGAGCAGGGGAGGGGCAGAGGGAGACACAGAATCTGAAGCAGGCTCCAGGCTCTGAGCTGTTAGCACAGAGCCTGATGCGGGGCTTGAACTCACGAACTGTGAGATCATGACCTGAGCCGAAGTTGGCTGCTTAACTTACCTGACTGAGCTACGCAGGCATTCCAATTTTTAGATATTATTGAGAGAACTAAGAATTTATCTCCTGAACAGATGGCATTTGAGAATTTTTAATGAAGCCTGCTATTGAAATTAAGGCAGTAACTATAGTTTTACTTTAAAGGCAAAATCAGATTGGGGCACCTGGTTGGCTCAGTTGGTTAAGCAGCCAATTTAGGTTCAGGTCATGATCTCCCAGTCTGAGTTCTAGCCCCGTGTCGGGCTCTGTGCTGACAGCTCACAGCCTGGAGCCTGCTTCAGATTCTGTGTCTCCCTCTCTCTCTGCTCCTTCACCTGCTTGCACTCTGTCACTCTCTCAAAAAAATAAACAAACATGGGGAAAAAAAAGGCAAAATCAGATTAATTTGAGAAGTAGAACATTCAAGCTGTTAGTGAATTTTCAAAGAATGAGCACATCCTTTGCTTGCAATAATTGCAGGTCTTTTCTGAGATGAACAGGTAAAGTAAACTTAGGACTTTTGATTATTTTTATGTTATCTACCTGATGAATTCCATACCCCATATTCCATCTCTCACTTCATTCCTGGTCCCCACTCTTAGGGTGATCATGTCTGTTTACATAGTATTTGGCATCAAAAATGCTAACTTTTTAAAAAGTTTCTTTATTTGAGAGAGTGAGCATACACATGAGCGGGGGGAGGGGCAGAGAGAGGGAGAGAAAGAATCCTAAGCAGTTTCCATGGTCAGTATGGAGCCCATTGCGGGGCTTGATCTCACAAACCAGGAGATCATGACCTGAGCCGACATCAAGAGGTGGATGCTTAACCTATTGAGCCACCCAGACCCCCTAATGACTTTTAAGGCTACATCAAAATGTCCCTGAATCAAAACAGCTGTGCCCTCGTTATTAAAGTGGCTACAAAAATGGAGGCATATCAAAAGGTACTGCTGTTCCTAGACCACTAGGAAGTTCAGCACAAAGGATTGAGATTGACTATCATAGTCTTTTTCAGCCTAAAATTATTATAAAATCATTTTCCATCATTTCCTCACTTCTTGACTTTTGCTTTTCTAATGAGTCAATGATTTAGTATTATTATATTAGATTTTAGCAATGTTTCCTCAAGTCCTTTTTTATATATATTATATATATAAAATAATAAGCTAAGTCAAAACCAACATCTTCAAAAAAGGGCAACAGTGTCAAAAAACTGCTTACCTTAATTTTCGCAGTATATTCTCCTCTACCTCCAAACAGACCAAGGCCACCAAGTAAAATATCAGTGTCAGCACTAAAACGTATAGCTTCTACTGAATGGGCAGAGTAACCCCAGCCCCCTCCATGACCTAAAGGACACAAATAAATAATTTATGTTTTAAGATATTTATATTTCACTTATAAAACAATATTTCCTAAAGATAAATATACATACTTTCAAACCTGTTGACTACACTATAATCTTCTTTGGAATAAACCTTCATTACTGCTTGAGTCTCCTCCTCTGTACTTGCAACACCCATTTTTAAATCCTGCATAGCTGCTAAGGTATCAAGGCAACCTAAAAACAAACAAACAAAAATTCAACTCCTTGAAATTAAAATTTCCTATTATATTGATGACAGGAGATGATGTAGGGAATAAATTAAAATAGTTAACTCTGAGTGTGCTCAATAAATGTATTCCAAAATTTAAACAATGTTTCATGAGAGAACACCTATAACCAATAAGAATTCTCCACTGCTTAGGTAATTGTCATATTTAAACACATTCTATACGTCAATGTTTTGCAAAAAACTGCATCTTTAGTTTTGGATGTTTATAATGATTTACCAGCTGAAATTTGAGAAAAAAGAAGCAAGGAATTATATGTATGCTCTAGTAATTATACTTAGGAATATGACTTCACAACTGCTAGGTTTAGATAAACATAAATAAGTCTTTTTAAGGATCTTTTTAAAAAACAACAAAATAAGTAGTTATGTGGATTGGTACAAAATTTCCACCAACAGAATATCTATATAAACTGAAAAAATGCTGTATTTCAAATTAATTAAATAGAAGTAAAGAGAAACTGTGTTATGTAAAAAAAAGAAAGAATATGTATAAAATTTATAATTATATGAATATGTATTTTATAGGATGTCATTTAAAATAATGTATATAAATTAAATATTATAATTATGTATTTGAATATTCTATCTGTATCTCTAAAGTTAATATATTTAACCTAAACAAAGATCTTATTTAAAAAAATACCTATTAGGAAAATTATCTTCAGAGATGCTTTATACTTGGACATACACAAACTATGTTGGTTCAAATCTGATGTATTGTTCTTTGTTGGATAAACAAACCTCTTAAAGCTAGGGGGTTTAACTTACATTGCACCTAGTATTTTGTTGTTTAACACACATGAAAAAAATGACATACAAATCTAAATATTCTCAAAAAAAAAATTCTCAGCACACTGCATGAATGAAAATTAACTGGTCATCAAAGAGCAACCCTACCTAGAATGTGCAAAGCTGCATGAGATCGGGTGGTGAGAGCCCTTGATCCTGTTGGTAAGGCAAGTTCAGGACTTAGAATACTACATCTGGACTGCATGTCTGCTGCAGAGGGAAGTCTGGCATCAGCAACCACTGCATTGTAACACCACAGCTCTCTGGTATTTGGTCGAAACCTTCAAGAAAGAATAATTATAGCACTTCAACATACAGTTTCATTAAAAAATTTTTTCTAAAGTAGAATTGATGATACAAAGGGATTACATACAGTCAGCTTAAAGAGGATAAAATGTAGCTCATTATTTTCTCTATCTGAGCTAAGTATATAAATAAAATGATTTATGTCACTATAAGTGGAATAATTTGAATGAAACAGTAACACGGGCTATGATTTTTTTTTATGAGTACAGGAGCAATAGTACACATGGTGCACACATATATAAAGCTTTGTACAACAAAAAGTCTACAGATGAAGTCTAAAGACAAAGGGCAAGTTGAAAGAAAATATGTGAAACACACATGAGACAAAAGAACAGTATTCACAATGTATAAGAGCTCCTGCAAGACAAAAAGAGGTATCAATCTAATATGAAAAGTGGACAAAAGACTTGGAATGCTGTTTCCACAAATGAAACACAAATAAAGTGTAAGGAGGTGTTCAACCTTACTAATAAACAGTAAACCATTAGGGACCCACAATACCCCCCACCATTATCTCATTTCTCTTATCTCTTCCATAAAAAAATTCTCAAAAAGCTGCCTCCATTTCTTTGCCAATTTTTTGCTATGAATTCTTTTTGGAAAAGTTGTTTTAATCAACTACAGAGTACATACAAAAGAATAGTAACAAAATATTTTCAAGATAAGGTATGAAGAATCATGCCATAATGTGCACCAGTAAAAAGAACATTACTACTACCTTTTAAGTGCCCTGGATCTCCCTCCCTACTTAATTTCTTTCCTTTTCTTTCAAAGGTAGCAATTACTTTGAAGTTTAAAAGTTTATCATTCTCTTCTTACGTTTATGATTTTTCATATGTTATATCAAAATTGTGTATTATTTAAGTTTCATGTTTTGAATTGTTTATGAACAGGATACACACTTTATGTGTTTTTCTGTGGCTTGCTTTCTTCAAACAATAGAATATGCTTACAACGTATTTATACAATGGTGTATAACTGCAAGCTCATTCATTCTCATTGTTATAGAGTATTAATAGCTCATGTGACTATATTACAGCTATTTGTCCATTCTACTAATGATGGCAAAAAAACGAAAACCACTCAATTTTTCCATTACAAAAAAATGCTGCTGTGGATAATTTTTTAAGTTTCCCTAAAGCATTAATACAAGAGTAAATGGGAAGGAAGAACAAAATTCTCATTTTTTCCACAACTGGTATTCCTATACAGAATACCCAGGTTCTTCTGAAAATCTGATTTATGTCAGATACAGCTAACAATCATATTCATTTATTAAGGATGGTTTTGCCAATCAATGGTGCTTGATGATCCAAATTTACTAAATACAAAGGACAATCTTGAAGAGATATTTACACACTCACAATCATAGCAGTATTATCCACAAGAGCCAAAAGGTGCAAGCAACTGAAGCATCCATGGATGGATAGTGGATAAATAAAATGTGGTAGAAACATACAATGGAATGTTATTCCAGCCTTAAACAATTCTGTCACAGGCTATAATGCGAATGAATCTTGAGAACATGATGCTAGAAATAAGCTAGTCACAAAAAAGACAAATACTGTATGATTCCACTTAAAAATCAAAACTGGTCAAATTCACTGAAAGTAGAATGGTGGCTGCTACAGGCTAGAGGGACAGAGTAATAGGGAACCGTTCTTTGGGTACAGAGTTTCAGTTTTGCAAGATAAAAACATTCTGGAGATCTACTGTAGAGCAATGTGAATATACCTAACACTGCTGAATTGTACAACTAGAAATGGTTAAATTTTGTTTTTTACCATAATTAAAAATAATTATTAAAAAATCTTTATCTTAAACTTAAAAATAATACTTGGCACAGAACAAATTCTATGAAAGTACCTGCTATAATTAGTAGCATTAATATAATTGTACTATTAAGTTTTAATTTAATCTATTAATTAGTTTTTGTGTGTGTGTGATTATTTCTCTAGTTGCTTTTAAGATTTTTATCTTAGTCTTAGTGTTCTATAATTTCACTACAATTTCTCTTGAATGTAGATAATGGAAACACATAATTTCTAATATCTGTGAATTTATTTATTTTTTTATTTTTTAAGTTTTATTTATTTATTTTGAGAGAGACAGAGACAGCATGAGTTGGGGAGGAGGAGACAACGAGGGAGAGAGAAATCCCAAGCAGGCTGCATGCTGTCAGCACAGAGCCAGATGCTGGGCTTTAACTCATGAACTGTGAGATCAGGACCTGAGCTGAAACCAAGAGTCGGACGCTTAACCAACTGAGCCACTCAGGCGTCCCAGATATCTGCAAATTTAAACCTTTTTTTGGTTCTGGAAAATTATTAGGCATTATCTCTTCAAATGTTTTTCTCCTTTATTTTCTCTAATTTCTAATATTTTCTTCTTGGATGTGTACTAGATCTTCTCATTATATTCTTCAAATCTCTTTCACATTTTTTTATTAAAAAAATTTTTTTTAATGTTTATTTATTTTTGAGAGGGAGAGAGATAGACAGAATGCCAGCTGTCAGCACGGAGCCCAATGTGGGACTTGAACTCACGGACTGCAAGATCATGACCTGAGCTGAAGTCAGACGCTTAACCGACTGAATCACCCAGGCGCTCCCACTTTTTTTATATTCTTGTCTCTGTGGCATTTTGTGTAATTCCCTTTCATTTGTTCAAATCTGATCTACTCATGCATTTGTGTAAAAAAACTATTCTTCATTTATAAAAGTTTTGGTTGGTTGTTTTTCAAATATGCTTCATCATCTTGAGTCTTATGAGTTTTCTTTTGTTGTTCAATTCCATCTTTTATTTTTTAAACATTTCATATATACTTTATATTATTTCTGATAATTCCAAGATCTCATTGCTTGCCTCGTGCTGAATTTCATTAAAAGTGATATTACTTGTATGTTAAGCAATCTTTGACTTGGTGCTCATACTTGATGGAATGTTAATTCATTAAAACCTATGGTACCATGCTGGTACCAAAGCATGGAGGATTTACACTGGCCTTGTGCTGGAGACAGAGGGGTATTACCTATTTGGTCCCACTTCAGCATCATTCTAAGGCCAGATGCTTAACAGAATTTTCAGGATTAGTTCCCATCTCCCTCACCTTGTAGCTGGCACAATGTTTGTTTTCCAAACTGCAGCACTGCTTATCAGCAGTTGCCCTCAGCAAAATCCTGTGTTTACAGTGCTGACTGCTTACTTCTCAAGGGTCACCTCATGAGGTATGATTTTTATTTTTATGCTGGTTTTCTTTCTTTGAGGTAGGGGTGGAAGAGAGGGGCACTATATTAGTGATATCTTAGCTGAGTGCCAAGCAATGTATAAAATTTAAACTTGGGGTGCCTGGGTGGCTCAGTCAGTTGAGCGACTGACTTCAGCTCGGGTCATGATCTCACGGTTTGTGAGTTCGAGCCCCACATCGGGCTCTGTGCTGACAGCTCAGAGCCTGGAGCCTGCTTCTGATTCTGTGTTTCCCTCTCTCTCTGCCCCTCCCCGACCCATGCTCTGTCTCTCTCTGTCTCAGAAATAAATAAACATAAAAAAATTTTTTTTAATTTAAACTTATCTTTTTTTTAGTTCATCAAATTGCCAAAAGTGGAAATCCCCACTCTTCAAACCATACCAATCTAGTTTGCACATCTAACACTTGCATGAAATTATTCTCAAAGTTGTAAATAACTTCTAAGTAGCTAAACCTAATGGAATTTTTTGTCATCTACTTAGTCAAGCCCTCAGCATATTCAACATCATTAAATGCTCCTCTTTATGATCCATCCCCTTCTCACTTCCATGTCAGCACACCCTTTTGGCTTTTTCTAATAGTTCACTGGCTGCTCTTTCTAGTCTCCTGACTAGTTCCTCTCTCCCCTAACTTAAAATGTTTTAAGTTTAGGACTCTCCTCAACCTACATTCTCTGCCTAGGTGCTCTCCTTCAAAAACACCCCTTTAGATATACCTATAAACTAAAAATTCTGGAATTTACATTCCCAGTCCAAACCAGTCCTTTGTGCCTGGCTCACTTCTCTAACTGCCTACTTAACATGTCAAAAACAGAAATCTTGACAAAATCTGTTCCTTTCTCTGCCTCTCCTGGCTCAGTTAATGTCTATTCAAATGCCAAAATCAGAACTTTGGGAATCATCCTTGAACACTTTCTTTCCTTAAATGGCCACTGCCCCCACCCCCACCACTCCCCCCCACAACCCCACCCCCAAATCAACCAAGTTCTATTGGCTCTATTCCAAACTATGTGCTACTACCTTCTCCTCCCATCTTCCCCACCACAACCCTAAGTTTCATGCCATCCTCTCTCCCTTGCACTACTGCAGTAACCTCCTGTATCTGTGCCTGCCTCCTTCCCATCTATTTTCCACACAGTAAGTATAATCTCTTAGTGTCGCTTCCCAACTCAACATCCTACAAAAACTTCCTATTGGAAGAAAACTCAAAGTTCTTGATCTACACTACAAAGTCCTGCATGTCCTAGCCCTGCCTACTCCTTTGAATTCATTTTGTGCCACTCACTCACTGTGTTTTAACCACACTGGCTTTTTTCAAGTTCCTAAAACACAGCCAAGCTCTTGCTGGTACCAAAGCATTTGGGTCTACTAAGCTCTCCCTGCTCAGAAAACTTTTCCTAACTCTTCAAATGCCTGGTTCTTTTTATATTTTAAGGTCTTAACTTATACTATCTCCACTGAATGGAATATAGGTCACTGCTGTTAACCTCAATCATAGCGCCCTCTTTTTCCTTAATAATGCTGAGCAAGCTCTGTAAAGTATATTAGATAATCATTTTGTATAGTCTTTATCTCTGTTAAAAAAAAAAAAAAGACGACTTCCCTAAGAGCAAGGACATTGTCTATCTCATATCATATAGTATGTATTTAAATATTAACAGAATAAAATTAAAATAGCAAAAATTGAAAATAATAGTGCAGTATTAGCATACAGTATTAATATTAGTATTTAATATTATTAAATGATAATAACTGTATAGTGATGCAGATAGTATGGGAAAATACGGACTCTCACATGCGGTTGGTGAAGAGAGTATTAAGGGAGAAAAGGGCAGGTATATATGACAATTCTGACTATCTTCTGACTCAGCAATTCCACTTCTTGAAAGCCACCTCATAGCAATACATTCCCATGAGTATAAAACTCTGTGCTTATATACATGTGTGTGTTTGTGTGTTCACTGAGGCATTATAGATAATACTGAAACATTAAAAAATAATCTAAAAATTTTGTTCATTAATAGGGAAATATAGATCAGTATATATCCAGCTACAGGATTCTATACAGTTTTAATAAAAAAAGCAGTTCTTAGAGTAGTGACTTGGAAAGACCTAGAAATTGTTGTTTAGCAAAAAACCTAACTTTTAAAATGAATATGTTCTTATTTGTATTTTAAAAATACATGCATTTAAAAAGGTGTCAAACTGGGGCTCCGGGGTGGCTCAGTGGGTTGAGCTTCCGACTTCGACTCAGGTCATGATCTCACCTGTGAGTTCAAGCCCCACATCGGGCTCTGTGCTGACAGCTCAGAGCCTGGAGCCTGCGTCAGAGTCTGTGTCTCCCTCTCTCTCTGCCCCTCCCCTACTCACACTGTGTGTGTGTGTGTGTGTGTGTGTGTGTGTGTGTCTCTCTCTCTCTCTCTCTCAACAAATGAATAAAGGCTTGCACCATGCAAACGCCCAATGTTGTGCTTCTGCGGATCCATCCCTCCAAGGGGCCTGCCTCCCTCCAGGTGCTGCAGTGCCCCTCCCGCAGGGGACCACCTACTGCAAAGCAAGCTAAGCCTGCCCCTCCTGCCCCTGTGTACCTTGCAGATCCACCCCGTCTAATAGGCCCTTGGCCAGATCCCATCTCAGCAACACTACAAACCTGGCAGTGTGTAAGCAGCCCAGACAGAGGCCACACCACTCCACAGTGAGTCCTGTCCCTGGAAGAGGGGAAGATAAGGTACACACCAGTCTGACTGTGACCCCAGTGGTGGGCTGGGGACAGACATCTAGTCTGACTGCAGCCCCGCCCACCAACACAAGTTACTCCAGACAGCACAGGGGAAGTGCCCTGCAGTTCTGTGCCACTCCAGGGACTATCCAAAATGACGAAACGGAAGAATTCTCCTCAAAAGAGACTCCAGGAAGTAGCGACAGCTAACGAATTGACCAAAACCGGAACAAGAATTTAGAATAATAATATAATAATAATAATTTAGAATAATAGTCATAAAATTAATCACTGGGCTTGAAAAAAGCATACAGGACAGCAGAGAATCTATTGCTACAGAGATCAAGGGACTAAAAATAGTCATGAGGAACTAAAAAATGCTATAAATGAGGTGCAAAATAAAATGGAGGTGGCCATAGCACGGATTGAAGAGGCAGAGGAGAGAATAGGTGAATTAGAAGACAAAATTATGGAAAATGAGGAAGCTGACAAAAAGAGAGATAAAAAAATCCAGGAGTATGAGGGGAGAATTAGAGAACTAAGTGATGCAATCAAATGGAACGATATCTGTATCATAGAAATTCTAGAAGAGGAAGAGAAAGAGAGAGGGACTGAAGGTGTACTTGAACAAATCATAGCTGAGACTTCCCTGATATGGGGAAGGAAACAGGCATTAAAATCAAAGAGGCACAGAGAACTACCTTCAGCTGTAACTTGAACCAAACTTCTGCATGACACATATAGTGAAACTGGCAAAATACAAGGATAAAGAGAGAATTCTGAAAGCAGTTAGGGATAAACAAGCCCTAACTTACAAAGCTAGACACATAAGGGTAGTAGCAGACTTATCTACTGAAACTTGGTGGGCCAGAGAGGAATGGCAAGAAATCTTCAATGTGATGAACAGAAAAAATATGCAGCTGAGAATCCTTTATCCAGCAGGTCTGTCATTCAGATTAGGAGAGATAAAGGTTTTCCCAAACACACAAAAACTGAAGGAATTCATCACCACTAAACCAGCCCTACAAGAGATCCTAAGGGGGATTCTGTGAGTGAAATGTTGTAAGGACCACAAAGTACCAGAGATATCACTACAAGCATGAAACCTACGGACATCACAGTGACTCTAAACCCATATCTTTCAATAACAACAATGAATGTAAATGGACTAAATGCTCCAACCAAAAGACAAATGGTATCAGAATGGATAAGAAAACAAGACCCATCTATTTGCTGTCTACAAGAGACTCATTTTACACTTGAGGACAACTTCAGATTGAAAGTGAGGGGATGGAGAACTATCTATCATGCTACTGCAAGTCAGAAGAAAGCTGAGTAGCCATACTTACATCAGACAAACTAGACTTTAAATTAAAGGTGGTAACAAGAGATGAAGAAGGGCATTATATAATAATCACAGGGTCTATCCATCAGGAAGAGCTAACAATTATAAATGTCTATGCACCAAATACGGGAGCCCCCAAATATATAAAACAATCACAAACATAAGCAACCATGTTGATAAGAATGTGGTATTGCAGGGGACTTTAATACCCCACTTACAACAATGGATAGAGCATCTAGACACAGGATCAATAAAGAAACAAGGGCCCTGAATGATACATTGGATCAGAAGGACTTCGCAGATATTTTGAACTCTGCATCCCAAAGCAACAGAATATACTTTCTTCTCGAGTGCACATGGAACATTCTCCAAGAGAGATCACATACTGGGTCACAAAACAGCCCTTCATAAGCATAAAAGAACTGAGATCATACCATGCACACTTGCAGACCACAATACTATGAAACTTGAAATCAACCACAGGAAAAAGCCTGGAAAACCTCCAAAAGCATGGAGGTTAAAGAACACCCCACTAAAGAATGAACGGGTCAACCAGGCAATTAGAGAAGAAATTTAAAAATATATGCAAACAAATGAAGATGAAAATACAACAATCCAAACGCTTTGGGATGTAGCAAAGGCAGTCCTGAGAGGAAAATACATTGCAATCCAGGCCTATCTTAAGAAACAAGAAAAATCCCAAATACAAAATCTAACAGCACACCTAAAGGAAATAGAGCAGAACAGCAAAGACATCCCAAACCCAGCAGAAGAAGAGAAATAATAAAGATCAGAGCAGAAATAATATAGAATCTAAAAAAACTGTAGAGCAGATCAATGAAACTAAGATTGTTTTTTTGAAAAAATAAACAAAATTGAAAAACCTGTAGCCAAGCTTCTCAAAAAGAAAAGGGAGATGACCCAAATAGATAAAATCATGAATGAAAATGCAATTATTACAATCAATCCCTCAGAAATACAAGCAATAATCAGGGAATACTATGAAAAATTATATGCCAACAAACTGGACAGCCTAGAAGAAATGTTCAAATACCTAAGCACCCATACACTTCCGCAACTCAAATGGAAAGAAATAGAAAACTTGAACAGACCCATTACCAGCAAAGAAATTGAATCAGTTATCAAAAATCTCCCAACAAATAAGAGTCCAGGACCAGATGGCTTCCCTGGGGAATTCTACCGGACATTTAAAGCAGAGATAATACCTATCCTTCTCAAGCTGTTCCAAAAAATTGAAAGGGAAGGAAAACTTCCAGACTCATTCTATGAAGCCAGCATTACTTTGATTCCCAAACCAGACAGAGACCCAGCAAAAAAAAGAGAACTACAGGGCAATATCCTTGATGAATACGGACGCAAAAATCCTCAACAAGATACTAGCAAATCGAATTCAACAGCATATAAAAAAAATTATTCACCATGATCAAGTGGGATTCATTCCTGGGCTGCAGGGCTGGTTCAACATTCGCAAATCAATCAATGTGATACATCACATTAATAAAAGAAAAGAAAAGAACCATAGGATCCTGTCAATCGATGCAGAAAAAGCATTTGACAAAATTCAGCATCCTTTCTTAATAAAAACCCTCGAGAAAGTCGGGATAGAAGGAACATACTTAACCATCATAAAAGCCATTTATGAAAAGCCCACAGCTAATATCATCCTCAATGGGGAAAAACTGAGAGCTTTCCTCCTGAGATAAGGAACATGACAGGGATGTCCACTCTCACTGCTGTTTGCTAACATAGTGTTGGAAGTTCTAGCATCAGCAATCAGGCAACAAAAGGAAATCAAAGGCATCAAAATTGGCAAAGATGAATTCAAGCTTTCACTTTTTGCAGATGACATGATATTATATATGGAAAACCAGACAGACTCCACCAAAAGTCTGCTAGAACTGATACATGAATTCAGCAAAGTCGCAGGATAAAGAATTAATTTACAGAAATCAGCTGCATTCTTGTACACTAATAATGAAGGAACAGAAAGACAAAGAAACTGATCCCATTCACAACTGCACCAAGAATCATAAAATACCTAGGAATAAACCTAACCAAAAATGTAAAAGATCCGTATGCTGAAAAGTATAGAAAGCTTATGAAGGAAATTGAAGAAGATATAAAGAAATGGAAAAACATTCCATGCTCATGGGTTGGAAGAATAAATATTGTTAAAATGTCAATTCTACCCAAAGCTATCTACACAGTCAATGCAATCCCAATCAAAATTGCACCAGCATTCTTCTTGAAGCTAGAACAAGCAATCCTAAAATTTATATGGAACCACAAAAGACCCCGAATAGCCAAAATAATTTTGAAGAAGAAGACCAAAGCAGGAGGCATCACAATCCCAGACTTTAGCCTCTACTACAAAGCTGTAATCATCAAGACAGCATGGTATTGGCACAAAGACAGACACAAAGAGCAGTGGAATAGAATAGAGACTCCAGAATTGGACCCACAAAAGTATGGCCAACTAATCTTTGACAAAGCAGGAAAGAATATCCAATGGAAAAAAGACAGTCTCTTTAACAAATGGTGCTGGGAGAGCTGGACAGCAACATGCAGAAGAATGAAACTAGACCACTTACTTACACCATTCACAAAAATAAACTCAAAATGGATAAAGGACCTGAATTTGAGACAAGAAACCATCAAAACACTAGAGGAGAAAGCAGGAAAAAATCTCTCTGACCTCAGCCGCAGCAATTTCTTACTTGACACATCCTGAAAGGCAAGGGAATTAAAAGCAAAAAATGAAGTATTAGGACCTCATGAAGATAAAAAGCTTCTGCAATGCAGAGGAAACAATCAAAAAAACTAAAAGGCAACCAATGGAATGGGAAAAGATATTTGCAAATGACATATCGGACAAAGGGCTAGTATCCAAAATCTATAAAGAACTCACCAAACTCCACACCCGAAAAACTAATAATCCAGTGAAGAAATGGGCAGAAAACATGAATAGACACTTCTCTAAAGAAGACATCCGGATGGCCAACAGGCACATGTAAAGATGCTCAACGTCACTCCTCATCAGGGAAATACAAATCAAAACCACACTCAGATAGCACCTCACACCAGTCAGAGTGGCTAAAATTAACAAATCAGGAGACTTTAGATGTTGGCGAGGATGTGGAGAAACGGGAACCCTCTTGCACTGTTGGTGGAAATGCAAACTGGTGCACCCACTCTGGAAAACAGTGTGGAGGTTCCTCAAAAAATTAAAAATTACCCTATGACCCAGTAATAGCACTGCTGGGAATTTACCCAAGGGATACAGGAGTGCTGATGCATAGGGGCGCTTGTACCCCAATGTTTATAGCAGCAGTTTCAACAATAGCCAAATTCTGGAAAGAGCCTAAATGTCCATCAACTGATGAATGGATAAAGAAGGTGTGGTTTTTATATACAATGGAATACTACTTGGCAATAAGAAAGAATGAAATACGGTCTTTTGTAGCAACGTGGATGGAACTAGAGAGTGTTATACTAAGTGAAATAAGTCATACAGAGAAAGATAGATACCACATGTTTTCACTCTTACGTAGATCTTGAGAAACTTAACAGAACACCATGGGGGAGGGGAAGGGGAAAAAAATAGAGAGGGAGGGAGGCAAAGCATAAGAGACTCTCAAAAACTGAAAATAAACTGAGGGTTGATGGGGGGGTGGGAGGGAGGGGAAAGTGGGTGATGGGCATTGAGGGCACCTGTTGGGATGAGCACTGGGTGTTGTATGGAAACCAATTTGACAATAAATTTCGTATTAAAAAAATAAATGAACAAACGTTAAAAAAATTATTTAAAAATGAAAACACATATTCATGTATTAATTGTATATATTTTGAAGTGGGAAATAAAATTGCTATTCTTAACATTCATCTGCTTTTTGTAGGTGTTAAGTTTCTAATTATACAGGAGAAATTCTCTGTTAAGGCTACAAAAAGAAGCATTCTGGATGGAAGGAAAGTCAAAGTAAGCTAATACTGAATCTGCAGTATCTATGACAGCTGTAAAATGCAAGTACCCTAGTGAAAAACACAAAGGACATAAAATAGCCAGAAGTCAGGATAACAGAATAAAAACTCTAATTCTGATTACAAGAAAACACCCTCCAGCTGTTTTAGTGAAACACTGGAGGAGTGACTGCTCTTCATCTCTCAATCTTTGTTCTGGAACAAAGGGGTAAATGGTCAAGGACTGTGGAGACATTTGAGATCATCTCTCCCAATGTTATCACCATATGTGAAAAAGGCAAGGTTCAACTAACTGCCTACCACACTTCTGAGTTCTGTTAAGACCCTAGGAAATGGCTCTAGTTATACTATTAGAATCCAGTTCTGCTATTAACTAATGTAGAGAATGCATTTCTAATTTAGTGAATGTATCCATAAACAAATTCCACCCTGTCAACTTTTATTTTGCTAATGCAAATTTACTTCATTTAAAAATAAAACATATAAAAGTTATACATATTCTATAAAGATTCTAGAAAATAAAACACCCTAGGTCCAAACCAGTGCTTGCTCTTTGATAACTAAGTCTCTTGTGTATGGACTTGTAATCAGTAAATAACTAATGACTAGTCTATCTTTACACCATGTGCCTTTCTATACCCTCCATGCTATCCCACATGACCACTCTAATTTTGATTCCTAGTACTTCATGTCTCCGTAAGATTTACTATAAGACTACTTACCTGCAGTCTTTCATTATCTAATCTATCCTATGTAATGCTGCCAAGGAGAATGAAAAGCACTACTCAATTCTGGCTTCCAGACCTTCTCACAAAGTGTCCAAGTAAGATAGTTATGCTGGTCAGCAACCTGGGAAGCAATATAATTACTTCACTCTGAATGCAGCCTTAGGAATGATAGCATGGCCTCTTAAGACGTGGCTGGCTGATAGAAATGAAAGCAGGCACGTGCAGAGGAAGGAAGACAGAAAAAGCCTTTTGCCTTTCCTTACTGGTGCTACTTAAACCTTTCAATTTATCTAATTCCTGTCCACTGATGTTGGCCAAATAAACAATGCAAGGGATTGGGGCAGGGCGGGGGAGGTAAGTCCTGTGATAAGTCACTCTGGTAATGCAGGGGACACCTCCTACTAGTGTTCAAACCTAGAGTTGCTGAAAGGGACAACACTTTCCTTTACTCATTATGTATATAAAGCACCATAATAAATTTTAAACAAATACAATATAATTTGAGTCTCTAGTGTATCTGTATCCATTCTCTACATTTTTACAGTTTCCAGAGTTTGGTAGCCCTATACATTTCGACATTTCTCTACCAATTTGGGGATTCTGTTATGTTCATTCATAAAGGGCGAGTTTATTTACCTTAATTATTCTGTACTATGTTTGGCACAGTTTCTTCTACATAGTCGGTAATAATTCAATATTTATGAAAAAAGAATGAGCTCTACGCAGTTTAGATATGATTGCTGAAAGACCAAAAATAATAACAGAATTCTTAAAAGTAAAAGTGCTTAATATAATGACAGTGGCAAACAATTCTATAGCACCTACTATGTGCCTCAGCTCTAAATTCTTCACTCCTCCTAACAATCTATGAGGTAGGTACTATTATCATTCCAAATTTATAAATGAGAGAAGTGAAGCACATAGAGCCATGATAACTATTCCAAGTTGACACAGAAAGCAAATTGTGGATGTGGGATAAACTGAGGCAGCCCGGCTGCCTTAATCACTGCACTACACTGTAAAGGTCCCAGGAAGCACAGTTAAATAGGAAAGTACTCATGTATGTAAAGTCTGCCTATACATGAATTTTACATCACCACAAAAGTATAATTTGATCAAAACTTATTCACTACTCTATTTTATAAACAGAGCTTACCTCCAAATGACATCATACACAGGGTCAAGACACACACCGAATCCTTGCAGATCCTCTTGTTCAGAGTCATTAAAAGTTTTACAACTCCCATCCACTTTATTGATCAGAAGACATTTAAATGGAGGAGGTTCTGACATAGAAGCAGGTACCAAGCCTTGAGGAAAGATATTTATACATCTTAAAAATGCATTACCCTTTTACATACCCTCAGCTTAGAAATTAAGTATTACTTATAAGGTAAGTATTATTATTACATCCATTTCACAGATGAGACAAAACTGAGATTTAAATATTTTAACTAAACATTTTTAAGTAATAGAATTAGGACTAAAACCTCAGGTGGTCTAAATCCACAACACATGCTCTTAAAATCTATATTGCCCTATTATATAATTATTTATGGTATCACAGACACAAGTATAGATTGATACCTACAGATGGAACTTCAAAGTTTGACTTACATAACCTTTCATAAAAATTAATTTCTACCATTTACCTAACCAGAACTAATATACAAAAATTCCTCCTTCCAACACAGGGTTTATCCTACTTCAATTTGGTTCATATTTCCACGACTCCCTAGCTTATAAATACTCATATAAACACAGACACTTAGAAGCTTCTTTAAAATTTCTTCAAACAGAAAGAAAACAAAAAGCTCTAAGACTTATCTAATGATAAGGAAAGATGATGAATCATTTACTATCAATCAAGAAAATGATTTTGGGAAGGACGTTTTTTAGGGATATTACCTATTATGTGTTTACTGGCAAAAATTTCTGATGTAGCAAGTACATGAGAATTAATAAGTGCTTCATCAATTCGTAAGAAAGTCTGGTCCCCACTTGCACCTATCCAGGTAGCTTTTCTTCCATATTTTGATCCAATGTTAGGCATGGGAGCTGGTTTTGCATTCCAGTATGGCACATCCAAAATTGGTCTGCCAAGTTGTCCTTTCTAAAAAATTAAATAAACCATAATAACAACATTATTGGATAAAAAAATATCTGATTTTTTATAAAATTAAGAAGACAGTAGACAAAAATAGCTCTATGAAAAATTATTCTTTATTTACTGTTAGTACTTTTACTTATTAATGACATTCATGTGAAATTTGGACCAAAACTTATAAAGAAATAAAATAATTTCTATTATTCTTAGAAACTCTGCTCCTAATAAGCCACAAAATGCATTATTAAAAAACAATAATAAAGCTAAATATTTTCCATGCAAGAAATCTCCCTGAAATATTGTCTTTACCTACATTTAAATGGAAAGTACAATATACAACATGTTAAAAAAATTAGTATTACAAATTGTTCATTTAAAAAATTCACTTTGAAAAAAATCACTGTGATATTGACAGTATACAATGAAAGTCACTATTAAAATCACAGTCCAGGGGCGCCTGGGTGGCGCAGTCGGTTAAGCGTCCGACTTCAGCCAGGTCACGATCTCGCAGTCCAGGAGTTCGAGCCCCGCGTCAGGCTCTGGGCTGATGGCTCAGAGCCTGGAGCCTGTTTCCGATTCTGTGTCTCCCTCTCTCTCTGCCCCTCCCCTGTTCATGCTCTGTCTCTCTCTCTCTGTCCCAAAAATAAATAAACGTTGAAAAAAAATTAAAAAAAAAAAAATCACAGTCTGAAAATATTTGAGTAAAGGCCAAAATAATGAATACTACAACTTGTGAATACAATTTGAAAATTAAGTATGTTCACATGATCATGTGTTAGTAAGTTATTTCATTTATGTGTCAAGATAAACAGCAGAAACAATGTTAAGGAATGGTATCTTAAGTAAATAATTGTTAACTTATTTAAAACTATGGCTGTCCACAGGTACTAGGTTAGGTAAGAGTTTAATTTAAAAAATAAGAGGAAGCCTTTCTCCACTAAGCTAGTAGCTATAAAAGAATGCTGATGGTGGATAGGTAAACATTCATCCACCCCAGGCTCAGGAGCTCTCCCTCCCCCCACAAAAACTTCCCTTCCAAAAACCCTCTGGAGGGTGGAAAATGCTGGATCTTGACTTCCAGCGCATCATTGTCTGTAAGTAATGGGAATGAGAAACCATTAGCAAAAAAGCTGAAGAACAAGGGAGTCTGGAGCACTATAAACAGCCTGGTTAATTCTCACCCCAACTATTAGGTTTCTAGTGAGTTCTATCACTCCAACATCATAGCAAGAAACCACAGCCACAAAGTGACTGCAAAAGCAACAGAACTTCAATCCCTGGGCTGAGCCAGGGGAGGGAAAAGTGGCAAGCACAGGAACAGAGAAGCCAAAAAAACCCTGATGTTTATTCTCAGCTTCTTTCAATGTCTGTTCTTATTTTTTGACAAAAAAACAAAAAAAACAAAAAAAAAAAAAACAGAACAAACAAAAAAAACCCCATAAGAATGTGAACAGTGAGCAAAATATATCATATTCAAGGACATTATACTTTCAGAAGAAAAATAATTCTATTTGTCATTAACTACCGAAATAAGTATCTACTCCCTTACTATCAACCAACTAATGTAAAGAAAAGCAGTGTAAAAATACAACAGATGCCTGGACAACCCCAGGCATTCAGAATATGGCTACACATAAACCATATTTAAATTCATGAAAGTTCACAACTAGAACTTCTAGGGGTAGAGGACAATAATGGTTGTCTGATTTCAAATATTAACATTCACAATCCCCCCTCCCCCGCAAAACAATATAAAAACCAATACACAGGGCAAAGAAAACCACACATCACTCAAGCCTTCAGCAGTATTAGGAAATAGCAGATCTGCTGACCTTTAAGTCACCTGTAACCAGAGGAATAAAACAAATTCCAACCATTTTCTCCACCCACCTGCCACTGCAAGTTGGAGGGGGTGAAGCCTGCAGAAGGGGTGGCTTGAGAAGAAGAGAGGAGTACAGAGGACTTGGAAAAAGCACTGGTAAAATCATCTACCCAAAGAGAAAACCTAACCCTTAATGTCAAAACACTAAATGTAGGTTAAGGGCTTGAAGGTTCACAGCACCAGCTACAGGAAAAAGGCTTCAAAGTGTGCAGGGCCACTTCTCACCCATCAGACTGTCACGAATTAAAAGGCATGACAGTGCATTGTGTTGGCAAAGCTGTGGAGAAACAGGTATTCTCATCCATTGCTGGCGAGAATACAAAACAGAAGGGAGTTGTTAATATCTCACAAAACTACACAGGCACTAACCTTCAACCCAGCAACCTTACTTCTAGAAATTTACCTCAAAGATACACCTCTAACAGTATTTATTGTTTTGTTGCAAAATACTGGAAAGCACTTAAATGTCCAAGCATAAGAAACTGACTGAATAAAATATAGTATATATGTACAATGTACTAGGCAGAAATAAAAAAAAAGAATAAGGAAGATCTCTACGAACGTGGAGTGATTTCCAGGAAATACAGTACAGTAAAAAGGGCAAAGTGCAGAAGAGCATATATAAAATGCTACCTTTTGAAAAATAAAGAAGGGGAAATAACTATAGATACATGTGTTACATACATACGCACACATATATGCACACAAACCTGTATCTATACAATGCAGATGTAGACAGTATATGTGTGTACTTATTTATTTATTAATCCTACAAGAAACTCAGGAAGGATAAACTGAAAAACAATGAAGTTTATTACTTACAAGCATGGAGTAAAACGGATAGGGGGGAAATGACATTTGACAGAGTATATACTATTTTTGCATAACTTAACTTTTAGAAACATGTCAATGTTCTACATATTCAAAAAATAAAATTACACTTAAGGATATGAGAAGAGGGATCCTAAAACTAAAACAAATTGAAACAGTGCATTGGGCCACAAGCCTCTCTCCTTGGAAGTCTGAGAGCTCAAAGGGGGCATGACATGTCAGGCGTCAGCATTTTAACCTGTGTGTTCCCAGGAAGGTCTAGGGGGCCTGTTACCACAAGGAGAAGAAGGAGGCCACTGTGTAACAGTCTTCTGCATCTGCCCCTTTTCTACTACTGCTGACACCCCTCGGGAGCCTCATTCATTGTTTGAGGATGAAGTGATCTCCTCCATGCTGAAAGGTCATCTCTCTTTCTCCCTTAGCCCCTGACATCAGATCTTACTCACTTTACAGAGATGAACCCCTGCCCCAGGACAGGGTGAGACAAATGGATCTGAAAAAGGGCTTGTTTTCAGAAACAAGGGGAAGAAGGGTAATCCTTGGCTGTTGCTGCTCTTCACAAAGAATCTGTTATTTGTACCTATTCTTATTAATATTAACTATTTTTTAAAATGAAACAAAAAGCAAACTGAAGCAAATGAATCCAATTCTATTCCAAAGGAATAACATAATTCCACTGAACTGGGGTAAGAAGAAAAACCCACGTGACTTATAAACACAATACTTGACTTTATACCTTTAGCTTTGGGGAGGGACACAGGTAAAAGGGGGCAGGAGCGAGAGGGACAGAAAATCCTGAACTCCTTTCAGTGAGTTTGTGTTTATAGTGGTGAGGGGAAAATCAAATATAAAACTATTTTACCCATATTTTAGGACTGACTGAATGAGAAATAAAAGTATTGATATTGTTAGAAGCCAAAATTCTTACTGTGGAAAAAGGAAACAAAACAAACATGGAATGGGTCAAGGTAAGAAAGACCCCTATAGGGATGAAATGGAATTAGAGGTACTGACTGGTATGGGCTTATGATTTCTAAAATACTTACATGTATAGATATACGTACATACATGTGTACTGGGGATATAAAGACACCCCATAGCAATAAATATACCTAGTGCTCAACTGGGTGTCTAATCCTATTCCCCACTAAAACAAACCTGCATTCTCAGAGAAATGGCTGATTCTAGGCTTACAGGTAAGCCTGAAACATCTTGTTATGCCAGGAAATAAGGAAATGCTCCCAAAAATGAAGGGGCATATCACAAGAACACAGGAGCCAGCTTGAAGGGACTTGAATCGATGAAATACGAGACAATCGAAGCAACCAAATAATTAAGGACAGTAATGAAAAAAATACAAATACATGCATCTGTATGAAACAAATAAGATGGGCTCTTGCTTACACTAAAATGCAAAGCGCCAATTGGTAAATGTGATGGCGTGCTGGAATTAGAAAATCATCTTTTTGCAACCGTTATAGTAAAGAATGGTCTAGGCCAGAATGGGATGCTAAATCTAGGGGGAAACTGCATGAAAAGCAGGTACCCTACAACTGTCTTTTTAATAGGACTCACTTAATTGAATCAACCCATAAATTCCTTATTAATTTCAAGGGAAAAAATACTAATTATGCAGTAGAGAAATTAAACATTTTCCAGGTAATCAAAAATTGCATCACCAATGAAGGGCAGGTGGGTATTTTGTGCCTCCAGACGTGATACCTGAGAAGAACACAACATCACTTACATAGTATTTTGGCTTGGAATGCACAACCTGAAATCTAAACATGAGAAAATAGCAGAGAAACAAAAATGAGGCTCATTTTATTAGGGAAAAAAAAAAGTACTATACTCTTCAAAAACATCAATGTCATCATAATAGACAAAGAAAAGGTGTGGGTGTGGTACAGATTAAAGGAGATTAATGAGACATGATAATCAGAAGCAATGACTGATCATAGATTAGAGGAGACAAAAAAAAAGTCAAAAAGTAATTACTGGATCAATCAAAAAAATATAAACTGAAGTATTCAAGAGTAAAGGGTCACAATATATGTAAAGTTATTCTTAAAGGATTCAGGAAAAAAAAGTTTTACACACACACCCACAGAGTGTGTAAGGGACAATAAGAGCATGTATGTAAAAGTTATAAAGCAAATCAAAATGTTACCAATAGATGAATCTGGCTCAAGGGTATATGGGTGTTCTATGTACTACTCTTACTTTTTGCAACCTTTCTGTAGTTTAAAATTATTTCCAAATAAAAGATTCTTTTTTTTTTTTTTTTTCAAGTTTATTTGAGAGAAAGAGCAAGTGAGAGAGCATGGCAGGGGCAGAGAGAGGGAGAGAAAGAATCCCAAGCAGACTCCATGCTGACAGCAGAGAGTCCAATGCGGGGCTCATGAACCGTGAGATCATGACCTAAGTCAGACACTTAACCGACTGAGCCACCCAGGTGCCCGAAAAGATTTTTTCTTAAAGTTCACATTCACATTTTTGAAAAATCAATGGCTGCAAATTCCAACCCAGAAATTTAGGTTATAGAGTTGTAAACAGTTACCCATGACAGAGATGGTACAGGTTTTATGAGGCTTAACGTCTTATGAGGCTTTTCCTTGATCTCTATTATGACCAAACTATACAAAACTCTCAGAGCATTTTTTACTCTTCTGAAGTTTTGGCAAAAAGAGAGAAACAAACAGACAAACAGAGGGAAACAGAGAGAGAGAGAGAGAGAGAGAGAAGGAGAGGAAAAAGGAAACTATAATTTTAAATAAATCTATTAAGAAAACTAGGCCTTTAAGAAGTGCTAAGTTAGAAACAGTTCTATAGGTTAAGAAAAATCAATCTGTGCAAGCTAGTTGGGAAATACGCTTCCAAATGATAGAATTAGCTCTACTGAATGTTTAAAGAATTTTGACCTGGAATAACCATGTCCAACTCTAATACATTGTTAAATTTAATAAATTCTAATGCTATCCTGGAGAAGAAAGCTATTTTAAAGTAACGTCATTCAGGTCTTGTGTGCGCTAGACGTAGAGACAGGAAATATGCATATGTAATAATTATAACACAAGAATTTCACTGAAACCAGAAAAAACAGCTAACACAGACAAATTATAAGGCAATGGTACAATGCAATACTATTAATGCTTAAAAAATTCCTTACAGAAAAACTTCCAAATGTGAAGACCTGTCCATCCATTAAAAGTACTGCCGTGTGGTTGCTGCCTGCAGTAACTTGTGTGCTAGGGCCTGGCAGTGCTTGAACAAGGGTGGGACATCCCCTAGGTTAAAAAAAAAAAAAAAAAAAAATTAAGTCAATTTCTTACAGGCCTCAACTGAAATAAAAAGCAATAAATAAACATTGCAATAAGGAATCGAAGACATAAAAGGCACTAATAGTATATTTACTAAATACTTATTGAGGTACTATATGCCTGTTTCCACCTAGATCCACAAAGATGTAAAAGAGGTTATCACTGACTTCATAGAGATTATTAAAAAGATTTCCTAAATTTATTACTCTAATTATGGACACACAATCTCTGTCTTTTCTCAAAGACTGGTGCTACTTTTGCTTTTATAGCAAAAGTCATGTTATAAATATTTGTTGGATGAAATAAAAATCATACACAGCTTTAACAGGAACTATACAAAACAATCAATTTTATACTCTTTTTCCTACCTTTTTTTTACTGAGCTATAATTTTAGATTTTAATACAGTAGTTAATGAAATCAGAGTGGGATATGATGAGAGGCACTACAACAGTGGCTAGAAGCTTAAACTCTAGAGCTAGATGAGATGGCCAGGGTGTGAACCCTGGCTCCAACAGCATTGTGACCATGACTTTAAGCAAGTTACTCATCTTTTTTGTGTTTTAGTTTTCTCTTCTATAACATGGAGGATAGTACTAACTAGTACCTACCCCATAGGCTTCCTACAAACAATAAAGAAGTTTATATACATCAAGTGCTTGGCTCAGCGTCCAGCACACAGTTAACACTGAATAAATGACACCCTCATATCCACTGTATCCATCCTTGTCCCCATCCTTGTATCACTCTACTAACCATTTATTCACCATTTTTAGTAATCATTATCTGTAATTAGAATAATCACTGTAGAAACAGTTGACACATAATAGGAACTCTGTTTCAGACAATTATGATACTTCAAATTTTTTAAAAATTACATAAAGTATATTTTTTAATGGTTATTCAGGCTCCAATGAAAACTGAGTTGGAAAGGGCGAGACTAGCACCTGGAAACCTAGTTATGAAAATTTCACAATAATCTGGATGAGTTATGATAAAGGCCTGAACTAAAAACAGTGTGGATTCAAAGAAATGAATGAGTATGATAGCTGTGTAAGGAACGGAACTGACTAGACTTGGCAGGAAGGTTTTTGCTTAAGCAGCAAGGTAGATGGTGGTAACATTCACTCAAGCTATGAAAATGAATGAGAGATCTAGGAAGACAATTAGAGCAAAGAAGAGATCCTAATTTTCATCATGAGTTTTTTCCAACACTTCAGGTATGGACGGACAGAGGAAGAAGAGCTCACAGCAATCTAGGACATAACAAAGAGGAAGCATGAACTCTGGGAAAATGTGGCACGAAGACAGTCACTGAAGGAGAAAGTTTCAAGAAGGGGGATATAATGTACATGCTAAACACTCCAGAGACACATACAAGTGACCATGGGATTTAGCAAGGAAAAAGTCTCTGGTGGAAATAGGCACAACACTACAGCAGATGAGGCATTAACAGTGGGGCCAGAGACTATGCAAAACCTCTTCAAGAATCTCTGCCCCAAAACAGAAAAAAGAAAGGAGAACCAACAGCTAAAGAGGAAATGAAGCTCAATGAGGCTTTGTTCCTTTTAAGAAGACAGAAATTTGTTTAAGTTTACAAGAGTGAGTAAAGATAAAAAGGCTAAAGATACAGTTTAGACAGGAGAAATGAAACAGAACTAGATCCCTAGGGTAAAGGCTTCATAGCATGGACAAGAACAGGTCCTTCTTTCAAAGTAACATGAAAAGGAGCAAAGAAATAGTATGGATGAAGGTAGGTGTGTAGAGTTGGTGGGCTAAAGAATTTCCCACCTAATGGTTTTTATTTTTGTAGTGATGTGAACAGAAGTCACATGCTGAGAGAAGAAGGAAATGGGTAAGCAGAGAATACGAAGATTACAAAAAAGGGATGGTAAAGGGAACAAATAAATATCTAGACCAGGAGTTTTAACTCAGATCCAAAGGATTTCTAGAAAGCCTATGAGTGAACTTCAGGACATCCGTGAACCTCCTAAATTTATAAGCCAACTTTTTTTTTTTTTAATATTTCTTAACGTTTTTTTTTTTTTGAGAGACATAGAAACAGAGCGCGAGCAGAGGAGGAGGAGGAGAGACAGTGAGGGAGACACAGAATCCAAAGCAGACTCCAGGCTCTGAGCTGTCAGCACAGAGCCTGGTGCGGGGCTTGAACTCACAAACCGTGAGATCATGACCTGAGCCGAAGTCGGGCACTTAACTGACTGAGCCACTCAGGTGCCCCATAAGCCAACTTTTATGTACATATTCTTATACCTACTGTTCTGAAGAGAGATCCCATATCTTTCATCAAATTCAAGAGATGTGAAACCAAATAGTCCCAAACCACAAAACAGAACAATTACTGCCCATTGTAGAAGACCTGGTTGAATCTGGAAATCACTTAACAATCTGCACATATATGGTGATTTACTTTTTTCCAGAAGTCTAAGTTAGATATGGAAAATATGGATAGATTGATTCATGCAGGAAGTGTTGCCATGCCCTATTATCAAGACCAAGAGGGCAAAAAAACTGAGGTTGCTGGTAAGAGTATAGGTGAAAAAAATCCATAACAATCTCTAAGTTGGGTAGAAAATAAAGTAAAAAAGGTCAGAGAGAGTAAAAATGTAGAGTGTAGTGGGGAATGAAGTACTGATAAAGTCAAAGGCCAAGTAAAGTAAAGCTATCATCAGACTATGAGCTTTTTTAAACTTAGGAATTCAGAGTTGGAGCTATGCTTGATCCAAGATGGGTCTTGGAAATAACCACCATGAATGTGGAAGTAAAGTTTACTAGATACAAGGTGCCAAGATAGGTATAGTGTATGGGACCATTCTCACGGATACTGAAGTCACTCATGAATGGGACAAGACTCAGAGACAGAAAACACTGTGAACCAGATACTAAATTTTCAGTGAATGAAAGGCAATGACTGAACGGTAGGTAATAAAAGGGAGTACAACAGAATGATCTTGCCTCAAAAGAGCGGTAGTTTTTTGACTTGAGGATGGAGTAACATGGCCAAGAATAGTAGTGAAAGGTAAATCGTTTTCAACTCTGAGCTATAGAGACTTTTGCCAAAAAGACAACTGTCCATTCAAAGGGTTATACGGTGAACTAATGCTCTCTAACAGAAATGTCCACTAACAAAGAATGAAGGGGACGTTCTTTTATCTGTTAACTTATCTGCAATTTTGCAAAGCACTTTCACATAAACTGTATAACTGATTATCGAAATAACTCTATAGGTAGATCTGAAGAGCTCAAAGCATCTTCCCAAGAGCCGGTAGCAGACCTTCTAATACATAGTCTTTGAACTCTTTCCATAATATTAGTGAGCCCATTTATTGTTTTGAAAACACAAGAACAGAAAAGAAAAATCACGTGTGTATGTTTGCATGCATGTGTGCACACTAGGCATTTCACATACACTGAATTGATTCTTCCACAATCCTATGGGATATTTCAACTAAGGTCTAGTAAACTGCAGTCAGTCACATAGTTGGTAGGAGATGAAGATTTCGACCTTGTCTAAATGGTTCCAGATATTATGATTGGGTAATAAATATACTAATGCAGAATGCAGTCAGGATAGCAAGAAAAAGATGAAACTCAAAAATACTATAAGAATGATCAAAATTCTACTGGAAAACAGAGAATTAAAGTATCTAAACTATATAATCTCTTTGCAAATATCCAGGTTTAAGTTTACTGTAAATGGTTTAAAAAGAATACAGAATTCAGACATTTAGAAGCATACTGAACAAAATAAACAAACTAAAAAGAGGGTTAGTAGACTCATGGCAGGGGTGAATATAGAAAAGCTCTCACAAACTTTCTGACATTCACTTCAAAAAGCAGCAGCTAACAGCACTGAGCACCTACTATGGACTTGGCCCTATACTAAGTGACAGGCATTATCCTCCTGAATTCTCACAACAACCTTCTGAAGGAAATGTACTTACTCCAATTAAACAGAGAAAGAAATTGAGACAAAGGAACGTTAAGAAACGTGGCCACGGTCATATAGGCACCAAGTGATAGAATCAGGACCCAAACTGGAGAATGAACTCAGTCATTCTGCCAAGACAACACATTAAATAAAGAGACTATCAATAACGTTTTTATTAATCTTTACCACAATGCACAATACAATATTTACTTTGCTTTAACCACACATAATCAATGTGTGCTACACAATAAATTCCAGTTAAAAGAAATTGATTACTATAAACTTTTAAAAATAACCCCCAACTATGTACTTTATTTCAACTAAATACCTATAAATGTTTTCTTTGTGGTAGTTAACATGTATGCTATAGGGGCTCTGTTCCTCCTGGGACTGTTCCTCCATAGAAGTGGCTAATTCATCTCTGAATCAATACCACAGGTATTGTGTCCTGCCTTCCAAGTCCCACATGGGCCCAGACAAACAGGGTAACTAGAGTGGTTACAATAGAAAGTTTTGACTAATTTCTGTTTAACACACCAGGCACAGTGTGTAGGCATTGTTTCACTGGGTTACCCAGTTTAGCTCTTCCCACACCACATGTTACAACCTTCCAGTTACAACTCAATCAATGGAGCCAGGAATGAAAATGTACCTGTGGGGAAAGAACCATTTTGAACAGTGAAAGCAAACTCCATCAGAGTTAAGTCTTAAGAAACTCTGATATTTTGTCAACACTTAAACCTATCATATTTTTGTGAAGATGATAAATTCAAGCTATTCAAAAATACTCAGCAAACTGCTATAATATTATCACCTGAGCAAGTCACTGAAAATCAAGGGATGGTGCTCACTGATAAAATCAGGTCTACAAGACAATGTTTTTAGGTAACCTCTCATTTTGAAAGCTGACAAGAGCACCTTCTCTTTCAACAACCGTTACACCTCAATGTAGTGTAGCAGAATCTTGTGCTTATGCGGTTCCTTCTACATATTTCACAGTTACTTCAGGGCTGTGACTTGATTATAATCATGATTTTCACTGCTTCCCTCCCACTCAGTCAAGACCATGAAATACAGCTATTTGCCAATTATTTTCTGTGGAATGGCATCCAAGTATAAAGTATGACTTGTGAAGAAATGCCATCCTGCTGCACATGATTGATGGTCCATCATGTCTAACTATAATGCACCCTTCTCAGCTTATATCATGACTACAAAATAAACACCAGTTCGATAACAGCGATGACGATGATGATGATGATGATGACGACAAACCGTCTTTTCTGTGTCATGAGCCCCAATAAAGAACAAAAAAGTTGCCGAGTTCTTCCCCAGTCAAGTTACAACCCTGACTCAGTCTCTGCATATCACTGATGTCATCCAACTATAAAGCAAAACATCTGTTGCCTTCTAACACCTGTGATAGTAACTGTTCAACCCTGCAAGGCACTGATATTTTATCATGTCCAATGTCCAATATCCAAATGCTATATCCAGTGACACTTGATGAACTGATTCTGCCAAAGACCTTTTGCTGTCTTTCCAAGCACAATATTTGTCATTAAGACTGTGATAGTTTTTATGCTGACTACACTAGAATTAAATAAAAGAAAAAAAGTTGTGATAGTTTTACAGATCTTTTGACAAGAGTATCAAATATATGTTACACTTGTGTTTTTAGTGAGAAATTAAACTCAATGATACCTTAATCATCTCTTCTCATTAGCAACAACATTCATCAAAGTAACTAAGGACACTACATTTCATACCCATTTTGTGTGCACTGCAAATGGATCTGACCTTGCTCTCTAAGGATAGACAGTGGTTCTTAATCCCGATACATATTAGAATCTGGAGAGCTCTTAAGAAAAAACTCTTGATCCTATCCAGCACTGCCCTTGCCACCTCCATCCACCTCCCACCCTACCCCCACCTCCCAACACACACTTCCTGAGTATAGAATACAGAGGCAGGATACAAGCATGGGATTTTTAAAGTTCCCTAGGTAATTCCAATGTGCAGCCAGGATTAAGAACCACTGGGCTTTACCATATAAACAGCAATAATCACATCTTTGCCACAGTAATGGAGTAATTTCAGAAATAAAATGAAAATCCTGGATTTTATTTAATGACTAGCGTAATTCACTAATTGTGAATGAGAAACCATAGAGGTCCCGTTGATTCTGGCAGATACCTTATAACCACAAGGGAGAATGAGGCAGAGTAAAGATTCAAAAAAGAAAGAAGGTTCTTTTGGCAAAATGAATTGGTAAGTCAAGTCTGGCCTGAAAGTACTGTATATCTATCTCCAGACTTGATCAATAAGCCTCGTTTCAATGGTGGGGCAGCCATGTATGTGAATCACTCAGATCTCTGACAACCTGCTCCAGGGAGCACAGCTGAGTGACAGCCTCAGATGATGTCCCTTTGGCTCCATGAGGCCATTCTTCCCCAGGGATGCTTCCAGCCTGTGTCTAAGCATGAAGAAGGTATAATACTGGGCCCTCCTGCCCAATCTGGGGCTCCACCAAAGGCAACCTCAGCTTGAGGACACCCCAATGCCTGTCTGAAACTCTCTCAGAACTGCACTTCAATCTAGACACTTCCTACTCTATCCTTCTTCCCTCTTTTCCTTTCACAGGGGTCAGACCTATATATGTGTGTTTGACAGTTCTCTCTGCTCTTTCCCCTTTTATCCTCCACCGGAGTTTTCTCCCAATGAACCCTTTGCACATCTAATCCTGTCTTAGCAACTTCTTCTTGGAAGACCTGAACTAATAAAGATGGATTTTCTACACTTTTGACCAAAAGCTCTCTCACTATATTAAGCAGAATATGGATTCAGCTGCTATAATGAAAGCCAAAGTAATAGGGGCTTAAACATGATAGTTCATTTCTCTCAGGTAAGTATCTATTTTACTGTAAGGAGCTGATATGGCAGTTCTATGTTATCAGGAACCGAGACTATTTCTATCTTGTAGCTCTGCTTTTCTTAATACATGGCTTCCAATTTATGATCACTATAATGACTTCTCCAGCTCCTGCCACCATACATAGACTCCAGGCAGCAAGCTGGGAGGGAAGAACAAGAGACGGAAGAGTACCCTCTCTTCCCTTTAACAGCATGATTCCAAAGCTGCACAAATCACTTTAATTCACAAGGCCATATCCTGCTGCAATGGAGGTAGGCAAATGAAGTCTTTAGCTGCATGGTCACGTCACCAACTAAAACTCTACTATCAAATGAAGTAGGGAAGAATGAGTATCAGGTGACATCTGGTAGTCTCCACCACAATCAGTTCTTCACTATGCTGGGTAAGCCAAAGCAGTTTCTCTGAGAGACCACAGGTTTTGTTTGAAAATTATTCAAACGCTTGAATGACTTCATGTTAATATTAGACCAAGATTTCAAAACAGACAACATCAAGGAATATGAATACATCTATTGCTTATTTTTTTAAATGCACTTTGGGGATATTCATTGCCTTTTCTATTGTCATGAACAACTTTTAAAAAGATAATAATTATTAAAAATATATTAGGATTTTGTGATAATCATAGCCACTCTGATATTTTAAATGTATAAAATGTAAATCAACTTTTCTCCTGGAACTACAAAATCGTTTAGCCCCACAAAAGCACTCAACCACAAAATCAAGATCCACCGATAATTTATGGGCCACATTTTGCAAAACAGTGGTATAAAAATACTATTTCAAGTGTAGAAATATATATTTAGAAAGAAAAAAGAAAAGTTAAAAAAAAAAGTATCTTCAAACAAAAAGAGTACCTGGAATTGACATCTCCATGTCCTAGCTGCCCGTGCTGCCCATATCCAAATGTGTAGACATCTCCATTTTCCATTAAAACCACTGAAACCAATATACAGAGCTTTATGTTTTTTCATTATATGCATTTTATATTTTTATCACAATACTGAAAGCAGTATAATATTCACTAAAATAGAAAGCTATTAAAAATGGGTAATTGACATCAACTGATGAATAGATAAAGAATATGTGCTATGCATATATAATGGAATATTACTCAGCCATAAAAAAGAATGAAATCTTGCCATTTGCAACAACGTGGATGGAGCTAAAGAGTATAATGCTAAGTGAAATAAGTCAGTCAGAGAAAGACAAATACCATATGATTTCACTCACATGTGGAATTTAAGAAACAAATGAACAAAGGGAAATGAGAGAGAGAGAAATCAAGAAACAGACTCTTAACTCCAGAGAACAAACTGATAGCTACCAGAGGAGAGGTGGGTGGAAGGATGGGTGAAATAGGTGATGGGGGTTAAGAGGTGAACTTGTCATATGAGCACCATGTGATTAAAGTAAAAACTTTAAAAAAATGGATAACTGAATCACAATTTATATTTAGTAAGATAACATAATTTTAGTTCTGTAAAATATTTTTGTAGGTTATAAAAATGCATAATGTTTTTCTTAAAACATTTAAAATTTTTATAAAGGCCCTTTAATAACATTAATATTTAATAAGGAATAGGTTTGGACCAACTGTAAAACCTTTCTAATAATGAGTAGAAAATTCCACAGAAAATATTGTTCTCTTACACCTAGGATGATTATAGGTAGCAGATGAGTTTGAGCTTTGTACAATCATGCACAACATCAATGAAATGTCAGAACTTTAATATCTGTCAATGCCTTATCAAATAAGGAAATATATTTAGTACCAAAGAAATAATTTAACATTTTTTATTTTTATTAAGGTTGAATAGTACAATCTAGGCAATACAGGTCACATGTCAATAATTGACTAAGAATTTAATGATTTTCTACATTTTAAAAAAATAAAGAAATTTGTTGATACACATTTTTCATCGAACAGTAACAAAACATGGGATTAGGTTATAAAAAACACAGGCTCCTAGAGTCCAGAGAGATTTTAGAGATTATTTCATCTTCAGGAGTTTCATTAATTGAATTATAACACAAGTCCATCAGAAGATAGATTTTAAAAGAGAGTCTGTAATAAATTCAAAGTTTTTATAGATTTGAGAGAAACTGCCAAACTACTGCTTTTAACACACACTTAATAGACTACATTTGTCAAAACTAAGCAAATAAGTTACTTAGCACGATTGTAAAAATGCATTTATACCCTAAAGTTCCAGCTGCTACCTGAATGATGAAATCCACAGCTGACTTGTACTGCCCGGAGCTCACAGTCAAATCGCACGGAGCCTGGAGGATATGTTGTGATTTTGCTTGCATCCTTTTCTCCTCGTTCTCCACTTCCATCTGTAAGTGTTATAATTTGTAATTAAGCCATTATTCATCTTCAAAATAAGATTTTAAATCAGTTTACTATGGAAGAACAAGAGAAAAATGTTAAGAGAAACAAGCAAGAAGAATCTGCAGCTGTTAGAAGGGATAGATCAAGAATCTACCTGCAAAGAAGCAATTTTGAAAAGATATACTACATACTTCTGTTTGCAAATATCACTAAATCAATAAAAACAGAGATAAGATCTAGTTATGGATAAAACCTATTAAGCTAGTCAGTTATGCAATGTAAATGGGTCATAAAATTACACACATAACAAAATTCTAAATAGTTTACATGGGAAATTTTAGTTTGCTTAAAAATAACTGCATGCAAAGTCATTTAACAATTATTTTAAACAGTGATAGTGTTAGTACTAGCCATTTAAAAAAATATTCCTAGTCAACTTGCAAATGACTTATATTTCCCAAACATCTTAGAAGGCTAACCTGTCCATCAGTACTGCTACAGACTCAATTGAACTTTAAAAAATTTATAAAGACCAACAAGCTTTATCCAATATACTGTAATCTAATGGCTGACTCTTATTCATCTTTCCTGCCCCACTTTGCCCCTCAGCCATTCTACTTTGTGGTCTTCTTCTGGCCCCCAATGCCACTCTCACCCAAACCTTTCTGTTTCATTTCTTCTTTCCTCCTCCCTTCTTTATATAATTTCCTCCCCTAAACTTGCTTCAGGCCTTCTTCTCTCCACCTAGTTTTTACATTTGACTTTGAATATTCTGGCATTCTGACCATAAAATAAAAACCACATTCCAGAATATAAAACTTTAGTTTGGAATGTGTAAATAAGGGAGGCAATTCTGTTTTTCCTAATCTAAGACTACACATCACTAAAATATGACCTCTATATCATCAAGATTCAAATCCCTTGTACACGGAATACACCTAGTTCTGGAAGGAATTTCAAAAGGCCGATTAGTCTAAACCACTCTCTTGTGGTATAGCAACATTAAACAAGTGTGTATAATATGCAGATACACATGTGGATCCACAGACACACATTTTTAACTAAATCTGAATTTTTATTGACCACTTTAAAATGGCAGACAGAATAACATCAAACCATTTTATGTTCAATGTTATCCTTTCTTTTTAATCTAATATTTCTAACTTTTAGTAATAATCCAGTTAAGACAAGATTAGCCTAAATTATGACTTCTCTTTTTATAACTAAACAACTTTCTATCATTTCAAAAAGCTTTAAACTCTTTATAACACTAGGACAGTAAAACCTCACTAATTCGGAATAACACAGAATGGATTGGCTCAGATGACTTACTAAAAAGGTCTTAATCATAGAATATTTGGGTAAAAATTCAGTTTTAATACTTTCAAGCAGTACAGATTATGGATGAAACTAAAGGCTACAATAAATAAAATGTGGTTACCTACATTATAATTCAAAATAGGCCTATATTACATAAAAATGTACCATAAACATAAAAGTCCTTTAACATACAAGAATTAATTGCTGGACCCAGAGGCTGAAGGCACGCTGAAGGAATCCTTCATTTCTTGAGCCCTTGGTTTGAAAAGCTAGTGATTTTAGACAGGTTTCCCCTTATAAGTATGACCCTGAAAATTCAGAGGAAGAAATTATTTTGAATTTTTTACTCAAAGAAGATAACAAATACTGCATCTGAAGTATAATAAATTCTGAATTAGTGAGAGGTTTTACTATAATAGGATAAAGAATGTGATTCCTCTTTTGCTAAATTATCTAATGTGGGTTTGCCAAATCAAATCTGAAAGAATGAATGGGCTAAAAAGAAAAAAAAAAAAACACAACATTTTGTTTCACTCTGTCCAAAATGGAATACAATCTTAGTTCAGAGACTCCTCATCTTGGAAAGACAGGAAAGACAGGGCCTAAACAAAAGGAGTAAGTATCTTCTAAAAACCAATTTAAATAAGATAACAGATGTATAGAAATTTTACTGCTTTATCTCAATTGGTTAAAAATATCTAATTATTAAAACCAAATCTAATTTAATAGAGAAAACAAACTGTGTTCATATGATTTTGCCAGACTTAACTAAATTCAATATTACAAGTGTCATTCTACTTTATATAGATGTATTGATGCTTAATTAGAAGATTCTACCTTTGAGTTTAGCATTTTGCCCTCTCCCTTGAGTCAGAGATTAATATAGACACAAATTCCATTATAGATGCATAGCATCAGGGAAGGAGGAAAAAAAAAGCCTAGTAATTTACTGATTAAAATCACAGTGATTAAAAGAGTAGTAGTTGTTATTTAAAGGTAAAAAAAATACCAGAAACATTTTGTTCAAGTTTATCTAAACAAACCTGTATCTAACTATTGAAAATAATCTCAATTATTACAGATGGTGAAAACATCACAAGTAAAAAAACAGAGATGAAGTTCTTGATCATTATCAGAAGTAGTGGCAGAATTTTTAAAATATATATCTGCATCTGGTATTTGATGTCAGTCAAAAAAATTAAATATGCTTCTAATAATTTAGAAATTTATAGGTTATCAAAGAAAAAAAAGGTACCTGATGAGTAGCCAAAAATTCAGTGTCAATTCAAGAATCAGCAAGTGAAATTCAGCAAGATTAATTCTGCTCAAGCTCCTTATTTAGTAAAGTGTTAATAAGCAGCAATAAAATTAATCTCACATTTGTAGGAAAAATAATTAGGTCTGAATATTCTTATAATTGGCCATTTAGGTAGAAGCATATCTGCATTTTCCCCTAATATGAGTGTGTTCATAGATATGTGATATTGAAACTATAATAGCTATAAAGTTTGGACAGGTATGTATCTAAAGTAATATATATATATACATATATATGTATATATATATATATACATACACACACACACACACACACACACACTCTACACTATTTACGCATATTTGTGCACATACATAGAGAAAAGGAGATTCAGGAATTAAAGGACTTTAACTCTTAATTTTAATCTTTATTTAATCTCCACTTTTTTGGGTAATCTTAGAGCCATGCATATCACAAAATGTATCACAGAATACTGTGAGTACTTTGAGCAAAATCACTAAAATTAAACATCAAAGCAGTTATCAACTACAATTTGCTATCCACTTGCTCTGTGCTTAAACACTGAAAATTTAAATAGCACAGTGGAGAAGTACTTTTGGGCACTGAAGCCTAAGAGACTTCGACTAGAATCCTGGCTGTACTATTTGCTAGTATGAGGACAACAGGACACTGGGCCTTCTTTAAGTCTTAGCTTTCCCATCTATAAAAAAGCAATAATGATACATTACCTCACAAGGTCCTTATGAGGATTAAGTGAAATAATATATAAAAAGTGCTCAATCAATATTTACTATTGTTGCTTTTTAAAAATCAATACAATAATCCAATGATATCAGTATTGTGACTCCACTTTACAGCTGGGAAAACCAAGGCTTAGAAGGGTTAAGTAACCAGTCAAAAGTAATAAACAGTAGAGCAGTTTTGGAGTTTGATCGAAAATAAGGCTCATGTGTTTTACCACCACCAAATGGCTGACATCTTCAATCTTTTATAAAAATCAACTAATTAATTACATAATTAACAAATCTCAAACCTGTGCCTTTTGGATAATTCTAAAAGAGAAAGCAAAGAATTCAATTCAAAGAATTAAAGCTAGTATTCATGGAGGATTTCTAATGGCAAGGAATATATATGTATATACAAACATATATAAAATCAGGAATTATCAATCCTATTTTTAAATAAGGAAAACTAAAGCCAAAGCGATTATAAAATTTATGAACAGCCATATATCCTAATTAATGACAAATCTGGGATTAAAACTGAGGCCTGATTCAAAAGTTACAAGGGTTACACCATGCCTTTCTAAACAGAAAATAGGTGTAAAATACACACAGATGTTTATCAGCGAGCCTTTGGATTTTCACATTGGTCACTTCAAGCCAGATTTCAAGACTGATCTCCAGAATAATTCAGATGTTCCTAACTAGGAGTACTACAAAACAATGTTTTTCTACGTAAGGGACTAAAGAGCTGAAACAAATGTTAATCCAGGTATCTGTTTGAAATATGATCATATAGAAACAAATTACTCTGTTTTATGGATCATATGTTAGACTTACTAATATATAACAAGCCTCATATACTCTAGTTTGACTCTAATCAAAATTTCCCTGGAACAGGATGGATTCTGTAACCTTCTCTGAATTCCTTTCAATCAGGCAGAAGCTCTCCAACTTTCCATCTTAGAACTCATTCCTGTTAACAATGAATCCACGGTTGTTAACCTCCACACGCCCATAAAAAAGTCATAGTCTAGGCAATTTTACCTATTACCATCCTATAGTTTGTACCACCAATGTATTTAAAGGTAAGATAGGACACAGCAATTAATATAGTGAATTTCTCCGTGGAAGACAAACAGGGTAAGGAAAAAGAGAAAAATATACGTATTAAAAGACCGTGACTGTGGTTCTATATAGCAAGAGTAAAAGCAGTGTATGGTGAGGTGATTAAATGACAGGGACAGTAGGACTAATGGGACAAAGGAAGGGAGAATTTGTGGGTGTACAGGAATTAGTCAGTGGTAAATCAATACTCTACATAAAACAGCACCATTTGATATTACTTACTTACACTTTAAATTCATTTTGGTGGTAAAGAGATGAAACTGTTTCAGTTATAAAACCATAAAACCTGATAAAAAAAACATATATGCATACACACAACTGGCTGTATACTGTAATACTACAAGTAGATCCTTCTGAAGAGGTTGCTACAAATATGCAGTCTGGTTATAAAATAAACCTGCAGCAGTTAAGATGGAACTATTGTTGAGTAATTTGTATAGTTAATCAATGAGACATTGTAATAAGTCTGTTTTGAATTTGTAACCCTAGTCTTCATTTGGCATTTCATCTTCAAATTCTGCAAAATAAAGATGTTTGGCCATAAGATAGCAACATGGAGCTGAAAAAGTTTTAAACCGTTTCATGAAATGTGAACATTTAACTTCAGGTAAAGTGCTGGAAAAATTGCAATTTCCAACAACTGGGGGTTAAAAAAAAAAAAAGACACGGAGAAAATCCATTCCAATAGTGGTGTAGTATAAAATATGAGATCAGAGATTCTGTCAATAAGATAGTTTACATAGTAAGTACATGGTAAATAGCATTCCATTGATGTAAATATTTATGGCATTATTAGAGCACTCAGTAAATAAAACAATCACAAATTTTACTATGGTTAATCACATTAGATTTAAAATATTCTCAATTTTAATTTCTGTACAATGTATCTTAAATAGTGCTCTACCTGTGCTTTGGCTAACAACAGGGGTTTTGTTTGTTTTGTTTGGTGGTTTTGCTTTGAGTGGCAAACTGATAAACCAAGAGAGGCAAAATGTAAATAAAGTGAATTATAATATACTGCATGTCAAAGTTTAAAAATAAAATTAGTCTATAATTGTTTTGTAGCAAAGGAAAAAACAAGACACAAAACAGAGTAATTTGTCTATATGGATCGCATGTTTCTAAAACTTTCTCTTCTATTTTGCAGGGTATATCTTGGGCATTTAAGAAAACAGCAACTATTAGTTATACTTGTCACATGCCATGATTCAAGGCAGAATTTATATATAAATTAATAAACTCTCTGCATTAAATTCTTTCCTGACCTTGTAGTTTAAAAGACCCATAGCTGTAATTTAAACAAAAATAAGCTTTTAAAAAAATATTTCTAATTAATGCAGAATGATGAGCTCTCAAAGAATTACACAGAAATAGATTCCTAGTCACTCACAGACTTGTTTATTAGACTTCTGACAGTTTTCAGGGACTAGAACAGGCCTACATAACTCACTCTTTGCTTACATGTATCACCATTTTTGTGTGCATTGTGAATATAAACTTTAATGTTAAAACAATGGAAAAGCTTAATAGCAGTCAACTCTCTATCACTTTATACACTGAATTTAGTAATTTTGTTAATTCTAAAGCACACTGCATTTTTAAGAAAAGGACTATAAAATGTCAGATAGCAGTCATCTAAGAGCAGATAATAAAGGATAAAAAATAGAAAGAAATTATTATTTTTCTACTTTCCCTTAACTTTATGAAATTTGAAAAGAAATGGGAAAGAAAAAGATACACCATAAAACGTCTTCTTTATTAAAGTTAACAAATAAAAAGAAATAAGATTGACAGTCATTGACAAACAGTACAACTTTCAGCATGTTCTTTCTCCTCAGGCTATATAATGATAGAAGCAAAGTAGAAGAATTAGGTTTGTGCATTTTCCCAGAGACAAAATTCAAATGAGTGGAGGAAACGGGGGAAGTATCCCACCTAATTGATAAGGAAGACCAAATACCTTTGTGCTTGTCCCGTTTATGCTTTAGCTGAGCTGGATGGGATCTGAGTCTGGCTAGAGCCTGTTCTCGATGGTTCATAAAAATAGGACCAGCAAATACAAGGGGGCCTGAGGAGAAACATTTTGTATGTGCATAGAAAAGCTCACAAAATGAAAACACTACAATGAACAAAAATAATTCAAAGTAAAAGTATGGAAATTTATTCTTTACTGTTTTAGACATTATACTTGTCTCCCAATTTCCCCACGTTAACTTCCTCCACCCCCAATAATAACCTATTCACCATTCCACAGACAAGTTTTAACATCTGAAATACAGTTGATAAAGTATAATTTCTATCTTTTATATTCATAAAAGTATCATGTAGCTCCTAAGTCTCAAGTATATAATCAGAAAGTTCAATTAAAATAAATCAAATTATCTTACAAATACTTTTAATATCATATATATTCAAACTTAGTAAACCAAACATTCATTGAAAACAAACATTTCTCCAATTAAAATACAAAACCAACTAATTTTTAAAAGATTAAATTTTAACAGTCTTCAAGATTTAAAATCCACATCAGTCTTCCTACAAAACCAAGAAAAATGTTATCGACTTAATACATTCTGTCATAGAGGTAAGAAATCAAGAAAGCAAAAAACAAAACAAAACCAAAAATTAGTATGATCTGATACGTATATATACACATACGGACACACATTTGTGTGTGCGTGTGTGTGTATAAAATCACTACTTTATGAAGTCAGCATTATAGAAGATATATATAATCTTCTAAAAAGAATAAATCTAACTATATGTGACTTCTGTTAACCACATACACAAATCAGAAACAAGGATAAGCTGAGCTTCATATTGATGCTGAAGAGGGGAAGCTAACCCAAGTAACATTTTGGAACACTAACGATTCTCTGATAAAGTAATTTCTTTCTGAAGTTCCACTATGTACACAAATACACATATACAAATGCACATTCATACAGATTATAGTTATTTCCACTTATATCCAAGAAAATAACCAATAGCAAAATTAATTTTAATAAAATTTAAAATTTGTTTTCCTTATTATCATTTAGCTTGAAAAGAATGGAAAACTTTAAATTATATCTTAAAATTTTAGTTCTTATAGAACTACACATTTTTTGAGTTTGAGCAACATCAAAAATGCCTGCAAATTCCAAAATACTCTACATTTGACCGTTAAGAAGTTACCAGTATATGAAAAAGGAACTGACAGTATATAAGCACTGAATGTTTTTAATTAAAGCCAGTTTTTTCTTGATTCTCTGTATCTCTTCAGCTATAATTATTTTTTCTAGCAACGGAACAATATGAAACTATTGCCCTATTATAAAATTCGACACCAAAGCACCCTTCATCAAATATTAAAAAATGGGTAGGAAAAATAAATTTTAATTATGTCTCAAGATACAGATAAAAATGCAAGCAGCACCAATTCTATGAAAAACCAAGAATAACATATTCTATGATCACTATAGGTAGAAATATGCTAATTTAAAGTTAATAGAAAAATTAAATATTATTTTCTAGTAATTCAGTAGCAATTACTTTCAAGCTAAGATTATACAAATATGAACAAAATGTCTTATTTCTTCAACACGCATTCATTTTCAATTAATTTACTAAAGCAAAGAATATAAACCACTCTAAAAAGCATTAACACACTTTCCAACTACCCAAATGAATTATAAATATAAAAATAACAGTAATATTAAGTTATATTACCTTTTTTTGAATTCTATGATTTGCTTGGGATATTTGTCTTCCCATAAAAAGATTACATCCATAATATTCATAGTTTTTGAGCTTCTCACTAAATTCAATCTTTTTAGAATCTTTTCATATAAAAATTTAGAAGGCTCACAGGCAATCACACCAGAAAGTATACCATTTGAGCGCAATTTAAATCACTGTTTATAATACCAGACTACCAGGTTCTAAAATACTCTTGTGTCCCATGGACTAAAATAATTTTTCACATAACCATAGTTCAGTCATTCACTTATTTGCCATTTTTTTTTTATCTTTAATGTAGTAGATACGAGGTATCATGTATCATGAATATCATGACAAAGAGATCTCAGAATTCAGTCCATTAGGGAAGAAAGAAATAAAAACGAAGAATATGTTTGATAAAGGAAATCCATACACATCCTGAAGGATGAAAAGTGATCACTCAACTTGGATGAAAGAATGAGAAAAAGTTTGCCAAGAGAGAAGGAAGAGAGGACATTTCAGGCAAAAGAAACAGGATTTGTAAAAGCATTCAGAGATTAAACAATATTGTACAGTCATTAAAAACACACCTAGCTGAAATGGATGGAATATAGAGTTATGAAGCAGAAAATGGTGGGAAATGAGTTTGGAGATACATATAATAATTAAAGTCTTTTTCTACCATGAAACTTTATTGTAAAGGTGATGAGAACTCCCTGAAATGCTTTCAATTAGTCAACAAAGACATACTAGTACTGAACAATTTCATGCACCACACTACGTCCTGGGAACTCTTGGAAAAACAAGATACTATCTCTGCTTTAAGCAGGGAAGAGTTTATGCTCAGCTCAAGAAGAAATTATGACCGTGTGCTATGACAAAATTAAGCACACTGAAGGGGGCAGCCAGCAAACCTTAAGGATGGGCATGCAGGGAGTTTCAGGGTACAAGAAAATTATGCATAAGCTGACACCTAATAAAAGTAGTAGTAGTACTACTACAAAGGTTCATAGATGTGGGGGGGAAATGGGGGTAGGGAACAGAAAAAAGGAGTAAAGAGAGAGACTTTATACATTTTAATTTAAAAAGGGACTTTCATATAACATTGAAAGATCAGCTAATATTGGATTTATTATGTCAAATCAAGAAAACTTAATAGTTTTAGGGGCTTAAAAATCAATAGCAACCCCAACTCAATTACTCTGAAATTAGACTAACTATAATAAATTTGTTTTTACATTCCAACTTGTAACTATAACAAACTAATTTTTCTTCCTTATCAAAATGGAATCTGGTTTATTCTACAGAAGCTGTGGGGGTTTTGTTAATAATAACCAAAGCTTTGTGATTAGCATCCCAATGTCGTGAGAAAAGCAATCAAGTCAAAGCCAGGGCAAAAACAATCAAATCCAAAGAAAATACAAGTCCACTAAATAGCCCAACTCCACTAGCATCATCATTATCATTACCATTATCATCATTATCAAACACTTACTTTGGGCTTAGTCTATGTAAGGTATTTTCATGTATATCATTTAATCTTCATTAACGTCCCTACTCAGGTATGTACAGTTGTCACCCTCATTTTAAAGGTAAGGAAGTGAAGGTTCAGAGTGATTAAACTCCAGGGTTATCTATCCCCAGCAAAACTTAAGAAGCCAGGATCTGAACCAAAGCCTAACATCAGAATGTATACTCTGAACTGCCATGCTGTACAGCCTTGCTAACCACATAACCTGTTATCAAAGTGAAACTCTACTGAGAGTTAAGAGGGCCTGGACAGTCAGCACAAAATGGGACTACCAGGCAAGCCAGGACATAAGCTCGCCCCATCTACAGCTCACAATTTTGAAAGTTTGATGACATTTAGGGGAGAAGAAAGAAGGAAAAATATCCAACATTATTTGAGCTTAGTTTTCCCTACAATAGAGCACTGAGAAGGAATATAAAGATAAGATCACTGACACAACCACCCAGTAGTTCTTCTGATGACTTACGAGTTCTACTTAAAAATTCCATGGACGAGCATCTCACCTATAAACTTAAAATAAGACTCAGAAAATTTAAATTATCAATCAACCCTGTATAAACTAAAAAGCTTTAAAAATTGTCACAAATGTCACTGAAACAAAAGCAAATGAATATACTGGCACCTAAGAATAATAGGTTTAAGAAAAATATCATCTAAAAGAATAATATAAAAAATATAAAGACTGGGGCGCCTGGGTGGCGCAGTCGGTTAAGCGTCCGACTTCAGCCAGGTCACGATCTCGCGGTCCCTGAGTTCGAGCCCCGCGTCAGGCTCTGGGCTGATGGCTCAGAGCCTGGAGCCTGTTTCCGATTCTGTGTCTCCCTCTCTCTCTGCCCCTCCCCCGTTCATGCTCTGTCTCTCTCTGTCCCAAAAAAATAAACGTTGGAAAAAAAAAAAATTAAAAAAAAAAATATAAAGACAAAGTTCTAAAATAATAAAAATGCAGTAATAACGTTGCTCTTTCAGGTTTCAATAGCATATTCCATTATAGAAGACTATGTTATAAACAGCAGCTAAATTACATCAATAGGCCTGAGTCTGAGCCAAGTTTTTTTGTTTTTGTTTTTTTTGTTTTAGTGTTTATTTATTTCTGAGACAGAGACAGAGCCTGAGCGGGGGAGAGGCAAAGAGAGAGGGAGACACAGAATCCGAAGCAGGCTTCAGGCTCCGACATGGGGCCTGAACTCACGAACCCGCGAGATCATGACCTGAGCTGAAGTCGGATGCTTAACCAACTGAGCCACCCAGGCGCCCCTGAGCCAAGTTTTAATGTAAGAACTAGGTTCTGAAATTCTGATTAACTTTGAAATAACACAAACTTGATAAATAGGATGGGACAGATGAATCAAGTAAAATAATTCATTATAATCTAATCCTGAAGTTCTGAAATTTCAACGCAAGTAAAAGACAATTACTAATGAGTATAATTACTAACATCACTAAACTGTTAGTATCTAAAAAGTACTAAGCAAAGGCTAAGGAAAAAAACCCCACAGGTATGTGTGGCAGTTGGAACACTAAAAATTTATTTGGCATTCCTCCTCCTTGTGAAGACAAAACAAGACAAACTATTCTCTGTAGCTCCTTAAGCAGAATGCAGAAATTGTGACCCAGGCCCAGGTATTCTGATGTAGAAGGTCCCTGGAGCAGTTCTCACACTTTAGCACACACAGAATTACCTGGTAAGCTTGTTCAAACAGTTTGCTGGGCTCTGCTCCCTGAATTTCTGATTCAGTAGGTCTGACGTGGGGTTTGAGAACAGACAATTGTAATAAGTGCCCAGTGATGCTGGTCCCTTTGAGACCACTTTGAGAACCACTGCCCTAACATAATGAAAACAGCACAGTACCTGAAAGGGATTGCTCTATCCAATTAAAATAAAAATATTTTTTAAAAAGCAAAGGTAACATTTAAATGACTTAGAACTAGTCTTTATTTTTTTTTTAAGAAACAATGGCCTAAGTTTTAAAACATAACTCTAAGATTATTTCAAAAACACTGTAAAGAACAAAATACGAAATCACCTGTAAACTTACTTTTCAGGAAAAAAACACTACTAACATTTTGGTATTTACCTTTCTAGCTTTTTTCCTATGCAAGTGTGGGTATATTTCTGTGTACATTTTATTTTGTTTTCTTATAAAAATTTGTCTTTCCTATAAAATTTCTTATAATGATATGCTGGGAAAGAATATAAAGATAATATCATAAAAGTATCATATCAACATACTGGTTTTAAATTATTTAATATGGTATATGAATTTTCTAAAATCATTGAATATGAAACTGAAGTTTGACTTTGTATTTTTACTTTTTGAGAGAGAGAGAGAGAGACCATGGGTGCAGGGGAGGGGAGAGAGAGAGAGGGAGAGAATCTTAAGCAGGCTCCACGCTCAGCGCAGAGCCCCATGCAGGACTCCATCTCACGACCATGAGATCATGACCTGAGCTGAAATCAAGAGCTGGACACTCAACTGACTAAGCCACTCAAGTTCCCCTGAAGTCTGACTTTTAAAAAGGGGGTACAAAGTTGAAATTCTTATTTAAAAGTGTTTTTACAAAATAAAATTTCTAAGCATGCTTCTCTCTGCACTGTACTGTGTTAAATGAAACACATGTGGATTGAAACTATGTCCTCACTGCATGATTCCATAGTAACCATGGTGACTGTGCAAAGCAAGGACATGAATATGCACAAATTTCAGTAGCATGTAAGGCAATGAATGCCATAATTAAGGTCCATAATGAAGATCCTAACCCATCAAGAAAAGATATTTACTATATATTGCATTTTAACAGAAATAAAAGATCGTATGTGTAAGAAAAGAGCTCATCCAAAAAATAAAAACAAACTTTTTGTGCACCAATAATCTGAAGAAGTCTTTCTATATACTGAGGACTGCAGATGAAATGGAATTGTCAGAAAAGATACATGAACTGCCTATAACATAAATCTGTGTTTGTAAAATCAAACACAGTAATATAATTTCTGTAAATATTTAAATAATGGAGTTTTTAAACCTTTAAAAGGTTAGAATTTATGTTTTTAAGGTCTATGACACATCTTAAAATAAACGGCAGGGGGCACCTGGGTGGCTCAGTTGGTTAAGTGTCTAACTCTTGATTTCGGCTCAGGTCATGATCTCAGGGATTGTGAGTTGGAGCCCCATGTCGGGCTCCGAGATGATAGCACAGAGCCTGCTTGGAATTCTCTCTCACACTCTCTCTCTCTCTGCCTCTCCCCTGCTGGTGCTCTCTCTCTTTCTCTCTCTCAAAATAAATAATAAACTTTAAAAAATAAATAAATGGCAAAAGAACATTCTGCAATCACAAAATTTTGTTGAACTAATGCATAATCAGTGTTCTTTTACTTCTATTATGCAGAGATACACTAGCTAGAGAAAAATAGTTTTACAGAAGGAGAAAATTATCACAATACCTTTGTGTTAATTTGCTATACTTTGGTTGATACATAGGAAATTGCTGGTTTTTGTAGGTCAAGTCATATGGATTCAAGCTAATATTTCCCAAAAAACACAAAGCAGGTTGTAAAAAGATGCATTGATAATTATCCTTAAACAAACCATATAACTAACATAAAAAAAATTAGCACTCAATTACTATGTCATAAAGACCTACAACTTAAATTTTACCCTATTTTCTATAAAACATTTAATATGTAATTTCCCAAATATTTATATACTGTAAATAATGACAGTATATACATTCTCATTAACATAAATTGCTTTGAAAGTAATGATTTTATATAAACACGGCCAAACAGCAAATATTCCTGTGTCAACTAATCAATATTGTTTATCAGATCAGATATAATGAACAATCTTCAAGTTCCAAGTAGGTTTTACAACTTAAGTTTAATAAAAATAAAATTTATACATGTGTGCTATATATATATATTTTATGACTTTCTCCATTTTACATTAAAAAAAAGTGCCTAGAAAAAAAATCTGTAATGGCGGTTAAATGGATAATTGGTTTTATCTCATGTATCAAATCATGTCATTTCTAATAAGCATTTAAAATACACAATATCAGTAAATATTTCCAGTCAAGATTTTGTCCAGCAGAGGAATAAAATCACAGATCTCTGTAACCATCTGTCTCAATCCTACAAAGAAAAGATTCTACTGGGCAACAAGAGCTCTAGTGATATTTATATTTATCTCTGCTTGTTGAATGTATACTAAAATATCTATTATAACCACAGTGAAATGTATTTTCAGGCTGCGAACTGGTCATAAACAATGAGGAAAAGAGAAACAATAGATCTATCTTTCCAATTAAAACCTGCAAACTCTCCAATTTACCCTTCTTGTTCAATAACTAGAATAAGATTTTTTCAAAAAAGACATACATAAGCATAATGATGCACTGGATTGAAAGAAGAATGTTGGGAACATGCTCAAATGATAATGATCATAGACAACTAAGAAAACAGAAACTAAAATACTATTATTAAGTTAATTTGTTGTTCATGGTTAAATAACAACCATGAGTCCAAACTCTGGGTAAAACACCAGTTTTTAAAGTTCATATATTTTTTTTTAAAGTTGCCATTGCTAAAGATGGCACAACTCTTAATATGGTTGTCTTACTCTATAAATGCTCTATTGATTAGCACAACTTTAAATACCCTGAATATTTTTTGTATTATTTCCATGAGTTACTATATACTTTTCAGTGGTCTCAGGATAGGGTAAGAAAATTGATGCAGCTCCATCTTACCTCTTCCTTCCTCTAATCTGTGTCTCCTGATTACACGCTGCCTTTTTTCTTCTTGTCGTAACTGAAGGTGTTCTTCAATGTTAACCCCAGGCACTGGGACAGCTAGATGATTTACCAAACAAAAACAAAACAAAACAAAAAAACACACATAGACAGATACAATAATAATTATGAGAGAACTAGGCGAAATTCAAGAAAGTAAAAGCTAACAAAACACCAATGAAAACACAAATTATTTTTACTCAAAGAATCTTAGCAAAAAAGAGGAAAAGAACCTTATCCTTTAATTAATGACATATTGTCAGTTACCATACAAGCAGTACTGAATAGTTAACTATTAATTTTTTAACATATACTAATATAAATTGTTTAATTACTAAACTGATGTATAGTACAAGATATAGGACAAGATGTATAGCACAATCCATCAAATTACCTAACAGAAGATCTAAAGGTATCATTTCTTTCACAGCATCAAGAATTCCTCTTTGTCTTGCCTCCTGACCATCCAACTCTCTTGCACATGCCTTGCAACACCCACACACAGCACAGCCAGATTCTCCGGAACCACAACCACAGATCCTTTAAAAAAAGAAAAAAAGTACCTGAAATCCTTCTACTCTTTCCTTAAAACTCTTTTCTAGAACCATCTTTTCTGCGGAAATCACTCCTTCAGATCAGGATGTGCCAATTTTAAAGAACTGAATAGGTATAAATAGACGGAATAACAAAAAACAAGATTTAGGGGTGCCAGAGTAGTTCAGCCAGTTAAATGTCTAACTCTTGGTTTCGGCTCAGATCATCATCTCACGGTTTGTGAGTTCGAGCCCTAGGTCAGGCTTTGTTCGAGCCCTAGTGTGGAGCCTGCTTGGGATTCTCGCTCTCTCCCTTTCTCTCTGCCTCTCTCCTACTCTCACATGCTCTTTCTCTCTCTCTCAAAATAAATAAATAAACTTAAAGAAAAAAACAAACCCAAGAGTTTATTAAGCTCCTCATGGGTATAACTGGTATCTTCCTACAGAAAATACAAATGGATTCTGCTATCTTCAAAACCACTATTAACAAATATTTTTAAAAGTTATCACAATTAGTAAAGCACCAGCAGTTTACTATTAAATGATCTGGATGAATTAGTTGGTTACCAAACAACACTATTCTCCATCAACTAACTTAAGGAATGTGTGGATAGCCATCAATAAGTGAACCCAGCTTGCCAGCTTCATACATTATGTCTCCTTTTCCCTCCCTTCTTTATATGCCATCATCTCTCATTCTTTCCTCTTACTGTGTCCAATTACCTGTTTTTTTCCTTCTTCTTTGTCTTTTTTCTTATCAGCTGTGAACTAAGTGTATGACATTTGATTACCACACAAGGAAGACTAGAACACTCCCAGAAGTTGGCTACAGGGTCAGTGAACAACTAACTTCTTAGTCACATATTTCATAGATGTAGAAGTCATAGCTTTCATGTTATTTGTTGGACTGGAACTGAAAACCTTTAGACGGCTTCACTAAGCCTGTGGTTATCCATATTTGTGGTGGTACAAGAGAAAGGATCTACCTGGCAGCAGTTTTGAAAGACACAGCCCTGTGAAACTCCTGGGTTTAAAATGCAAGCAGTACCGACATTTTGGAGGATCACTAACCATTGGAGTAAAAACTGATGAACCAGTATGCCCTACAGAATTGTCTGTGGGAACTGTTTCAAAGATAATGTGGCATTCTAAATTTATTCTAAGATATACAGTCACAATTTTATAATAATTTGAAGTCATTTTTAATGGTGCAGAGTGTCCTGGCATATAGTCGTATAGTGATTTTATTTCATTTATTCATTTCTGCCTCATTAATAAAGAAACTATTGTATTTGGTTAGGTACTGTCCATTTAGATCTATAAATTATTGGAAACTGATAGTAAATCTCTGGGGAAAAGCACATAAAGAATAATAACTAATTTCAGGAAAGATCAGAGAACTCAGAAATTCATTTATGATACTTATCAACAGCTCATGTTCAGAGATTGGGGACACTTGATTTTAATGGAAATAGCTTGGGAAAGATGCAGGAGGACACATTTCAACTCCAATACTATTTAAAAAAAAATCATAGACTCTTTCTGTATCCAAATTATATTAAAAATAAACAATTAGAGACTTAAATATAGCAAACAGAGCCAAACATATAGCTTTGTAGAAGAAACAGTATTCTTTCATAGAGAGCCCAAATGTTCTTACATATGCTGAGAATGCCAAAAAAAATTCATTGTTAAAAAATCATAATCATTACAACAGCCTAAAATAAAGGCCTGTTATATGTGATTTATTTTCCTATGTTAGGCCAAGTACAAATCTAGAAATACACTCATAGTAGATGCAGACATTATGTGGGAGGAAGTATCTGACTACTTAAAGAGGTATCAGAGAGGGAGGTCAGAGATGCAGGGGTGGCTGTCCCAGCTCTGGGTTTTTCTTCACAAGATCCCCCGCCCCCCCACTTCCCGAAGTCTGCTAATTATCATAACTAATCTGATCTTACAAAGATCAGGTCTATCATAATACAAAGATCTATCATAATTAATTTCCTTACAAAGAATGCCCCATTATGTTATATTGGTAACAAAAATAGGACCCAAAATTCTAGGGAAAAATTGCATTCTGATTCTGCCAAATTCGCATACATATTAACTTTAAAATAATGATAATATAGGATTCTGGGGGGAAAAAAAGATCCAAAAAGAGTATAAGGGGATAAATACAAATAGGTGTAATGTAACTTAAGAAGTGACAGTTCCTAGAACACCCAAAATGGCGAACATAAATTTAATTTAAATGAAAATTATATGTCTCTAATTGAATATTTTACATGATATTTGATACTTCTATCCAGAAAAGATTCATGTTCAACAAAAATGAAAAGATATATGGTATTAAAGCAGTCTTAGAAAAAGAATACAAATTAAGGCACAGCCTAAGCCTTCAAGAAACTTTTGACTTGTTTTAAATAATGGTTTAAATGAATCGAATGAAAGAAAGAAAAGCAACGTAAATGACACTGAATTAGAAACTATCATAATAGAAAACAATTACTAGAATTACACGTACATGCCAATACGCCCTCAAGAAACAACACAGAACAATTCTGAAAAGAAATGTGTTCTGCACATTTTCTACTCATAGTTTACTTTTTGAGTACGAATCATTTTCTTACCCTCCGGGGACTCTGTCTGGACGCCCACTACTGACACAACTGGCTCCATAACCTGTACAGTCTCCGCAGACAGTGCACACCATGCACTGTTCCAGCTTCCATTTATGCATGCCTGGAGGGCACATCATGGACTTCTCATCTTTCTCATCTAGTTCTTCTTCCAGGTCTTCATCCATTGCTGTTGCCATATTTTCAACGCCAAACCCTACATGACAGATCAATTTGTAACCTTTATGTAGATTATTCTCATGTCTTAAAAAACACACATCACATATACTAATCCAAATGAACATACAAAAGAATGCTGAAACAGAAAGTAACAAAAATATAATTTAATTTAGGGACCACAAATAAATGCTCTCCTCATTTCCTTTTTGCAAAAAGAGGGAAGGCAGGAACCCCTCTTAGCCGTTACTTTATTCCAATCACACTTTTAACTTTTGCTGATTTTAGTCCCTCCTTTCCATCTTCACTGCCAACACTGTCCTTCAACAGACCACAGAAAGTCTCCCAACTATGCTCTAAGCCAGGTGTCCCTCCGCTCTAGAATATCCTTCCACAACTGGTAATCAGCTTCTTAAAACATATACTTGACTCTATGATTTCACAATTTACAAACCTCCAATGTTTTTCCATGGTCTTTAAAAGAACAAAACTCTTCAGCAAGATACAGTTAGTCACAACATGGCCCTTGAATTTTCTGTAACCTCATTTCTTCCATGCAAACTACATTCTGTCTGAACCTAAATTCCCTCTGCTTTCTAAACATACTATGTCCTTTCACATGCTCAGGGCCTTTGCTCATTCCTGCTCCATCTGTATCTCTCTACCTCATTTACCAGATGTCTCACTCTACCTCATCTACCAGAGAAACTCCTCTTCAGCATTCAATAAAACTTAGCCTGGAAGTCATCTGCCACGAAAGGACTTACTACTTTTTGCAGGGAGTTAGTCACTATTTCCTCAAAGCCTGTTTATGCCTCAATTACAACTTACAGAATTGTGTTATAATTCACTCAACTGTAAAAAAAAATTGTTTTTAATGTTTATTTATTTTTGAGAGAGATAGAGCGCAAGCAGGGGAAAGAGCAGAGAGAGAGGCAGAGAGAATCCGAAGCAGGCTCCAGGCTCTAAGCTGTCAGCACAGAGCCCAACACGGGGCTCGAACTCACAAACCATGAGATCATGACCTGAGCGGAAGTCAGACCCTAAACCGAATGAGCCACTCAGGGGCCCCTTGTTCAACTTTTTAAAGATCGGATATCTACTCCGAATGACCCAAGTGTTCCTTTATGAGAGCAAACTTTTTTGTAAAGGGCCACGCTGCAAAAAATTTAGGCTTTGTAGGCTACACAAGTCTCTGTCAGGTTTTTTTTTTTTTTTTAAATAATTCCTTATAAATGTAAAATCCATTCTTAGCTTGAAGAGTCACACAGAAATAAGCCACTGAGCAGACACAGCATCAGGTTATGGTTTGCAGACCTCTGCTCTAGGCAGTGAGGACTCTGATAATGAGCTATTATAATCTAGCAAGAAAGACAGACTTTTTATCAAAATACCATACAAGAAAACTGTAAATATACAACTGTGATAGAATTATGAAGAAACAAATAGTGTTACAAGAGATTGTAATAAAAGAGTAAATTTATGGGAATAAAGTATTTTTATGTTTGTTTTTCCTATTAGACTTAGATCGTCAAAGACCAGGTTATGCCTTACTCATTTTATCTCTTATTCTTAGTCAACCTTACTCTCTTATCACTTGTAACAGACTCAGTATAGGTCTGTCTAATCAAGAAGTAAACTCGTAGAATATACAGCCTCTTTTCATCTCTGCCACTTCTAATCTATATACAGGCTAGGAAATTAAATAGCCAAGTACTGGACAACTACTTATAGAGTTAGAATAAAGCAACTCTGAAGGCTTGAGTGCCTGTTTTTAATAATCATGATAGCTAAAATATACTAAGCACTTACTTGCATTTGGGTCTACTTGCATTTGGGTTTACGTATTCATTTAATCATCCCAAAAATGCTATAACTATTATCCCCAAATTAATCTCTAAATTCAAAGCATCCCAAACATAATACCAAGTAGAAAAACTGATTCTAATTCATATTAAAAGTAAAGGCCCCCAATATGACTATATAAAGAAAAAATTTATATAGAAAAGCAATGAAAAACTTATCACCAAAATTTAGAAATTATATACAACAAAAGAAACCTAAAATAAATACAAAGGTTAAGCCACAGTTAGTCAAAGATATGTGCAACACATGCAATATAATATATAAAAAATTCCCACAAATCAATAAGAAGGCAAGTAAAATGAGAAGTTTGAAGAGATGGTCTAACACTACTAACAATCGGGAAAAGCAAATTAAAAAAAAAAACAAACAAGGGACCCAGCCACTCCACTCAGAGTTATATGCCTAAAAGCATACAAATTTCACCAACATTCACTAGAATGTTCATAGAAACCTTATTCATAAAAACCAAAACTAGAAACCACCCAAATGTCCATTAATATGAGAAAAGATTCCAAAACTGTGGTATACATTTACACAACTGATTACTATACAACAATGAAAATTAACAATCTATGAATGCTTGTAACAATATAAATGAATCTCATAAAGTTGAGTGAAAAGAAACTAGACACAAAAGTTCATGTGACATAATTCTATTTATATAAAATACAAAAGTATGCAAAACTAAATTAAGCCGTTATCTAGAGAGGTAGATGGTGACTGGAGAGGAACATAAAGGGGGATTCCTTGGGTGCTGGTAATATACTATTTCTTGATTAAGGTGCTGATTACATGAATGTGTTCAGTTTGTGATAATTCATCAAGATCCTCACTTATGTGTATTTTGATGCATGTATGTTTTACTTCAATATAACAAATAAAAAAAAAATAATGAAATACAATGTCATAGTCATCAAACTGACAAAAATCAGAATGTTAATACTACCTCTAGGAGTGATGTGGAAAATCAGAGTATAAATTGATACAACCTCTTGTAAGAAAAATCTAGCAAAGCTGAAATCTACAACACCAGAAATTACACTTGAGAAATCTCAGATGTTTGCCAGGAGACATGAATAAAAGAGGTTTTGAAATTATTGATGAGAATGAAAAATTAGAAATAAATTCATCTATCAGCAGGAGAATGGATTAACTGTGGCATGTTAGTGGTATGGTTTATTACACAGCACTTAACATGAATCATTTAGATTTATATGTACCAACATGGACAGAGTTCAAACACAATGGTGAGACTAAATAAATAAACCTCCTAATTTGCAGAAAAATATAGATTGGCACTTATAAAAGTATCTTACATATAAAACATGAGTATGTAACACATTTTACGTGTAAAATATATAAGTAAAAGTAAAAATACAGAAATATGACAGGATCAAAGTTATGATTGTGGTTGGTCTGGAGAAAGAGGGAGTATAATAATAAATCTTGGAAGGAGAATACAGGACACTTATCTATAACTTTCTTACTGAAAAATAAGGCATGGTGCTAGATACACAATTTTTTCATATTATAATCTTATTTTCTGTACTTTTCCTTTCTTTTAAAAAAAGATACATAAAAACCCTTTATGTTCCTTATGACTATATAATCTGTATTCATTTTATGTATTACACTACTAGTCTGCTTTCTAATTCATTACTTACTAGCAGAGTAGGTATGATTTTTTACAAAGTAAAAAAAGCCTTTAACAATTTTATTTTGGTTATTATAAATTTTACAGTAATACTCTAAGACATAGGTGTAAATATACACCAAATTTTCATAAAAGTTTCGGAATAACAGGGAAATAATTTTTTTTAGTTCAAAACTTTTATAAAACATAATCTGAAAATATATTTATATTACACATAGAAAACTAAACCGTTTCTCTCCTTTCTGCCTAGTAGGTATTATCCAAAACTATGGTTCAGTATTTTAGCAAGAAGAAAATTATTTCCATTTTGGAGTAATCCATTTCTTTCCTTTCTTTTGTTCTTCCTTCCTTTTAAAAATCAATGTGCTCTAACAGACTTACTCTTTTTTTTTTTTTTTTTAATTTTTTTTTTTTTTCAACGTTTATTTATTTTTGGGACAGAGGGAGACAGAGCATGAACGGGGGAGGGGCAGAGAGAGAGGGAGACACAGAATCGGAAACAGGCTCCAGGCTCTGAGCCATCAGCCCAGAGCCCGACGCGGGGCTCGAACTCACGGACCGCGAGATCGTGACCTGGCTGAAGTCGGACGCTTAACCGACTGCGCCACCCAGGTGCCCCCAGACTTACTCTTTGTAAAAACAAAAGCATTTTAAGTACACGCATATATGAATATGGTAAAAAAAAAAATAGTGGCCTCTTGATATTCAGATGAGTCTGCCATCAAGAAGGTCCCAAACCTGTTTATGTTAATTCATACAAATATTAACCCTCAAATATTAATCCTCAAACTCTTTTGTACTTTGAACACAGTTCAACACTTGGTTCTGATAATATGTATTTATTTCCTATTCTTCAGCCCACACCAAATTAAAAACAGAAAACCAGCAATTGGAATGAAGGGTACAGGATAGCACTGATAGCAGCTGGAAGTAAACACTGAGTGCAAGAATGAAGTAGACATAAACCATTACCAACACCAAAAAACCACAAGCATGACAAAGGATAAACTCTTCTTCCTGTCAATACCCTTTGTGTTAGGGAAAAGCATATGGTGAATAAGGTGCATCTACAATTCAGCTCTTGGTAAAGGGTCAAATATTCTTAAGATCATTTTCAGTTGTCAGGAACTGATTAAATTGCAGGTAGCATGTGCTCTTAAATAGGAAGATGATATTTGCCAGATAGACTGCTGCCAAATATGGCTAAAACTGAAAATGTGTAGGGATGCCTGGGTGGCTCAGTGGGTTGAGAGTCCAACTCTTGATTTTGGCTCAGGTAATGATATAGCCCTGCTTGGGTTCGAGCCCTGCATCAGGCTCTGCTGATGGAGCCTGCTTGGGATTCTCCCTCTCCCTCTCTCTGCCCTTTCCATGCTTTCTCTCTCAAAATAAGTAAACTTAAAAAAAAAAAAAAAAAAAAAAAAACTAAACTAAAAATGTGTGGTATAAAAGAAACTAATAATGAAGAGTTTGAAAAATGTGCTTTTCTAGAATAGTCACCCAAAATGCTAATTTTACATTTTATATAAAATTAAGAAAAATAGGGGAGCCTGGCTGGCTCAGTTGGAAGAGCATATGACTCTTGATCTCAGGGTCATGAGCGCAAGCCCCATGTTGGGTGCAGAGATTACTTGTATTACATACATACACATATATAAATAGACAAACAAACAAACTTAAAAAGAAAGAAAAACATTCAAGTTCATTTGCTCAAAAATTAAAAGTCTAAAGTATACTCGATTGTTTCAGTGATATAATACCAAATAAATAAGAAATTCAGTGGTTTTCCTAATTTATAAGTATGAAATTAAAGAGCCACTTGTTTCGAAGAGTAAGATTCTTTACCACACTGTTCTGAAAACCTAATGAAAAGAGGCCACAAAGTTAATATCCACATGTCCAACACCTACCTTTCCCCCCCTGGTTCATGGAACCAGTGTCTCGTCCACACTGTCCTTTATTATTTACACCAAATGTCCAAACTTCTCCATTCTTCATTAAAACACAAGTATGGGCTTTGCCCATAGCTACCTGAATTACAAAATGACCCTTCAAATCTGTTACCAAACCTGTAGGAAAGATACAAATTTGGTAAGAAACAACAATAAAACCTTTCTGAGTCTAGTAAATCATCAGTATTGTAAAAGGACCACCTCAATACAGAATTTTTTATTTCTGGGATAAAATAACCCACAAAAATGAGAAATACATGGCCAAAAGACTGGCCAGGTATCAGCAAATTAATTTTGTAGGTTTGTAAGGAAGTTTCAAAATCTTAACACATTATCATCCAGACTTCAGACAAGTGCTTCTCCTGAACGTTTCTTCTAAATGTCAACATTTCTCAACAACCCTCAGAAGGGTCACTAGTTCTGAAACTTTCCTGGTCCAAGAACAAAGGAGCTTATAAATCATGTACTTAACCTGCTTTGACTTGCCTCAGCAAAACAAAATAAAATACTTGCTGGGGAATACTGAAATAACACTGTTTCTGTAGAAACCTGTGAGATGATCCAAAGCAGCATTTTTCAATCCTTTTTAACCTACAGTGCTTTCTTCCACAATCCAATAGCTAGCTAGTTTAGCCAGCTCCTAAACCTCACTCATTCACATATAACTTTCACTGTATGTGCCATATCCAAATGCAACCCATATAAGCTTAGTATTTTTTGCATCAATTTTAAATTGACTAAAGCATTTTTAACCTTATCAAGTAATCAACGGTAAAAATCAGATTGTTGAGTTATTTCCACTATATACTAAAGAGTTAAAAACTGAAGTATTTGTTTCATTTAAATTACAAAAACCATAATTCTTATATCACACTTTGGGAAAGCTGTTATTATTATTATAATATTATGTTATTATTTTCCCAGATACTACTTTCCTAAGGTGACTTTCTCTTCCACCCTATATTACTTAGGTCTTTTTAGCTCAAAAATTTCCATTTTCCATTTAGTATACTTGAAAAAGTATTTTCCATTTCCAATTAGTATACTTAGTATTTTCCATTTTCCAATTTTCCATTTCCATTTAGTATACTTGAAAAAGATATGTATATTTAGCAATATTACTTATTATTACTAATAGTACTAGCTGACATGTTTGGCCCTTGAATGTGCTAGGCTCTGTGCTTAGCATTTCATAAGCATTATCTCCTATAATCTTATAACAACCATATGAAACAGGTACTGTCATTAGCTCCCTTTTGAAGATGAAAAAAGTGAAAGTAATCTCTGAAAAGTTAAAAAATTTAAGTTAGCTATTAGCCAACTAAAAAGTGGCAGTGCCAGGATCTAGGTCTGTATCCATAACCATTAAACCACACTTATCTAATATTTAAATTGCATAATGCCCAACTGTCTCTCAGATCCTCCAAACAAATACAACATTTTGTGAATCCTTCCTGTCTTATTGCTGGGAACAGTGCCAGTAGTTTTAGGCAGGGCTAATCATGGAGCTTGGCCAGTGCAGCTCTACCTTAGCTACTACTTTGGAAAGCTTTCCCTACACTCATTTAGATGCTCACATGACATGTTCTTGGTAGTACCCTGGGGAAATGATTTTGGTAATGTAACTGATTTATCATTGATGAGTTACTTATCTCCCTATTTAGATAGTTATGGAAGGATTCTCTCTCTCCTATATTTACTATTATATCCCCAGTTCCCAGCACAGTTGTCTTGTACATGTAGAGTCTTAAGAATTACTTGCCATGTGACTGAGTAACTGAAAAACCAAAAGTTACTGTAATGAGTGGATATGTGGGGTGGGACTAGCCAAATAGAGAGTTTTATATTTATAAACTCTAATTGCAAAAATCTGTCATATTTGGTTGCTAGATTTTCTTTCTAGCCCTTAAGAAATGAGTATGATTGTGACAGCCCACTTGGCAGGATTTTATATGAGGTGAATATGTAAAGCCTGTGAACTTCTTCGTAAAAAGGAAAATAGAATAAAATTTCTGATTGGAAGTTTAAGTGATGGTCTCATGCTGGGGAAATGACGTGTTGAATATTTCTAGCAATTAATTATTAAGTTGAACTCTACTCAAGCGATATGTGAGTTGCCTTAATGTGGTAATACTTAGATCCTCAGTTGGCCTCAACTGACAGAGTGAATCAAAATTTGGGAGTGGGCTCTTGTATAGTTTAAAAACAGTATTTAGCCTAGCTATTGCTTGCTAAAATCCTGCTGGCTAACACCAATTAAAATTTGTGCATTTATCCAGTATATATTTATTGACAACTGACAGTGTGTCGCAGCTTGGTGGACAGGCAGGTATGGTCCGTCGCTGAAAGAAATGTGGAAAAAGTAAAGAAAATATGCTAGAACTGTTAATTTCCTAGACATATCTTTCCAATATAATGTCTAGTATTGGACTTTCTTTGTATAAAAGTGAAATGTATTTAAGTTGAACTTACTTGAACTGTCAGAGTAAATGGCATCTTTCCCAAACATATATAGCTCTCCATCTTTAGAAATAACAGAACTACTTCCATTATTGCAGGCTGTGTACACCACAATCTTTCCTTCCATCTTAATTATCTTTTTAGGTTTGTAGGGTTTTGATTGCCGTCTGCTCTTAGCTTAAAAAATAACACAAAACAAAATTAATTTAAGATATCTATGTATAAATAAAAATATATGCATTTATGACACATTTTATTTATTTTCACAAAGGCCTGGGATTCCCAACATGTCAATTAAAATGAGTCAACCTGCAAGCCTCATATTGTTAATTAATACTTAGGCTATCACTGTCAGATCCTTTTCTTTGTTATACGTTAAAATTTCCAATGAGAAACACCAATTTCTAACAAACTTCTGGGGACCTCAATCTCTGTATTAGCTGTTTACACATTATTAACACTATTCCATATATATATATATATATATATATATATATATATATATATGTGTGTGTGTGTGTGTGTGTGTGTATATATATATAAACACCATTTCACCATCATATATAACTATATATGTATATAAATTCCCTTTTCTCTCAAACTCTACCTCACATGCTTTCTTATGCTAGATCCTAGAAAGTGAAATCAGTTCCTCATTCGTTGAACACATGTTTAAGCACCCAGTTAGTGGATGGGAAATACATATATGGAGAAAGACTAAATAAATTTAAATGTGGATGATGATCCAAGTAGCCTCTGATATCAAAAACTAAATCCCTGAAATGAGCAAAAGACAAGGAATATCAATCTTCTGTTCCTTTGGTCAATCCCAGTTCTTGATGCCTTTCAGAATAAAAACATATTGCTATGCTGGGCACAACTCTGGGACTTAAAATACCATTATACTTTTTCATATAACATGACCCATATACATGTATACAGCAACTACACTATCTCATGCTCAAAGAAAGAACAAGGTCCTCCAAATGCTAGAAGGAAACTTGGCTGTGCTCAAGTTTCTGAGATGGCAATACACGTTATGTGTTTTTTTTCCCAAGTAACTTTTATTTACACATGATTTTTACATTAGATGTTGAATTCAAACCTAATCCTCATAAGATGCTACTCCACTGTGCTAAAACATGTAAAGTATATGGGAAGTTACAAAAAGAGAAAAATGGCACTTTGAGAAAGACTGAACAGAAATATAGGAAAGATAAGAGATAAAATTGTTTTCATTGTTTAGGAATGATTTAATTACAGAGAAATAACACCAAGAATAGTGACCCATAACTAAAGCTACTACACAAGGCAACAAAAGGTTTACTTCATTCTGAAATATATATTCCTTATAAAATTTTGGGTGACCTAAGATAATATATTGTAATAAATATGTTTTTAAAAATAACATCAATGAGCAAAACAGATGAATAGCAATATATACATACAAAAAGTATATATGAAAATTTATGAAAATCAACTCTACAATGAAATCAGCAATCCCAGTTCTTTAATGAACAGTACACTATTAACCGATTATGCCACAATGTAAAATCATCTATTAATCTGGTAAGGTTAATCTGGTAAGGCTACTGAAATTGATATACCTTATGTTAATAAATTCCACAATATTTTTACTGAATGTCCAGTTTCTTAGTCAACTTACTTGACTCTCCATCTTCTCCTTTACTAGCAGATCCTGTAAAGAATATGCTTCCATCTTCTGCAACTAAAAGGGCATGAGAACCATCATGTCCAACTGAAAAGTGTACAATCTTTGGAGATTTTGTAATTGGTAGTTCAACCCATTTTCCTGCTGAAGGACCACCTTGCTTGATTCCAAGACTCTGGTACTTGCCAGTATAATATATCTTATATATCAAAAAAAAAAAAAAAAAAAAAGAGGGAGTAAGAGAGAGACAGAGAATTACGGTGCCTTTTGGGGTAGTGTACCAGGTTTCACATGAGAGAAAAAAGACTTTCATATCTTACTAAAAAACAAAAATAACAAGAAACCAAACTGTTTTTATACTTCAGTGAGATCCATCAGTAGGAGAGAAATATACATATTTTTCTAAAGATCCAGTTCATAATAGCTTTTTCGTATCTATTCAAGATATCTATAATCTTCCATTGTAAGTCTCCTGATAGATATGAATAAAAATATACTTCACAAATATACTCTAACCTCACAAGAGGAGGAAATGGATAAAATTCTCAACTTGTATTCCTAATGTAAAAAACCCTACATATTAATATACCATAATTGCCTAGTAATTTTAATTTTCTTTTTTTTTAATTTTATGTTTATTTTTGAGAGAGACAGACAGACAGAGCATGAGCGGGGGAGGGGCAGAGAGAGAGGGAGACACAGAATCTGAAGCAGGATCCAAGGCTCGAACTCATGAGCCATGAGATCATGACCTGGGCCAAAGTCAGATGCTTAACCGAGTAAGTCACCCAGGCTCCCCTAGTCATTGTAATTTTCAAAATTCTTGTAATTACCTCACTTTATTCTCACACCCATGAGATAAGAAAGAAGCTTCTATCTCTACAGACTGAGCTCTACAATCTGTCACTTATACTTGCTCCTACTTTCCCCAAATTGTAGTCTTTATATTTCTGAACATTTATAGAAATTTGCAATAAATGTGTTCATCATAATAAACTCAAAATACGAATTCATTCCCACTCAAAGAATTAAAAGCTCCATAATTAAAATATCTGTAAAAATGTAATATTTTATAAAGTTTTATACTCTTGTATCTCACAATTTTCTTTTATACTATTTCAACATGAATAAAATTTCACCATATTAAAAAAACATAAAATAATTTAAAATCAAAATTTCAATTATGTTTAAACATGTGGTCTATGTAAATAAACTAATCAACTGATTATACCAATTGGTTATCTCATAAAACATAGGATGTTCATTTTTAATACTAAAGAGTAATTTACCTTTCCATTTGCTGTTTTCATTAGTGCAAACTCTCGCCCTGCACCAAGAATTGCTGACTCCTCATCAAATCCTGTGCCTGATAATACAAGACTCATAAATATTACTATATTTTAATATGAACAATGTAAATCATAATTTTGCACTATTTTGAGTTATTGAAACGTCAACTCAGTACCATTCAAAAACAAGGATGACAATAAACTTGTTGAATCACTATGAAACTAATGTAACATTGTGTGTCAACTACACTTCAATTAAAAAAAAGAAAAAACAAGGATGACAAAATATGCCATATTCCTGACTTAAAAAAAAATTAACAGTATGTACAGTACTCCAAGGAAAGATAAAATTACCATAAATTTTTAACTTGTTCCAAACTAGTGCCAAATTAATCTTTTAAACATAAAAAAATGTTTAAAACCAATGTCAGCAATATTTCTTGAATTAATGAATTAAGAAATTTTTATTGAGCATTATTATTAGGTAGTAGGCATTACATAGTGCATGAACCTTATCCCATTCAATTTTCACAACTATACTGCCTGGTTTACTCGATGAGGTTAGTCCAGACACAGAGTCATTTGGGCTTGAACAATGTCGTGCAGATATTGGAATTAAGGTATATTAGATTCTTTGTTCCATGCTCTTTTCTACAGAAGAACATTTCATGTGGCTACTCCATGAATTTGGATACATATGTGTGCATACATAACAAAGACCCTTATGCATATTTTCAAATTCTAAAACTATGAGTAAATAATTACATATGGTATATTTTATGATTTTGTCTAATATAAACTACTAGTTTATGAGCTTTTTAAATTTAAAAACTACAATTTCAATTCAGTGCTTTCTATGGAAAAATTATAAAAACACTACATAATTAAATAAAATAGGCAAAGCATATCACTCATGTCAAGTTTATTAAACTTAATGAGATAATAGTCAAAAAGGTGGGTCTTGCAAAGAATCCTGCACGTTAGAAATGGCACTATTAAACCTGGAACAGCACGGCAAACCAAAATTGAGAGCCTCCTGGGAAACAGGATCCTAATTACTACTAGGACACTGCAGGAGGATGTATACTAAGACAGAAATATTCTGTGGCTGTCCCTATTTCTGCATCCAAATGAAAGATTATTAATCAGTGTTTTAGGCCAATTACCACTGTCACAATCTACAGGATCATTCTATGGCTGTCCTAAAAATCTGTTCAAATTAACAATCAAAGGTTTCAATGAGGGAACTATGTATATTAATGTAGTAATATTTACAGCGCAAGTTTTCAAAATTTTAAATAATTGAATAAAGATAGAACATATAAATTAAGGATGTCCCTAAGTGCTGCCTATAATTCTTATCAAATGTAAGTTTATTTTCATTTGCTCTATTTAAAATGAAAACGGAAAATCATTAGTCACTTTCTTCAAATGGTGTTCATATAACACACTGTTTAAAGGCCATATTTCCTAGTTACTTATGCATACTAATTCATAAGTTGCTTTATAGTAACAGCAAAGTAACTGCCAAAATATAACACACAATGCTTAAAACACTGTACTAGTTTTCAAAAGAATAAAGAATCTGAAAACTTAAATATGGGAGAAAGGCTTATTTGACTATCTTACTTATAATATGCAAGTCCTTTTCCAGATCAAATAGTGAGATTCCACAGGCATGTAAACATTTTCTGGCCAGTTTAAGTTGTAATTCTTGTTGTAGCACAGGTTCAGTGCTTGTGGCAAAAATTCTGACAACAAAGCCATCCTAAAAGAAAGAAAACACTCAGAGTATTATGTTGCATAAACTGGTCTTCCAAGGCTTTATACTAATTAATATCAAATAATTTATGAGAAAGGGATTCCATTTACACCAGCTATTCATGATTCAGAGTACTTACATCTCTTGAAGCAGCGATCTGATTAATATATTCTCCATCAGTGAATAAAATATTTTGACCTTCAGTATGGCAATCTGTACAAGAAGAGGAAAAAGTAATTATATTACAATATAAATAAATAGCTCACAAAATGACTTTACTCCTCTGTTGAAGTCAGAATGAGAGTTCTCCAGGCAATAAGGATAAACTTAAACTTAAAGGGATACTGTGCTTTTTTAATAAAGAATTACAAATTAGCAGAAACTAAGTCATTCAACTATTATTACATTTTGTGCTTACATTTATAAATCTTCCATAATCAAGGACCTGAAAGCCCACCTAATTTCAAAATGAATTAGTATTAGATGTAGTCTGATAATAAACATGCACCATGATGAACAAACTATAATGTTGGTTATAATCATTTCAATACATGCAATGTAGGCAACACTACCTTCAGACATACATCACAGTCATTAGTGTCACAGAAAAATACAGATAGACCTAAAACTTCTGCATTTGAGGTCTATGGCATCCAGCTACAGATATCCCTTGCTTTATCAAACAGAACGGGTTATACCATTTCCACTTAGAAGTTTAATGGTAATTCCCAGCATTTTCAGCATTTAGCATGCTATGTATACATTTTTGTGTGTGTGTGTGTGTGTGTGTGTGTGTGTGTGTGTGTGTGTGTGTGTGTGTTTAAAGTAAGCTCAATGCCCAACTGGAGCTTGAACTCACGTCACGACCCCAAGATCAGGAGTCACATGTTGTACTGACTGAGCCAGCCAGGCGCCCACAGCATGCTACACATTTTAAATGTTCATCTGCTTTGTACAACAAACACACTTAGGTTTATGTATTTCTTTTGTCTGAAAGCACTTATATATTTTGGCTGGAATATTGTGTTTTATCAATACGATATGTATCTCTGTGGAACAGTGCACTATCTACTTTGATCAAAATAATGCACAAATGCCATTGTAACAAGGGATACCAGTATTACAGAAGGACCACTGGAACATGTGTTAGTGATTGCTACTGAACAACATGAAACTACAAGCAAAATCAACATCTAAATATAAACTGTATCCTTTTGGAAAAACAAATGTTCAGCAAGCAAGTATAAAAGCACACACACTTCTCAAAATAACTGCAGAGAACTAGGATGAATCTCTCCATTAATTACAATACCAAAATAATATTTCATTTCTATTTGCACCTGAATCAACAAAACGTAAAATTCTGGTTTTGGAATGCAGTAATGGAGCCCACCCAAATAAGCTGGATTACTCCATATCTTTGCCCAGGAGCTTCATACTAGCATACTTCCTTATTATAAATATGCAAAACACAGGCAGACCCTTACCAAATAGAGAATTCAGTGATCACAAACTGGAAATAGAAACTGGGAGACAAGGCCCACTGGTAGCCCAAGAGACTTGGTAATCAAAGAGAGGAGAAATCGAAAGAAAGAGTTCCTAGTCCACTGTACAGAATACAAAGAGGCGCAAGAAAGATGTTTCCCAAGCTCTAAGCAGTAAGATTTTAAACTAAAAAGCAAAGAAGAAAAACTCATTATAATTTCAGATAAATGCAGGGGTGAGGAGTGAAGTGGCGCAAGAAGAGTAGCAAAAATTCTCATGATCTGAGGCAATCTGTCACCAGACATGGAGAGTAAATGACATAGGATACAATATAAAAGATATGTCAACATATAAAGGCTAAAATGATTATTAACAGAAAAAAGTATGTTCTAAGTTCATCCATGCTAGGTTGAAAATAACTTATTTACAAGCTAAACTATAAGACAAGTTGAAACATGAAGCTCAAGGAACTACCAGATTTATGTCAATTTTAAATATGGTATTCATTACCATCTATAAACCTGACAATTTACTTATGCTTCTTGATGTGAAAACTATAGAGTTGCCCCTAGTTAGGGGGAAAACGAAAAAAAAAAAAAAAAAAAAAAAAGAGTGCTATTGAAGAAATTGCAGACCAGGTCAAAGAAATGGAAAAATGATGATGGGTATCTTCCGGGTATCTTCGGGCTTGAGCACAAGTCTTCCTGCTGCATGATTTCAAAAAGATTTTCTCTTTATCCTTTCTTTATCCAGCATGTAATGTTATAAGACGGCATCTTCAGGAAAATATCAAGCAACATCTGCCAGTTGGGAAGACATACAACACGGGACTGTCCTCCCAAAGTTTGGTTCATTCTTCACCTTGAATATGGCACGTATTCATGAAACAAAGAAAGCCACACTTGTACTGTTAAAAGTTGTATTTCATATGTTAAATGATGTAGAGGGATTTAAACTGAACAAAAACAAGTCAATTCTTATCATATTTTCATCATAAATAAAACAGCTATACATAAGCCATTTTCAAATAATCTTCTCAGTCACAATCTCTGTTAATTGATCAGGGTTTCTCAGAAGCAAATCTTTTATATTAGTATCTACCTGTTGGTGTGTGCATGGTGGGGGTGAGTGTTTAAAATTTTTCTTCCAAGACATTATCCTAAAATGACACACACAAAGAGCAACAGGGATGCTCATTACAGTATAACTTATATGGTAAAAAACTAGGAGGAACTTCCATTTGAATGTATTTTGTAACATTAAAATGATATTGGAACTATATGCAGAATATTAAGTGAAAGGGATAGGTCCAAAAAAAGCATTAGGCAGCATATGATCTCTTCTTTTTTTTTTTTCCACAACAATGTCCATCTAAACATAGGAAAAAGATAGGATATTTACCAATATGCTGATAGTGTTTATACATGAGAAGTGGGGTTACAATTAGTTTTTATTTTTTCCTTATATATACTTATACAATAAATATTATTATTTTTAATATATGTATATATAAGGGGGTACATGTAATCATTTTAAAATCATCATCATCATCATCATCATCATCATCATCATCATCATCATCACCAGAGGCATGGCCCAGGACTTGCAGTGATTTAAAAAAACCTGTAGATATATCTGTAAACAGTGATTTACAAAATAGCTCTAATAAGTTATGCTTTCCAAAGTACTTTATTTGTTGAAACACACATGAAATGTGGCATTTACCTTAACATGGTGTCATGTACACTAACTTGGATATATATATATATATATATATATATATATATATATATATGTATATGTATATATATATAGAGAGAGAGAGAGAGCAACATCTGAATAAATGTTTGATGAAGTTGAAGGAATCTTTAAAAAATTAACAAGCAGCTTGGGAGCAATTATCCTTCCCAATGTATTCTTCGGAAGTAGTTCTCAATCATTTTCAGATGGTCAAGTGCCTAAAAGTAGTATTGCTGCTCTTCATGAAATTACTGATAGACACATTAAACATTTAAGATTTTAATATAAACAAACTTCCTCAGTATGCATTAAAGGTATATGCAAATTCAAAGATTTTAAAATGGATATCATGCATTTGCCCAGTGTTCTACAAAATTTAAGATCCACTGCCCCAGAATTTAGAAAGTACAGTGATTTAAGAGATAAATGCATATGTGCAACTTCAAAATTAAAGCAAAATGAAATGTGTCCAATGTGCCTTACCAGAGTATTATTAAAAAGTATAAATGATGGAATTAAAAAAAGTTCCTGATCCATTCTAAAATCTGTCTCTGAAAACCCTTTCATATGAAGAGGAAAACCCAAAGTGTACTGTTATTAAAGTAAAAATAAAAATTAACAGAGAGTTCTTCATACCAAGTTTTATAAGAGCCAGAGTCATGGTTTTATTAGGAGCAACAAAGTAACCTCACCCCCTTATTCAGCAGCTGAATTAGTCTTGGTGGTGAGGGTAAAGGACCAGGCTGCAGATGGGCAGTGATTTGAAAACAAACACTAAAACGATTTATGCTATATTTCTGATGTCTGTTTTCCTCACATGCATTAACTTTATACACACTATAACATTTTTGTATGTCAAGATTTTTCTCAATCTATTTATAAGCAAGTACTATCCCTTGCTAATCATTGTTTATAGGTCCAAAGGCCCAACATGCACATCTCTTAAAATTTACCTGTAAAGAAAACAAATGACAAGTTGAATAACATACCTGGTAATATCACAGTACCATCCTGTTCCAGTGTTTCAGGGCTTATTCTTATGGCTGTCATGCTGTGGTTATTCACATCTCTATACAATAAATAACCCTGTAAACAACAAAATATTTTGCCGTGTTATGTGTACAAATATCTTTTCATTAGCTATTTAGCAGAAACAATAGTCATACAGGTCTGTATAGTTTTCTGAGGTATGATAATATGTCAAATTTCGTGTCTACAACAGATTAAATATTAAAAATACAAGTATCTGAGGTGTGCTTTAGTAAGAGGAGGAATCGTATACCACTGAGTACCAATTTAATCTATTACATTCTCAGATACATATATGAGATACACCACACAGGCCAGTACAGACATCTTGCTCAAAATTATTTTATCATTTGCCAAGTAAATAATAGAAATGACTACTGTTACTTTAAGAAATCTTTTAAGGAAATATAGCTGAAATATTTAGGTTAATATTAAGAAATGAATAGAGTAGTGGTTTGAGATGGAATGATATGTCACTGAACATACTTCCACGTCCTTATTCCTTATAACATACTATAGTGGCAAATAACAATTTGATGTTTTGAACCATGTTAAGTTTTAAAAGACAATCGCTGAGAAATTAATTTGACATTTAAAATTTAATTTCAAAATCTCCCCAATAGTTGATCTAGCACAATTATTTTTCATATAACAACAATTTCTTTAATTTTCAAAATCCTTTCAAATATATCTTATAATCTGATGATGACAACAAGCTCTGAGCTGAGCAAGACAGGTATGCGGGGACATATTTATTCGACATCCTTCCACAAGGGAGCTTGTATTTTACCTGTGAGGAAGGGAGAGTATGGAAATAAACACTTCTGGCCCTTTTCCATCCTTCATTCGCTTCTCTTCATGGGAGGTGAAGAGTGTAGTAGTGTGTCTGATTGCTGACACCCATTTGGCCACATTAGTCAGGTGATGAGATCACAGCATTAAGAAAGCAACATGGGCCTACCACTTTTCTCTTTGGGGATACTTTGCATGATCCTCCATACAGGTAACTATCCCCTGGGCAGACCACGCACTGTTCCCTGGAAGGTACTGATCTAGGCTTAAAGTGGAGGGTCTTGTGGCAAGAAATTCTAATTTGGACTCATGTCACGGATACATTCCCAATTCATGTTTACTAATGGTAATGGTGATCTCCATTCTTATCTAGAGATTCACAAAATTTTGCTAAATAACAGGGGATCAAATAAGTTAACTGAGTTGTCCAAAGTCACACAGCTAGTAAAGATCACGGTCAGAACTAAAAGTAAACCTCTCATGAATTCTAAGCCAATGTTCTCTATACTACACTGTATCATTGTTATTAGCCATATTAGTAAAAATATACCATATCTGTTTAAACAGAAGTCACATTATTTATTGATCAAACAAGTACAAGCCACATGCTCTGTAAGAAAGAAAAGTGTGGTTTATTGTGGATATTCTCCTACCTGAGCATACCCTAACCAAGACTTTTTTTCTTTTCTGTTTCTGATGCGAGATGTAGAATTATATATATGGCCCTGCAAAGTAACAAAAAAGCCCATCAACAGTTGCATAATTAATAATCAATGAAAAATAACATAAACGGATGACATTTTATACTTGTGTTTCCATTATGATTACATCAAAATTAAATAGTACTGTAAAAATGAAGCTGAAAACAAAACACAATTAGGGATAACTTCTGCTAGAATTAATAACTGTAAGGAATCACATTACCCTAACTGTTCCACTGTATCCAGAGCCTATTTTGTATAATCCATCCTTGCATAACAGATAAAGAAAAAATCCATCATTCTGAAGTAGACACTGATCATCTTCATCAACGGATATTTCCTTTAATGGCCACTTGTGCATTAAAGCTGCTTTCTTAATGCCATTGCTAAACCAGTCCTGAATTTGAATTTTTCCCACCAACACTGCCTGTACACTTCTCTGTAGTGAATTTAGTATCATTGGCACCTATTTAAAAGACAAGAAACAAATAAAAAAGCATGTTTAAATGTCCCAAACACAGACAAAATAAAGATACTTCAGTAATATGTCATCATTTATGAGAAAATAAATTGCTCAGAATTATCATGGTTTGGCACATCAGTAAAAAGTACTAACTAGAAGTTTATTGTAAGAAGCAAATTTCAAGCAGCCCAAAATAAAAACGTCAAATCCAAAGATTATTAACTGACAGTTTGACTCAAAACACTAAAATATTGCATCTTTCTCCAAAACACTCAATAACCAGTACTGCCTATGATTTCAAGTTTTGTGGACGGAAACATACTAGATTAGTAAAAAGTATGAATACTGGATATAAATAAAATTATACCGTATTAGAATACACATAAGCCAAAATATTTTATATGTTATGCATAATTACTAATATGCTTCATGATATGAAGCACAAATTTAAGCATAAGAGAATGGTGTGGCTTCTACAGATGAAACAAAATTTCCAATGTTTCTCTTCCACTTTGCTTCTCCATTATGACTAATACCCATCAACATCAACAATATTCCATAATATGAAAACTCATTTGTTAATTGTGTATTCATTCAGCACTCATTTATCCAATATTCATCAAAGACCTGCTATAAATACCTGTCACATTAAATGAGTCCTCAACAGTCACCAGCATGGGACCAGCACTCTGCCAGCAGAGTAAATTCTGTTCCTCACCTTTTGTCCCTCTTTTACCACATCCAACAATACAGCCAAGCCGCACTGTCCAATATAGCAGCCATTAGCCACATGTGACTGACTACTGAGCTCCTGAAATGTGGTTAGTGCTTTAAATACAAAATACCCACTGGATTTTGAAGACTTAGCATAAAAACAAGAGTACAGAATCTTAATATTATATTGATTACATGTTGAAATTATTTTTTAGATATACTGAGTTGAGTGAAATACATCATTAATACATACACATTTAACCACACCTATTTCTTTTTACCTTTTTAATGTGGCTAATAAAAAGATTTTAATTACATACATAGACTACATTATATTTCCATTGGACAGCACTTTGTAGAGGGTAGAGCTTTCATAGGAATAAGTGACCCGCTGTTCATAGATAGTCTCCTCTTCTTCCAGTTCTAAGGCCTCTGACTCAGCCAAGATATGTAATTTATACTATATATACTTATATATATAATAGATTTATGTATATAATATATACATAGTTGAATACTACAAATTCTTTCGCTAGAAGTAGCTATATTAAACTTATGGTTATTTTATCTAGAATTGATATCCATATTACTATATAATATGCCAAAGCTTCCACTGTTAATATTTTTGTTTGTTTCAGATACTTTCTGTTGGTGTCTATTATGAACAATGATGCTCTCCTCCCTCCCCAAATCCTCAAAATTGAGCTATATATAATAATTTCTGGTTAAATTAGTATTCAAAGGTCACTTAATATGATTGTGTAATCATGGCTCATGAGCCAAATTGTGTATTACATTTCCTTCCTTGTGTAATTTTTTTTTCATTAAGTCAACAATTGCCCTATTTTTGCATTTGCTAAGTTTTCTCTACACCTTCCCTTAAGGGTTCCCCATACACCTTTCAAGAAAGTCAAACATCATTTCTACTTCTTCTGCTTGGCAACACCCCTCATAAAACCTTGTTCTGGTCTAAACTAAAGAAGAGGCAGGCATGGAAGTTAAAATTGTTCAATAGCATACATGTTCAAAAGCCATCTTCATCGTCCCTCAAACATGACTGCTAGTTGAACTAGGTATGGTGAACATCATTTTCTCTGAGAACTTTGAAGGCACTGTTATTTTCTATGCCAGTGCTGCTTTGAACCAGTCTAATGCCATTCTGTTTGATATTTGTTCATAATCTGTCTTTGCTCTCTGGAAACTTTATAGTCTGTTAATTAACAGTGTTCTGATTTACGAAGTTGTATCCTAGTTTGATTCTTTTTTCATAATGAATGTTGGGCACTCAGTGTGTGTTCTGTCAATCTGAAGATGTATATCTTTGAGGCACATGAATTTTCCTTGTAAGATTTCTTGAGTAATTTATTTCCTCTTCTCTGTTTGAATACCTGTGAGGGATTGTATTTCCTGGTTAGATCCAATTTTATTTTATGTCACCTGTTTTCTCTTTTTTCTATTTTCTGGAGACTGCTTCAACCTGATCTTCTAACCCTTCTGATTTTATTGCTGTTATCTTAACTTATAAAATTTTTTCTTGTTCTATGAGCTTAAAAAACAGAATACTGATGTTTAATGTAAACAATATTCTCTTATCCTTCATCAAAATATTAATTACAGTCTTCTTAGAGTTTCTTCTGTCTCTATATTCTTTTTATTCAAAGTTTCTTTTATTATCATTATCATTATCGATTTAGGGAATCTCTGTTTTTCATGTTAGCCTAGTGATACTTGGTTGTATGCTTTTTTTGTTGTATTTTATTTTTTTGTTATCTTTTTTTAATATTTCAAGCTTTTATTTCAATTTTAGTTAGCTAACATACAGTGTAATATTAGTTTTAGGAGTAGAATTTAGTGAATGATCACTTGCATATAACACCCAGTCCTCATCACAAGTGCCCTCCTTAATACCAATTACCCATTTAGCCCATCTCCCACCCACCTCCCTCCATCAACCCTCAGTTTGTTCTCTACAGTTAAGAGTTTATTTTATGGTTTGCCTCCCTCTCTCTCTTTTTTCTTTCCTATGTTCATCTTTCCCTATGTTCATCTGTTTTGTTTCTGAAAATTCCACAGGTGAGTGAAATCATATGGTATTTGTCTTTCTGACTTTTTTCACTTAGCATAATACACTCTAGCTCCATCCATGTCATTGCAAATAGCAAGATTTCATTCTTTTTCTTTTTTTAAGTTTTTATTTATTTTGTGAGAGACAGAGACAGTATGAGCTGGGGAGGGGCAGAAAGAGAGGGAGAAAGTATGCCAAGCAGGCTTCACACCATCAGCACAGAGCCCAGTGTAGGGCTCAAACTCAAGAAACTATGAGATCATGACTTGAGTCGAAAACTGAAAGTCGGTGCTCAACTGATTGAGCCACCCAGGTGCCCCAATATTTTATTCTTCTTGATGGCTGAGTAATATTCCATTGTACATATATACCATATCTTCTTTATCCATTCATCAATTGATGGACATTTGGGCTCTTTCCATAATTAGGTTATTGTAGATAATACTACTATAAACATTGGGGTGCATGTGCCCCTCTGAATCAGTATTTTTGTATCCTTTGGATAAATACCCAGCAGTGCATTTGCTAGATTGCAGGGTAGTTCTATTTTTAACTTTTTGAGGAACCTCCGTACTGTCTTCCATAGTGGCTGCACCAGTTTGCATCCCTACCAACAGTTCAAGAGGGTTCCCCTTTCTCTACATCCTCACCAAAACCTGTCGTTTCCTCTGTGGTTAATTTTAGCCATTCTGACAGGTGTCAGGTGGTAACTCACTGTAGTTTTGATTTGTATTTCCCTAACAATGAATGATATTGAGCATCTTTTCATGTCTCTGTTAGCCAATTGTATGTCTTCTTTGGAAAAATGTCTATTCATGTTTTTTGCCCATTTCTGAACTGGATTATGTGTTTTTTGGGTGCAAATTCATTCTATGAGCCAGCATTGCCTCAATTCCAAAGCCAAAGACCCCACTAAAAAGGAGAATTACAAGCTAATATCCCTGATGAACATGGATACAAAAATTCTCAACAAGATACTAGCAAATCAAATTCAACAAGCTAAAAGTTTAAGTTTGACAAAGTACAGCATCCATCCCTGATAAAAACAAAGTAGGGATAGAGGGAACATACCTCAACATCATAAAGGCCATATATGAAAGACCCACAGCTAATATCACCCTCAAAGGGGGAAAACTGAAAGCTTTTCCTCTAAGGTCAGGAATAAGACAGGGATGCCCACTCTCACCATTGTTATATAACATTGTACTAGAAGTCATAGCTTTAGCAATCAGACAACAAAAAGAAACAAAAGTCATCCAAATCGGCAAGGAAGAAGTCAAACTTTCACTATTCGCAGATGACATGATACTCTATGTAGAAAATCTGGAAGACTCCCCCCAAAAATTGCTAGACAGATATATGAATTCAGCAAAGTCACAGAATACAAAATCAATGTATAGAAACCTGTTGCATTTCTATATACCAATAATGAAGCAGCAGAAAGAAAAATCAAGGAAATCGATCTCATTTATAATTGCACCAAAAACCATAAGATACCTAGGAATAACCTAACCAAAGAGGTAAAAGATCTGTATTCTGAAAACTACAAAACACTTATGAAAGAAACTGAAGATGACACATATAAATGGAAAAACATTCCATGCTTATGGATTAGAACAGCAAATATTGTTAAAATGTCTACATTACCCAAGGCGATCTACACATTTACTGTAATCCCTATTAAAATACTACCAGCATTCTTCATGGAGCTTGAACAAATAATCCTAAAATTTATATGGAACCACAAAAGTCTCCAAATAGCCAAAGCAATCTTGAAAAAGGAAAGTAAAGCTGGAGGCATCACAATTCTGGACTTCAAGCTATATTACAAAGCTGTAGTCATCAAGACAGTATGGTATAGCACAAAAACAAACACAGAACAGAATAGAAAACCCAGAAATGGACCCACAGCTATATGGTCACGTAATATTCAACAAAGCAGGAAAGAATATCCAATGGAATAAAGACAATCTCTTCAACAAGTGGTGTTGGGAAAACTGGACAGCAACATGCAGAAGAATAAAACTGGACCACTTCCTTACACCATACACAAAAATAAATTAAAAATGGATGAAAGACCTAAATGTGAGACAGAAAGCCATCAAACTCCTAGAGAAAAACACAGACAGCAATCTCTTTGACCTCAACCATAGCAACTTCCTACTAGACACATCTCCATCAAAGGAAACAAAAGCAAACATGAACTATCGGGACTCCATCAAGATAAAAAGCTTCTGCACAGCAAAGGAAACAATCAACAAAACTAAAAGGCAACCTCCAGAATGGGAGAAGATATCTGCAAATGACATATTGGATAAGGGGTTAATATCTAAAATCTATAAAGAACTTACCAAACTCAACATCCAAAAACCAAATAATCTGGTTGTACACTTATTTTTAAGAGTAAACTACTAAAAATCTGGTAGGAAGCTCGGTGTGAATGGACAGGGTATTGGAGGACCCCTCAAATATCTGCATCTGTGGGTCTTTTCTCATTCCTTCTCCAAAGAAGAATCTGCCAGTCTTTTTCCTAGAAGCTGTAAGTCACCTCATGGCCAGTGTTCTGGAAACTCAGTGAGGATAAGGAATTTCATCATTAATACAAACACTTTCACTTAATCTCCATTTTCAGCCTAGTTCCCAATTCCACTTGCAGCTGTGTCTGCTTTCCCCTGGCTTCTCCGACTCGATTTCTTTAGACAGTAAACGTATCTCTTTGGTGTATGACAGAAGGACAGTTGCTTGGCTGGGAAGGGCAAAGCAAGGGCCCTGGGGTTCTCTACCTTTCATAATACAGATTTCCAATCAATTTTTAGCTCTTGCCCTGACCACCACTTTCCAAGTACCTATTACATCCAACTCCAAATCTTATCTGGAGTTTTAAGTGAAAATCAACTTACTTTCTATGGGCATTTGCCTCTTAAGGAACTTAAATTCAAGCTTTCTCCAACTTCCCTCTACCAAAAATGTGTCCCATTCTTAAAAGTAAATAAACTTTAAAAAAGATAATGTTAAGATAATAGGCTTTAACATGGTGTTTGGGCTGGTGATGGGAATGTAGTGACAGGGCAGGTCCAGGGAACCTCAGCTATTGATTCAGGGGATCTAGTAATTGTGCACAGCCTAGTGCTTAAGCATATTGCAATCAGACAGATAAACATGCAAGTCCTGTCTCTGTTAGCTAAAAGCTCTCTATACTAGAACTATACTAAACTTCTTTCAGACTTCAGTATTCTACTCTTAATCTTAACCTCCATGCATTAGCATGTGGATACCAAGAAAATTTCTCCCTTCACATCCCCAGCGGTAACACTTCCTCCCTTTGGACTGGCTACTTTCAACTCATCATTTAGATCTCACCTCATATCCTCTGAAAGGAGTCTACACAAGAAAAAATCACACAGTGTCTAATAAGCTCATGTTTTTATGGTCACTATATTTTTTAAAATTTGGTATATGATATGTAAATGTGTTATTTCATTAAAATTAAGCATTATTTGTGTATTTTAAGCATGTGTTTAAATTAAAATTTTGGCAAACCTCAAAGTACCACTGCAGAACACAGTTCTGAAAAACACTGCATTATAGGAAATTCAAAATATTAAGGATCATAAAAAGGGAAAAGAAGATTTCAGGCAGGGCAGAAAGAGGAAAATCTAGAATAGAATCTAGAATAGAAATCTAGAATAAGGGGATCGCTCATGTTTGACAAGGAGAGTTCAACACTGCTGAATTAAGTTCAAGAAAATGACCCATATACCCTTTTTGCTATCTTGGTCTGCTAATAACAGGATTGAAGCAGTCCTTCCATCTGTTCTGGATGTTGCCCAAGGGGCCAGTGAAGAGCACATAACAGAGACCTAAAACTGTAACTTCTTACTCAATTTTCTAGAACAATCCAAAGGAATTAAATCAAGTTTGCCCATAAGGAGAATTCTATTTCCCACTACTAACAACAATAAAGAGTTTCTTCCACAATCAGACATTAAAAGCTTAAAATGTTATATGCAAAGCTGAAGAAGCTCAGAAACAAATCAATCCATAAGAAACTACATTTGATTCTCGAACAGTGCAGGGATTGGGACACTGAGCATACTTGAAAATTCCATACTTAAAAACTAGGGAAAGATGGGAGGTGGGGGAGGGCAGAGAACAAGGAATGCAAAAGAAGAGGTGGCTGGAGTGTTGATACAAAGCCCAGGTTAAAAGTTAAACAGTTTTTTTTGCCAAATTTCATTTTATTACCTTTATATACTGTGGATTATTCACATATCAACCTTGGATAGATCAAATCACTATAATGAGTGAGCAAAACCAGAGGATTCCTACTGACAGAAATTAAGGTGAAATTCCAACCTGGCATCTCATACCTTCTAAGCAGCTATAAATGAAATACCTGTATAGTTTGGCAAGCATGGCTGCCATTGTTGGTGAGGATAGCAGAGATGGCCTGAAGTGTCCTTCCTGTTTCTCCCCAAGAAGCCACCAGACTAAAGAGGCAAGCACAGGAAAGTGCTGTCAGAGACTGTCCTGTGCTGTCATTCATTCCAGTACTTCGAACAGTGATTTCCAAAAGGAGCTGGAAGAGAGCCTCTGTGAATAAAATAGAACTCAGTTATATTCATTCAACATACAGAACATTAAATGTGTATTTATTTATAACTTGCCTCATTATAAAAAAAATATTTAAGGCAGCTAGAACACTTACTTTGTATTAGTTCCTTTTTAGTTACCCTTTCCCCCCCCAAAGTTAGAATATTTATATACAAAGGACCTCAGAGAACACTTAGTTCAACTCTTCACTTTTGTAAATAAATGGATCTATCCCAGGTTGTTTAAAAGAAATTTATCTTGAGGCATTCACACATTCAAGAAATATCCTCTCAAGTAATAGACTACTCACTGTACTTATTTAACCTTTCACACTGGGAAGAATTGGAGCTTCTTGAAATGTTAAGTGTCCAGAAAATGTGTTTGTGTAAAACAACAGAATACATAAAAAATACATGCTATAATTTTTTTAATATAAAATTGTTTTACTGCTAACATAACAGCAGTTCACATTTATAAACAAGTATGTAATTCATTTTATACCCTAGAAAAACCTCCAAGTCAATAGGACAGATATCCTCCTCCTTCAATGGACAATGAAATTGAGACAGGGAGGTAAAGAGATTTTTCCAAAATGATAAAGCCATTTAGTGGCAGAGATGGTAAAGTAACACCTGAACATTTGATGGCCACCAGAAGTTTCCATGCAAAATTCCCTGAACAACTCTGTCCAAGAACTGAACCAACAGACCTCTAGGCATTTCTTCTGCAGAAGGGAAGGGATTTTGAAAATCCTTAAAGAGTGAACACTCAAGACGGAGAAAGAAACAGAATCAGAAAAAGAAAAATTGAGGAAGATGAAGAAAGGGAAAGGGAAAAGAGAGAGCAAAAGAAAGAGAAAAGAGAATTCGTGTACTGCAACTCACCAAAAACTAAAAGCCATCTGTGGTTTATTCGTTAACTCACAGAGAGCTAGCCTTCCTCTGTCCATTCCTCATCTCCCATGTATCTCATCCCTAGTAAGCCCTGTCACTTTCGCTTCCGAATTCCTCCACTTGCTCTGTCTCATGACCATCTTCCCAAACTATGCTCTTTATTAGCACCTGTTAATCAGACTACTAAAAAGTGTTCAAAAATTAGCTCCCACCTTTACTTTTGTTCTTTTATATCCAAAGAGAATTTTTAAACCAAAAATCTGGTTTTCCATTTAAAATCCATTTGCTCCTTTGTTAATTCGTCCCTACTCCTCTTCCTTCTTTCCATTCTCCCTACTTTTCTTCATGTGCCTGTACATCCTTCAGTCTTCCCTTTCTTTCATTTAGCCTTCCCTTCGTGCTTCCTTCCAACTATCCTTTCCCCTCATCCTTTCATCTACCCTTTCTCCGTCTGTCCATCCTTCCTTCCTTCATTATCCTTCTGCCCCTTCATCTTTTAATTACTCAGCAAATATTCACTGAATTCTTCCTGTGCATGAGAAACGATTCTAGGTTGTGGTAGTACTTTGGCAAACAAGACTAAGAATCTATGCCATCAAAAAAAGTTAGATTCAAGTGGAAGAAAACAGAAGTGCTATAAAATTAAGAACATTTTTTTAAGCATGAGGAGATAGTGAGTGACTTTCCATTTCTCCTACAACAATAGCCAGGTTCCCTTAACATGATGTATGAAGCTCCACATGATCTAGTCTCTGCCTCCCTCCTCACCTATGGCAAAGCCCTCCCTCCTTTCACTCTCCACATCCTAGCCAATCTTTGTTCAGTCATTCTCCTTTCTGTGTCAGAGACTTATAGCATGCTGTCCTTTTTGCCTAGAAACTCAGTTAACTCCTTCCTACTCATCCTTCAAATCTCCAATGTCACATCTTCAAGGAGGCCTGTTATAGACTCCTAGAACTTCCTCTCCTTTCCCCCATACTATTTACCCATACCTGCAATCACACAAGTGTCCAACTGTCTGATGCTAAGTCCCATAATAACAGCAACAATGTCTGTACTGATCACCCCTGAACTATATGCTCATAGTACAGCACACAGGAGATACTATTACATTTAAGTGAATACTTAAGAACATACATTCCAACCTTAAATTGAACAGAAAGATAGATATAACAATGATTTTTTTAAACTAGACAATTTCTAAATCAAAATCCATTTGCTAAGAGAAGAAGCTTGGTGTATCATAACCATCAAGCTATCCCAACAGTGAGAGTGATATATATATATATATATATTTTTTTTTTCATGGATAAAATGAAAAACAAAGCATACTAATGTGATTATGCTATTAGATCAAAGGAAAAAACAGACAGATTTCAATAGAAATTTAGTTTTAAAGAGCCAAATTACATCTTTGAGCTAATTAAGCCATTTCAAATAAGAAATATAAAGTGATGTTAAATCCCTCAATATAAAAATAAGTCAAAACAGGGAAGAGATAGGAAGCAAACACTGAAAGGATAAAAGAGAAACCAAAGAATTATAGCAGCATTTGAAACTGTTAACAAGAAAATAAAAACAGACAAATTAATCAGGTGAAAGTTTTAATAGAAGATGATTAAGCTGAAGCACACATTATAATTTCAAAAACAGTATTAAGAACAAGATCTATTTTGAAAAGCATAAAGGAAAGGGAGTATTTATACATAGACTAGATACTAAACAAGGTATATGACAACTAATAAAAGATAACTGAATGGCAGAGGATCTAGGAAAAAGAAATGACTAGCATGCTGTTCAAAGTAATAAATAGGATGTGCAGGTTTTAGTGGATATTTTAAATATTTCAATTATTTGTTAATTGACAAACTAGAGCTAAGAACAGCAAAATATCCTTAAATATAATCAATTAAATAAATAAAAAGCTTTGGTAAGATGCTGTGATGCCAAGTAATGCATCACAATAGTAATATGATCACTTGTGTTACCATAACAGTAATCAACAAGGTGCCTGCTTCTTACCATATGACAGCTTTTATTTAGTAGTAGTGTTTAATAACATGGGGTGGGGGAGGGTATTGTGTTTTTTAAATCCTCAGCTTGTTTTCATGGCAAGCACTCTCCTCCCTGACTAAACCAAAAAAAAAAAAAAAAAAAAAAAAAAAAATCCAACACAAAAACTAATCACCATGTGACACCACCACCCCCCACAGCCAAACAAACAAACAACCACCAAAACAAAACCTGTATGATCTGTAATTAGGTTCTCACATGTGGGTCTAATAAACACCAAATAGCCAAGTAGAAAAAAAAAATCAAACTCTAGTCCAGACCAGCAGTGCGGTCCTCAGATGAGCAGTACTGGCAACATCACCCAGAAATTTACTCTAAATGCAAATTCTTGGGCCCCATGTCAAATCTACTGAATCAGAAACTCTGCGGGTAGGGCCCATATGAATCTGATATGAACTAATGCTTGAGATTTAGAAAAATCTAGACTTTCAAGGCCCATGGTTAGCATCAGAAAAAATCAATTAGCCAATTTCAAACTTATGCCTCCATCTCTATTTCTATTCCTCAAGAGCTCCTAACTTCTTTATGTGTTCAACCTGCATCTATAACAAGAAAGGCATGTGTTCATAAAATTCAAATACACTTTACAAAAAGCAAACATATTTACTTAATGGAAGTTGCTACTAATTCAAAAGCATTATCTATAACAAAAATTAATTTTTATTTATAATGAATACAAAAGAAATGCCGTTTGGAAAGTAATTGTGCTGTTTGGGGTTGGTAGCATTTGTTCGCTTTCTTCCCACTTTTTTAACTATCCAGAATAATATATAAAGTTAGAGAAAGTCAATGTTAGCTATTTCGGCCAAAGGTTTAACAAGAATGATTTAAGTTAGTAGTGACTTATAAGGCTTGGATTATTTCTGGGTTCCAAGGATTTAGGTTTTGCTTTTTTCCCCATCATCACAATAATCAAGAAATGTCTATGTGTGAACTAAAACTCTTAAACTGGAACTCCAGTAGAACATAGCAAAATACCTTAAAATTTATACCCTTGCTGTTTCAATACATTAAAAAAAAAAAAAAAAAAAAAAAAACTGCATTACAGGCTGCTGTACATGCTTCGTAAGAGAAGCTATTTACATTCAAAGACTTCATTCAATGCCCAGGGCTCTCACCTAGGACCTCTGGGGGCTCTGACTGGAGGCCTTCCGGCTGCTGACCCTGAAGCACGTTAAGCAGGGCCTGTAGACTCCTCAGACACAGGGATGGATGAGAAAATCTCGTCTCCTTGATCAATTCAAAAACTTCACAAAGTCCAACCTCAATGATCTGGTTAAGATGAAAAAAAAAAAAAAATATATATATATATATATATATATATATATATTATAACAGGTAAACTAGTAACACTTTCCAGGCAGTTTCACCAGTACAGCTTATTGCCACAGCAAATGATTAATGCTGCAATATTTACTAGGCTAAAACAAACAAACAAAAACACATAAAAAAGCAAAACACAACCACCCATGGCATTTAATTCCAAGATACAGAAAACCATCTAGTTACATGAAAGGGTTAAAAAATTATGGCACTATTTTATTTTAGAGAGAGAGAGGACATAAACGGGGGAGAGGGACAGAGGGAGAGAGACAGAATCATAAGCAGGTTCCACACTCATCTCGCAACCCTGGGATGATGACCTGGGCCGGAATCAAGAGTCAGAAGCTCAACCGACTGAGCCACCTAGGCGCCCTACAATGGCAGTATTTTAAAAGTATTTATAGCACAAGGAAGCCATAATAAAATATAATAAAAATTTTAACAATGAAGTAGATACTAGGTTACATTCACTCAGAAAAAATAAACTCTATTAATTTAAAAGTTCATTTGGCTGTACTCAAGTACAAATCAGCATTCTTTTGTTAAAAGTCACGTTACTTGTTACTTACGAGCAGGAAAAAAGTCAATATAACTCATACAATGCAGAGATTTAAAAAGGAGCGTTTCGTCTTAGCCATTCCTATAATGGTACAATCACAATATTACTGTTTACTGATGCGTCCCCTCTTCTTATAGGGTTTAATCACCAAAAAACCTACCTATCAAAAAGATCACTGCTATTTTTACCTTCATTATCTTATCATTCCTGATCAGAAGCAAATCTGACTCAGTCCATATCTAGCAAAAGATACATCTGTAACTAAAGATTGACAGAGAAGTGTGATGAGCATAAATGTTTCTTAAACCCTTATTTTGTGCAACTCACTATAGGAGATATGAAGATACACATCACAACAGCCCCTGTCCTCTAAGAATGTATTCTCTAACAGGGTAAATGAGCCTTGTACATGACTCTTATCCAGTTGAGACCTCTGTTATACCATTTATTATAGTATAGCTGACCATTTTTGTTTCCTTTTTCCTGTGGTCTCCTTATAGACAAGGAGCATGCCTGAGCTGGCTTAATATGTCCTGTGGCTAACCCAGTGCCTAGCACATGATAGGCATATAATAAATATTTAATTACTCTCCGTTGTGTGCTAAAAACCACTGCAAATCAGAAATAGATTTTCCAGACAATGGTCAAATCAGTTGCAGGCAAGTCACTTGCAGTTCTGATTATCATTTGCAAGGTTTCTGAAGAATACAGACATGACTGAGAAGTTAAACTAGTAGGACTGTCTTTAGAGAAGTTATCTAAAATACCAGCGGACTTAATTATAGCCAAGATTACAGAGGTGGCCTGTATAGAGTTTCAATTGATTAAATGCACTAACCAGTGAAAAATTTCCAGTTGATATAGTTTCTTTTCCTGAAACACACTAGAAAGTAAAAACATGCTGTTCAAGATTTCTATCTGCTTATGCACTTACAGGAAATGAATCTGAACTCAAAGATCTCCTAAGCACAAAATATAGGGCTCTGTTCTCAGGCCAATGGGAAACTACTCTACCCTTTCAGTCTTCAAAAATGCTTATTCTACTGCTACCAATCATGACTTTTCAAAGTTCAAAGGAGACTCTTCACAGATAACATTTTTAGCTACGGTTTATTTATATAAGATTCCTATGGTAACACAGAAAGTACTGAACCTTACCAAAAAAGAGTGAGGCTACTTACTGAACAAGTTCCTGAGCTGTCTCTCTGGTAAGTTCAGGGCATAATAACAAATATATTAAAATAGGCAACTCAGATACGCTGCTTAGGAACAGAGCACTAGCTGGTTTTGGTAAACCCATAAAATGTTAGCCAAATGATCAGGAAAGAGAAATTACCCACCTATCTAGGTTAACCACTGTAGATTCTCATCTGCACCTTACTTCATAAAAAATTTTTTTAATAAGGGGGAAAATTAATTTGTTTCCAGAATATTGGTATGTTTTCAAAATACAATAAAATAAAAATCAACTTCAAGTTTTCCAATCATATTTAGCTTTGAATTATTGAGCAGAGGAATAAAAGTTGTTGTGAAATAAGTTTGTTTGTTTGTGTTTGTTTTTGAGGTTTGGCTGAGAACACTTTACCATACGTATGAACTCTGAAATTATACTTTACACACTGAATCCTGTCTTATAGTCACTGAGAACATACTGTACTTTCTCCCCACTCAGTATTGGGAAGGAAGAGTATAAGGAAAAAATATAGCACAGAAAATATAGTATGATTTCATTTGTGCAGAAATAATATACTTTTAATGTATATATATATAAATGTTTATAGTGGGTATGTTTTGGTTAATAGGAATTTAAGAGGGATTTCTAATTTTTAATTTCTATTTCCTCTTTGTAAAAAATGTTCTGCATTTTTCAAACTATCTACAATATATACTGCCTTTATAATTAGCAATATAAATAAATGTGACTTTTAAACAGAGTAGTTGATTATAGTAATTAAATACACTAAGCTTCGGTACTTTCAATGAAAAACCATAACTACCCAACACACAGTCTTCCACTTCTCTTCAGAAAATAACCTTTTATATTCACTAAATAAATTTACTGAATTTTCCCTTTACAGCTACTTTCAAATAATTAAATCCTGAAGGCTCTCTATTACACTTAAAGGAACACAAAACCCAAATAACTATCTGATACAGCCAGTCCAATGTCACTGCTGGGAAAAGTGAGATAAAAACATGCTTGGCCAAAGAAAAATAACATAATGAGGCTCTCAAGGTTTTATTTTGCTCTCGTCAAATCATATATTTCCAAAAGTGATTTTATTATTTCACTAGCAAGTATGAGCATAAAAGTTTAGTTACATCACATTTAGATTAATAATTTTTTAATAAATTTTACCTTGTTCTATTAAAAAGTCCTAGAGGAAAGGGATGGGAGGGGCAAAACAGGTGAGGAGGATTAAAAAGTACAAACTTCCAGTTATAAATAAGTAAGTCCTGAAGATGAAAAGTACAGCCTAGGAAATATCACCAATAATATTGTAATAAATGTTGTGTGGTGACAGATGGTGACTACATTTATCCTGGTGAACATTTCAAAATATACAGAATTATTGAATTACTATGTCATACACCTGAAACCAGTGCAACAATGTACGTCAACTATACACTAATGATTTTTTAAAAAAGTCCTAGAATCTATTCTAATACTTCCAGAATCCATTTGAAAAAATTCAAGAGGAAATCAAAAGTAGGTTTATATATTACCACCGAGGGAAGTACACTGCCTTCCAAAATTTTTTATATAAAGCAAATATTTGGTAGATATGACATTTACAAATAATGAAAAATAAAAATCTAGAAGGGAGCAAAAGGAAGAGTGGAAGAAGAGCAGCAGCAGAGGAGGAGGAGGACAAAAAGAAGAGGAAGAATTCTGCTTCTCAAAAGGTCTGGGTGTGAGATGTCTAAGCAGTGTCCTCTAACATACAAATTTATCTAGGACTACTACCATCTTCTTCCCTTCTCTTTACACCCAAAAGTGTTCTCACAACTTTTCAAAACTAACAATTATTTTTTTACATTTATGTATTTTTGAGAGACAGAGAGAGACAGAGCACGAGTGGGGGGGGGGGGGGCCAGAGAGAGAAAGAAACAGAATTTGAAGCAGGCTCCAGGCTCTGAGCTGTCAGCATAGAGCCCAACGTGGGGCTCAAACTCACAAACCGTGAGACCATGACCTGAGCCGAAGTCAGATGCTTAACTGACTGAGCCACCCAGGAGCCACTGAAACTAACAATTTTTAAGTGATGCTCTTGATCCCACCCCCATCCTATCTCTAACAGAATTTTATTTTACCTTCCCCCACACTGTGACAGTCCCCAAGTCTCTATTTTTAGCTGGGACCTTTCTTTGGAACTTCAGCCCTATATAGTATACACAGGACACCTCACAGGTACCTCAAACTCAGTAAAGAGAACTAAACACCATCATCATCCCAACAAAGCACTGCTTCTCCTCCAGTTCCCCCTCTTGCAGTAAATGACATTGCCACCAGAAACTTCAGAAGTATGTTTCGATTCCACTTTCTCTTTCAGCCTTCATAATCAACTAATTACCAATTCTGTCAATTCTGCTTCCTTAACATTTCCTGTAACCCAAACACCACCACTAGCAACCTTCAGTAACGCTTCCGGGACAAATGCAATAGCTGCCTAACTGATCCCTCTGCTCTAACCTTACCACCCTCTATGGTTTGTCTTACTAGCACCCAAGTAATTTTGCTAAAATACAAGTCTGATCAAACTCTTTTGCTTAAAATCTTCAATATTTCCAAATCACAAGACAAAATCTGAAAGTGGGTGCATGACACAGAAGGCCCTTCACAATCTAGCTCCTGCTCTCAGCCTCTTGGCCTATTCAGCTATTCCACTCTAGCTAAAAACAGATCACATGTACTTTTGTAATGATGCTGTTCCCTCCGCCTGTAAGTGCATCTACAGTCAGTGCTGCATCCGTACCCACGGTGTTCCACTACACCCACCATGCCCTAGTAATCCTTAAGTCACTAGACATGTCTGGTATCCCCTACCAGACATAACTTTCTTGAGGGTAGGGACCGTGTCTCATCATTATTTTGTTCCCAGGGCCTAATATACTGCTTGCTATAACTCAAAAAGAATTTAAAAGCAAATAAACTTAAGAAGTAAATAAGTAAGTCTATGTAAGTCTATATCTTTTAACAAAATACATGGCATGATGAGCCTCAAATAAGACTGGGAAGTACGAATCCCAACAATAACTACTAAAAATTATGTAGTTATAGGGACACCCAGGTGGCTCAGTCAGTTAAACATCCAACTCTTGATTTCGGCTCAGGTCATAATCTCACAGTGAGCCCTGTGTTGGACTCCGTGCTCAGTATGGACCTGCTTAGGAAAGATTCTCTCTCTCTGCACCTTCCTTGTACTCTTGCTCTCTCTCTCTCAAAAAAAAAAAAAAAAAAAAAAAAAAAAAAGACAACCAAAAACCAAAAACCAAAAAAACTATGTAGTTATAAAGCATGGAACACTATAGGGAATCTGGAAGTCAGATAGTGAAAGATGGTTTGAGCTGGGTAAAAACTGTGTTTTAGGTAAAAACCTTAATATGAAGCATTTAGGTGGGGGTAAGAAACTCCCCCTTTTTTTAAAATGTTTACTTATTTTTGAGAGAGAGAGTGTGTGTGTGCAAGTGGTGGAGGGGCAGAGAGAGATGGGAGAGACAGAATCTGAAGCAGGCTCCAGGTTCCAAGCTGTCAGCACAGAGCCCGATACGGGGCTCAAACCCATGAACCGTGAGATCATGACCTGAGCAAAAGTCGGATGCTTAACTGACTGAATCACCCAGGTGTCCCAAGTCGTTTTTAAAATATCAATGACTGGAGTGCCTACGTGGCTCAGTCAGTTAGGCGTCCAGCTATTGATTTGGGTTCAGGTCATGATCTCATGGTTTGTGAGTTCAAGCTCTGTGTCTCTGCACTATCAGTGCAGAGCCTGCTTGGGATTCTCTCTCTTTCTCTCTCTCTCTCTCTCTCTCCCTGTCTCTCTCTCTCTCTCTCTCTCAAAATAAATAAACTTTACAAAATATCAATGATTGCTGACCTACAAAAAAACAAAAAGCAAAGAAAACCCTGACAAGTAAGATCTACACAATAATCAAATGCAATTTAACTTTTAAAATTCAAATAGAAGGGACGACTGTGTGGCTCAGTCAGTTAAGTGTCTGACTTCAGCTCAGGTCATGACCTCATGGTTTGGGAGTTCGAGACCCGAGTCAGGCTCTGTGCTGACAATTCAGAGCCTGGAGCCTGCTTCAGATTCTGTGTCTCCCTCTCTCTCTCTGCCCCTCTCCTACTCACTCTCTGTCTCTGTCTCTCTCAAAAATAAATAAACATTAAAAAAAATTCAAATAGAAAATTAAATTGCATCAAAATGATACTTTAACAACAAATAAAAACTGTCTTAATTATGTGAGAGAAGAGCAGTGGGAGAGGAAAAACACTCAGTGAAAAGAAGGAAAGCAACAGCCACACATGTAGGCAAGAAGAACAAGAGAGGAACAATTGCAAAGAAAAGGAAGGAACTGATGTAGAAGAGTAGCATCTGGAGCAGAAGGGTCAAAAGGAAAAGAAAAATGCTAACGTTTCTCACCTGCCCTTAAATTCTCATCTCCTCATTCCTTCTGTGGCGGTCCTTCATGTCATGCAAATGGCTGCCAAAAACATCACCTAGAAGTTTCATTCCCCACCCACGCCCTAACCCACAGCACTTTGAATGCCTCTGCATAAAGGCATCTCAGCACTTCTTCCCCTCTCATTCGTCACATGGTCTCACTGACTTTCCAGAAGTTTATTTCCTTGGACATAAAGTATTTATTAATAAATTGAGGAGTTCCTCGAAAAGCAACTCAAATTCATTTGCACCTACACAATTTCCTGTTTTCACCTAACCTGATACTTACAACTATACCTATTATTTACTCACACACTTGTATTTGACATTTGTTAACTCACTGCATCTTCACTACAACCCTGTGAGGTATATATTATCTCCATTCCATAGATGACAAAATGGTGGCACAGATAAGTCAAATAACTTCCCCAGCATTACACAGTTATTTTTAAGGGTGAGTATTTGAACGCAGGCAGTTTGACTCCACTGCCCAGGTTCTTAATCACTATACCCTGTTTCCTGATGTGTCAGTACTTGATGGAAAACTCTTTACCTAGAGGAGCTTACACAGAAAAGATAAGCTTATCTGTTTTAAGAAGAAGAAAGGAGCCAAAAGAGAAGTTACACTTAAGGACACTGGAGAGAAAGGGGCTAAAGGAAGAAGAGTCCCAAGAAGAACACTTAAAGATGGTTGACTAAAAGGCTGAGGAAGTTCACAAAACTTCTCTTACTCTATGAAACAGGAAGCAAGCCATCTGCTGAGAATAAGGTGAGAAGAATGTGACAGTACTGATTAAGGGCTGTGGTGCACTTAGGAATAGCCACCATGAAATATGGCAAAATATTTGCATGATATTTGCATGATAGCTCCTGTGTGTATGTATAAAAGTTTTTAAGGCATAGCTTTAAGGTATCAGTTTAGTAAAAATATTGGCATGATAGCTCCTGTGTGTATGTATAAAAAAGTTTTTAAGGCACAGCTTTAAGGTATCAGTTTAGTAAAAAGGCAACATACAGAACCATTTATGATAAAGGAAATCATTTAAAAATGTTTACATTTAGAAAAAGGCAATATACATATAAATCATTTATGATAGATACCCCTTTAAAAATATGTCTATATTGTCACTATTCTTTTGTTAGAAATACTAACTATACCCACAATGTAGAAAAAATACCATATATACAATAACATTACAGTCTTGAAATACACTAACACTTAAATAGAAGAGAGTACCTTAAGAATAGTTTGTTCTACTATAGTACATGCTTCTTTAACACCAATTAGCTTACATGTCTCTGGTAAATAAGGGAGTGATATCAGAACAATGTAGAAGTTTTGTTGCTTCATATGTAATTTTTTCCTAGGCAAGGAGAGCCAAAATAGCAAGAGTACAATCATAACCTAAGGAAGAAAAGGCAAAAAGCTCTCAACTCAGCAGCTGCACAGCCAGGAGCCCTCCTAGTTCTATTTGAAGAAAAATAAAAATGCATACCTGTACCCAAGGCTCCCTCCCCAGAAGGAAGCACCCCCAGCTTACTATGGCTCTTGGCTGGTGGTAGTTTGCAGTTCTGCTTACGCCCACCTTAATGGCAGCCCACTGGCTCAGAGCTCCACTTCTAGCTGCAATGGCTCAGTGCTTACAAGCCTCCATTTCCACTCTACTGCTTTTGTACATTTTTAAAAGCCCCTGATCTTTCTTCCTGGGCTGTCAAGTATTCTCCACTGGGTTACCAATTATTGATTTTGTTAGCACTCCAGTTATAAAGATGCATAGAGTTTTCCTGGTCTGCCCCAAACCTATTTTTACCCATCAGCCCTATTAATTTTGAGTGCACAATTTTATTAAAAAACAAGGTATTTTAGCAATGCAAATATATGCACTATAGCCCAAACACCTGTGGTTATCCATCCAAGTGGAATTTAGTGACTTACCTTCGGAAGCTTGATAGGGGGCTCTTTGGATTCTTCCTCTTCATCACTATCTGATTCTCCACTCTGCACAGAGTTCTTAGATGCAGCTGCCAATGATGTTTCCTTTTTCTGCCATTCCAGAACGCAATGGCGTACATTGCAATAAATATTGAAAGCAGAAGGATTGCTATGTAATTTGATATCTGGTATGATTACCGTATTCTCCAAGTTTTCAGACTGAAATAGAAGATATAATATTTCAATTCTATATTCCTTCGCATCATCACCAATTCTCATTTTATATAAAAGATTAAAGATTAGAAATGCTGGATAACTTGTATAAGTCAAATAAGTGACATAGCAAGACAATCCAAGTCTACTGATTCAACTTATAGTAAGTACCCTTTCCTCTACACTTTACTAAGTAACACAGCAATAACCCAACTGACAAGGGCTGGAGAGTGGCAAAGAGACTAACAGGAATACCTTTTTATTCCATGATAGGAATAAAACCAACAAAGTTTAACTGTTGAGTATCACAGAATATTAATTTTGTGCTCTTCTAAGGAACATCGGATGTATTAGAGTCTCGATGACCTAGTACAAACGTTGAATTACATTTTGATAGCTTTAAAAGTACATTTAGGGACTTAAACAGAAATCAGAACTAAAAACCAAACAAACTTTAATTTTAGTCAATTCTTCATTTCATTCTAATTTAAATAGTAGTAATGTTAAGAAATTAGATTTCTGGGGGTGCCTGGGTGGCTCAGTCGGTAAGCGTCTGACTTCCGCTCAGGTCATGATCTCACGGTTCGTGAGTTCAAGCCTCGCGTCAGGCTCTGTGCTGACAGCTCAGAGCCTGGAGCCTGCTTTAGATTCTGTGTCTCCCTCTCTCTCTCCTCCTCCCCCACTCACACTCTGTCTCTCTCTCTCAAAAATAAATAAACATTAAAAAAATTAAAAAAAGAAAAGAAATTAGATTTCTGTAGATTATGGATATATGCTTTCCTGAAGATCTCCTAGCTATCAATCTTGATAAATAATAAAAATCACATGCTTGGTAATTTGTTAGAACTTAGTTTCTGTTCTGACCCAGCATTTTAGTCAGCAAGCCACAATCACACTTTTGAGAACAACATTTACACTATAAATATACAGAACTGGTTTAAGATATTCTATTAATGCAAGTTCCAAAAATTGGAGTATGTCCAGGAAGTATCCAAGATAAATAAGATGACACCTCAAGTACCAAAAACACTTGGTTTCAAAATTCTATCCTTCTTCCATAAATAATTAGGGAAAAAGTGGAATACTCCTTGTTAGAAAAAATATGTACTGAAGTTAATTGATAAATAATGTGTAAGTATGTATCCCAGACACACTAAAAACAAGCAATTATTAGCAATCCAAATCTAAGAACATATGAAAAAGGTAATGCATGATGATCAACCAAAAAACCGGCTGGTAACAACACTGGAAAAGTAATTGGTAATTCCTCATACTAACAAAAATAAGAAGAGAAGAAAACAGACGATATCCTAAATAAACATGGAAAAAGCATCTGACACAAATCAAACACCTATTCATGATAAAAAGTGTATGTAAACTAGGAATAAAAGAAAATTTCTAAAAATGGATAAAGGTATTTATGAAATACCCACCGCTAACATAGTAAAAGACTAAATTCCTGTACCCTAAGATGCAAACAAAAAAAAGATATATATTCTCAGCAATATGATTCAACATTATACTAGATATGCTAGTGTGATAAGCCAAGAATAGAAATACAAATTATAGTTAGAAAGGAAAATATCTACTAGAAAACAAACGTCTTCATTTCCAGAAGACATGGAGAGATTCTTAAGACATCTGCAAAAAAAGCCACTAGAAACAATGTGTGGATTTAGCAAAGTCACAGGATACCAGATCAATATTTTAAATAAGAAAGAGTTAATGTATCTACACACTAGGAGTGAACAACTGGAATATGTAATTAAAAAAAAAAATAGTAGCATGAAAGTTACAGACTGGGAGAAAGTTTCTGCAGAACATATACCTGACAAAAGTCTATCATGCAGAATATATAAAGAATTTTCAAAACTCAACAGTAAAAACCAAACAAATAAGCCATTCAATTTAGAAAACAGGCAAAAGACATGAACAGGCATGTCACCAAAGAAGATTCACAGAAGGCAAACAAGTTCACTATAGTGACCCATTAGGAAAATGCAAATTAAAACAAAATGAGAAAATGTACAAACCTATCAAACTGGCTAGAATAAAAAATAATGACAACATCAAATGCTAGTGAAGATGTGGAGAAACTTAATCTCTTATACATTGTTAATCGGAAAATAAAATGATACAGCCACTCTGGAAAAATGTATGGCAGTTTCTCACAAAATTAAATATGTATTTACAGTACAATCCAGCAATTGCATTGTTGGGCATTTATACCAAAGAAATAAAAACTTATGTTCATTCAAAAACCAGCATGTGAATATTCATACCAGTTTTATTCAAAATAACCCAAAACAAGAAACGCAGATGTCCTTTAATGGGTGAAGGGTTACACAAACTATGATGTAATCTTTACCATGGAATACTAACTCAGCAATAAAAAGGTACAAACATGATATATGCAAAGACTTGCATAAATGTCAAGGGAATTATGCTGAGTGACAACAGCCAGTTCCTATGATTAAATTTATATATCATTCTTTAAATGACAAAATTATAGAAATAGAGAACAGATTGGTGATTGTCAGAGGTTAGGGAGAGGGTGAGTGCTGGGGAATGTCTGTGGCTATATAGGAGTAGCAAAAACAATCCTTGTGATGGAACTCTTCTATATATTGACTGTGGTAATGGTCCACAGATCCACACATGTGATAAAATTGCATAGAACTAAATATATATACACATACACAAATAAGTACATGTAAAACTGGTGAAATCTGAATAAGATCAGTAGGTTGGATCAATATTGATTTCCTGGTTCTGATATTTACTATACTTATGCAATATCTTAGCAACTTGAGAAATGAGTGATGGGTATACAGGATCTCTGTATTACTTTTTACAACTGCATTATTATAATCATCTCAAAATTAAAAAAAATGAAATAACAGCAGTTAAATTTAATAAAATTATGTGCAAGCTCTGTACACTGAAAACCAAAATAACACTGCTGGGAGTAATTAAAAAAAACTTAAGTAAAGAGAATAGAGATAAACTGTATTCATTAATAGAAGATTCAGTATCATTAAAATGGAAACTCTTCCTCAAATCCACAAATTCAATACAACCTCAATAAAAATTCCAGAGACTTTTAAAAACAGAATTGACAAGCTGATTCTAAAATTTAAACAGAAATGTAAAAGACCTAAAGTAACTAAAGCAACTTTATAAAAAGACCGAAGTTGGAAGACATATGACCTGAATTCAAAACTACTGTAAAGAAGACAGTATGGTATTGGTATAAAGACAGATATTTAGATCAAGTAAACAAAAAAAATTGCAGAAATAGGTTCAAACAAAAATGGTCAACTGAATTTTTACAAAGATACCAAGACAATTAATAGAAAAAGATAAGTTTTTTTAAAACTGATGCCAATTAACTGAATACCAATACAAGAAAAAAATGAACATCAACCTTATTTCATACCATACACAAAAATTAACTTGAAATGTATCACAAACCTAAGTATAGCATCTAAAACTATAAAATCTCTATAAGAAAATATAGAAAAAAATCTATGTGGCAGCACCTGGGTGGCGCAGTCAGTTAAGTGTCTGGCTCTTGATTTCAGCTCAGGTCATGATCTCACTGTTTGAGTTTGAGACCCACATCAGGCTCTGTGCTGACAGTGCAGACCCTGCTTGGGATTCTCTGTCTCTCCCTCTCTCTCTGTCCCTCCCCTGCTTGCCCACACATCCTCTCTCAAAATAAATAAATAAACTAAAAACAAAACAAAACAAAATCTATGTGACCTTGGGACAAAGATTTCTTAGAATACAAAATACATGAATCATATATATAAAAATCAATACATGTATAAAACTTCAAAACTTTTGTTCTTCTAAAGCACTATATAAAAAAAAGAAAAGCAAGCCACAGAACAGGACGAATTGTTTGTGATACAGATATCTGACAAAGGACTTGTATCTAGAATACATGAAGAACTCTGACAATTCCATAATAAGACAGACAGACAGAAAGAAAGAAAGAAAGAAAGAAAGAAAGAAAGAAAGAAAGAAAGAAAGAAAGAAAGAAAAAGGAGGCAATGGGGAGCCTGGTTGGCTTAGTTGGTTGAACGTCTGAATCTTGATTTCAGCTCAGGTCATGATCTCATGCTTCATGAGACAGAGCCCTGTGTCAGGCTCTGCGCTGATGACATAGAAACTGTTTAGGATTCTCTGTCTCCCGCTCTCTGCCCATCCCCTGCTCATTCTCTCTCTCTCAGAATAAATAAACTTAAAAAAAAAAAGACGGAAGATATGAAAGACATTTCACAATAAAAGGATATGAATAGCCAAAAGCATATGAAAAGATGTTCACATCATTAGTCATTAGAAAAAAGCAAGCTAAAACCACAGTGAAATACCCCTATATACTTAGAATGACTAAAATTTTAAAAGCCTAACAGTACCATGCATTTGCAAAGATGTAAGACAAGTGGATTTCTCATATACTGCTGGTGGAAGAATAAAATGCAACAATCATTTTGAAAAATAGTTTGAACAGTTTCTTAACAGGTTAAACATTCATCTACCATGCCACCCACAAGGAAAGAGTTTACAATGCAGGTATGATTAATTAGTCCTTGTATTTTCCCAAGGGAACCAGGACTGATTGTTGGCCAATCCTTAGGAATGTGGTCTTTAGAGTTTTCTTTATGTTGGTTATTGATGATTTTGTAATATACACTAGAGCAATGGACTTTGCCTACTGGCTTGTCTAATTGCTTTGCACAAACATCAAGACTGATGATGTATGCCTGAGTTTCATGTATCATGGCTGGCTGCACAGCAGGACATGTCTATGTGTGAACCAGATCCCCCATAAAAGTCTCAGATCCTAAGACTGGAATGGGGTTCCCTGGGCAGAAACATTCCATACGTATCCTTATAGTTCACTGCCATAAAGAAAGCATGCCCTATGTGCTCAGACAAAGGAGGACTAGAAAACCTATGCCTTAAGTCCCTATATACCACTAATACATTTCTCTTTGCTGCTACCTATTTCTACCTTTGGTTGTAATAAATCTTAACCATTAGTATAAGCTGCTTTTGATACTTATGAGTCTTCTGGCAAATCATAGAAGGAAACACCACCTACTCATTCTACTTCCAGGTATTTATCCCTCAAGAAACCAAACCAAAACAAAACAAACAAAAACATATATCTGCACAAAGACTACTGCACAAATATTCAAAGCAGGTTCATTTGTGATAGCCAAAAACTGGAAACCTCAAACTGTCCATCAATAGGTGAAAAAAAAAAAAAAAAAAAGAATTAACTGTTAATATATACAACTACATGGCCACAACTCAAAATCATTATGCTGAGGGAAAGAAGCCAGATACAAAAGAGTACATACTACATGATCACATTTATATGAAATTCTATAAAGTAAAAATTAATTTATAATGACAAAGTATACTCATGGTTGCCTAGAGCCAAAGTGGTAGGGAGAGACAGAATGTAACAAAGGATAAGGAAATGCTTGAGGATGATGGAAATTTTCTAAACCTTGATTATATATTTCAAAACTTGATGAATTATACACATTAAGTCCCTGTCTCAGGTTCTGCTATTAAATATCCCAACCTAAGACAGGCATGTTTGGTAGCAAAATGATGAGTAAGTTTCCTGTGTAATGGACTTAATTTCTTCTCTAAGAAAGCAAAGTCATTTGCTAGAGGGCAGTATTTATCATAAATTGGAGGAGAGTGGCAAAGGTTTGAAACAGTCATAGCAGAACTACTTGATCAAAAAGAAGAAGAAGAAGAAGAAGAAGAAGAAGAAGAAGAAGAAGAAGAGGAGGAGGAGGAGGAGGAGGAGGAGGAAGAAGACGACGACAGTCTAGCTATGCAAGATCCTTTTGAGATTGGTTCTCATGTATGTATACTGGTATCAACTGCTAACTCCTTTTAGCAGGTACTCACCTGCAAGGAAAAAGAAAACAGCTGGATTTGTATAGGATTAAATTTTATCAGATGAGTGCAACACACAGGGGAAAGGAAGATGTGCTAAGCAGAATAATGACATCCAAAAATATCTTCCCCTTCGTCCCTGGAACCTGGGAATGTGTTGCCTTACATGATAAAAGGGCCCTTGCAGAAGTGAATACATTATACATCTGTAGATGGAGAGATTATTCTGCATTACCTGGGTGGGCCCAATGTAATCACAAGGGTCCTTATAAATGAGCGAGGGTGGCGGGACAATCAAAGAAGTTGTAACAACAGAAACATGTCAGAGTAATGCAGTGTGAGAGGATAAAACAACCATAGCTGACTTTGAAGGCAGAAAAGGGCATTAACCCAAGGAATGCAGGCAGTGTCTAGAAGCTGGAAAAGGCAAGGGAATAAATTCTCTCCTAGAGCCTCCAGAAGAAATGCAGATTTACTGACACCTTGATTTTAGCACAGTGAGATCCACTTTGGACTCCAGACTTCCAAAATTGTAGGATCATTTGTGTTGTTTTAAGCCATCAAGTTTGTATAATTTGTTACAGCAGCTATTTAATGCAATCCCTATCAAAATAACACCAGCATTCTTCACAGAGCTAGAACAAATAATCCTAAAATTTGTATGGAACCAGAAAAGACCCCGAATAGCCAAAGCAATCTTGAAAAAGAAAACCAAAGCAGGAAGCATCACAATCCTGGACTTCAAGCTATACCACAAAGCTGTAATCATCAAGACAGTATGGTACTGGCACAAAAACATTCAGATCAATGGAACAGAATAGAGAACCCAGAAATGGACAAAGGTATGGGCAACTAATCTTTGACAAAGCAGGAAAGAATATCCAATGGAATAAAGACAGTCTCTTCAGCAAGTGGTGCTGGGAAAACTGGACAGCGACATGCAGAAGAATGAACCTGGACCACTTTCTTACACCATACACAAAAATAAACTCAAAATGGATGAAAGACCGAAATGTAAGACAGGAAGCCATCAAAATCCTTGAGGAGAAAGCATGCAAAAACCTCTTTGATCTTGCCCGCAGCAACTTCTTACTCAACGTGTCTCCAGAGGCAAGGGAAACCAAAGCAAAAGTCAACTACTGGGACCTCATCAAAATAAAAAGGCTCTGCACAGCAAAGGAAACAATCAGCAAAACTAAAAGGCAACCTATGGAATGGAGAAGATATCTGCAAATGACATATCAGATAAAGGGTTAGTATCCCAGATCTATTAAGAACTTATCAAAGTCAACACCCAAAAAACAAATAATCCAGTGAAGAAATGGGCAAAAGACATGAATAGACACTTCTCGAAAGAAGATATCCAGATGGCCAACTGACACATGAAAAAATGCTCAACATCACTCATCTTCAGGGAAATACAAATCAAAATCACAATGAGATACCACCTCACACCTGTCAGAATGGCTAACATTAACAACTCAGGCAACAACAGATGTTGGTGAGGAGGCGGAGAAAGAGGATCTCTTTTGCAGTGTTGGTGGGAATGCAAGCTGGTGCAGCTACTCTGGAAAACAGTATGGAGGTTCCTCAAAAAACTAAAAATAGAACTACCCTATGACCCAGCAATTGCACTACTAGGCATTTATCCAAGGGATACAGGTGTGCTGTTTCAAAGGGACACATGCACCCGCATGTTTATGGCAGCACTATCAACAACAGCCAAAGTATGGAAAGAGCCCCAGTGTCCATCGATGGATGAATGGATAAAGAAGATGTGGTATATATATACAATTGAGTATTACTCGGCAATCAAAATGAATTAAATCTTGCCGTTTGCAACTACGTGGATAGAACTGGAGGGTATTTGTAAAATTAGTAAGAGAAAGACAAATCTCGTATGACTTCACTCATATGAGGACTTTAAGAGACAAAACAGATGAACATAAGGGAAGGGAAACAAAAATAATATAAAAACAGGGAGGGGGACAAAACAGAAGAGACTCATAAATAGGGAGAACAAACAGGGTTACCGGAGGGGTTGTTGGAGGAGGGATGGGCTAAAAGGATAAGGGGCACTAAGGAATCTACTCCTGAAATCATTGTTGCACTATATGCTAATTTGGATGTAAATTAAAAAAATGAAATATTAGGGGCGCCTGGGTGGCTCAGTCGGTTAAGTGTCCGACTTTGGCTCAGGTCAAGATCTTGTCACGAGTTCAAGCCCTGTGTCGGGCTCTGTGCTGACAGCTCGGAGCCTGGAGCCTGCTTCCGATTCTGTGTCTCCCTCTCTCTCTGACCCTCCCCCCATTCATGCTCTGTCTCTGTCTCAAAAAATAAATAAACATTAAAAAAAAATTAAAAAAAAAGAAATATTAAATAAATAAGTAAATAAATAAATATAAAAAATAAAAAGATGGTGGATGAAAAGTAGTCCAGAAACAGTAATTGGGAACAAGGAGACTAACCACATCATTTTATTATTTTATATGCCCATCATAAGCAGAAAATGTTTCTTATTCATCTTTCTATTCTAAATACCCAGCATAATTCCTGCACATAGTCAGCATGCAATTAATGTTTTAGGAATAAATGAGTAACTTCTTTTTGTATCACTCTTATCACAAGCTGCTCCTAAAAAGCAGACATGAAACCTGAGGCCAAGAGAAGGAAGATTTATTACTAAAGGCATAAAGCTAAAGACAGAAATGAAGGGATGAAAGACCTTGACCTCTCACCTCTTCCTGGATATCTTAGGATACCACTTTTAGGAAAATCACCAAATGAAACCTTTCAAGAAATTAAAACAGATTTTTAAGATTCCCATACTCTGACTTTGCACATAACACCAAGAAGTGGAAAAGAAGTAGAGGCTGAAATTCTGAATGACTATGTATCAAATATATTAAGAATGTTCTCCACTTCCCTCTTTTATCCCACAAACAGAAGTAATAAGAAATGATGTAGTTAACATTTATTATTTAGCTGCCCACCCAGCAACACTTTCCTTAGGGTAACCACCCCCCTCTCATTTCACATGGCCTGCTCAGTAGGTTGCTGGCCTACCTATCTCCCATCACAGGGTTATAAATGTAACTCAGTCTAACCAAAGTACCCCATCTCCAAGGCCAAAATGAATGATGAAGGTCAATCAAAAATCACACCCAAGACTTTCTGCTAGAATAAAGGAGATTGCCTCTTGACCAAAAAAAATGCAGTTGGAGCTCCCAGAAGCCTTAGTCCTCAGCCATAGGCAATTAAGTCCACACACAGAAGAAAGCAGAAGCAAGAAATGAAGACACAGAATTGATGACATTACTTAATCCCTGGATCCAGCTGTGTCTTAAGACACAGCCACCAAATAAATTTCATCCCCTACACTTTTACTTTTTGGTTTACTACTAAAAGTACATTTCTCTCAGCTTTAAAATGTAAGAATACTAATTAAGAAGGGCAGGAAACAACTGTTTCTGGAAATTAAATATGATACAGAGGCCAAGCTAAGCTATTGTTTCTTTAACCAAAAGTGGACCTGTTCAGAAATCATAGTTAATGATTCCTCTCTTTCTATTGTCTAGGCCTCTTAGTACTGTTCAAAAGAAAACACGCTCCGGTAGAATGTAAAAATGTTTAAGATTTAATTGAGATTTCTGCATTAGATGGAAAAAAGGTCCTTGATCTCTATGGTCTCATCTAATTCAGATATTCTACATTGTCTTTCCTTTTGCACAGCCACCCACCATCAAAAGAGCTCAGAATATAGACCTACCAAGATTCTCCCCAATTCATGACATATGGACAGACGTTATGATGAACCCAAATCCACATCCCAACTCACAGCCAGTTTTACTCAGTTTCTAGAACATGCAGTCAGAGTGTAAAAAAGAGAAGAGAAATGGATATGTTCCCCCAGAGAAGTGTTCAAAGATAATGTGAATAAACTGTAAATAATTTTCAACACCCAGATATTAACTTCTAGGCTACTGATCATGAAATGTTCAAACATGAAATTAAACAGTGTAACCAAGTAATAAGGGGCTTTTAAAAACTTTAAAAAAAAAAGAAAGAAAGAAATGGTTTGCTAGTTATACTTTTTTCATCTTGGCATTTTAATTCAAATTACTGTATGAAAAAATCCTTACTCCCTATAAATTGCCAGCAGTTTTACCTTGCTTCTTGTCTTCACTTTTGATTTGCTCTTCTGTTTTCTTTTCAACTTTTTCTTATTTAAAATTTTCTTATTCCTAAAAATGGAAAAAACAAATTACAAAATTTCATATTAGAACATACAAAGCTATGAAAAACAGGTACTTCCAAAGTAGACATTTGAATATTTCTCCTATAAACTTTCTTTTTATGAAACAATATACTCTAGATGTACATATAAGATGTAGCTATTGAAATAATAATACTGGAAAGCTAAGAAACACACATTAAATGATTAAAAATTGAATTCTGCAAATATTTAAAAAAAAATTTTTTTAACGTTTATTTTTGAGAGACAGACAGATTGTGAGCAGGGGAGGGGCACACAGAGGGATGGAGACACAAAATCAGAAACAGGCTCCAGGCTCTGAGCAGTCAGCACAGAGCCTGATGCGGGCTCAAACTCACCAGCTGTTGAGATCATGACCTAAGCTGAAGTCAAACACTCAACCAAATGAGCAACCCAGGCGCCCCTCTGCAAATATTTTTATAAAACTAAAAAATGTAAAACAGCATCAAATGAAGTTTTAAAAATTTTATTCAACAGCGGGGATGCTAATAAAATATCACATATGTTCTAGGGGCGCCTGGGTGGCGCAGTCGGTTAAGCGTCCGACTTCAGCCAGGTCACGATCTCACGGTCCGTGAGTTCGAGCCCCGCGTCGGGCTCTGGGCTGATGGCTCAGAGCCTGGAGCCTGTTTCTGATTCTGTGTCTCCCTCTCTCTCTGCCCCTCCCCCATTCATGCTCTGTCTCTCTCTGTCCCAAAAATAAATAAACGATGAAAAAAAAATTAAAAAAAAAAAAAAAAATATCACATATGTTCCCTTCCCAGAAAAATGTGCTCTTTGTAGTAGTGAGGTCTACAGTGTAAAAAGGGACAGGAGGCACTTTTTACTAAATTATTATAGAAAAAAACCCCAACTCATACTCTTCTCACATTCTGCAGTCAGTTTTTCATTACCTCACAGTCCTAAGACAAAATTATTCTCTAAGCAGATGGAAGCCCCTGAATGACTTTGAGAAAGAGACAGGGGGGAAAAATGTGGCAAAGAATTATAGTGGAAGAAACAAGAGTCAAGGAAAACAATTTATTTTATTTTCATTTAATATTTTTTTATGTCTGCCATGCTGAGGTGCACACTGTTAGTACTAAAAATACAGGACGAAAAAGAAAAAGTTCTTGACCTCAAGGAGTTCAAAGACTTGAATGAAAAACATAGGTTAATAATCTATGAAGAGGATGCTACTGCTATAAAAAAATAGTGAAGAAGAAGAGGAGGACGAGAAAAGGAGGGAGGCGGAGAAAGGGAAGAGAAGCATAGAGGAAGAGAAGGAGGGGAAGGAAGAGACTCTAGATGCTGGAGATCAAGTCCTTAACACTTGGTAACTAACTTACTGGAAGCTGTGACCAAAACAAAAGTTGTAAGTCTAGGCCACCTGGAGGTAGGGATGTCATTCATAAAAATAGGGAAGTCAAGGGGAACAATTAGTTTCCAAAAGGAAAAAATTGGTTCAGCTTTAAAGATGTTTGAGTTAAAGATACTAAAATGCCAACAAGATAGACATGAACAAGCATATGAAAATTCATCTCTGCCAGTTCCTTCAGCTCCCTAAACCAAAATAATCACAAAATCTTGTCAACTATGTCTTATAAACAGTTCTTGAATCTGTCTACATCCTCTCTACTGCTGCAATTCTTTTTTTTTTTTTTTTTTTTTTTTTTTAACTGCTGCAATTCTAATAATCTAAGTTACCACCACTTCTTGCCCGGTCTACTTCGTTATTCATTTCTGCACATCCACATTTGCCCCACTTCAATTCATTCTTCATACAGGAACCCAAATCAACTTTTAAAAACACAAATCTGAGTAGGTAATTACCTCACTTAAAACCCTACTAGTATCTTCTCAATTCTCTTGGGATAAAGTCCAAAAGCATTGGCACAGTTTAAGAGATCTTTTACCAAGATCTGGCCTCTGCCAGCCTCTCCTTCTTCATTTTGGATCTGCCTCCAACTTATTCATCATACTCCAGGCACAAAAATATCCTTCTAGTTGTCTGACCTGCTAATAAGCTCCTTGGGGGCTTTCACAAAGGTTCTCCCTCTTCCTGGCATTCTCTCCCACATCTTCTGCTAACCACTAGTCAGTCATCTCTGAGGTTCCAATAGAAGTGTCGTTTATTCAGGAATGTCTCAGAGTGGGTTAGTTTCCCTAATATACACTCTCATTTCATTTTACATTTGTGTTTCATTGTGCAATCTCCCACTGTAATTATGTATGAGGTTATGTGTTTAATGCACTACTCCTTCATAAAGCTATAAGCTCCTAAAGTACAGAGGCCATGTCTTTCTTATGCAGTGTTCTAGCCTCTTTGTCCAGAAAAGCACCTGGAACAAAGTACTTAATACTATTTTGAGAGAAAGAGAAAAGCAGGAGGAAAGAGAGAGGAAGGAGAGAAAAGAGGGAAGAAGTTCAGAGCTATGGCTATAAACCTTAAGCTTATAGAGTAAAATAAGCAGAGGACCAAGGATAGATTCATAGATATGCCAATACATTTAAAGGATATGGAGCCAGACATGTCCATTTAGGAGCTATCCATGAGATTATTTTACACAGATTTTGGTGCCAAGTAGGTAATGGAAAAACCATGTGTGTAGGTAAGATTTCCCCAGGATAGCATACTACAAAAGTAAAGAGAAAGACTGATCAATAGTGTCATGTGCTACACATAAACACATATACCTGCTTACAGTCTATTCAACTATGAGCATTGTGGGAGCATGAAGAATGTCTATTTCTTTCTTTTTGTTTAAAGAATATTTATTTTAACTTTTTACTTTCAATACCAACATCAGTCCCTGACATAAAATGGATGTTCAAGAATTATCACATGAAGAAAAAGTTAATGAAAAAGTAAGGAGTAATTCTCATTATGGTTTAGAAAACCAACGTCTCTTTATACTAGACCGAAATGAGTTATTTGAGCAACAGGTATATGTAACTGCTAAAAGGTTAGTCCCTTCTATACAATTTAGTCAAGGTTCACTCAAAAACAATCTTCAGAGAAGAATACATAAAGCTAAATTAAGATGACTCTCCTGAAGCTTAGTTATCACAGACTTAAATTTTCACAAATATACACCAATATTTTTCTTTTGTTTAATGAACATCTTTAAAGTTCAAATGGCTTTAATATGTATTCCCAAAAATATTTCTTCCTATGCATTTAATTAGTTTGGCATTTAATTAGCTATAACAATGTTAATGAATCTAAACCCACCAATTCCTGAATATAAACAGCTTTTTCCATATTCTCACAAATTGATTTCACTGTGTTTTCTGTTAATTTGGCTTGTTTTAGAATTAGATGTTTATCAAAAAGAGAAAGTAATAAGTTAAAAAGTATATGAAGAAAAGTTATAGTCAACATTAGGAAATAAAAATGCTATTCGCTAGTAAGTTAACATCCCGATATATGACTAATGGGAAAGCTTAGTTGAAAACCAAGTTTAAAATAAACTTTTCATGACATCGGAGGATGGATAAAAGGAAAGTTCTAGAAACCAGTCTCGCAAGTTAACAATTTACCTTGGAATTTATGATGATTTAGGATGTTTTAAATTTTAAACCAAATAGGAACTTAATGAAGGATGTCTGGAATTGGTCCTGTAGAATTTTTAATCATTTCACAAAAAGAACCTCACACCAGTGAGATTTTAAAGAATTATGGGTGCTAATAGAAGGCAAAAGCTGTTAACATTCTTTAATATTTATTTTAAAAATATTTACTTTAAAAATTCCAAAGAAGCAATTTTAATAGCTACCACTATTTATGGAAAACCAATTTTTTTCTGCAATATAAGAACAAATGAATTTTGCAAGTTGTTCCATGATACAGATCATTAGCTTTTATATCAGCTTATTACAGAATCTGTTTTCCAACAAAACAAAAATTAGTCATAATTTAGTTTAAAAATGTCTCGTCTCTCACTCTGAATCTGTATCTTCGTCTGTAAAATAAAATGATGAAGGCGATGATTTCTGAGATGACTAGAGTTTTAATAAATCCAAATTCAAAAAACTTCTGGGATAAGATTTCAAACTTTTGTTTAATTTCCCTTAGTAACAAGAAAGGAAAAATCCCTGGTGTAAGGCAGGAATAGGCAAGTTGTTTTTTTGTTTTGTTTGTTTCTGTAAAGGGCTAGATTATAAATATTTTTCATTTTGTAGACTATAGGATCTCTGTTGCAACTACTCAACCATTATAGCCTGAAAGCAGACAGACAACACATAAACAGACAAGTGTGGTTATATTCCAAACTATTACAGGACAGTGAAGTTTGAATTTCATGTAATGTTTATGTGCCACAAAACATTTTTTTTAAGCTTTTAAAAATGTCAAAACCATTCTTAGTTCACAGGCCATACAAAGCAGGCACTGGACCAATTTGGTCTGTGTGTCATAGTTGGTCGACCCCTGAACTAGAGTGCATTTTGATAAACAGGCTCATATCAGAAAGAAAAAAAAATAACTATTAGTATGCAACACAAATAAAGCTATTCAAAATAGTCAGTATGCTAATATAAATAAGCATTCTTAAAATTATCTGCCTTTTCATTTCACAAAGATAAACTCCTGACTTCCACTTCCGTAAAATAAGATACTAGAGCATTGCTTTTCCTTAAAAAAACTCGACTAGCATAGGAATGCTGTGGAAGTAATTAAGGAGATGAACTAAAACTCCAGAGATGAAAGAGCACTTCAAGGGTGAGCTCAGACCATTGGCATTTTCTTCCATGGGGGTATTAGCAAAGTTTGGGTACAAGTGAGGTCAAATTGAACTTAGTTTAAACAGAGGAACTCTGCTGAAGAAAACCAGGAATTAGTGGTGCTTTAACTAGAATGAGACTGGAAATCTAGAAAGGCTTCAAATACTCAGCCAGTTTCCCCAACGATACAAAGCTTAGTGATGGGATGCTTAAGGACAGGGAAGCTGGGCCAGCAGGACAGAGTCAATTTCCCACAGTCTCCCAATGTCTAGAAGACAGAATCCCAGTGGAGGGAGGAGTCTACTTAATCCATGACTGGACTGAGATTGTCAACATCTCATCCTATTTGACCAACACAGCAAATAGCAAACCTCTCTGAACGAAAACAACTGTTCTCTCACACATAACGTTAGGCACATAGCATACATATTAAGAGATACATAAAGAAGCAAAATAATGTGACAGATCATCCCAAGAGAAAACCAGACAATCAGGCAGACTCTAGATCATTGGTAACTGAAGTTAAGAGGCAAGGATTTAAAATAGATGCAAACATGGAAAAATTGAATGAAATGATGTAATTTTCAACAGATTTTACTAAAAAAAAAAAAAGGCAAGTGGATTTTCTGAAAAGTAAATATTTGAAATTAATAACTTGTCAAATGATTTTATGAGCAGAATAGACTAGAGGAAAACAGGATTCATGGACTTACAGACAGGCCAAGGGAAAATATCCAAACTCAAACACAGTGAAAAGAATGAGATGAATAAAACAGAAAGTATGAAACATGTGGAACATAATCAAATAGTCTCATAGTCATGTAATTGAAATCCAAGACAGAGAAAAAAAGAATGGACAAAAGCAGTATGTGAAGAAATAATTAATGACAATTTTACAAAAGTGAAGAAAGAAATCAACTCAGAGATTCAAGAAACTCAAGGAAATCTCAAGCAGGAAAATGCAAAGAAAACCACACTTAAGCAACCAAATGCTGGGCACAGTCAAATTGCTGAAACAAAGGATAAAGAGAAAATCTTAAAAGCAACAAGAGAAAAAAGATGCACTCAAAGGAACAACAATAAGATTGATAGCTTCCATTCTCTGTGTTGAACAGTGCTGACAGACACAGAGGGGAGTGGGTAGCAACCTAGAATTATGTGCTTATCAAAAATATCCTTTAAAAATGAAGATTATAAAAATAGAGATATTTTTAGGACCACAAAAGCTGACATAATTCATTGTCAACATACGAACACTATAAGAAATACAAGGGAAGGTCTTCCTTTAATAATTGTTATGTCACAATTTTAAAAAGGACACAGACCTAAAGTAGAAGAAATGGAGAAGATAATATCCTGAACACAGTGACCGCCCTTGCAAAAAATGTTGGTATGGTTATATTAGTATTTGACAAATTAATTGTCTTTAATGTTTATTAAACTGACAGAGACAGTATGCAAGCAGGGGAGGGGCAGAGAGGAAGACAAGAGAATCCAATGAGGGCACCACGCTGTCAGTGCAGAGCCCAACGCACAACTCAAACCCACAAACCATGAGATCGTGACTTGAATCAAAGTTGAATGCTTCACTGACTGAGCCATCCAAGTGCCCAGACAAATTAATTTTTAAGGCTAAAAGTATTATTAGAGATGAACTGAGCATTTCATAATGCTAAATGCGTCAATTCAATAGGAAAACCTAGCAATCCCAAATTTGAATGCATCTCATAACAACGTAACTTCACAACACATGAAGCAAAATTGAGCAAAGTAAAAGGACAAGGATGAATTCACAATCAAAAGAGCAGATTTCGACATACCTGTCTCTAATTGACAAAAGAAGTAGAGGACAAAACAGCACGGATATAGAAAGACATTAAAACATGATCAATCAACCTAATTAACATACATAGAAAACCACACCTAACAACTGCAGAATGTACATTCTTTTTTTTTTTTTTTAAGTTTATTTATTTATTTTGAAAGAGAGAGAGCACCAGCAGGGGAGGTGCAGAAAGGGAGAAGGGGAGAGAGAATCACAGCAGGCTTTGAACTATCAGCATGCAGCCAGATGCAGGGCTGGAACTCACAAACCAGGAGATCATGACCTGAGCAGAAATCAAGAGCCGGATACTTAACCAACTGACCCACCCAGGCGCCCCAAGAATGCACATTCTTTTCTAATGTAAGCAGAATATTTACCAAAATAGGCAACAGTATGCTAAACCACAAACCAAGTCTCAACAAATTTCTAAAGACTATGATTGTGATCACAGAACAGTTAGAAACCAAAAGAAAGAAAACTAAGATATTCCCAAATGTTTTTAAATCTTTAAAAAACAAAAACAAAAACAGGTTTTAAATAACCTATGAGTCAAAGAGCTATAATGGAAAGCTAAAATGGAAATCAGAAAATATTTTCAGTTAAATAAAAATGACATATGACATATCAAAACTTGTGAAATGCAGCTAAAGTAGTGCTCAGGGAAAATGTACAGCTTTTTACAAAGATATAAATGCATATAATGAAAAAAGAAATTTTGGAAAGTAAATGAGCTAGGCGTACAACTTTAGAAACTAGAAAAACAAAAGCACATAAAGAATGTAAAGAAAGGAAAACAAAAGAAAGAACAGATATTACTAAAATAGAAAACAGACATTCAATAGAGAAAATCAAGGAACCAAAACTAGTTCTCTGAAAAGATTAATACAAGACTGCTCCAGCAAAACTAGTCAGGAAAAAAATAAAATCACAATTACCCATATGAGAAATAAGAAAGAGGACATCACCATGGATGTTGCCCATAAATTTCACAATTTAAATATGAGGACAAATTCCATTGCAAAATATAACTTCTCAATACTAAACAAGGAAAAACAATACAACATCTGAATAGTTCTCTATTAATGACACTGAATCCCTAACCAATATCTTCCCACAAAGAAAACTGTAGACTCAGTGGCTTCACCAGTGAATTCCTTTAAACACTTAATTCACTGGTACATTCTCTCAAACAACTTCAATCTTAAACTAACTCTTCCTAGAATATAAAAAGAAACTTTCCCCAACTCATTTTATGAGACTAGCATAATTCTGATACCAAAATCTGAAAAGAATATTTCAAAATAAGAAAACTTTAAGCCAATATCTCCAATGAATGTAGAAGCAAAAAATACTACATAGCCAAAAAGTGGAAACAACCCAAATGTTCATCAATTGACAATAGATAAACAACATGTGGTACATCCACATAATGGGATATTATTCAGTCATAAAAAAGAAACAAGTAGACACATGCTACATTATGGATGAACCTTGAAAACACTATGCTAAGTGAAAAGAAACAAAGGCCACCAATGGTCACAAATTGTATGATTCTATTTATATGAAATGTCCAGATTAGACAAATCCATAGAAACAGGAAACTGATTAGTGGTTACCGGGGGCTGATGGAAAAGATAAGGGGAGTGACTATTAATGGGTATGGGATTTCTTTTTCAGGGTGAGGAAAACTATTCTGGTTGTACAACTTTCTTAATATACTAAAACCACTGATTTGTATATTTTTACATGGTGTGTTTTATGATACACAAATTACATTTCAATTAAAAATGTGAGATAAAAGTCACTGATCTAAAAATAATTCTAATGTTCAGCAACATATAAAAAGGATAGATAAAATGTAAGATCTAATCAATGTAATTCAATGTAATAACAAAATAAGGAAAAAATATGACCATTTCAACAGAAACAGAAAAAATATTTTATAAAACTCAACTGTTTGTGATGAAATGCCTCCTCAGTAAGGAAGAAAAAAAAGTAATCTGTTAATTACTAAATCTGATAACTACTTCATCTGTAAGTCAGTCAAGGAAAAGAAATAAAAGTCATAATGGCTAAAAAGAAAACAGTAAAGCATTTTTACTTGTAGGTAACCTGTGTTTATAGAAAGTACAAAGTAATCTACAAATAATAAGTGAATTACCCAGGTCACTAGATACAACACTAATTTTTTAAAAATCAGCTAATTTTAAAGCACTATATTATGTAAACTGAAGCTTTTCTATATAAGCCAGACTTATTTCTCCTGTGTAATTAATGTAATGATACTCTCATTATTGTGTTAAAGCATCACTAAATAAATTAAGGAGAAGAGTAGTCTGATTACTAAGTAGAAAACTTTTATTTACTTAACCTAGGCTGATAATTAGTAATAAGAAAAGAGATTTTAGCAGTTCAAACTGATCTAGGGGAGAGATGCAAACAGATTTCCTATATATAGCTTCAGTCTCCTGATCTATTTACAAGTCTTCATATGGGGAGGGGTTGGGGATGGGGGATAAAAACTATAAATAAAAGCACCTTGGCAGTAGGCAGAGGAATATAAGAAAAAGAGGGTGGGTGAGAGGAAAGAAGTCTCTGAAAAGTTAGGACTTTTAGACCATGCCTCATTCAGATTTACACCGTAAGTACACACAGCCTAAGTGGGTGAGAAAAACTGAAGCCATGAAGCAACTGTAAAACTTTCTAAAGACAATCTATTCACCCCTGGTCTCAGAGAGCTACCACAAGGGTAATGACAGCAGTCAAATAAGCAGGCCCACAAAGACACAAGGCATAATGAAAACTAGCAGAAACAGACAACAGAAAGACCCAGAACAGAGTGCAGGTGAAATTTTCAGATACAACTATGTTTACCAAACTCAAAGAAATAAAAGCCTAAAATATCTGCAGCGTATGGGGAATATAGCACATATAAAAGAGAATCTAATCAAACTTGTATGAAAATGAAAAATAACTGAAATTAAAGACTCACTAGGTAGGTTTGCAGCATATCAGACACAGGTGAATAAAGAATTTGAAGAGATTGGGAAAAAAGTATCTAGAATTCAGCACAGAAAGATAAAAAGGTTGAAAGTGTGCCCTTCAGGCAACCTCCTCCTTCAACTCCCACCATCCCAAAAGAGAAAGCCCTTGTTCCATCCAAGTACACTTCTCATACACTGGACTCCATCTCATTCACCATCCTTGGAATTTCACTCAACTACTTACATCCATTCTTTGTTCACTCCTTAATCTCTTTTACCTATGACTTCTAACCCTAGAAGCCTCCTCCAAATGGAAAAAAATAATAATAATAAAAGTTATTTGATTCTCTATTTTTCTTCATCACTAAATTTCTTAGGAAAAGACTGTTGTGAATTTTTTCAATCCCTTACTTTCAAGCTAGGATCCTACAAGTATAGGAGACTTCCACAAACTTCCTTGTTGCCTACTGAACTCCCTAACTTCAGTCTTTATCCTTCACATTCTTCCATTTATGAGTATTGTCAAACAGTCTACTTTAAATACCTTCCTTCTACCCTTTGGTTTCAACCCCTATTTTAGGGCTCCTTCTACTTTTGATGATGATTCTCAATCTTCTTTATTAGCTCCTTTTCCTGTCCTTTAAATCTTTAGTACGTATAGTATGTCTTATGAGAGTTATTTGTTTATATTCTATATTTATTTCTATATTGGTATTTTACAAACCTTGTTTGCCATAATCCGTAACAACCCTAAACATAACTACTGATAGTTTCTGAAGATCATCAGAATGCTGGCCTAGAGCCAGTTATGTTCTCTCATAATGAAGGTAATCTACCATAAAAATTGACAACTTTTCTTGCCACTTCAAAACTCCACTCCTTAACCATTTATTCAGATTAGATCATCTAACCCTCTTCTTTACTTCTTAAATGGGGACATCATTATGAAAGTACTCCTTTTACTTTCCTTTCACTCAGCAGGAAATGTTCTCTACAAGGCCCTTACTCCATAAATTATCCCCATTCTCTTTTTTGTTCATTATTCCTGCCATTCTCCCCCAGTCTACCAGGTTAAGAGTACAGAATTTAGAGACAAATGGCCTAGGTTCAAAAGCAGGCTGTGTCATTTATTAGCCGTGATCTTGGGAAAGTTACTTAACCTCTCTGCCTCAGTTGTCTGATCTGCAAAATAGGGTGAAAACAGTACCTCTCTCATTGGATTATAAAGCACTTAGAATTATGCCTCGTATTTAATAAGCACTAGACAGGGACGCCTGGGTGGCTCAGTTGGTTAAGCATAAGACCCTTGATTTTGGCTCAGGTCATGATCTCACGGTTCCTGAGATTGAGCTCCAAGTTGGGCTCTGCACTAAGCAGGAGCCTGCTTGGGACTCTCTCTATCCCTCTCTCTCTCTGCCCCTCCCCCGCATACTCTAGCACTTGTTCTCTCTCTCTCTCTCTAAATATAAATGTTTAAAAAAATAAGTACTAAACAAATTTTATTTCTTATTATTACTGTGCTAAAGTGACTACGTTGGTTTGTGTTTCCCCAGAAGCAGACTTGATTCAAGGATTCATTTAAAAGTAATTGTTTTGGGGCGCCTGGGTGGCGCAGTCGGTTAAGCGTCCGACTTCAGCCAGGTCACGATCTCGCGGTCCGTGAGTTCGAGCCCCGCGTCGGCTCTGGGCTGATGGCTCAGAGCCTGGAGCCTGTTTCCGATTCTGTGTCTCCCTCTCTCTCTGCCCCTCCCCCGTTCATGCTCTGTCTCTCTCTGTCCCAAAAATAAATAAACGTTGAAAAAAAAAAAAAAATAAATAAATAAATAAATAAATAAATAAATAAATAAAAGTAATTGTTTTGAGGGGTGACCCAGGAAAACCACTGGTGGGGGGGGATCAGAAGTAAGATAAGGTAAAGAAGGCAGTAAGTAAAGAGTGCATTAGCCATTTACTCTGAAGGGCAAGTAGAGCATGATTCTCCTGGAGAACTCTGGTAGATGGTGTTGAACATGGTCCAGTTACCCAAACTGAACAATGAGAAAAATAAGGTATTTTTCCACGAACTACTCATCCAATCATTGATTTAACGCCTTTCTGAAGGCATTAACTCTGACATTTCTGGCTTGCCCTTCCCATAAGCCAAGAATGTCTCTACTGCCAGTATGAAAGCTCTCAGGCAGAAAGTCATACACATAAGTAGCATAGAGATGACTGCCAAAGAGGTATGGCTTGGGCACTAATAACATCTACTACAGTGTCTCTTATCCAAAAGATAACTCTGGGGGCGCCTGGGTGGCTCGGTCGGTTAAGCGTCCGACTTCGGCTCAGGTCATGATCTCACGGTCCGTGAGTTCGAGCCCCGCATGGGGCTTTGTGCTGACAGCTCAGAGCCTGGAGCCTGTTTCAGATTCTGTGTCTCCCTCTCTCTCTGCCCCTCCCCTGTTCATGCTCTGCCTCTCTCTGTCTCAAAAATAAATAAACGTTAAAAAAAAAAAATTCAAAAGATAACTCTGTGTTTCCTTCCTCAAGCTACCATCTTCCTTCCTTCCCTTTAAATACTGATTTCTAAATACTCCTTTCTCCACCTAACCTCAATTTACTTTCCCACTAAAATGTGACTTCTCCCTGCCTTCTGGGAAAAGGAGGTGGGGGTGAATTGGTGTTAGGTCATTATGATCTCTTAATGTGAACTTTAAGATGATGTCTCAGCCATCTATTTAGCTAAAATTTAGCTAATATACAGAAAAAGTGGCAGTTTATAAGTGATGGTATGTTCATGAAGAGCCTTAGAATATATTGAACATAATGTATGAGACAGGATTAAGAGATTTCCCAGCAACAGACTTTTCAAAATACAGATCAAGGAAAAGCTTTTAGCTATAAACCACACACCAGGAAGTAAAAACAGGCAAAAATTGAAATCACAGGACTGACTGAAATAATCAAAGAAGAAACTTAGAGAAAAGGGTACCAAGAATAGACTCTTGAGAAACTAGCTCTTCTCTCTTCTTATCTAGAGAAAAGGTATTGTTATTTCTATACCTGAAATCTAGTCACATGTTACACCTATCATTCTTTCTTCATCCTAACACCAAAACATTCTCAAATCCACCATTTCATCTATTCCCATTGCCTTTTCTCAAGATTCATTATCACTTGTCAGAACCACTACAAATGTTTCTTTAGAGCTAGTCTTGAGTTGGAGATCTGCACCTTTCATCCTCTATAATGCTACCACAGATATTTTTGCAAATTCAAAGTTTAACTCTATCACTACTGTTCTCAAATAAAGCAATATTTGGACATAATAATCTGGCCCCAACATGTTTCTAGTCTCTTCTATGCCCTTATTCTCATTCACACAGTTCCCCACACTTTAGTTCTTGCTAATATTTGTGTTTTGCACTTGTTTGATTTTATCCCCGAATTCACAATGTAGCTGCAGCAACTATAACAGTCTACGTAAGAAATTATAGTCTATAATCCAAATCTAGTCTGCCACCTATTTTTGTAAATACAGTTAGACTGGTACACAGCCATCTTCATCTGTTTACATTATTTATGGAGCCTATGGCTGCTTTCAAACTGTAACAAGAGTTGAATAGTTACAACAGAGACAGTACTGCCCCAAAGCCAAAATACTTTGGGGCATCTGGCCCTTTACAGAATTAAGTTTGCTGACCCTTCACCTATGAGACAATATCAAACAGCCTCATATGTGAATAACTGGATTCCCAGAAGGAAATAAGATAGACTGAGTATGAAATAATATTTGAGGAAGTAAAGGCCAAAATGTGCCAAATTAAATAAAAATTATCACACAGATCTCAGAAATTCAAATGAATATCAAGCACAAGTTAAACACACACACATAAAAACCTTATTTAAGCAAAGCATAGTCAGATTACTAAAAATCAAAGATACAGGGAAAAATCTTAAAAGCAGTCAGAGAAAGAATGCTGGTTCCAGTATGGTGGCATAAACCCAAATACAGGCTATCATCTCACTGTTTACAACTAAAAACTGTGGACAAAATTCAAAAAGAAAAAAGAAAAGAAAGAAAAAAAAATTATTTGACAACTCTGAAAAGCAAACAAAAGCATATTATAGAGTGGAGTTAAACTTAGAAAAGCAACCCCCAGGAGAGTGAGCTTCCAGTTCAGTTCTTTTTTCCTCCTTTCTCTTTTCTCTTCCTTTTTCTCCTTTCCTCTTTTCTTTCTGGCCAGAGGAATTAAGGAAAGGAGCTCCCTGAGTACTGGAGAATGGGGAGGAAATCCCAAAAAAACAGAAAAATGAAAGAAAGGAATCCTCTAATTCTGTCTGTAATACACGTCTTGGGCTCACTCTGGAGCCATACAGGTACAGGTCAGCCTTCTATTATAGACTCAGAACTGAACTGAGATTTGAAGCACCACCCACAGAAGGCAAGACCAAATTTGCTGTCTGAACCTAAATGGGTTGACAGTCTGCTAAAAGAAACAACAAAAATGTAAGTTTTCCTAAATTATAAGAAGCCCCCAAGTTTATAAAACATAACATTCACAACGTCCAAGATATAATCCAAAATTCTCACAATGTAAAAAAGCAAGAAAAATGTGATTAATTTCAAGGGAAGAAACAATTAACAGGTGCTAAGCCTGAGGTAATCCAGATGTTCTAATTATCCAACGATACTTTTAAGCAACTACTGTAAATATGCTCCATCAAGTAAAGGCACACACACTTGAACAAAAAATCCCTCAGAAGACAAAGAGAAGCTATTTTAAAAATTAACCAAATGTCAAATTTTAAACTGGAAAATGCAATGCATAAAATAAAAAAAAAAAAATTAACAGGCTGGACTCACTAAGGGAATGGAGATTACAGAGGAGAGTCTGTGAACTTGAAGTTGGATCATTAAAAATGATCAAATCTGAAGAACAAAGAGAAAAAAACATTGACAAAAGGAAAAATGAACAGACTTGTAGGACAATCTCAAATGTTACTGCTGATTGTCATCGGAATCTTGGAAGACATTCGGGCAGAATATTTTAAGAAACAATGGCATCCCAAATTTGGTGAAAGACAAATTTACAGATTCAAGAAGCTGAGTGTTCTTCAAAGAGGCTAAACTCAAAGAAAATAATGACTAGACACTTCCAATCAATCTGCTGAAAATCAAAAACAAAACCCAAAAAGTTCCTGAAAGCAGAGAACATGACATACTACACAGAAGGGAATAAGATTCAAATTACCAAAAGTTTCCCATCAGAAATCATAATGGTAAAAAGAAGTGGAACAACATCATTAAAATATTGAAAGAAAACAAGAGTGTACGCAGAATCCTACATCCACCTAAAATATCCTTTAGGAATGAAAGCAAAATAAAGACATTCTCAGATGAAGAAAAACAAAGACAAGTTTATCCCCAGCAGACTGCTGTACAAGAAATGCTAAAGTACTTCAGGCTGGAAGGAAATGTGGCACCTTCAGGAAAGAAGGAAGAACAGGATTAGTAAATATACAGCTAAACACAAAATACTACTTTTTCCCTTTAAGTTCTTTAAAATATTATGCCTATTGTCAGCAAAAAATAGTATACTGTATGGTGAGTGGTGAGTTTTTCAAAGCATCCAGCCATAAACATATATGGCAAGTATAACATAAAGGGGGGGGGGGTAACGAAGTAGGGGGGAAAATGATCTGTATGGCTGCAAGGTTTCTCTATTTTAAGTGAAGCAGTACAACAGTAGCTCTAAGTAGGCTGTGAAAGGTTAGGTATATATAATGTAATTAAAATACAAAAAGATAAACCCAAAAAGGCCAATAGATATATTAAAATTGATACCAAAGAATAATCCAAAAGAAAGCAGAAAAAAGAGGAATGAAAAACAAAGAAGAAAACATAAGACAATATAATGATAGCCAACCATATCAATAATTATGTTAAATATTAATGATCTCAACTCTCCAAATAACAGCCAAAGATTGACAGAGCAAGTTGAAAAAAGAAAAAAGAAAAAAAAAAAAAAAAGGCAAAACCCAGCATATGCTGCCTAAAGGAGAGAAATTTTAAATATAAAAATACAGATAATTCAAAAGTAAATACATGGGAAAAAACTTACCATCCAAACAGTAAGCATAAAAAGGCTGGAGAGACTATTTTAATATCATATTAAATAAGTTCAAGACAAAGAGTATTACTAAGGATAAAGAAAGATGTATCATAATGAAATAAAATAATAATTATCAAGAAGTGGGTTTTTTTTTATGTTTTTAATTTATTTTTGAGAGAGCACAAGCTGGAGAAGGGCAGAGAGAGAGGGAAAGAAGATCTGAAGCAGGCTCTGGGCTGACAGCAGCTAGCCAAACGTGGAGCTTGAACTCACAAACCTGAAGATCATGACCTGAGCCAAAATCAGACGCTTAAGCCAACTGAGCCACCCAGGTGCCTCTATCAAGAAATTTTAATAATTATACATGTACCTATAATTTTAGTAATTATAAATGTACCTAAAGCAGAGGCCCAAAGTACATGAAGCAAAAGCTGAGAAAATTAAAAGGACAAATACAAATCTACCATTAGAGTAGATATTTTCTTTTTTTTTTTTTTTTTAATTTTTTTTTTTCAACGTTTATTTATTTTGGGGACAGAGAGAGACAGAGCATGAATGGGGGAGGGTCAGAGAGAGAGGGAGACACAGAATCAGAAACAGGCTCCAGGCTCTGAGCCATCAGCCCAGAGCCCGACGCGGGGCTCGAACTCAAGGACCGCGAGATCGTGACCTGGCTGAAGTCGGACGCTTAACCGACTGCGACACCCAGGCGCCCCGAGAGTAGATATTTTCAATACCTGCCACTCAGAAACCGATAGAACTAGACAAAACTGAGAATAGACATAAAAGATCCAAATAACACCACCAACCAACTTGAACTAATTAATACAGAACTCTATGTGCAAAAATGGCAGAACATACATTCTTTTCAAGTATACATGGTATAATCACCATGGTAGATCATATCCTAGGAGATAAGGCTTATCTCAATAAATTTTAAAAGATCGAAATCAGGGGCGCCTGGGTGGCGCAGTCGGTTAAGCGTGCGACTTCAGCCAGGTCACGATCTCGCGGTCCATGAGTTCGAGCCCCGTGTCGGGCTCTGGGCTGATGGCTCAGAGCCTGGAGCCTGTTTCCGATTCTGTGTCTCCCTCTCTCTCTGCCCCTCCCCCGTTCATGCTCTGTCTCTCTCTGTCCCAAAAATAAATAAACGTTGAAAAAAAAAAAAAATCGAAATCATACAAAATATGAAGAATGCAATTAACAATAATATATATAAGAAAACACAAAATATCTTAAGATTAAATAAAACAATTCTAAATAATGTATGGATCAAAGATAAAATTCAAAAAAAATTAGAAAATATTTTAAACTAAATGACAAAGAATATTCAGAATATCAAAACTGTGGGATTCAACTAAAGCAGTGCTTAGATGAAAATTAATAGTTTTAAAATACTTATGTTAGAAGTCTAAAATCAATGACCTAAGATTCCACCTTAAAAAACTAGAAAAAAAGAGTAAACTCAAAGTAGAAGTTATACTGATAACAGAAAAGTCAATAAAGTAGAAAGTAAATCAATAATAGAGAAAATTAGTAAAGCCAAAAGTTGTTTCTTTGAACTTATAAACAAAATTGAGAAACTTCTGGCTAATCTGATCAAACAAAAAAGAAAACTCAAACATGAAAAATGAAGAAGGGATTATCACCACAAATGCCACAGAGAAAAGAATACTAGAACAATGTTATAACTTTCTGCCAAATGTTCAACAATTTAGATGAAATGGACAAATTTTTCTAAAACCACAAGTTACCAAAATTGACATAAGAAATAAAAAATTTGAATATCCCTATATCTATTAAAGAAAGAAACTAAATTTGTTAAAAGCATCCCCAAAAGATAATTCAGATGGTATCCCTGATGAACTCTATCATATATTCAAAAAGAAATGAGACCAATTTCATGGAAACTTTAAAAATACTCCTTTAAAAATAGATTATTGCCCAAATCATTTTATGAGACAAGAATACCTATAATACTAAACCTGACAAAGACATTAACAGAACAATACCCTTCATAAATCTAAACCCAAAAACTCTTAACAAAATATTACCAAATTCAACAATACATCACATTGGGAGAAAGTTTTATACCAGGAATGCCAGGTTGACTTAACATTCAAAAATTAATTTAATTTTTCCCTTCTTTCTCTTAACATATAATAATTTCAACAAATGCAGAACAGGTATTTGCCAAAATTCAAAACACATTTATGATAAAAACTATCAGCAAAGTAGGAATATTAAAGAACTTCCTCAAATTGGAAAGACCATCAAAACACCCACCACAGTTTACATCATAATACTGAAAGACTGAAAGACTAATTTGTAATTATTTCCTCTTCAGATTAAGGAACAAGGAAAGATGGAACTTTCACCACTTCTATTCAGCATTGTTACGGAGATTCTTGTCACTGGAATAAAAGTTGGAGGAACATTTCTGATTTCTGGAAATCAAAAAGAATGATGATTGATTTTACAACATTCCAGAGAATCTACAAAACAACTATTAAAATTAATTCACAGCATTCACTACAGTCCATCTATTACACTACGAAGATTCACTTGCTTCATACAAATTCTGGGAAAAGCTCCTCCAGAATTCTGGTTGGTTCTTATTTCCCGGAGAAACTTTTCAGAGGAAGTAAAGTAGGACAAACTAAAGACCCCACCACTGTGTTTCAGAAGGTTTCAAGGCCAAAACATAGTTACAACCTGTTTTCTGCTAGTAATTTCAGATTCCCTTCATCTTTGGCTAGCATTTCTGCTGGTCCAGGTGGCTGATCTTGTGAGGCAGTCACCAGGCCTTGCTCATGTCCATTTACCATTATAACTGGACCAGAAAGTACCAAGAGACACTCAGCAGATCACCTGTGTGCCAAACCCCCAAGTTCCCTCATGTAACAGCAGCTCTACCTTCTCCCAATGATCTGATACATTAGCCCTGGGCGACTCCTTTCCCTGGAAATGGAGTGTCAAGTCCCAGAAGTAGCCATGCCTAAAAGTGAAACAGGACTCTGTAGTTTCTTCTGTTGGAAATGTTTCTCTTCTGAAAGACAGGATCTTTTAAACCCTAGTGCTCAGCTACAGAGAGGAAGCATAAATTCCCCAGTGGATCACTGAGAGTGATGCTAAGCGGAGTCACTCCTATTGCCATGTGTAATGGTTCCAGCTAGGAACCTTGCAGGGTATAATGTCAAATTGTAGGGTATCATCATCAGTTGTGCCATCAAAAGATTGTTTTGCTGCTCTATCTGGTCAGAAACTTCTTGATGTGGTGCATGATGGAACAGATGGATCCCATGATTGCTAAAAAAGTGAGTCATTTACTCTGAAATGTTATGTGGGATCTTATGCTGATGGATCAAACACTCTGTAAGCCCTCAAACAGTAGCCAATGGTTGAGCCCCTGCAAGCTGTAAAGGCAAACTCATACTTAAAACATGTGTCAAGTCCAGTCAAAATGAATCATGGTCTCTGTGGAGGATGGTTAGATTCCACTACTCAGGCAGGACATTCAGCAACTCAGTTGCTGAATGAGTATTGATAAGTAGAAGTCTGTTATTGGGTCTTTGCATAGCCATCATCAGTAATTTTTCCACAACACTTATAGGCCGAAAGAAACACCTAACAGTAGTGTTTATTAACTAGTTAGATCTACATAAGTAATAAGAATTTATGTCCTATAAACTTAACCATTTGGAAAAAAACACATAAATTGAAAGAAAAATATTTTTATTTTGTTCTTGAATAGCCACAATTGCTTAAGAATAGGACATGTACGGGGTGCCTGGGTGGCTCAGTAGGTTAAGCCTCCTACTCTGGATCAGGTCATGATCTCACAGCTCATGAGTTCGAGCCCTACGTTGGGCTCTGTGCCGATAGCTCAGAGCCTGGAGCCTGCTTCAGATTCTATGTCTCCTTCTCTCTCTCCACACCTCCCCCCCACTAGCACTCTGTCTCTCCCCTGCCCCCCTCTCTCTCAAAAATAAACATTAGGAAAAAATTAAAAAAAAAAAAAAAAGAACAGGACATATACAATGCTAAACACTGCACAACTTCTCAAACTTGGAATCAGATTGAACACGCCACCCTCCTTTCCTGTTTCACACTAATTTGTGTGCAGTGGTTGATTCGTATCACAGCAACTACCAAAAACCCAACTTCAAAAAGATATGGCATCACCAAAAAGAATGTAGCATGACCTAATGTCAAAAATGCGAACAACTTTGGGGTGCCTGGCTGGCTCAGTGAGTTGAGCATCTGAGTCTTGATCTCAGCTCAGGTCATGATCTCACAGTTCATGAGTTTGAGCCCCGAACACTGAGCTGATAGTGTGGAGTCTCCTTGGGATTCTGCCTCTCCCTCTCTCTGTCTTTCCCCATCTCTCTCAACATAAATAAACCTAAAAAAAAAAAAAGAACAAAAACTGTGAACAACCTCAAGCTAGTTATTTGTGACAGATGCAAACATGTTTCCTTTGAAATTCTGAAATATCCCATGGTATTCCTATGTGTCTGCTGTGGTGTTTCTGGGTGCCTCAGTGCAGTTTGGGAATCACTTAGCACACGCGTGTGTATACTCATGCATGTGCACTTCCTTTCTTACCTTAGTGGGCCCAGCACCTCCCACTAGGCTCTCTTATGACCTAACTCTAGTTATGGATTTGATGATAGCCAGTAGAGGAGAGAAGAGATGAGGATAGTAAGGGCAGCATAGTCCAGGAAACTACCCTCTAGGCTAGAAGAAGCCCACTTTTGCAGGCCCAAAGAGCTTGGCAGATTTTGGGGTTTCAAGGTTTTCAAGTGTATCAACTCAGATGTCCCATCTGAAGAGTTAGGGTCCTATTCATTTCCAACTAAAGCAGACACTGGCATAGAAGACTTGTTGAGAATTCAACCCACCCTGGAGTTCTGCTACCCTTGAATTAAGTCTTGGGCCTAACCTTTAGCTTTTTTTTTTCTTTCTGTTGTAGAAGATGAGTTTCTTTACATGATGCTAAAGAAATAACTTAACTTTCTCATTTTGCCCCCAATTACCTTCTGCCTTTGCTTTTCTCCAATCTATCAACATCAATCATCAACAACCATCTGATTATACTGTCCTTGTAAGTAATAACTTCCCTGAACTTCTAAAAAGCTTAAAATATTTGTACCCACCAGTGCATTCCTTCTACAGGAATTCCATTCCAATTCACCACTACTGAAAGTTTAACAATTGCACAGCCTCACTGTATGCCAACGGTTATTAGTATTGGCACTCCATCTACAACCCACAGTGGGTCTAGCTCTAAAACCCCATTTTAAAGTCTACTTCCTCAGATCACTCCTGGCACCACAACTGTCTTAGGTAAGGCTCCCCCAGGAAACAGACTCTGAAATAGAGATGTGCACACCAGGAGTTTACTGGGGAATATCCTCTGAACCAACAACTGTAGGAGAGTGAAGGAAGTAAGATGGAACAGAGGAATGAGCTGAATTGTAATGCAGTCACAGAAAGACCTCAGCCAATCCCATGTGGACCTCTGGTGTTGGGATAGATCTTCAAGGTTGTTCTGCCTTAGGGTAAGAGGGCCAGAGATTTATATCCCTAAAGAGTACATGTACTGGGTAGAGGCTGACCCTGCAGAAGAGGCATGACTTTGAGGGAAGCAGTTCTCTTGGCTCAGGGAAAGCTTGGAAAAGGACTTAGCCGGCAGTTTTAGCTGCCAGTATTCCCAACAGCTAGGAGCACTTGTACATGAACAAAGGGATCTGGGTGGTGAACCAAGCACCCACCACACCACTACTGGACTATTACACTATTTTAGCTAATGAGAGGAGAGAATTAGCATTTACCCTGCCTTCTCAGGAGGAACCACAGTTCATCATCAGTTGATGTGAGAAACTCTTTTTCGCAGAAGAGCACCAGCTCAAAAATACAGAAAGAATTAACAGAAGTATAAAAATCATCATTTTGAAACCCCTAATGAAATAATTGACTCAGATAAGGATTATCAAAGAATGCTAAAACCATTAGTGAAAGATATTCATAGTGAGTGTACCGAAGTTATGACCTATGATTACCTGCTTATTGCACATGAAAAAAGGATACATTTACAGAGGAGAGATCTACTGGGTACCATCTTGCCAAAGTAATTAGACTGAGCATTATTAAACAGTGACACAACCTGAAAACATCTGGATAGGATGCAATATGTAATACTCAGTCCTACAAGCCAAATATTCTTGCTAAAAAATGTGTAACCAAAACTTAATGAAGCTTAAATCCTAACTGCCATTTATAGGAAATACAGGGATAAAAGACACGAGACTAACAGTATCTGAGGTCCTGCCCTTAAGGAGCTAGATTTATAAGACATTCTAGAAAAGATAAAATATTAGTGACACAAAACTGATCCATGGTAGCCAGGGGCTAGTAGTAGGAGGGAATTTCCTGAAGAAACTTTTTAGAATGATGGAAATGTTCTATACTTGACTGTGGTGATGGTCCTAAGACTCTTCAAATAAACACTTTATTTTTTTTTATGTTTATTTTTGAGAGACAGAGAGACAGAACGCAAGCAAGGGAGGGGCAGAGAGAGAGGGAGACCTAGAATCCGAAATAGGCTCCAGGCTCTGAGCTATCAGCACAGAGCCCAAAGTGGGGCTTGAACTCACAAACCGTGAGATCATGACCTGAGCCAAAGTCAGAGGCTTAACCGAATGAGCTACCGAGGGACCCCCTCAAATGAACACTTGAAAAGGGTAAAATTTATTATACATAAATTAAACCCTGATTAACCTGACTCCTCTCCAAAAAGCTGAATATTTAATGTTTTTTAATTAAAAAGAGTATTCTGACTACTCTTGATTTTTTTAAACAAATATCTTAAAATGCAAAAGTATTTTTAAGTTAAGATTTTCATTTTATTTTTAAGCCTAAACACAAGATTTTCTCTTATCTTAAGTTAGGGCTAATTTATTTCATATTTCATATTTCTACCTACCAATATGCCAACAGAGCAGTTTTTGCCTTAAAATACAGGATTCCAGAGATGTAAGAGCTATACAAAACAAATTATTACCTAATCATAAATACAGATATACAAACTCTAATCCAATCCCACATTACTAAAATACTCCTACAATAACATCTCTTTATCATTCAAAACCATCAGTGTCTACTGAATAAAATATAATTTGTACCTTGCTGTTCAAGCTGTCTCACCCTCTAACCACAGTCTCCATTTCCAAAATGAATTCCCACTGCTCTCCCTCATGAATACCTACATGATAGCTCTAACAGAACCTTAATATTACCTGCACATAAACCGTACTTTCTCACCTTTTGCTCATGCTTTCACGCCAGCCCAGAATGCCATTTTCTTGAACACTTTTGTAAGTACCTGTCTTTGTCTTTTTCACCATTACCCAGATAATAAACTCAAGTGTAGAAACTATGTCTGATACAGCTTTATTGGGCCAATGGTTAGCACCAAGTACTAATCCCTCAACTTTGTTGGACTGACTACTTAACCTCTTAAAACCAAAATCCTATGCATCTGATATAAAAAAGCTAAAGGAACTAAGGGGGTTTAGCTTAAAGAAAAGCAATTCCCCATTTTAACCATAATCTCTATTGTTTCTACTTTGTTATTCTACCACTTCAACCGACATACCCTGACTCTTCTGTATCTCCTGGTCTATCACTCCCCTCCTTGACATCACTTTCGTTTTTACCGAAGGATCAATCAATGTCACCAAACTTTCACTTTCTTTTTTTTTTTTTTTTTGACCTCCAGTCACACTTTAACCTTGAACCAATTCAACCAACAGCTTTCCCATTTCTTTGTTGAGTGGAAAAACTTACAATATCATACTGATTAGAGTTTTAAATATATAATTTTAATAGTAACAATAGTGGCAGCTGCTGACATTTAATGAACATTACCCTGTACTAACACAATATGCTTTTAACAGTCCTATAAGGTTACAGGTAAAGAAACAGACAAAGAAATGCAATTAACTTGCCCAACTTAGAAAAAGGTAGAACTGGGATTTGAACCAAGGCAGTCTGCCTCTAAGGTAAATTTAGCCACAGAGCTATAGTTCTTCCCAAATGCAATGCTATACTGCCATTCACATACAGAAACGATCAAATATTCCTTTACTCATTTCCAGTCCAACCTTTTCCTCAAGCCAATGTTCTAATTTTGATTCATTCATTCATATAAAAAATATATTTATTGAGTCAATGAATAAACGAAATCATTATTCTCACATTCATCACAGTCACTGAGACCAAAAATTAGAATAAAACCTGATTTTTGCCCCATCTTTAAGTCCTAAAATGCCATATGTCCCCTCACTCTCGGCAGAAGTCAACAATATTTAACAGCACTTAATGTGTCAAGCACTTTACATATATGGATTGGTTTAATCTACAAAACAATCCTCATTATTATTATCCCCATTCTACATACAAGAAAGTAAGGCATAAACAAAGACAAAAATAAACAAGCGGGACTATATCAAAATAAAAAGCTTCTGCACAGCAAAGGAAACTATCAATAAAATGAAAAGGCAAACTACAAAATTTGAGAAAATATATGCAAACCATATATCTGATAAGAGGCCATTATCTAAAATATATAAGGAACTCATATATTCCGACAGGAAAAACAAACAGCAATGATAAACCAATTAAAAATGCACAGAGGATCTGAAAAGATATTTTTCCAAAGAAGACATACAGTTGGCCAACAGGCACAAGAAAATATGCTCAGTATCACTAGTCATTAGGGAAATGCAAATCAAAACCACGATGAGATTATTACCTCACACATAGAATGGCTATGATCAAAAACAAGAAATAACAAGTGTTGGCAAAAATGTAGAGAAAAGAAAAACCTGTGCACTATTGATGGAAATGTAAACTGGGCAGCCACTGCGGAAAACAATATGGAGGTTCCTTGGGCACCTGGGTGGCTCAGTAGGTTAAGCATTTGACTCTTGATTTCGGGTCAGGTCATGATCTCGCATTAATGAGATCAAGACCCACTTTAGGCTCCACACTGAGCACAGAGCCTGCTTAGGATTCTTTCACTCCCTCTAAAATAAAATTAAATAATTAATTAATTTTTAAAAAAGGAAGAAAAAACAGTATGGAGGTTCCTCAAAAATTAGAAAACAGGGTCGCCTGGGTGGCTCAATCAGTTGAGCACCTGACTTTGGTTCAGGTCATGATTTCAAGGTTCGTGGGTTCGAGCCCCACATTGGGCTCTGTTGCTGACAGTTTGGAGCCTGCTTTGGATTCTGTGTCTCCCTCTCTGTCCCTGCCCTGCTCATGCTCTGTCTGTCTCTGGGTCTCAAAAATAAACATTAAAAAAAATGTTTTTTTTTTTTTTAATTAGAAAATAGAACTACCATATGATCTAGCAATTCCTCATTAGAGTATTTTTCCAAAGTAAATGAAAACACTAACTCAAAAGATATCTGCACCCCATGTTCACTGCAGCATTACTTACAATAGCCAAGACATGGAAGCAAACTAAGTATCTATCAATGGATGAATAGATTAAGAAAATGAGGTATATAGGCATGCCTGAGTGGTTCAGTCTGTTAAGCTTCCAACTTCAGCTCAGGTCATGATCTCACTGTTTGTGAGTTCCAGCCCCACATGGGGGTCTGTGCTGACAGCTCAGAACCTGGAGCCTGCTTTGGATTCTGTGTCTTCCTCTCTCTCTCTCTCTGCCCCTCCCCCTGTGTGTGTCTCTCTCTCTCAAAAATAAACATTGAAAAAAAAGAAAATGTGGTATATATACACGATTGAATATTATTCAGCCATAAAAAAAGAAATCTTGCCATTTACAACAGCATGGATAAATCTTGAGGGCATTGTGCTAGGTGAAATAAGTCAGGCAAAGACAAATACCATAAGATCTTATCTATACATGAAATCTAAAACCAAACAAAAAACCTAAACTCATAAATTAACAGAGAACAACCTGGTAGCTGGGACGGAGATGGGTGGTGGGTAAAAACAGGTATAGGTGTTCACAAGGTAAGGTTACAAAATAAGTAAGTCATGACGATGCAATGTACAGTGAGGTGACTATCGTTAATAACACTGTATTGTATACTTGAAAGTTGCTAAGAGAGTAAATCTTAAGAGTTCTCATCACAAGAAAAAAAAGTTTTAAGTATGTGGTGATAGATGTTTATGCCTGTTGTGGTAATCATTTTACAATATATACAAAAATGGAATTATTATGTGGTACACCTGAAACTAACACGTTACATGCCAATTATTTCACAATAAAATTTTTCTTAAAAAAATCTGAAGCATATAAGTTATATAATGTACCTAAGGTCACACAGCTAAAAAGTGGTAGAGCCAGGTTTTAAAACCAGTCTAGCTTCTAGGGTGCCTGGGTGGCTCAGAGGGTTAAACAACCACCTCTTGATTTCGGCTCAGGTAATAATCTCACAGTTCATGAGATAGAGCCCCTGTCAGGCTCTGCATAGATAGTGAGGTACCTCTTTTCCTCTCTCTCTGCCCCTCCCTCCCTCCCAAAATAAATAAACATTAAAAAAATAATAATAAACTCGTAAAACTAAACTAGCTTCAGAGTCCAAGCTCTTAACCACTTCACTAGAATGCCATCAAAGTCACTGACTCCATTAGGCTTGGATCCCTCAGCTACTCTACAGGACATCTAAAACATAATTCACAGTAATTCATTCAACAATGACTGTTATCTTGTTTGCCTTGTTTTTTCCTTGAACACAAGCTTCTTTCCACCTCAGAGCCTTTATAATTTCCTAAAACACTCTTACTCTAGATCTGACTTCCCATTACTATGATTCAACTTAAAGGTCTACTGGCCAAAGAAACCTACCCTGACCACCCTACCTAAAATAGCTCCCCCACTATAAATCATCTATCAAATGAAATCAGTTTTCTTTCTTTCATAGTTACGTATCACTACCTGAAACTATCAGTTGTTTATTTCTCCCCTCTCGTGTGGAAGTTCTAAGAGAGTAGAGACCTTTTCTGTTTTGCCCACTGCTACGTGTGCAGCACATAAAACAGAGCTTGGCACACAGAAGACATTTGGTATTTACAGAATGGATGCCAAAAATTGTGCTATACATTGGGATTACTAAGATGAATATGATGTAAGTCTTACGCTCAATCAACTCTAGTCTTTATTCAATGGCTAACCTCTTCACCTGACATCTTAAACTTGTCCCTGAGATCTCTCTGACTTCTCTTACATCAATTATCTCCTCTCTCACTTCTTTAATTTCTCTTTCTCCACATACTGAACATTTCCCAGCCACTCTTCCATATTTGAATATCCTTCCCTCAACCCTGCAACTCCATTACCCCAACATCTCCTAATGACTCCTCACCACATCTATGACCACTTCCTCAAAAGTCATCAGTGACCTGGAAAATGTTCTCACTTTTTTAAGGAGTTAACACTGCTAAGGACTTTCAATCCACTTTCTTAGGACCAGAGCTGCCACTGTCTCACAGCTGTCTTAACTTTTTATTATCTTTTTTTTTTCAACTTCCTTTACTGTCTCCTTTTCCTCACACCTTTAAATTTGAAGCTCACTAGAGCTTCATTCTCTATTCTTGCTCCCTTCTCTGTCTGCTAGATCTCTTCTTCTACTCGAACTCAACTAGTACCCCTATTCAAATAATTATACTATTCATTCACAACCTAAATCCTAGCTCCACTAGCCCCATCATATTTAATAAGAAATGTGATTGAATTCTTAAGCAAATATTCAATAAAGGATAGTTGCAGGCTGACTTAGATAAAATAATGTGAACTAAAATAAGCAATAATGTTCTAAACAAGCACTAGAAGGCAATATTACACAACTTAAGGCTGGTTTCCATGACTACTTTTCGAAATACTTGAATTTTTCATAAATTGTAATTGACCGCTTGTACAAAAATGGATCAAAGACTAAAAACCACTCATAAATTTTATATGTGTGATTAAAATACATTAATTTTGTCTAAAACTGTTAATCTAGTTCCAGATGCACAAAACTGTATTGTTACATAAGTATATTAGTAGAAAGTTAAAATAGGAATATATCAGTAGTAAATCCTAAGACTGGAAGAACATACAAAATAAATTTAAATTCTTTGAGAGGGATCTGTAAAGATGTACCACAATTCAGAGACTCACAACTCAAAATTATACCCACCACAGAAAACTGTCTAGTGAGGTTCTGTGCTATTTTCAAAAACATGAGCAAGAAGTAGACTTGTGCCACTGTGGCCTTCAGTTTGGATAGCAGAAGGTAGTTACATATATTTACATCCATCTAATAAAACTGCCCAATCCTGTCAACAATTATAGACATGAGAAGACTGGTTTACCCAGAAGTGTGAACAAAGCTCCATCTTTACAAGTCTGCAAAGGATAAGAACCCCAGTACACTATGGTAAATTACAAACACCTGACTTACAGCCTAGTCCCTTTCATAATGAAAGAAAAGGGCATCTTTTTATTGTCTAACACACTGAACATTCAATAAATACCATAAACTCTCTGTAACTTATTTGACAAAATACTACTATGCTTTCCCCATGTGTTGCAAGAAGCTGTGAGAAAAAAAAATGATGAAGCCAACTCCCAATTACCACTGTCAAAGCCAAGCTGGTGAAACAAGTCAGTCATCATCCTTCGGGGTATGTGGCATGTAAGGACAAGGAAAAGAAAACAATAGGAAAGCCCTCAGCGCACACACACACACACACACACATCTTAAGAAAAGGAAAATGAAAGTGATTTAATATCTTCTACATGGAGGAAGCTGAAGATGCAGCGAGCCTAGGATGAGATGTAGTAGCTACTCAAATTTTTTAGTTGGTGGGAGGTAAATATTGTATAAGCAGTCATATTTCGAAGTTCTACAGCTTTCCCCTTTCCCCACAAAACCCCCTAACCCACTCTACTCTGAAGCCTATAAGTGACAGAGGAAATAGAACATAAGATGAAGGGAAATGGCCGATGGGACATCAGAACACAAGTGCAGCTGCAATCACATCTCTAGAATACCAAAAGGTCCAGTTACCAAAGTACAGCTCTAAAAATCTGTATCAGACACCTTTCACATCCACATAAATCTCCATCTGCATCCCTTTCGCATAAATCTTTTAAATTTAAACTCCATGCCTTATCCTAAAGCATGATTATCTAAAACTCATCCTATATATATGACACTATCCTTAACCTACACCATTGCTCCCGTCAGTGAAAGGCAGATTTTTTATGGGAGGTGGAAAGTGGAGGATGGAATACCATTGGGGGGTTGGGGTAAGAATACGTGCAAATACCATTGCGGCAGAGATACTGGAAACGCCACTTCCCTCACCACTTTTGCAAATTCTCTCCGTGCACTGCCCTCTTCCCCTCAACCAATCTCTCCTCCTTCCTCAACAATACACACACACGTGTCATAACCGACTGGTACCATCACCTTCTCTAGCATCCCATGCTACCTCCCATTCTCACTAACCCCCCACAAAGACAGTCACACATACACACAGAGCAGAAACTGTTGCCACCGCACCCTCCTATCTCAGTTAGTGCTTCTACCACCCAGCATCTAGCGCTTGTAGAAAGCTTAGTAACCAGGTACGTAGACACACATACATACATGCATACACACACACACACACACACACACACGCGCGCGCGCGCGCGCGGTATGTGGCGCAAGAAGGACACTGAAGACGCACCTGGAGGCTGGGTGTCCAGCGCTGCTGCCCCCTTGGTCCCTGTCACTGAGCGCAGCTGTGTAAATCCTCCGGTAGCGGTCGGCCAGGGCCCGGCCTGACAGCAGCAGCTGGTAGTGACCCCGGGAGTCCGCGGCCGGCAGCCCCAGCCCCAGCCCAGCGGCAGCCAAGGAGCCCTCAGGAACCGGCATGAACAGCGCCCCCGGCGCCGGGGAGGAAGAGATGGTGGCGGCTGGGAAGAATCCGTCCCCGCCGGGCCCCGAGGAGGCGGCGGCGGGGGAGGCAGTCGCTGAGCACATCATCATCCTCGCAGCCGCCGCCGCCGCCTCGTCCCCGCGGGCCGGGCAAGCAGACACGCGCGCGCACACACAGCCCTTTTCCAACGACGACGGCTCCGGAGGCGGCCTCTGGCTCCCGCAGCACGAGACTACAAAGACAGTGTCCTCCTTCTCCTCCTCCGTCTTCTCCTCCTCCCCCCTGAGCCGCCCTCGCCGCTACTGGGACCACTCATCTAACCCCGCCACCTCGGGAGTGTGAGGAGGAGGCGGTGCCGCCGCTGCCGCCGCCGCCACCGCTGCCACCGCCGGAGCTACCCGCAATGGGAAGCTGCCGGCCGCACTGGGCATGCGCCACTCCTCGCACATGCTCAGTAACCCCAGCCCCTTTCCCTCCCCACCCCCCTCTCGCCACCACTCCCTCCGCCTCAGGGCTTTGGGTGTGGGGAGGTTGAGTGGTGAGGAATCTGAAAGAAAGCCACTTCTCCGGGTTTTACTAGCAGCTTGAGGAAGAGTAAGGAAAGCGCTGGGAAGGCTGTCAGCTACATGCTATTGGCATCAGGTAAAGGGGTTCCCTCCAGGTGGGAGAACTTGGACCAGAAAGAGGAAATGTCCCACCACCAGAGAATGAGTGTCACGCACTCCTGCTACTTTTTTCTCAAAGGTTCTGCTGCCAACATGATTTACTGGGAACAGTGCTGGGTAATTCAGAATCCAAGGCAAAGGAGGCCAGCTAAATTAGAAGTATCTCTGGCGATTTTCGTTTGTAGTTTTTATTATTAGGATTAAAATAGCTTTTACTTAAAAAAAAAAAGGTAGTAAGCTAGTGCATTCTTTTTTTCTATGAAAGTAGAATTGACAGATATGCGAGTATTCACAAGCCAGAATCATTCCTAAATTCTTGTTCTCAACATTTCATCATAGCTAAACCTTAATGTGATAGTACTTTTCTTACATATTATGTTGACTCCACATTCATCCTTTAGAGTGCACACTTATCTCTTGGCAGTGGTCACTTGATGGCTCATCTTTTTCTGTCCAGACTTAACATTTCTAGAGATAATTCTCAAATATGACCTGAAGCTATAACTCTGGCTATTTGGAACATCTGAAAATGTCATATCTGCCAAAGATCTTATCATTGTTGTCTATTAAAATGTGACATTTGCTGAGTCCCTTGTGTCAAGCTGTTCTACTAGTCCCTTCTAAGTGAGTGCACTAGAAATGTATGTGCCACTGAACCCTGACTGCTACTAAGTTTTATCCTTTTGAGACTCAGTTTGAAGAGTTTGCCTAATTTATACTCCTGTCATTTTTAAGTCCTATCATTACCATTTTCTTTATCTACTTACTAGTTCTTAAATCTATGCTTTTTCCATAAATGTCCTCCTCCTCCTAAAAAAAAAAAAAAAAAAAAAAAAAGCCTTTTTAGTGTTTTCAAAAGTACAAACAGTGGGGAAATAAATTAATTCTAGCTTTTGGGGGGAGAGAGTGCTGAAGCAGTGCATTTTACCTAGGGCTTTAACAGATGGAGATCGTTTTGGTTAAAAAAAAAAAAAAGATAGCTACAAGCGGGATAATGAAAATATAGGGACAAAGGACTGGCATGGGAAGTCGGTGTTTTAGCGCTGTGAGTAGCCCTGTTAAACAGGTTTTGTACTTGTTTCCTCAACTATGAGCTCATAAACAAGAGCTTCTTGTTTATCTTCGTGTCTTCCTCAGCCCCTAGCCTAGAAACTGGCACATAGTAGGTCACCAATAATTATTTGTTAAACTAAATTCCCGTCCTAATGCTTCAGCAGTTATAAACCTCAGCATTGAACAGGAAGTGCTCCAAACCTATAGACAAGGTATAGAGGCAATGAAAGGCTAGTAGAGTTAAAGGCCTGAACAAGTATGAACTGCAAGGGCTCTTTACTGTTGAGCAGCCAGCCAGGTAGCCAAAAGGCTCTGACAAACCAGAATTTAGATCCTGACTTTGCTATTTGTATGCCTTTGGGCAAGTTTCACCCTCTGAATAGTGGTCAAAAATAATATTGCATGAGATTGTGGAAGGATTTCAAACATCTAGGATGTCCACCTTAGTACACGGCTTTTCACAAATTGTAACACGCAAAACAAAACATACTAGACTTTTCCTGAGGACGGGAATGATATATGTGTCTGTTCCCACGTTACATTCCCAGCCCCTAGCACAGGCTCTAGCCCTAAGCTGAAGGGAACCAGGTATTGGCTGAATGAATGAATGAATGAATGAATGAATGAATGAATGTTGCCTGCACAGAAAAGCATTTCCAGTTCAGGTTTAGGTAGTGGCTTGCGCAGTCTTTACCTTCTTGGAGTTTATAATGAGGACTGAACCCAGCGGCTGCACTGTTCTCAGAGTTCCTCCTATCCCTTAATTTCGCTTCAGTTTTCACCACAAGGCCCCTTTCTGAGCCTTCTGGATACACGCAAAACCCGGTAACTGGATAATTTGCTAGGAACCCTGTTGTCGTTGAGTCGAGCAACTAGGCGTGCGCGGAGTCGCACACATGCTCACTTAGGTGGCCGAGAGTGGCGTTTCTGTTGCGGTTGGCCGCATTTCCTTCCACGGCAGTGGCAACAGCCGCTCCACTCTAAATTGATAGTCAATGCAGAGTTTTTTCTCCTCCTCCGCCTCCTCTTCCTGCCTGGGCACTGCGTGCTCCCTGGGCAATGCTACAGCTATTGCCGTGGCAGCTGGGCACTTGGGAAGGCTCCCAAGGGTTGGCAGGGAATGGAACGCAAGCCGGGAACGAAAGGGCGTTAGGAATCACCCTTAATACCACTGTCAAGGGGATTTGAAGGGAGGGTGGTCCCCAAGGCAAGTCGCTAGGGTCTACCTGAACCGTTGCTGCAGAAGGAAGATGTGGATTTCTCGCAACGTGCAAAGCAAGAGTCCCCGCCCGCCAATCCTGCGCGCACTACGACTGAATGTCTTACACCGCCTAGGTGTTGAGATGGGGGTGGGGAGTCTTGTTATTACAGAAAATGCAGATTGAAAGAATATATAGAGAGTTTTGCTTTTGTTTTTCCAGCCCCAATGAGTGCCGCTCCTGTACTTTCCGCGCTGCCATCTTAGCTTTATCTTCTGGCCAGGCTGGGCGTGTGTGTGCCTTTGGTTCAGAGGGAGGGTGGAAGAGAGTGGGGGAGAGTGGAGGAAGCACTGGGCGGGTTGGGTGTCAGAATTGGCTAGACAGGACTTAAGGACGTCGCCCTGAAAGAATCACCCTCAAAGATTAACGCTGAACTAAGGCATCCTGACTTTGCCCATTTTGTAAATGAAACACATGCGTAGTATTTTTTAGTCTTTGTGGTTGATAATCATGTTCATTTCTCAAAAGCATCTCTTGTCAATGATCATGTAAGACCCTGGCTTCTTCTTTCATACGTATGATCACATATTTTCTCTTCCACTTGAAATAGCAAAGCTGGGAGTACAATTTTCTGAACTCCAAAGATTTAAGATTTTTGTACTCTATATCTGTACCTTTTTGTACTCTATCTTGTGTTTTTTGTGTTTTGTTTTGTTTTTTTTTAAAGGAAGCCATCAGCACTGGGTAGTAAATAACAGGCAGAAACATAAATGAGAACAATGATAGATGTTGTTAATTTCATTTAAAAGGTTAATATTGTACCAATGCTATAGGATTACAAACACAGGAAGCACGCATGTTATGAGGAACATCAAGACTACTGAAAATGTTGTGGTCAAGTCAGGAGTTTGGGTTTGTTTCCCAAATTTGTACAACAGTGTTGGCACATTTAAAAACAAAATTGGTGGGGCGCCTTGGTGGCTCAGTCCCTTAAGCAACTGACTTGGCTCAGGTCATGAGCTCCAAGTCAGTCTCTGTGCTGACAGCTTAGAGCCTGGATCCTGCTTCTGATTCTGTGTCTGGTTCTCTCTCTGTTCCTCCCCTGCTTGTTCTCTGTCTCTCTCTGTCTCTCAAAAATAAATAAATGTTGAAAAAAATTAAAAATAAATGAAAAATAAAAACAAATTTGGTAGCTGAGACCATTTTAAAACAAACTTAGTAGCTGAGAACAATTTGGAGGGAAAAAATGGTCAAGTCTGAAGAGTGAAGAAATGTTTCACTCTTTGGTAACCTTACTTTAAGGACCCATGAGTCTACATTCCTGATAAAATGACCACAAGCACTTTAAAATGAAAATTATTTTAGGTAATATATTTAATACTCCAAAATGAACAGAAAAAATTCAACATGGCTATTTAAATTTTTTTAAACAAAAATTACGTATTGGATCCCCTAAATATCTTGATGTCTTACTTTAAACAAATGTATTTTTAGAGCCTTGGAAGATTCAGTAATTTGTAGACATGAAGAGGCATGATTTTTTCTTTTTATTCATATTAGTTTCTAAAGATACAAATTTTATGTCTATGTTTTTCTATAAATAAAAAATTTAGATTCTAGGGAGCTTTAGGTAAATATGGATATTTCCAGCCCTGAAAAATTATTCTAAAATATTTTTTTATTTAAAAAAAATTTTTTTAATGTTTATTTTTGAGAGAGACAGTGAGACAGAGCGTGAGCAGGGGAGGGCCAGGGAGAGGGAGACACAGAATTGGAAGCAGGCTCCAGGCTCTGAGCTCTGAGCTGTCAGCACAGAGCCCGAAGCAGGGCTTGAACCAGTAACCTTGAGAACATGAACTGAGCTGAAGTCGGACGCCCAACCAACTGAGCCACCCAGGTGCCCCAATTCTAAAATATTTTTAAGTGAATCTATTCTTTGAAGTGTATGAAATTCAGTAGTATATATGTATATGTATATATACATATACATATATATTTAAATGCAAATCATGTTTTAAAGATTTTATTGTTGTGATGTATTTTAGACCAGAAGAAGCTTTCACAAATGATAAAGAAAGTCATATAAAGTATAATTGTTTGAAGGAGAAATGTAAGAACCTTGCATTTTAACCTTGAAAACCTCAATGTAGTTTATAAATTATTAGGTTGGTCATTATTACTAAGGTTAAATAGTTTAATAATTAAATCATATCTCCCTAAACCCTAAAGGACTGTTGAAATTCTTATACATAATAGTAATTTTATCATATCAAATATATTATTTTGAAATATATTATTTATTTACAATAACATAATATGTTTAAAAATATATTATTTTTAAGATAGTTCTTGGCTAATCCAGATATCAGGATATATCTAAATGGCTCTAAAATGATTATACTAGGCATGATCTTATTTTAAAGACATTTACCCTCTTTCAGGCTCAGTTTTCTCACCAATAATATGAGGGTAATAATAGCACCTACTTCATTAGATTCTTTGAAGATTAAGTTAAATAATATATATCAGGACTTGCTTAGCACACCACCTGTCAGGCATAACTATTATTGTTAATAGTGTGTGTGGTCTCCCTTATTTGAGATGTGTCCCAACCTTTTGAGACAAACAGTTATACGCTTTGAGTTATATACACTTGGATTTGGAAGTATTCTTTTTTAATGCTTATTTCTTTATTTTGAGGGAGAGACAGATAGTGAGCAGGGGAAGGGCAAAGAGAACGGGAGAGAGAATCCCAAGCAGGCACTACACTTACAGCTCAGAGCCTGATGCGAGCTTGAACTCACGAACCACAAGACCATGAGTTGAGCCGAAATCAAGAGTCCTACACTTACATGACTAAGCCACTCAGGTGTCCCTGGAAGTTATGTTTTTTAACAGAGCCCTATCCACAAACACAGATTTACTTTATCATGACATGACAATAATAGAATCCTAAGACTACTTGTTTCCCTAAAACACTCTGCTCTTAGATGATTTGTTAATTCACAAAACATATTGCTTACTTTCATTAAATTCGGTGAGTTTTTGGAATTCTGGTGGTTACATTTTGACTAATAATAGTCAAAACAGATTATAGTTTCTTCTCAAGTGGCTGGTGGCTATGGTACACCTCTGGAATCAAAACTTACATATATCATCCATGGCTCACATTCTCTGTTAGTTTATACGTAATTAGCATAAAAGTCTTAGCCCCACCTAGTTCAATTGCCTGTTTTGATCAATATTTTTACTTTTATATTTCAAAAGTAAAAATAGGTTGATTTACTAATTCTTTATAATTAACTCTCTCAAAAAGATTTTGCCCCTCTCATTTGCCATTTATTTTTATTTTTATTTTTTTTATGTTTTATTTAATTTTGAGAGAGAGTGGGAGAGGGGCAGAGAGCAAGGGAACAGAGGATCTGTAGCAGGATCTGTGATAACAGCAGTGAGCCCAATGCAATGCTCGAACTCGTGAACCATAAGATCATGACCCGAGCCAAAGTTGTATGCTTAACAAACTGAGCCACCCAGTGCCTGAAGTTTGCCTTTTAGACTGCACCAGAAGCTGTTTAAAAAGTTTTGAAAGCATATAATTCATGAAAAATAGTTCATACCTTCCTAAATTAATTTATGGTGACAGTATTTTCTTAGTTTAGACAAAATAATCATATCTGTATGATGTAACGTTTCGGTAACTAAAGTATTTATGGGCTAGAGCAAAGGCAACATTGCTTCTGGAGAAAAACTCGCTTCCACACAAGTATTCCTAAAGTGCACCCCTAAATGCAGGAGGGATGGCGTGCCGGTAATTTGCTTATTTCCTCTTGAGTCAATTCCTCTCCATTTCCCTGCTCGGTACAGCAAAGTGAGCCCTGCAAACCACATTTTTCAGGCTCCCTTGCCAGCTAGCTTCAAGTTAGATTAAGCCAATGGAGTGAGATGGATGATTAGTACGTGGGAAGAGGAGAGAAATCATGCTTCCCTTACCTACCACCATCGCTATCTCTTTCTGCTTTGGGCAACATCTCTGTGGTTCCAACTCCTGCTAGCAGCTTCTTCCATGTTCCAATTCCAGCCAGGTAACCTCTGTTGTGGAACCACTTCTCATTGGGCATCCCCAGCTCCTGGAAGCTGGAAATAGCATCTCCTCCTTTGGTCTCTCCTGCCATAAGGATTATAGTGGCTTCCTGCAGTTATCAATCTTTAGATGCCTCTGTCCTTCATTTGCCTTCTCAGCTCCTTCACTACTGATGCAATTAGCTCCTTATATTCAATTCCCTCTCTTAATTACTTGGCACATACTTTTCTGTTTTCCTGTTTGGACCCTAGTGATACAGATAGTCTTCTATCCAAATAGTAGTCTTGATTTGGCTTTTCAGCCAAATGATGGCATTTTATCATCTTGTATCTGGTCTTTAAAGCTTGTGCATGTGACCTCAATCAGCAAAACAGACACCTGATTTGAAAACCAAATTTATTGATTCACCATACCCATTTCAAATCTCCTTCTTCCTTGCCTGCCTTTACTTTAAAGACTGAAAAAAGTGAAATATTCTGTGAGCCTCTCCTGCACTTAGGGTTGGCTTTAGGACACAATTCAGGCCAGCAAGATAAAGGAGAATCCATTCTTCTTGTTTCTGTCTTTCTTTCCACTTCAAAGGTGGGCAGGATGGCTGACATTTGTAGCTATGAGACAAGAGCTACAAGATAAAGGCCAAGAGCATCACTGACATTGGCCTTGACATTATAAAGCCATTGAACAAAGTTTCAAACTAATTTTTATGCAAGAAAAAGAATTCTAAGTTGTCTCAGCTACTGTTAATAAAGTATTTTTACTTGTAGCTAAAAATGTTCCTACTGGACATACCAGGTCCAACATCTTGTCAAAGAGTGTGTGCTCTCGCTAGCTTCCATGAGTAGTATGCCTGAAAAAAGAAATACTTATGAAAAAATAGTCAAAATCATAAAAATCCATTCATTCTCCCTGGGTCCTGAATTTTCTTGCTTTCTTCAAGTCAAACATCAGAAAGATCATGCCTTTGGATTTTTTTTTTATGTCATGCCTTTGGATTTATTAAATATTTCTACAGTGATGTACCTCTCAGATAACCTTGCAGGTCTGAGGCACTTATTCCCCCAGCTGCTGGGAGTGATGACTGCTGGCTGCTCATAGCTAAGTCCCTTTTCATAAGTTGCTCTTGGCTTTAGGGAACTGTCTCACCCAAGATTCCACTCCATCCCCAGGGGAGCCTGCATCAAATAACTGGTGGATGTGGTGTACAAAGACCCGGACCTCTGGACCTTAATTCAAGATATTCTGAAGAGCCATCCCAGCTCCACCATTCTCCATGGAATTAGCTAAGGCCTTTGTTGCAACTGCACTGCAATTCCATTTCTTTCTCTCTTGGCCCATCCTGCTTTTCTCATTCATTCACAAGCAGTGTTGTTAAAAGCACTCCACAATAAATTTCCTGCATGCAAGTTTCCATTTCTGTTTCCCAGGGAAACTGACTTAAGTCAGTTGGTATGGGGAGTGGTCTGAAGAAGTGAACTCTAAAATGGGATGTTGGATGGGGTGCCTGGGTGACTTAGTTGGTTAAGTGTCCAACTTTTGGTCCTGGTTCAGATCATGATCTCACGGTTTGTGAGATCGAGCCCCATGTCAGAGGCTGCTTGGAATTCTCTCTTCCTCTCTCTTTGCCCTTCCCCCATGCTCCCTGTCTCTGTCTCTCTCTCTCAAAATAAGTAAGTAACTTCAAAAACAAAACAAAGAGGTGCGCCTGGCTGACTCAGTCGATTGAGTGTCCGACTTCAGTTCATGTCATGATCTCGCAGTTCGCGAGTTGGAGCCACTCATCAGGCTCTGTGCTAACAACTCAGAACCTAGAGCCTGCTTCAGATTCTGTGTCTCCCTCTTTCTCTGCCCCTCCTCCACTCATGCTCTCTCTCTGTCTCTCTCTCTCAAAAATAAATAAAAACATTTGAAAAATATTTTAAAAAATAAAATAAAATGGAAAGTTGGAACTGGATCATCCACTGGTTGGTTGGCAATGGGAACCACATCTGTGGTGGACAGTTTGTAAGGTGATCCCCTGATCTCCATCTCCTAATATACCTGCCCTTGTATAAGCATTTCCCCGTGTGTGTAGTTGGGACCTGAAAATTTCTTCTGACCAATAGAATATGGCAAAAATGACAAGCTGTACAAGATTACACATATGTAATTAAGTTAATATTATATCATCACTTCCATCTTGCTGGAGACCCCCTCTTCAAAGGACTTTGAAAGAGCAAGCTGCCATGTATGAGCCACCACAGAGAGGTACACAAGGCAAAAAGTTGATGGTAGTCTCTGGCTAACAGCCCATAAGGACTGAGTGCCTCAGTCCAGCAGCCTTCAAGGAACTGAATTCTGCCAAAAACCATATGAGTTTGGAAGTGTTTCCTTTCTTAGCTGAGTCTCAGATGAGATTGTGGCCCCAGTGGACACCTTGATTACAGCCTTGCAGAGGACAAAGCTAAGCCCTGCCCAGTCTTCTAATGTACAGAAACTGTCAGATAGTAAGTGTGTGATACAGTCAACCACTAAGTTTGTGACAATACTGTTATGCAGCAACAAAAAACCTAATATATCATCACTGGTGGTAGACTGAGCATGACAGCTCTGAGATGGGTAGAACTGCATAATTGCTGAGACTCACTGGGGGTGAACTAAGGTGGGAGAGGTACAGACAGGATGCACTTATAAGTATAATAGCCCAAGCTTTTGAGAGGCTTACGGAAAGTGTTCATTATGAAGACATTAAAACTAGATTACTCTTGCTGAGCACCATAGATGCACTAGAGAGAGACAATGAAATGCTGAAAATTAGGATTCCAGTGGTCTGAGTCTTGTCCAACATCTACAAAGTAAAGGGTAAGTTATCACATATCATACTTCCTACCACAAAGAAGGAGGGACAACACTTGCTAGGCTTCTCTGGGTCTGTAGGCATAATATTTACTTGAGAATATTGCTCTGACACAGTTCCTGAATGACACAGATACCTGCCAAGAACAATGCAGTACTGCCTAGAACAATGAAGGGCTCCACATCATCTCTTGACTGTAGGAAAAGCAGTTTTGCTTCTTAGGTCATACAACATGACAGAGTCTATGATATTAGATGTATCAGTGGGAGAGAAAGATGCTCCCGAATGAATGGGAAATTTCCATGGGAAAATCACAAAGAAAAGTCCAAGGGTTCTGGAGCAAGGCAAAAACAAATTTAACAACAGCAACAACAAAAATCATACACTTGAAAAATGGCTTCTGGTAGGCTATTTGGGCACTGATAGAGACAGAGCATCTTACCATGAGATGTCAAGTGGCTAAAAGTACCCATCAGGAGCTGAGTTTTATCAGTCCCATTACCTCATAAGGTCCAGTGGGCCCAGCAAAACCTATGGTAAAATATAAGTAATATATCCAAGATTGGGCATGAGCAGGGACACAGCACAAGTAAGCTGCATGAATGGGTGGCCAGCTCCTGTGTCATCAACCATTATTGTAATGAGACCTGCCTCTAGCTTAAACATATGGCTGCATGGGTTTAGGGAGTCCCTTAAGACTAACTGGTGGAGGAGAAAAGAAGCTGAGCTTGGTCTAAGTGCAGGTTAACTTGGTAAGTAGTTACAACTGAAATGAACTGCTTCTATACTATGATCTGATAGTGATAAGGCAAAATCTTTCCAATAGTTTGCACTTCATGCATTGCCTAGGATCATCCATTTTGCACATAAAGAGCAGTAGCCTGAAGTAAGACTCATAGGTAGTGGCAGATGGCTTGGGTGTTTGGTAGGGGCCTGGAAGTAAAAAGATTGAAAGATTGGGAAGGAAGGCTATGGAAGAGACATGAGAATGGACCTATGGGAGTGGGTGTGAAGTGTGGCAGTCTTTGAATCAAATCACATGATGATGTCTGTCAGAGAACATTCCATCATGACAGAGACAATGAATGACCACATAGACAGGATGATTCTGCTAGTTGATAATTAGCTAACTTCTGCTTTTGTCCACCCACTGGGGGCACAGAGAGCACATGCACAGAGTAGCCATGGTGCAGAGATGGAGGTTATGCACGGAACATATAGTTCATGCTCTCCCTTAACAATGCTAATCTAGCTACTGCAATAGCCAAATGTACAACCTGCCAGCAAAAGAGACCAACACTAGCCCTTAATACAACGTGATCCCTGAAGGAGACCAAACAGCCACTTGCAAGAAGATCTATTATATTCTACCCTGGAAAGGCCAGTGATTCAGCTTGGCTGGGAGTGATACGTATTCTGCTGTGGATTTACCTTCCCTGCCCACATTGGCCAGAACCATCATATGAGGGCTTACAGGGGCGCCTGGGTGGCTCAGCCGGTTAAGCGGCCGACTTACGCTCCGGTCATGACCTCGCGGTCCGTGAGTTTGAGCCCCGCGTCGGGCTCTGTGCTGACAGCTCAGAGCCTGGAGCCTGTTTCAGATTCTGTGTCTCCCTCTCTCTGACCCTCCCCTGTTCATGCTCTGTCTCCCCCTGTCTCAAAAATAAATAAAACATTTAAAAAATTTTTGAAGGCTTACAGAGTTCTTTCACAAATATGGGATTCTGAAAAGCACTGTCTCAGACCAAGAGGTTCGCTTTATAGTAAATGATGTATGGCAGTAGATATATGTCTGTGGTAGACTAAATTATGATCCCAACCAAAATTATCCATATTGTAATCCTTAGAACGTGTGAATATGTTACCTTACATGGCAAAAGGGGCTTTGCAGATGAGATTATATTAAGGATCTTTAGATGAGGATTATCGTGGATTATCCAGAAAGTTCTAATGTAAGCACAAATGTTCTTATAAGAAGGAGGCAGGAGGGTCAGAGTGAAGGAAGACAGTGTGACAATGGAAGCAGAATCAGAAAGGATGTGATGACAAGGAGAGGAGAGGAGAAGAAGGGGGAGAGAGAGGAGAGAGAGAAAGATAGAGATTTAAAATTGTTATGCTGCTGACTTTGACTACGGAGGAAGGGCCATAAATCAAGGAATGCAGTAAGCCTCTAGAAGCTGGAAAAGACAAGGAAATGAAGTCTTCCCTAGAGCCTCTAGAAGAAACATAGCTCTGCTAACATCTTTATTTTAGGACTTGTGACCATCAGAAATGTAAGAAACTAAATTTGGTTTCTTTTAATCCAATAAATTTTGTTACAGCAGCAAAATGAAACAAATACAATGGCCACTGGATCCACTTATCCTACCACATAAAGTGCCACCCAGAACTTGCTGTTGATAGAATTGAAGGTACAATTAGGGCACAAGCTATATATAATAACCTTAAATTAACAGCTAATCCATGGTATAGTGTCCCTAATAGATAGAATATATGAAATCAAGAACACAAAGTGAAAGTAGTAATGGCTCTACTCCAAGCAAACCCTTAGAGAATATGTGCTTTCTGTCCTGCTTAGACTCTAAAGTTCTAGAGCTCCTAGTTCCCAACGGTCTAATGCTTTCACCAGAGGACACAGTAAGAGCCCCACTGGACTTTGAATCCTGGTTGCTCTCAGTCACTTCAGGATCCTCAGTCCAAGAGACCAACAGAACAAAAATAGAGTCTCTTTACTGGCAGGAGTAAATGACCCATGCCATCAGAAGTAGATAGGGCTACTATTCCATATGGAAGCAGGGAAGAGTATGTATAGCCCTTAGGCAAGACACAGGCATATCTCTTGACACCCCCTTATACAATTTTGATGTTAAATGAACAAGTACAGTCCACATGGCCTGAGAAGGGCATGGTGACTAGCATCCCAGGACTCTCAAGTATGAGTATGGGTGACCCTCCAAGGTAGGCCACCTAGACTAGCAGAGGTTCTGGCTGAAGGTGAAGAAAATCTAGGACTGGTAAGGAGGAGGGTCATTATGAATTTCAGCTGTAGCATTAAGACTCTTTGTAGCAACAAGGACTGTGGTTTATCCCACTTATTTTCCTCTTTTAGGTTTCTGTAGAAAAAAAGAACCAGAATCCTGGATATGGGGTGAACTCTAGAGAAACAGATAAAATTGAGCAATGGTAGGAGTGAACTGAAATGGATATTATAGTGTTTGCCCTGATTGCCTACCATTTTGGGATTGAGTCACTTATGTCCCAGTGGTTAGAGTCACTTATGTCCCAGCTGGCTACTGACAGCTCACAACTGAGCCCTTCCTTCTCTGAGCATTGTCCTCAGCAGAAGGTTGTTGCTTGGACCATGGCTGTGTCCCCTCCCTGAGGTGCAGTTTGCTTCAGTGACTTACAATTGTAGTACAAGAACCTAGCCTTGTTACCTTAATTTGGGGACAACTCCACAGGTCTTCCCAGTTCCATAGCTGTCTGTGGGTTTGGCTGATGCTTCTCTTCTTAACTAATCCTCAGTTCAGCTTCTCCCTCTACCTAAACTTGCTTTCCTCACCTTTTTAAAAGGTTTTATTCCTAAATGTACTCTCTAATAACTTCCTGCATGCAAGTTTTTGTTTCAGATTTGATTTCCTGGGAAACTTAGACTAAGACAGTTACTTTGATTTAAAAGATACAAAATTTTTCATTGCATTTGCTTGAAATATTGATGGCATTATTCATGATATGCCACGTTCCAAATTTTATCTTACAATTAAGTACTCAAAAAGATTGCTTTCCGTAAAACATGCCCTTTTTTTATTAATAAAAATTTCATAATTGATCATGATTCCCTTTACACTTGCCTACTGAGAAACAGTAAATTTGGTGTTTGCTACAGTCCTTTCTCAGGTTGAGATGAAAAAAATTATAAAATTGTTTATAGCAAATGGAAGCAAAAACTTATGTTTATTAAACTAATGGCTAAGCAAGGAGAGAGAGCTTAACATAAAGCCAAAGAAGCTCTCTTCTCTAAACACCAGATATTAACAGTTTTAGCCAGGGCACCTGAGTGGTTCAGTCGGTTAAGTGACAGACTCTTGATTTCAGCTCAGGACATAATCTCACAGTTAGTGACATTGAGTCCCACATCGGGCTCCATGCTGATAGTGCATGGAGCCTGCTTCTGATTCTCTCTCTCTCTCTCTCTCTCTCTCTCTCTCTGCCCCTCCCCTCCCTCTCTCTGCCCCTCCCCTGTTCATGCTTGCTTGTTCTCAAAATAAATAAAGTTAAAAATAAAAATAAAACAGTTCTAGCCATCCACACACTTTAATACTGGTAGGGCAGTCCTCCTTATGTGATAGGGAGGAGACATGTGCTCCCTGAAGGTACCTAACTCCTAATTGGATGAAAGGAGAAAGGGGTTAGGGCTATACCTGCCCAATTTCTACTTCCTAACTCAACAACGAGATAAGGAACTGCACCTCCCCTATCCATCCACCTTCTGTCATCATTGCTTCTCCCGATGATAGAACATATTGGGCACAATGAACAAAAGACAACAGTTAGGCAATTATTGTTGTAGTTTAGCAGGACCTGTTGAGGGCCTCAACAAAGGCAGTCAGCATAGAGGAGACAGGACTATTCAAGAGGTGAGATGCACAGGAAAAAGTGATCTAATGTGGAGGGTGAGAGAAATGGAGGATCCTAATGTGACTCCCAGATTCTGGTGTCATTCACGGAGGTGGGAACCCAGGAAAAGAGGTTGTTTGGGGATAGGAAGAGTGCTGTTTATCTTCTCAACGTATTTCTTGGTCTGAAAACTAAAAGAATGCTTTTAGAGGATGTGATAACTCCCCCACTTACACACATTCCTCTGCCATTGATTTTCAGTTCTGTCTACACAGCTGTCATCTTTGAAAACTATACTATATTCAATGAAATATTATCTGGCAATAAAAATGGACACATGCTACAACGTGGATGAAACTTGTAGGTGTTATTCTAAATAAAAGAAGCCAGACACAGAGATTATATATTATATGATTCCATTTATATGAAACATCCAGAATAGACAGATCCATTGAAACAAAGTAGATTGTGGTTGCCAGTGGCTGGGGGGAAAATGGGGAAGGGGAGGGACTACTTAATGGGTATGGTACTTTGGGGGAGGCAAGGGAATGTGATGAAATTCCATGTGTTCTAGTATTAGATTGTGTGGATGATTGCACAACTGTGAATATACTAAAAACCAAAGAATTGTACACTTTAGATAAGTATGAATTTTATGGCATATGAATTATATTTCAATAGAACTTATTTTTGGGGCGCCTGGGTGGCGCAGTCGGTTAAGCGTCCGACTTCAGCCAGGTCACGATCTCGCGGTCCGGGAGTTCGAGCCCCGCGTCAGGCTCTGGGCTGATGGCTCAGAGCCTGGAGCCTGTTTCTGATTCTGTGTCTCCCTCTCTCTCTGCCCCTCCCCCGTTCATGCTCTGTCTCTTTCTGTCCCAAAAATAAATAAACGTTGAAAAAAAAAAAAAAAGAACTAATTTTAAAAAATCTGTTTCAATGCCTTCAGTGATTTTGTGTTAAAGTAATTAAAGCTAGTTGCCACAACTAACAAACCTCATGAACTGCTTATTCCCTTTACTCTTCAAAGCCATTCTCCTCCCTTCACTGAACAGCTTTGTGCCTCAGAAGGCTAAAGCTCCAGAACACTGTATCACCTGTGCTCTCTCAAGGTTGTGTTCTGATTGGGTTTGCCCAATGGGGATACCCTCTCAGGACACTGAAGGACAGGAGAAGAGGAAGGTAAAGGTATTTTTCTGGCTCTACGCCCTTCTTCTGGTAGTGGCAATGTCCCTTCATGACTGGAGTTCCTGCTGGGCAGTTCTTCCTCCTTGGCACTCGTCCTCTATTTCCTGATAACTCTATTTCCTCTCTGTTGTAGGAGTGGGAACAGCTTCCTGACTCCCATGTTTCTCCCCTTACCCTGTCCATGCCTCTGAAAGGATCTCCTTCATTAAAGTCTCTTAATCTGAACCAGCTGGGATGATCTGGTAGAATTCTGATCAGTACTCCCCACCACCCTCCCCCAAACCTCAGTGGCTTACCACGATAAAAGTTTACTCCTCATCCATTTGATATGTCAGATAGCCCTCTTTTGCCATCTGGACCTTGTGGCATCCAACATAAGTCAGGGAAAGAGTGAATTAGAAGCTTGCAGGAGATGCTCTCTAAGGCTAGCTAGGTTGACATCTATCCTACCCATACCTAATGCCCAGAACATGTCACAGGGTCCCAAACTAACTGCTACAATACTGGTGTGGTAAATATATGGCATTATCTATGACTGGTACTCAGAATTACCTTGACATCTAAATGAACTCTATAGCATGGCATGAAAGATATGTTACCATCTGGCCCTAGCCTACCTTGTTGCCCTTATGGCTGCTAGTGCTCCATGCCGTGCCTTTGCACAAGCTGTTTCCTCTGCCTGCCTGAGTTTTCATTCTCCTTCTTCTCCATCTGGATCACTTCAGAACTCAGCTCAAAAATTAACTTCTCCAAGAAACTTATACTGACCCTTCTCGGGGATGATTTAACTACTAGTCCTTCATGGTGCAACCGTAATGCCAGGAAAACATCTCCATCATAACATTTATCACTCTATGTTATAATTTCATTTATTTCTTCATCTTGTTAATTGAGTTGTGAGTTTCTTGAAGGCATGGGTTGTATTTCATTTCTACCTTTCCCAGTACCTACCATTATAGTCACTATACAAACAATCATTTTAGTTAGTGGTGCTTAGAAGAGTTAGTACCATCCCCCCAGAGAGAATTTTGGAAATTTGTGGACATGTTTTTTATTGTCATAATAACTAGGAAACCCTACTGACATTTAGGTTTTGGGCTAGAGGTAATAAACATCCTGCATTATATAGGACAGTCCCTCACAGTGAAGAACTCTTCCCTGTCCTGCAAGACTTTCAGATGTACCACTGGATCTTCAAATAGATGAAAAACCTGTTTATATTGGCCTGAATCTGGAACCTAATTCAGATTCACATGTAAATGCTGTTTTGGTTGTCTACTGCTGTATAATCAAACAACCCAGAAGTTAGAGAATTAAAACAGCACAGGTTTATTACCTCCTAAATTTCTGTGGGGTAGCTGGCTCAGTTAGCACATTCTTCTCTTCCATGTGATGTTGAGTGTTGCTGTACTGAACGGGCTCAGTGGGGCTTGATCATCCAAGATGGCTTACTGACACCATTGAGAGTTGACCTGGAGCTGTCAGTTTGCACCTCAGACCTCCTTCATAAGGTCTCTCCATGTGGCTTGGGCTTCTCCTAACATGGTAGCTAGTTCCCAAAAGGTGACACATGGAGACTGCCAGTCCTCTTCAGGCTTAGGCTCAGAAGTCCCAGAATAACACTTAGGCTGCTTTCTATTGGTCAAGGCCAGTCCAAGGTGAGGACAAACCAACTCTACCTCTTGAAGTGAGAGGCAGCTTACCTACATAGGGAGGAGAAGAATACTGAGGGCCATTCTTCAGAGAGTAGCTATCTCACACACTAAGTGATTTTTGTATAGTTTTAAAAAATATATATTTTTACATATCATATATTAATATATATTTATATATTTATATATATAAATATAACAAAGGTATAAACCAAGTGGAATTTGACCTTTGTTTTGTTTAGCATGTTATTTTATTGTATTTAAGTCACCAATATACCACACCTACATCAGTCTGTCTTTGCACTTGTCACGTTCATAGTGAGTCAACATTTAGATTCAAGTGTCTGATTACTTCTTTGTCTTCTAGTGAAATCTTGCTAAAGTGTGTGTGTATAAATATATATATATTTCATTTTAGTTGAGGCATATCTATATATTAAAACATAATATTTTTAAAAATACATTTATGAAATATTTATAAAATAATCTATTTATATATTTATTTTATTTATTAAATATATGTAGTCAGTATAATTATATATAACATGAAAATATTTGTAGATAGATAGAAGCGTAGATAGAAACAAACTTTCATTTTAGTTTTCCTTTAAGTCAGGGCATTGTATTGTTTTTTGTTACATATAGAGATAAGTTGTAAGTTATTAATTTAATATCAGGATATTAAAGAAGTTGTCATACAATATTTGCTCTAAGGACGAGGTGTGGCAATAAAGTTGAAAAATTACTTATCTATGTGACTGGAGCTGATACTCTAGCATTCCTTTTTGGTTTTTGTTATTTGTCTTGTCTAGATACAAATCAATTCAAATCTCTAAAAATAATATGAGGAATATGAATAAATTAATGAATAAGTAAATAGTTCTGTGTTTTTTTCCAGTTATTAAAATGTATAATTCTCATAGAATATATAGTACTTATCTTCAAAACTGATTTTTCTCCCACAGAATTAGTTCTTTGTTATTTTCTAGTTTGAACCAGGTTACTAAGAATGTCTAGATAATGTGTCATAACAACAGTTATATTTTATTGGTGTACCTTAATAAGAACAGTTTCTTGATTTATTTACCATATAATCATATTTTTGGAATAAGATGGAAATTACACATAATGATTTTAGATTTCTGACATTGCAAATTACTTCACGTCATATTAAGGTGTTCTGAAGGAAAAAAAATGTATCATTAGACTTTTTAGTGAAGCAAACCTATGTATAAATATATTTATCTCCTAACTTTTCTTAAATATTATGTTGAATAAATATTGTACTTAGAATGTATTTACTATCTGGGGCACCTGGGTGGCTCAGTTGGTCAGGCATCCAACTCTTGATTTTGGATCACGTTACTATCTCACAATTCGTGGGATCAAACTCCATGTCAGGCTCTGTGCTGACAGTGCCAAACCTGCTTGGGGTTCTTTCTGTTTCCCTTTGCCTCTGCCCCTCCCCTGCTCATTCTCTCTCTCTCTCTGTCTCTCTCTCTCTCTCTCAAAATAAATAAATAAACTTAAAAAATATATTTACTATCTGAAACTAAATTCTGTAGAGCTATAAGTACTGATAATCTGTTCTCTGTCATCTACTGCTTAAGTAATACATTACTCTATATTCAAGAATTTGTTTTCTAATGCTTATACTTTCACACCGAAATATATAAATGGGTCTTTGATTATTAAATCACTAGCATTTCCCGTAATATGATTTTTAAAACAAGTAGACAAATAACAAAAATGAAATAAACTCCTTTAATATTCTTTGCTGTGGGGTCTGAAAAATGCTACCTTCTTGGTCTGATAAGCAGAGGATACCCTGCTAGTTTTTGGATAAATGTTAAACATTTGTTCTGGTAGACATATAATGCCCTCCTAATCTGGGAGACCGGTAATGCCCTCCTGATCTGGTGCTACACTCTTGATCTGGTTGGCGGATTCTCTCCTCCGGGCTGGCAGACACATGTTACTTCCTTATTAGATAGATGCTACTTTGCTGGTTTAGTAGACAGATGTTGCCCTTCTGGTCTGGTAAGCCAGTAGAGAACCAAACTCTCAAACTAAAATAGTCCTATAAATCATCACTCCGCTCTGCGTAGGAAACAGAGCAATGATCCTGCTTGTTACCACTGGGCTAAAGCACAAATGGCCACTGAGAAGTATATCATGGAAAGGGTAGAAGAGACATAATTACTTAACTACTGTTGCTACAATAGGCTCTGGTAAACACTATCATTTTCCTTCTTAAACTATTTTAAGGAGAGGTAAGAGAAATCCAGTTTCACATCAAGCTTTATCTTCATGATTTATAAAACTAAATACTGGTATGGGAACCCCATGAATGTTTGACCACAAAGAGAAAATCCCCACCCTAAGCCAACCACTATGTCTACATCAATTTTAGTATGGGGAACTAGGTCAGCCTCAATTCTAATGTGGCAAAAAAAAAAAAAAAAATAGTTTGACTCCTTATAAGTACAAATAGTGACTAAAACACTGCCAACAATCAATATTTAAAGCTATTACAAATATTTTTTTGGCATACTCTTTTGTCACTGCTTATTTTTCGCCACACAAATCATAAAGTCTTTTTTCAGTGTGTTAAAAAGCTTACTTAAACTTTGCATCAAAGAAAAGGTAACAAAAAGCCAAATAATAGTAAATTTTAAAATCAACCCACCAATATTGTTTATAATAGAGGTATATAGATTGAGTTAATATCATATCTCTGACATTCAAAAACTTATCCTTATTTCAAAGGAATATAAGTTCAATCTAAAAATGAACATTAGACTGTCCTAAGGATCTTTACAGAATGCAAGAGAAAATTAATTCTGTTGACAAACAGAAATAATGCCTTAAAGTGTGTGTGTGTGTGTGTGTGTGTACAATATCTTGCCCAATGAATTCATTTTATAGCCACCAGCATAAAACTGAGCACCACCCCTGAATTTCTTGTCTTTTCTCTGACATAAAAACAAAAAATAGTACAAAAGAAAGAATCAACTTCCTGTCCTATTTAAGAAAAGTGCATCCCCCAGATCAAAGTATAGCATGAGATACACTTAAAAATTATAAATACATTAGTTGGCAGTAGTATTACAATTCCAATATTCAGAATACTGGTTATTTAATGGATTTTCACTTATTAAAGTTATTACTTTTCATAATTTTCATAACTATTGAATAAACTATCTAAACTATATGAATCCCACTTTTATGATTCCATACTTTACATAATTCAGGATAGAACAATACATTTGTAGAGCACCACGTTAACAGTTTGTCTGGTATGAAGTAAATTTGTTGCCGTGTGAGTTTGTGGTGTAGCCCTATTAATAAATTTAAAAGGGCAAAATACTTCCAGGCCATTGTACCGTTTAATTTATTTGGCTACTTTTATATGGCTAACATTCAGTAAGAAAACAGCTCCAGTTCAAAACGTGAAATAATTGAATTAGAGAACTAAAATGGGAGAGGATAAGTTATAAAGATAACTAGAGGTTTAGCAGAATTTTGCAGTATCAATGGGAACATTCCATTCTTGTCCTTTCCCTCTTATTCTACACACAAGAATCATCACTGTGGCATCTTATGCTTTATGATTATGATAGATTATTTGTTCAAAAGAACCTCAATAATCTGATTCATTGTCACTGTCTCTTTCTCAAGAGGGTGAACTTGGAAAGTAGTGACATTTAAAGTTTGTTGCTTATTACCAGCTCTGGTAAAATGCTTATTTACTTACAAATCTTCAGGTATTCACACATGCATACATGCATGCATTGGTAGATACCTAGTTGAGGAAGAATGAAAATAACTGGCTTACATAAATTTTCAGTTGATATTTGGCTCTATTTATTACATGTCTTTATATTTAGGATTTTCTAAATTGTACTTTATAGCTTATTGTCTTTTTAAAAATACAATTTCTGTAGCAGATAAGCTAAGATTAAGATCTCATATTTGTATAGCATGTGATAGTTTTAAATATACTTTCCAAAACATAGTTGCAAATAATGAAGTATCATCATTCTATTCTAGATGAGACAACTAAGTACAGAATGGTTAAAAAATGTGCCCAAAGTCACAAAATTAAGATATGGTCGAGTGCTATATTTCATTCTATTATCATTTCCCATTATATTTTAAAATGGCATTTAGAATAATCTCTAAACTATTATATATATGACTTTCAAACTGAACTTGAATGAATTCTTTTTAAACAACTTGGGCACATTACTTAACCTCTCTTCCAATATTTTATTTTATTTTATTTTATTTTATTTTATTTTATTTTATTTTATCTTTTAAATTTTACTTAAACCCAAGTCAGACCCTCAACATCCTCATCTCTGAAATGGAGATAGCAGTAAGTAGTACCTGTCTACAGGATTGTTGTGAGCCAATTCTTGGAAACTCATACCACAGAGCTCAGCACACAGTAAGTGCTCAGTATTTAAATATCGTGATTACAAAGACCACTGATCTTTATAGCCTTTTCCTTCATCCATAAATAATACTGCTTTTCAGGGGGATGGCCTCAATTTTCTGAATTCTAATTCCATTTTCTTTCCTTCAGTAGGTCTTCAGTTTCATATATTAATGGTAGATTTCTTTCATTCTGCCTTCCATACTTTTATTTATGTGTGTGTACTATATGTATATGTTTATATACCTACTTTGAATTTCTTTTTTAATGAATTGCCTGTTCAAACCTTTTGCTATTTTTTTATTGGGTTATTTGTCTGTTTGGATCCTCTAAGAAGCAGATGCCAAGCTGAACATATACAGAGACGTTTGTTATTAATTATAATTGCATTTCAAGCTTTATGGAAAAAAGGGTGACCTTTTAGTAGAATAGTAGAATGTAATAGGGAGGGGAGCATTCTTTTCTGTTTGTTTGTTTGTTTGTTTACTTGTTTTTTCCTTTCTGCAATGAAACTTTGTGTTGCTATTGCTTTAGCTGGCTATGCTGTAGTGGAGTATTTGTCAGTCTGGGGTGGGAAAGATACTGATATATCTGTCATCAGTTTATGAGATCCTTTGTTACATTATCTTTTAAGAGTAGCATCCATTTTAACAATTGATTTATGATTTGTTAATGTTGAAATGTAAAACTGCCACCGTCATATTTTCCTGTTTCTGATTTTATGTCAGCGAAACAATTGGTTGCCTTCAAAATTTGAAATTAAAAATGTACAATTCTTTCTAAAATAAAAAGAAGAAGAAGGGTAAAAGTGCTTTGGCATAAACAGTGAAAGCCTCTGATTTTAGTGCTGATTTGACACCTGTGAAAGGAGAGAAGGAAGAAAAGATGACTATATTGGAGTCCCTCATTGCAATGCAGCTCTGAGAAAATATCAACCAGGCCAATAATGCCTGTCAGAGAAGTCCTATTGTGAGTGGGAATGGTTAGGCCCTAGTACCCTGCCTTGCTCAGTTATTGGCCAGGAGCAGACCTAGAGAGACTGGCCTTGGTGTCAATACTGCAGTGGATCCAAAAATGTTGCAGCTATCTACTAACTACCCTTCTTATTTATTTGTTTGTTTGTTTGTTTTCAATTTTAATTCCAATATAGTTAACATACAGTGTTATGTTAATTTCAGGTGTACAATACAATGATTCAGCAGTTGTGCATTGCTTGGTGCTCATCACAAAAAGTGTACCCTTGAATTCCCATCATTTATTTCACCAACCACACTTTTTTCCATAGTTTCTCTTGAAGGGAGATCAGAGTAATATACCTCCAAAGCCACCACAATTGCCTAGTGTTTTCTCATGGATACTAAGGAATCTCTTACATATTTTAAATATGAATCCTTCATTGGTTGCAATAAAGGGCTGATTGGTTGCAATGGCTTGTCTGTTGACTTTGAGAGCTCATTCACAAAAAGAATTATTTGCCATTTGTGGAATCCAGCTCTTAGTCTTCTTTGCTTCATAGGTTACATAATATGTGGCATCTGGAGTATTCTAAAAAAGAACTTCTCCATCTAAGATTATTGCAAATCTTTTTCATGTGGCACCTCTTGCCAAGTTCCATTACTACACGTCTCTGATGCATATAGAAATCTTCATGGCTGTGAGTTTTTTTAAATCAAATATCTGCTACTAGCTTGCATTATGTTTTTGGAGAATCTATCATCCACACACTAATTAAGCAGTACAGTCCCATTTGTACTAGAATGGGGACTTTTCCTGTTGCCTGAGCATTGGGCTAGGGATTGCTTAGGGGACACATAACTGGCTCTGAAATAACTGGTGCCCACCATTCTTTCTCAGTCTATATGAGAAGTCTGAGAGTCAGGACAATGAAAGACAGTCAATGGTTGTCAGTGGAAGTGGTAGGGAGGAGAGGGTGCTAAGAGAATTTCTTCCAACAATTGAAAATAACTGGCTAGAAGAAGAGACTGCCATTCTGTTTCCTGGTAGACATCTTCGTTGGGAGAAAGTTCTTCCCATTCTTCATGAGTCTCTCACATATCTGTATGTGTTACAAATTAAGTATGCACTACATTTTGTTCTGGTTTACTTTTTAAAGAGCATTTGTATAGCAAATGGTCTTGGAAGTTAGGGAGAGTGTCTCCCTCCAGAGCGAAGGGCAAGAATGCTTACTGTCTAGTGTAATGAGGACGTCTTCTTTGGGAGCAAAGGTCAGTCTCACCAAGTGCATGTCTTAAAACATTTGGGTTCCCTAAGCTGAAAGTTCTTTTTCTTCTTTATTTTTTTTTCAATGTTTATTTTTGACAGAGAGAGAGAGAGAGAGAGAGAGAGAGAAGTCAGGAGAAGGGCAGAGAGAGAGGGAGACACAGAATCTAAAGCACACTCCAGACTGAGCTGAAAGCACAGAGCCTGATGTGGGGCTCAAACTCATGAACCATGAGATCATGATCTGAACCAAAGTCGGAGGCTTAACCGACTGAGCCACCCAGGCGCCCCTCAAAGTTCTTCTTCTGAAATGCAGCCCATTTCATGTGCAGGTGTCATCTGGCCCTCTTTCTGACCCAATGTGGGAATTGGGAGTTGGGAAAACAGCACAAAACTAGTGATGCTGTGGCTACACCCTTGCCATGAGTTACAATCTACTCTTCTTCTCTGATGCAGGAGTCTTGTGTTTTCTACCAGCATTCTTGAAGCTGTGACAGACTAACCTGTTAGCTTGCAAGTAATATAGTCTCAGGTTTTTCACAATTCTTAACATTCTGCTTAGGCAGTGGGTTTGTATTGCTTTTCCTCTGTGCTTATTTGAACATAAGAAAAGGGAATTGGAGAAAGATGGTGAGACAAAAGAAATTGAATAGACCAGCTTTTACATAACCACCATTGGATGGAGTACACAAATTATCTATTGCCATAGTAATGTTGCACAACAAACAACAATTAAATTTTAGTGACTACAACAACAAACAATTTATTTCACTCAGAAATCTGATAGATTCAACTGATATGAGTGGCAATCATTCATTTTTTGAGATTTCTCAATGACCTAGGATGGTTTCATCTAGGATGGCTTTGGCATTTCTGATTTTGGGATCAGTTAGTTGGTCAACACAAACATGTCCTTCTCATAGTGATGGCAGTAAGCAAAGCATGTCACGCCCATCATGCCAACATTTTCCAAGTTCCTGTTTGTATCATGTTTGTTAATAACTCATTGGCTAAAGAACAACCGAGAAATAACATTGACTAAAGAAAATAAAACTATCATGGGACAAAAACATCTCAACACAAGTCCAGGTTCAAGGAATAAGGAAATAGACTCTATGTCTTAGTGAAAGAATCTATCAAGTCATGTTAAAGAGCAGGGACATGGGAAGGTAAAGGATTGGAGCTCTAAACAACCAATGGATCAAAGAAGAAAATAAAAGGAAAATAAAAAAGTTTATTGAGACATTGAAAAATGGAAACACAACATACCAGAATTTACAGGATGCTGCAAAAGCAGCTCTAAGAGGATAAATGGTGCTGGGAAAATTAGATATTCATATGTAAGAGAATGAAACTTGATCCCTATATTACACCACTCACAAAAATTAACTTGAAGTGGATTAAATTCTTAAACGTAAGGCTGAAAACCATGAAATTGCTAGAAGAAAACATAGTAAATAAGCCCCTTGACATGGATCTCAGTAATAATTTTTTAGAAATCAAACTAAAGCACAAGCAACAAAATAAAAAACAAACAAGAGGGACTACATTAAACTAAAAAAACTGTGCAGAGTCAGGTCATGATCTCACAGTTTGTGAGATTGAGCCCGATGTTGGGCTCCTCGCTGAGAGCAGGGAGCCTTCTGGGGATTCTCTCTCTCTGCCCCTCCCCTACTCTCTCTCTCTTTTATTCTCTCTCTCTCTCTCAAAATAAATAAATTAATTTAAAAAAAAAGACTCTGCACAGCAAAAGAAACCAACAACATGGCTAACAGTCACGTGAAAAGGTGCTCAACATCACTTACCATCAGGGAAATACAAATCAAAACCACAATGAGATACCACCTTACACCTGTCAGAATGGCTAAAATTAACAACTCAGGAAACAACAGATGTTGGCAAGGATGCAGAGAAAGGGGAACCCTTTTGTGCTGTTGGTGGGAATACAAACTGGTGCAGCCACTCTGGAAAAGAGTATGGAGGTTCCTCAAAAAATTAAAAATAGAACTATCCTATGGCCCAGCAATTGCATTACTAGGTATTTATCCAAAGGATACAAAAATACTGATTTGAAGGGGCACATGCACTCCAATGTTTGTAACAGTGCTATCGACAATAGCCAAATTATGGAAAGAGTCCAAATATCCATCAACTGATGAATGGATAAAGAAGACGTGCTATATAAATACAATGACTACAACTTGGCAATGAAAATGAATGAAATCTTGCCATTTGCAACGACATGTATAGAATTAGAGGGTATTATGCTAAGCTAAATAAGTCAGTCAGAGAAAGACAAATGTCATATGATTTCATTCATATGTGGAACTTAAGAAACACAATAGATGAACATAGGGGAAGGGAAGGAAAAATAAGATAAAAACAGAGAGAGAGGCAAACCATAAGAGACTCTAAAATACTGAGAACAAGCTGAGAGTTGCTGGAGGGGAGGTGGGTAGGGAGGATGGGTTAAATGGGTGAGGGACATTAAGGAGGACACTTTTGGGGATGAGCACTGGATGTTACATGTAAGAGATGAATCTCAGGGTTCTACTCCTGAAGCCAAGACTACACTGTATGTTAACTAACCTGAAAAAGAAAGAAAGAAAGAAAGAAAGAAAGAAAGAAAGAAAGAAAGAAAGAAAGAAAGAAAAAAAGAAAGAAAGAAAACTATTGACAAAGTGAAAAGACAGACTACAGAATCAGAAAAAAATATTTGCAAACTATATACCTGATAAGTGGTTAATATCCAAAATAGATAAAGAACTCAAAGAAAAATAATCCAATTAAAAATTTGACAAGGAAAAAAAAATTTGACAAGGGACCTAAACAAGCATTTTTTAAAAGAAAGTATATAAATGGCCAATAGATATGCAAAGATACTCAACACCACTAGTCATTAGTAAAATGCAAATTGAAATCATGATAAAATATCACCTCATACCTGTTAGATAGCCATCATTAAAAAGATAAGAGATAACAAATGCTGGTGAGGATGTGGATTAAAAGGAATTCTTGTGCACTGTTTGTGGGATTATAAATTGGTATAGACACTATGGAAGACAGTATAAGGTTTCTCAAAAAATTAAACATAGAACTACCATATGATCCAGCAATTTTACTTCTGGGAATATATCCAAAGGAAACAAAAACACTAACTTGAAAAGACATTTGCACTCCTATGTTTATAGCTCTGTTATTACATTAGCCAATACCTGAAAACAATGTAAGTGTTCATCAATGGATGAATGGATAAAGAAATTGTGATTGATCTATATCTATATACCTATCTCTATATCTTATCTATCTATCATCTATATCATCTATCTATCATCTATCTATGTATCTAATGGAATATTATTCAGCCATATAAAAACAAAGGAATCCTACCATTAATGACAACATGAATGGACCTTGAAGGCATTATGCTAAGTGAAATAAGTCAGACAAAGAAAGACAAATACTGTATGATATTACTTATATATGGAATCTTTAAAAACAAAACAATACAATACACACACACACACACACACACACACACACACACACACCCAGGGGCACCTGGGTGCCTCAGTTGGTTCAGCATCTGACTTCAGCTCAGGTCACGATCTCCCATTTTTGAGTTTAAGCCCCATGTCGGGCTCTGTGCTACAGCAGCCTGGAGCCTGCTTCAGATCCCTTGCCCCTCCCCTGCTTGCACTCTATCTCTCTTTGTCTCTCTGTCTCACTCCCTGAAAAATAAATAAACACTAAAAAAATTTCTTAAAAACCCAAACAAAGAAACAAAAACACACATCAAACTCATAGAAAAAGAGATCAGATTGTCAGTTACCAGGGGTAGGGCTCAGGGGGAATTGGAGGAAGATGGTTTAAAAGATATAAACTTCCAGTTATAAGATAAGCAAGTGCTAGAGATGTAATGTTCAACATGATGACAGTAGTTACCACTGCTGTATGATATATAAGAAAGTTGTTAAGAAAGTAAATTGGAAGAGTTCTCATTACAAGCAGAAAATTTCTTTTCTTTTATTGTATGTACGTATGTATGTATGTATGTATGTATGTATGTATGTATTTTCTTTTTAATATTTATTTATTTTTGAGAGAGAGAGAGACAGAGAGAGAGAGAGAGTGAGAGAGAACATGAGCAGGGAGGGACAGAGAGAGAGGGAGACACAGAAACCGAAATAGGCTCCAGGCTCAGAGCTGTCAACGCAGAGCCTGACATAAGATTTGAACTCATGAACTACGAGATCGTGACCTGAGCCAAACTTGTCCACTCAACTGACTGAGTCACCCAGGAGCCCCTCTTTTGTTGTATTTATATGAGATGATGGATGTTAACTAAACCTATTGTGGTAATCATTTAACAATATATGTAAATTCAACCATTATGCTGTATACCTTAAACTTACAGTGATATATGTCAATTATTTTTTGTTTTTAACTGGAAAAAAGTCTCCTCAAAATAATTTGGACTCTTAATGCAGTCTTTCACATAGGACAGTATATATGAGTTTCCATGGGCTAAGTAAGCAGGATGGAACAGAGCTGGACCTGTGCCATCTACTCAGAATGCCATTTGGGATCACTTCCTGTGGGAAAGGGAACCCAGTAGCTGGAGACTGGGTGTCCCACAGGTGGTGGGAGCTGTGAGTAGAAGGTAGGTAAGAGATTGAACCAGAGCCAGGTCTTCCATAGTTTAGGGACCTCTGTAGTAGTGAAGTCCTTCACAGGTTGCCTGAGAATTCACACAAACACTCTGAGAAAACCGGTGTTTTGGGTGCCTGGGACAGAGGCTATCAGTTGATTAATGACAACCATTGTAGTGAAGGCTACCTTCTTACCTGGTCAGTCCCCCTTTCCTGTCCCAGTCCCATCAAACCTATACCTTGAAGAAGAATGGAAAAGAGGAGTGAGTGAGCAGACAATACCCCCTTTTTCACATTTTAGACCCTTTAGCAAACCTGCAGATAACAATGGGTAGCTGGAGAGAGCCACTTGTGCTGGAGGCTGGGGCAGAGGGAAGAGGGGAAAAAGGGAAAGAGGGATGGAGAAGAAAGTGACTGAATCTTATGGAATTTGCTTAAAATGTTATGAACAGAGCATTGTTGATTAAAGATAAAACCATCTTATATTTATACCTCTCTTGAATTATGATTCCTCAATAAACCAAGTACATAATAAAACACACTGATTATTCATTTTAGTTGAACAACCAGCATTTAAAAAATATACTTGGGGTGTCTGGGTGGCTTAATCAGTTGAACGTCTGACTTCAGATCAGATCATGATCTTAGGGGTTCGTGAGTTCAAGCCCCACATGGGGCTCACTGCTCTCAGTGCAGGGCTGCCTTCAGATCCTGTGTCCCCCTCCCTGACCCTCCTTTGCTCACCCATGCACCCTCTCTCAAAAATAAGTAAAAAAGAAAACATTAAAAAAAAAGATGAAGAGATTATTTTTAAAAAAGCATATACATATAATATATTATATATCATATATATATACATGTATACATGTATATATTCATATATATGTATATATATATATATAGTTTGTCTCTAAAATTTAGACCCCCCCCCAAGAAAATACAAAATACTTTGAGGGGAAAATAAATTTTAAAAGTAAATGAATCCAAGGATTGATACTGTATTCTTTCATATGAAATATCATTACTACTACATCAATAAAAGATGATTAAGCCTTGCATTTAAAAAAACAGGTTGATGTTTTTATTATAAGTTGATATGTGCTCATTTACAAAGAATTTTGGAAAAGCTTTATAAAAATTCACCCATAATCATACAACACAGAAATAACATGTTAATATTTTGGTGTATTTTAATTTAATATTTCTTCTTAGAGTGTGCATATATTTTAAAAGATATTTATGATTGTACTGTATATCCAACATTCTATCTTGCTTTTTTAACTCAAAATTATGTTGTAATCTTTTTTTAATTAATAGTTGAAGAATTTATTTTAATGGCTATATAATAAGGAACATGTGAAAGTATCATGTTTTATTCAATAATTTCCCTTTTGTTGTTCTATTGTTTCCATTGTTTCATCCTTATAAATAATGTTGAGATTTACATCCTTCATAAACTTTTGCCATGATCTCTAATTTTATTGTGATTGGTCTAGGTTTCTAAGAGTGGAAATACTAGATGACAGGTTTTCTTTTAAGCTTTTGCATACTGTACATTGCTTTTAAGAAAGATAATACCAATTTTGACTCCCAAGAGCAATTACAGAAACACCTATATCATAGCAAGAGTGCTAGTCAAGATGATAGGCAAAATGGATATAAGATTGTTTTTGTCATTTTTTTGTTTAATAGAGTAGTGTTTTAAAAAATATGTATGTGTAAATATACATATTTATTTAAAGTATATATGTGTGTGGATGTGTTTATACTCTGTCTTCTGGGAACTGTTTGTTCTTTCCTTTTCTAACCACAACTGGCAGTTTTAAAAAGCTCATTCTTTTAAGTTCTACTTTTTCAGATTTGATTAGATAATAATCAAATCATATAATTTTGCATTTGTTAACAACTCAGAAATCCTGTATCTTATGAGGGTAGGCTTAACTTAGGAACACATACTTAGGCTATTGTGGTTGTTTAGTCCTGCAAAAATAATCACTAAGTTGGAACCAGGGAAACTTGAGCATAAAATTTATTTTTATCATTACTAGTACTGTGATTTATATCCATACTTAACTTCTCTGAGCCTCAACTAACTCAGTGATAAAATGGAGAGGATAAACTTTGTCCTCTGGGGTTGTTGTTAGAAATTAGAAGCTGTGTAAAAGAATCCAGCACATAATTGGTGTACAACATTTTATCATCCTTCAACATCAAACCATGAGAGAGCACCTGGATACACATGGAAAACTGATTCATGGGAAAATATAATTACTTAATGCTTTACCAGTTTCTTCCCATACTGTATTGCCTCTTTTTTTAAATTGCAACTCTTATGTTTCCTTCAATAAAGGTAAAAACCTCAAGTTTATGTATAAAAACCCTAAGTCTGTAAACCACTTCCTTTTCTTATTTCCTCTCTAACAGTATTCTAAATTTTGACTTAAGTCATTCTTACTTTGCTTTTATTATTTTTTTAAATGCTTCTTAATCGATGTTCTTCTAGGTTCATTTCATTTACTAATTAGAATTCTTTATTCATTCTTGAACTAAATTCTAGCAACTTAATAATTATCAAATGCCAAGAATATCAGTCTTCTGATTGGCATACTTGCTTTCCACTTAACTGGTTTTCAGGGCAGAGAACTAAATTTCATATCTGTTTTACAAACTCATTTCACAATAACAATGAATTAAACCGAATGAATTACTAGAACAGGTTCTTCTGGCAATGCTAGTTATAAGATATATTGTGTACTTCATATTAAGTATTGATTTGTTTTCGTATAGTACCCTTACAGAATATTTAACTTGCGGAGAGTATACACCTTGTTAGAATTACTAGTTTTGCAAATGATAGGGGAATTTTCTAAGGATAATACCTAGCATGTAAAACCGAAATTGCAATGCTGGGGCTACGGGTTTTATATATACTTGAAAATTTCCATAAAAAATTTTAAAAATCCCAAGATAGTTGGGGAATTTGGTGGATAAGATGGGGAGGAGTATATATGTAGACACTTAAAAAAATTTTTTTAACGTTTATTTATTTTTGAGACAGAGAGAGACAGAGCATGAACAGGGGAGGGTCAGAGAGAGAGAGGGAGACACAGAATTATATGTAGACATTTTTAATATTAATTTCAGCATAATTAACATACAGTGTTATATTAGTTTCCATGGTACAACATAGTGATTCACCAATTTTTTACATTACTCAGTGCTCATTACAATAAGTGATGTGATTCCCTTCACTTATTTCACGCATCTTTCCACCCTCCTCCACTCCAGTAACCATCAATTTGTTCTCTATTGTTAAGAGTCTGTTTATTGGCTTGTCTCTTTTTTCTTTGGTTTTTTAAATTCCACATATGAGTAAAATCATGGTATTTGTCTTTCTCTGACTTACTTCACTTCACATTATATCCTCTAGGTCCATCCATGTTGTTGCAAACAGAAAGAGTTCATTCTGTTTAGTGACTGAATAATATTCCATTATATATAAATATAAATATATATATGGATATATATATATATATATATGTATATATATAGCCTCTTTTTTTTTTAACAACCACTTCTTTATCCATTCATCTATTGGTGGATGCTTGGGCTGCTTCCATAATTTGGCTATTATGAATAATGCTGCAATAAACATGGAAGTGCATGTATCTTTTTGAATTAGTGTTTTCATATTCTTGAGGTAAATACCCAGTAGTGGAATTACTGGATTATATGGTAATTCCATTTGTAATTTTTTAAGGAACCTCCATACTTTTTTCCAGAGTGGCTGCACCAGTTTGCATTCCCACCAACAGTGCATGAATGTCCCTTTTCCTCCACATCCTCGTCAGCGCTTATTGTTTCTTGTGTTTTTGATTTTAGTCATTCTGACAAGTGTGAGATGATATTTCATTGTGGTTTTGATTTGCATTTCCCTGATGACAAGTGATGTTGAGCATATTTTCATGTGTCTGTTGGCCATCTGGATGTCTTCTTTGGAGGAATGTCTGTTCATGTCTTCTGCCCATTTTTAACAGGATTATTTGGTTGTTTTAGTATGGAGTCATGTAAGTCCTTTATATAATTTGGACACAAACTCTTTATGGGATGTGTCATTTGCAAATATCTTTTCCCATTCAGGAGGTTGTCTTTTAGTTTTTTTATTGCTTTCTTTGCCATGCAGAAGCTTTTTATTTTGATGTAGATCAAGTTTATGTTTGCTTTTGTTTCCTTTGCCTCAGGAGACTTATCTAAGGAAATGATTCTATGACAGATGTCAGTGAAATTACTGTCTGTGCTTTCTTCTAGGAGTCTTATGGTTTCAGGTCTCACATTTAGGTCTTTAATCCATTTTGAGTTTATTTTTGTGTCTGGTGTAAGAAAATGGTTCAGTCTCATTGTTTTCAATGTAGCTGTCCAATTTTCCCAACCACTATTTCTTGAAGAGACAGTCTTTCTGATTCAGTTTTAGGAGGTTGTATGTGTCTAGAAATTTATCTATTTCTTCCAGGTTGTCCAGTTTGTTGACATATAATTTTTCATAATATTCTCTTATAATACTTTGTATTTCTGTGGTGTCAGTTGTTATGTATCCTCTTTCATTTCTGATTTTGTTTATTTGAGTCATCTCTCTGTTGTTTTTGATAAGTCTGGCTAAATGTTTATCACTTTTGTTGATCTTTTCAAAGAACCAGCTCTTGGTTTCATTGATCTGTTCTATTGGTTTTTTTGGTTTCTATTTCATTATTTTTGCTCTAATCTTTATTATTTCCTTCCTTCTACTGGTTTTGGGTTTTGTTTGTACTTCTTTTTCTAGCTCCTTAAGCATAAACTTAGGTTGTTTATTTGAGATTATTCTTGGTTTTGAGGTAGGCCTGTATTGCTATAAAGTTTCATCCTAGAACAACTTTTGCTGCATCCAAAAAGTTTTGGATCATTGTGTTTTCATTTTTGTTTGTTTCCATATACTTTTTGATTTTTTTTATTTCTTGGCTGACCCACTCATTGTTTAGTAGCATGTTATTTAACCTTTATGTATTTGTGTTCTTTCCAGATTTTTTCTTGTGGGTTGATTTCTAGTTTCATAGTATCATGATAAGAAAAGATGCATGGTATGAATTCAATCTTTTTGAATTTGTTGAGGGTTTTTTTGTGCCCTCACATGTGATCTATTCTGGACAATGTTCCATATGTACTTGAAAGGAATATGTATTCTGCTGTTTCAGGATAAAGTATTCAGAATATATCTATTAGATCTATCGGAACCAATGTGTCATTCAAAGCCATTGTTTTCTTGTTGATTTTCTGTTTGGATAATCTATCCATTGATGTACGTGGAATGTTAAAGTCCTCTACTATTATTGTATTACTATCGATTACTTCCTTTATGTTTGTTATTAACTGCTTTATATACTGGGGTGCTCCTATTTTGGGTGAATAAATATTTATAATTGTTGGGGCGCCTGGGTGGCGCAGTCGGTTAAGCGTCCGACTTCAGCCAGGTCACGATCTCGCGGTCCGTGAGTTCGAGCCCCGCGTCAGGCTCTGGGCTGATGGCTCGGAGCCTGGAGCCTGTTTCCGATTCTGTATCTCCCTCTCTCTCTGCCCCTCTCCCGTTCATGCTCTGTCTCTCTCTGTCCCAAAAATAAATAAACGTTGAAAAAAAAAATTTTTTTTAAAAATATTTATAATTGTTATATGTTCTTCTTGGATTGTCCCTTTTATTATTATATAATGTCCTTCCTTATCTCTTGTTACAGTCTTAGTTACAAAGTGTGTTTTGTCTGAAATAGGTATTGCTACCAGATTTCTCTTCACTTCTTTTTGCATGATAAGTGCTTTTCCACTCCTTCACTTTCAATCTGTATGTGTCTTTAGGTCTGAAATGAATCTCTTGTAAACAACATATAGATGAGTCTTGCTTTTTTTATCCATACTGTCACCCTATGTCTTTTGGTTGGAACGTTTAGTCCATTTACACTCAAAGTAATTATCAATACATGTGTACTTACTGTCACTTTGTTACTTGTTTTATGTTTGTTTTTGGAGTTCTTTTCTGTCCTTTTCTTCTCTTGCTTGCTTCACTCATTATTTGCTGGATTTCTTTAGTGCTCTACTTGGATTCCTTTCTTCTTTTTTTTTGCATATCTATTACTATTTCTTCGCATATTTCATTTGTGGTTACCACTAGGTTTATATATAACATCTTAATCACTTAAATTTGAACCCATTCTAAAAACACTAAATTTTTACTCCTCTCCCTCCCCTGTTTCAAGTGTATGGTGTCATTCTTTACATCTTTTTATTTCGTGAATCTCTGGACTGAGTTTTATAGATATACTTAATTTTACTACTTTTGTGCTTCCTATTTTTCTTATTCCTGCTTATGATCTTTCCTTTCCACTCACAGAGTTGCCTTTAACATTTATTTTAAGGTTGAATTCCTTTAACACTTTTTTTTTCTAGGAAACTATCTTTCCTTCTATTCTGAATGATAGCCTTACTGGGTAGATAATTCTTGCTGGCAGGTTTTTCCTTTCAGAAATTAGTATATATTGTGCCACTCCCTCTGACCTGCTAAATTTCTGCTGAAAAAAATCAATGGATAGCCTTATGGGGTTTTCTATGTATTTAACTATTTTTTCTCTTGCTGCTTCTACAATTTTCTCTTTACTACTTTTTGTTATTTTAATTATTGTGTGTCTTGGTGTGTACTTTCTTGTGTTGATTTTGCTGTGTATCCTGGATCTGGATTTCTGTTTTCTTCCCCAGATTTGGGAAATGTTCAGCTATTATTTCTTCAAATACATTTTCTGCCCATTTTCTCCCTCTTCTCCTTCTGGTATCCCTATAATGTGAATGTTATTATGCTTGATGATGTTGCTGAGTTCCCTAAATATATTTTCATTTTTATTATTTGTTTTTCTCTCTCATGTTCAGCTTGATTGCTTTCCACCATTCTGTCTTTCAGGTTGCTGGTTCATTCTTCTGCTTCCTCTGGTCTACTCTTTATTCCCTCTAGTGTATTTTTAATTTCAATTATTGAGTTCTTCATCTCTGATTGGTTATTTTTTGTGTCTTCTTTCTCTTTGTTGAGGGTCTTACTGAGGCGTTCCAGTCTTTCCTCAAGTCCAGTGAGAATCTTTATGACAATTACTAGAAATTCTCTATCACACATATTACTGATCTCTGTTTCATTTAGCTCTCTTGCTATGATTTTTCCTGTTCTTACATATGGAACACAGTCCTCTGTCTCTTCATTTTGTCTAACTCACTATGTCTGTTTCTTGGTGTTAGGAAAGTCAGCCATGTCTCCTGTTCTTGGAAGTAGTGGCCTTATGAAGAAGAGGTCCTGTAGTGCCCACTGTGCAGTGCCCCCTGTTCACTGGAAGCTGGTGCTTCAAGAGTGTCTCCTCCATGTGTTATGTGCACCCTGCAGTGTGGCTGAGCTGCTTTTGCCTTCAGTCCAGTTGTCTGCAATGGTTCTCTTTGCCTGTTGTGAGCAGGGTTTTGTTCCTTTTTGCTAGTGGGCTAGTCTGGGACCACCTTGACTTGAATTGCATCAGACCAGGCATTTTCCATAACTGCAATATCACAAAACTGCAGGGCACTTTCCCTATGTTGTCTTCTGAGAAGCTTTTGCTGATGGGTAGGCTGCAGTGAGACGAGATGTCTGTCTCCAGCCCACTGCTTGGACCTCAGTTGGACAGATATGTGTGGTTATCTTCCTCTCTCCCTGGGGCAAGAGTTACTTTGGAGTGGTACTGACCCCTGTCATGGCTGCTTGCACACTGCCGGGCTTGTTGTGGCACTACTTTAGGTGAGTTCTGGCCAAGCCTATATTGGAGTGGGCAGGTCTGTGTGAGAATGTAGGGAATGGGGATATGGTGCTAGCAAGGTTTCCACAAATCTGTTAGGGGGGAAGGGACCTGGAATGACTTAGGAAACTCCTGCCACTGGGACGGAGGGGGCAGATCCACAGAAGCACTCAGGGGAGAGGCTCACTGTTAGCAAGTTAGGTGGAGAGTTTTGGCATTGTGCTGGTTCCCTGCAGGTGTCTGTGTATCTAGGCTAGGGGGTAGGGGAGGGAAATGACACCCATCAGGTCTTTTGTTCTTGAAATCTCTCAACAATTCCTGGCTCTGCAGCACATGTTCTGACATAGGAAACAAATCTACCTCCTGGGGCACCTGGGTAGCTCTGTTGGTTAAGCATCCAACTCTTGGTTTTGGCTCAGGTCATGATCTCACTGTTTGTGAGTTCCAGTCCCGCATTGGGCTCCGCACTGGCTGTGTGGAGTCTGCTTGGGATTCTCTCTCCCTCTCTCACTGCCCCTCCCCTGCTCTCTCTCTGTCTCTCTCAAAATAAATAAATAAAAACTTACAAAAATTTATTTAAAAAAAAGGAAACAAAGAAAACAAATCTCACACTGCTGCTTCTATGTTGTATATCTGCAGGGCTGTTTGTTGTGCTGTCTCTTAAAGGGTAAGGACTCAGCCCACTGAATTTTAGAGTTCCAGATGTTAAGCTCCACTGATTATAAACACTTATAAAGCCAGGCCCCTCTGGCCTTCAAAACCAAGTGTTATGGGGATTTGTCTTCCCAGTGTGGGCCCCCTGGTGCCTGAGCTACCTGGTATGGGATCCTCTTCTCCCTTTCCATACCTGTGAGGTCCCTCCTATGGACAGTCGTGTGGATCCATTTGGCTCCTGACCATATCTCTGCCCTCCTTACTCTCTTCAGTGTAGCCTTCTTCTCTACATATAGCTCTTCTGTTGGTCTTCAGGTCATTTTCTGATTTATTTATACTGATGTGGATGTTATCTAATTGTATCTGTGAGATGCTCCACTACTCTTCCACCTCCCCTGGAAGTCCATATACATAGATTTAATGGTATGATTAGTGTTCTAGATCTTGGGTTGGGCGATATATTTATGAGTATTGACTACATTATGATTTATTTATTACATATTTATTACATGTATTGTTTACTTAGCTTTATTTATTTATTTATTTATTTATTTATTTATTTATTTTTATTATGAAATTTATTGTCAAATTGGTTTCCATACAACACCCAGTGCTCATCCCAACAGGTGCCCTCAATACCCATCACTCACCCACCCCTCCCTCCCACCCCCCATAAACCCTCAGTTTGTTCTCAGTTTTTAGGAGTCTTATGGTTTGGCTCCGTCCCTCCCTAACCATTTTTTTTCTTCCCCTCCCCCATGGTCTTCTGTTAAGTTTCTCAGGATCCACATAGGAGTGAAAACATATGGAATCTGTCCTTCTCTGTATGATTTATTTCACTTAGCAAACACTCTCCAGTTCCATCCATGTTGCTACAAAAGGCCATATTTCATTCTTTCTCATTGCCACGTAGTATTCCATTGTGTATATAAACCACAATTTCTTTTTCCATTCATCAGTTAATGGACATTTAGGCTCTTTCCATAATTTGGCTATTGTTGAGAGTGCTGCTATAAACATTGGAAACAAGTGCCCCTATGCATCAGCACTCCTGTATCCCTTGGGTCAATTCCTAGCAGTGCTATTGCTGGGTCATAGGGTAGATCTATTTTTAATTTTTTGAGGAACCTCCACATTGTTTTCCAGAGTGGCTGCACCAGTTTGCATTCCCACCAACAGTGCTAGAGGGTTCCCGTTTCTCCACATCCTCTCCAGCATCTATAGTCTCCTGATTTGTTCATTTTAGCCACTCTGACTGGCGTGAGGTGATATCTAAGTGTGGTTTTGATTTGTATTTCCCTGATGAGGAGCGATGTTGAGCATCTTTTCATGTGCCTGTTGGCCATCTGGATATCTTCTTTAGAGAAATGTCTATTCATGTTTTCTGCCCATTTCTTCACTGGATTATTTGTTTTTCGGGTGTGGAGTTTGGTGAGCTCTTTATAGATTTTGGATACTAGCCCTTTGTCCGATATGTCATTTGCAAATATCTTTTCCCATTCCGTTGGTTGCCTTTTAGTTTTGTTGATTGTTTCCTTTGCTGTGCAGAAGCTTTTTATCTTCATGAGGTCCCAATAGTTCATTTTTTGCTTTTGTTTCCCTTGCCTTTGGGGATGTGTCAAGTAAGAAATTGCTGCGGCTGAGGTCAGAGAGGTTTTTCCCTGCTTTCTCCTCTAGGGTTTTGATGGTTTCCTGTCTCACATTTAGGTCCTTTATCCCTTTTGAGTTTGTTTTTGTGAATGGTGTAAGAAAGTGGTCTAGTTTCATCCTTCTGCATGTTGCTGTCCAGCTCTCCCAGCACCATTTGTTAAAGAGACTGTCTGTTTTCCATTGGATATTCTTTCCTGCTTTGTCAAAGATTAGTTGGCCATACTTTTGTGGGTCTAGTTCTGGGGTTTCTATTCTATTCCATTGGTCTATGTGTCTGTTTTTGTGCCAATACCATGCTGTCTTGATGATTACAGCTTTGTAGTAGAGGCTAAAGTCTGGGATTGTGATGCCTCCTGCCTTGGTCTTCTTCTTCAAAATTACTTTGGCTATTTGGGGCCTTTTGTGGTTCCATATTTGTGGTTCCAAATTTAGGATTGCTTGTTCTAGCTTCAAGAAGAATGCTGGTGCAATTTTGATTGGGATTGCGTTGACTGTGTAGATAGCTTTGGGTAGTATTGACAGTTTAACAACATTTATTCTTCTAATCCATGAGCACATAATATTTTTCCATTTCTTTATATCTTCTTCAATTTCCTTCATCAGCTTTCTATAGTTTTCAGCATACAGATCTTTTACATCTTTGGTCAGGTTTATTCCTAGGTATTTTATGATTCTTGGTGCAACTGTGAATGGGATCAGTTTCTTTATTTGTCATTCTGTTGCTTCATTATTAGTGTATAAGAATGCAACTGATTTCTGTACATTGATTTTGTATCCTGCAACTTTGCTGAATTCATGTATCAGTTCTAGCAGACTTTTGGTGGAGTCTCTTGGGTTTTCCATGTATAATATCATGTCATCTGCAAAAAGTGAAAGCTTAACTTCATCTTTGCCAATTTTGATGCCTTTGATTTCCTTTTGTTGTCTGATTGCTGATGCTAGAACCTCCAACACTATGTTAAACAACAGCTGTGAGAGTGGACATCCCTGTCATGTTCCTGACCTCAGGGAGAAAGCCCTCAGTTTTTCCCCATTGAGGATATTAGCTGTGGGCTATATTGTTTACTTAGCATTATTTATTTCTAAATGAAAAACTTAATTTACTTTTCTGACAAGTTTTTATTTGAAAGTTTCAAATAAGGAGAAAATATAATACAATGGATAATACAAAATGGATAATACAAAAAATTCATCTACTCCCATTAACTCAACAATTATTAACATGTTGCCAAATTCTTAAATATTTCTGTCTTTATATACATGGATACATTGATTTCCTTGCTGAAATATTTATTTATTTTTAAATATTTAATGTTTTATTATTTATTTTATTTTTGAGAGAGAGAGAGAGAGTACAAGCAGAGGAGGGGCAGAGAGAGAGGGGGACACAGAATCTGAAGCAGGCTCCAGGCTCTGAGCTATCAGCCCAGAGCATGACGCAGGGCTTGAACTCACAAACCGCGAGATCATGACCTGAGTCAAAGTCGGATGCTTAACCAGCTGAGCTGTCCAGGTGCCCCATTTACCTTTCTGAAATATTTAAAAGTCATTTGCAGACATATGAAATGCCACCCCTTGATATTTCATCATGCAACCTCTAAAAATAAGAATGGTCTACTTAATCTCAGTGCCATTATTACATCCAAGAAAATTAATAGTAATTTTATGTTATTTAATATCCACTCCATATTCAAAGTCTCCCAATCGTCTCCAAATGCCTTTTGTAGATGCATATTTTAAAGTATTAAATTTAACATATTAAATTTGATGGTCATCTCTTTTAATTTAGAACAATTTGCAACCCATTTTTTCATGACATTGGCTTTTTGAATATACAGGACAATTGTCTTATACAGTATATTCTATATTCAGATTGTTTCTTATGATGTTATTTAACCTGTTCCTTTATTCCTTGTATTTCATGTAGACTGAAATTTAAGTTTAGACTTGATTAAATTCAAATTAAGCTTATTTGTCAAGAATCCTTCATTCACAACACATGTAATATGACTTCATATCTAATCTGGAAGTATATAATGTCATGTTGTCCCACTACTAATGATACTTAGTGTGATTGTTAAGTTCAGATGGCAACTGCCAGGTCTCCACATTGTAAAGGTACATTTTACCCTTTGGAATTAATGAATAAACTGAGAGGTGATACTTGGGCACTGTGGCAATATCCTGTTCTCCCAATAAGATGTTCCATAATTTTAGAAGTCATTTCCTAGGTATTGCAAAATCTTGATTTTCTAATTCTGCTATACTAAATGGAATTTTTTCCCCATATTTTATGTTTTTTAAAGAACTACGGAATGCTAGAGCTTTAGCTTACATGAATGAATTCAGGTTAACAGAATTTTCATTTATTATCATTATTAGACTGACCTAGAAACATTTTTTAATATTGTGAATTGTGTCATCTCAAAATTGATGTCAAATTTATAACCCCTCAAAGTGATGCTATTTGGAGATGAAGCCTTTGGGAGGTGATTAGGTTTCAATGAGGCCATGAGAGTGGGGCCCTCACCCTGGGATTAGTACTCTTAGAAGAAGAGACACCAGAAAGTACATTCTTCCCCTGCCCACCCCTCATCATGTTAGGACACACAGAAAGGATGGCTGCCTGACAGCCACGAAGAGAACTCCCACTAGAACCCTACCATGCTGGCACTCAGATTATAGATGTCCAGCCTCTAAAACAATGAGAAAATGACTTTCCACTGTTGAAGCCACTCAGTCTATATCATTTTGTTGTGGCAGCCCAAGCAGACTAATATATAGTTTTTTATTTTGTTTTGTTTTGTTTTTTATAAAGTTTATTTATTTCTTTTGACAGAGACAGAGACAGTGCGAGTTGGTGAGGGGCAGAGAGCGAGGGAAAGAGAAAAATCCCAAGCAGGCTCCTCGCTGCCAACACAGAGTCTGACACAGGGCTCAATCCCATGAACCATGAGATCATGACCTGAGCTGAAACCAAGAGTCAGATGCTCAACTGACTGAGCCACCCCAGGTGCTTCCCCTATAGTTTTTTTTTTAATTTAATTTTTTAAGCTTTATTTTTATTTCAAGAGACAGAGACAAAGCATGAGCAGAGGAGGAGCAGGGAAAGAGGGAGACACAGAATCTGAAGCAGGCTCCAGGCTCTGAGCTGCCAGCACAGAGCCCATCATGGGGCTCAAACTCACGAATGGTGAGATCATGACATGAGCCAAAGTCAGACTCTTAACCAACTGAGCCATCTAGGCACCACCCCCCCCTATAGTTTTTAAAACGTTGTAGAACCGCTTGTCTCACCCACACTCCTATGAAAATTTCTCACATATTGCTACAGATTTTCTTAGGAAATATGACACTCTGATCTGAATTTCACAAGCTGAAAAACATTGAGGAGCATCTTTATTGCTTTTTCTTCATAGTCATTTACAGTGCAGACAAAGCTAATCTTAAGCAAAGGGTTCTCATGGTTGCCTTCCCGTGGAAGACCAATGGGTCCCAATTTGCAGCACTTTAAATAGTGAATATTGTTGAATCTAGGTCTTTCTCCTTAAGGTAAGTTCTATTTCAACCCCACAAATATACATTTACTGAGATATAATTGATATATAACATTTGTAAGTTTAAGATGTTAATATTGCAAAATCATTTTCACCACAGTGTTAGCTAAAACCTGCAACACATCACGTAAGTACGGTTCCTTTTTTGTGTAAGAACATTTAAGATCTGTTCTTTTAGCAACTTTCAAGCATATAATATAGTATTGCTAACTAAAATCACTGTACTGTACATTTGGTCCTGGGACTTATTCATCTTATTACCAGAAGTTTGTACTCTTGAACAACATCCTCTTTCCCCATCTTCCAGCCTCTGGTAACTACCATCTAGTCTTTGTTTCTGTGAGTTTGGCTTTTATAGGTTCCATATATAAGTGATGCCACGCAGTATTTGTCTTTCATGATCTGACTTATTTTCTTTAGCACAATGCCCTCAAGATCCACCCATGTTGTGGCAAACAACAGGATGTCCTTCTTTCTCCTGGCTGAATAATATTTCACTCTGTGTGTGTGTGTGTGTGTGTGTGTGTGTGTGTGTGTGTATAAAACACATCTTCTTTAGACATTAATTCACTGATAGACACTTAGGTTGTTTCTGTATCTTGGCCATTATGAATAATACTGCAATGAACATGGGAGTGCAGATATCTTTTTGAGGTCGTATTTGAATTTCCTTTTGATGTATACCTAGAAGTGACATTGCTAGATCATATGATAGTTCAGTTTTTTAAGTTTTTGAGGAACTTCTACACTATTTGCCATAATGGCTGTACCATTAAGGAAAATTCTTAAAAGTAGAAAATTTTGGTCAAAGTTATAAACCTTCTTTGGGCTGATGATCTGAATTGCTGATTAGCTTTCCATGAACATTGTGCCAAATTCCACTGACACCAGCTGTGGTTGATTGAGGGTATTCACCTAAATATGAAAAAAAAATATTTTATGAATATAAAAGTATCTTTTAAAATATTTTTAATATTTATTTTAGAGAGAGAGAGAGAGAGAGCGTGAGCAGTGGAGGGGCAGAGAGAGAGGGAGACACAGAATCTGAAGCAGGCTCCAGGCTCTGAGTTGCACACACAGAGCCTGAGCCTGAAGCAGGGGCTCGAACTCACAAACTATGAGATCATGACCTGAGCCGAAATCAGTTGCTTAACTAACTGAGCCACCCAGGTGCCCCTAGAAAAATATTTTATCTGTAATTTTGATTACAGTTTTTTCATTTTAATTAGATATTTGATTTTTTTTGTAAATTGTTTTGGTTATGCCATTGCCAACTTTTCTACTATAGTTTCAGCATAGTTTCATTTCTAAACAGTGAAAGTTAAATAATCATTGTATCAGGTTATATTTTACTGAAAATTATTTTTTACAGTTTGACTTTTGAAGAAGGCTGTTATATAAAAGATATCACGATCCTACCAACATTAGAGAGACACTAGAAAATGTGGGAAGTATTTCTCTGTATCTTGTGCCCAGAAAGCTGATTTCTAACATACACATAAAAATCAGTCAGGCTAAGTGATTTAAAAATTGATACCATTTCTAAGTGGATATTTGATTTTAGTAAACATTTTAGCAATGAATCTAATTATATTTACTAAGTGTCCAAAGCATAGCACTGAACATGGAGCAAGTTTTTAAACTCTGCTTCTACTGCTACTTCATCCCTCTCTAGAAGTTTCCTTATTATTATTATTATTATTATTGTTATTATTATTATTTTTTTTAACATGGTCATGCTTTCAATTATCAGGGTCACCTATACATGGGCATACTGTAGAGATTTCAAAATTATAATTCTTCTAGGCCTATTTTGAAGTTGGAATTTTTGAAATGTAGATTCTTCTTTGAGCACATTTTCTTCTTTCTCTATGACTTTGCTAACTTGCAACCTCTTTCTTCCTTATATGCTTCCTCAAATATAAGATGAGAAAAACAGTTATGCTCAACCCTGGTTACCAAATGTGTTAAATGATATTGCTGTACAGCATAGCCAAATGGCAGCTTCTTTTTATCTTTTGCAGTGAATTCTTTTATGGCCTTTTAACCAATGGTCAGTTCTACTTTGAGAAGCAAACATTGTCCTGTGGGCTGAAACATCTGAATCTTAAGTTTTTGTCACCAACATTATAACCCGCTAAGTTGTCATTACCGTGACATGATCTGCAGAAATATAAGACTTTATTTTTGGTATTTATCAGTTATATTTTGTTTTATTTTATAGTTACATTTATACTTGATTAATTCTGCTTGCTCTCCATCCAATATTGTAACTCTCAGAAGGCAGATATGTGTCTTATCACTCCATCCCTCCAAAGATTCTTGATGAAAATTTTGTTTTAGGAAGTTGAATTGAGTCATCCTATTTTGAGAATTGAATTGCACATCCTATGTGATTTGCTTAGGGAGCATATTTGGCTTTCTCTGGTTGGTCCTGAGTTGGATGCAAGGGCAAATTATTTGAAAATAACCGTTAATTTTGTCCTTTTTTGAAAAATTAATTTATTTCTTAATTTACATCCCAGTTAGTTAGCATATAGTGCAACAATGATTTCAGGAGTAGATTCCTTAATGCCCCTTACCCATTTAGCCCATCCTCCCCCCCACAACCCCTTCAGCAACCCTCTGTTTGTTCTCCATATTTAAGAACCTCTTATGTTTTGTCCCACTGCCTGTTTTTATAATATTTTTGCTTCTAAAAAATAACTATAGTTTATTGTTTTCTCAGAGGGAGCTGGCTGCCATCTTTCCCTGAGCTGTGAGTTTTTCAAGTTACCTCAAGGATGAAATGTTGTAATTATTTACTGGAATGACTTTATTTTCAATTAAAATTGATATCTATTTTCAAGAAACCTCTATAATCCTGGGATAGTAATTGCCCACACTTCACAATTGTTAGAGTTCTTCTAATGTCTAGTTTAAATTCTCCCTGCTGTAATTTCCATCTGCTATATGGGACTGAGAATTGTTGTTTTCTATCATTCATTTAGAAAGTGTTTTCTTTTTTTTTTTTTTTTTTCAACGTTTATTTATTTTTGGGACAGAGAGAGACAGAGCATGAACAGGTGAGGGGCAGAGAGAGGGAGACACAGAATCGGAAACAGGCTCCAGGCTCTGAGCCATCAGCCCAGAGCCTGACGCGGGGCTCGAACTCACGGACCGCGAGATCGTGACCTGGCTGAAGTCGGACGCTTAACCGACTGCGCCACCCAGGCGCCCCTAGAAAGTGTTTTCATACTCAAAACAAGGGTCAGTCTCTCTTAAAACTTTTTTACTTCAGGTTGCATAAATTAAGCTCTTTTCTCACTTTTTACTACCAAAATTTTAATGATATCTGTCCCTTTATAATGGACTTTTTCAAAATTGCCATGGAGAACCTTATACAAGTTTTGACTAATGCATTATTGTTTGCACAGTGCTAAGTCATAGGTATACTTGTGGATTCCAGAGGTGAATGGAATCATGAAGAGAAGAGTTAACTTAGGTCATGAAAGAAATTAGTAAAGGCCTAATAACCAACCCCATCAGCCCTCTGGAAAAAAGAGAAGCAAGCAACAGAGTTTATTTAATACGGTATCTTTTTTGTTAGCTATCCCGTGAGCCTGATAGAAGGAAATGTTTCTGTTTCCATAATGTACTGCTATAAATAGCAAGAAAATAAATGCCAATTCAAATTTCATGAAATACATGGAATTTTCTGCCAGATTATGACGGAGGGAGAGACTTAGTCAATGGACTCTGGTTAACGTATATGAAGACACCAGAACTGATTAACTGAACTATGCACTTAGAGTGTGATCACATTGACCCAAATACTCTCTTTTCCTGGGCTCTGGTTTGATCACTTGCCACCTCTGTGCCCTAACCATTGGTTTGTGACCAAACAATGTAGCTGATTTACCCTTTGGCCTTTGAAATAGTGACTGTGGCCTCATTAGTTCTAAGCTCTAGTAAACTACACAAAAATAACTGACTGAAGATAAAATCTTCTGCTGGACCTTCCAATTTTTTTTCCTCTTACATGGTAAAAGTGAATAGAAATTTATTTTGAGCCTGTTGACTTTGCCACTTGACTTTACTGTTCAGCAGGAAACTCCCTTTCCTTTTAGTTAGAACTAGTCATTCCAGCCAAGTTCACCCAGGGAATACAAAGAGCTGGGCTTTATAGCTTTGCAGTTCAGATGCCACTGACACCTTCAAATATTCCTAGGTGCCTCTGGTGCTGGCACTGCCACTACTGTGGCCCCTGGATGCTACAGCAACTACGAAAGAGGGTCATTGTCCTGTCATGATACTGCCAAATGAATCTGCCACCTCACCCTCTTTTCTGGCTCTTTGTGTCACTAGCTCCAGATTAAAAATCCTAAAGAGTTTTGATGAGGGAGCATAAGGCAAACTGAGACCCCATAAACCTCCTCCTTCCTTAGGTGCAATATGTGTGACATTTCTCAGGCACTCTTGGCTGCCCTAAAGCTAAGAGAAAGAAAAAACAAATGGTGAACTGATAGAGATCACAGTCATGCTGGAGTCTCCATCGGTTTACAGGAAAAAGGCAATCTTATAAATAAACTAGCAGAAACCTATAGACTCAGTTTCCTGGAGCCCTAACATCACCCTCCTCTCCATAGTGATGTGGGGAACAAAGGCAAGAAGGAAAATAGTAGATAAAATTTAATTTCCTTATAACCTGCAGCCTGTTGACAAATACTTCAGATAGACAGAGTACAACATTCCTCCAGGAACTCCCTATTGTCTTAATGCCTTACTAGAGGGGAAAACAACCTTAGCTTGACAATAGCTAGGCCTCCTTTATCTTGTGAGTCTTCTATAGCATTTGAAAGTCCTTTTGGAAACCTTCATTTTCCCTACTTCCACCTATGCCCAGGTATATAATCAGTCACCCCTCACACTTAAAATGCAGCTCTTTCTGTGCAGGGCTCCTCCAGTCCCTGTGCTTTAATAAAATCACCTTTTTGCACCAGAGACATCTTAGAGAATTCTTTCTGGGCCTTCTGGACCCCCACCACCACACCAAAACCACATCAATTTGATCCTGATGATTGGCTGAGCCTTGTTCACGTTCACATGTCCTAACTACCACTCTTCTTGGGAAAACAAGTATCCATCCTTTTCAGCTTCTTTAGTGGGAAGTAGACTGCCATCTGTGAAGATTTAAAAGGTGGGGAAGTGCCTCAGACATGGAAGGTGTGGGAGTTCAGACAAATGCATTACAAGCTGGGAAGTGCAATGTTATGTTCTGAGGCTGGAAAGCATGGAGAAAAAGTGGGGAAAACACTCCGGAGGTGAGGAAATGGTAAGTACAAATAAAATCTACGACACATCAAAATGTGCAAAACACAAACATAATTGTTTGAATTGGAAGCTGAACTAGCTATCCCTGCCTCCCTCCCTCCCTGCACATCAATTTTGCTTGAAACAACAACTGACAAATGATGATTTTTGAGTTTTAGCTAGTTGGCAGACACTATCTTGAAAGTGAATGAGATGAGTCTGTCCTTTAGGAAAAAAATAGTTTTTGCGGCCAGTGATAAAATTAGGATTTTGAAAAACCTGTATCTGTCAACTCAACAACACCCTAACACTTAGGGAGCTTTCTAATGCGGTTATTGGTGAAATTAATGGATGTGATTTATTTTATTTTATTTATATATATTTTTAATCTTTATTTTTGACAGAGAGAGACAGATGCAAGGGGGGGAGGAACAGAGAGAGGGAGACATAGAATCCAAAGCAGGCTTCAGGCTCTGAGCTGTCAGCATAGATCCTGACACGGGGTTCAAACCCATGAACTGCAAGTTCATGACCTGAGCTGAAGTCAGCCGCTTAACTGACTGAGCCACTCAGCGCCCCTGGATGTGATTTTTTTTTTTTTAATTATACAATCAACTATGTCAACATTTGGAAGATCTGTATAATTCAGTGAGCAAATATTAGCAAAATGACCAATGCAGGATGTTACAAAATCATGGGAAAAAATTCATTCAAAGAGCAAGACAAACCAATAGATTCTGTAACAGAGAATGAAAAATTCACTGGCATGGTTTTAGATTCTATATTGCAACTAACTTCCAAAAAATGATCAATGTCCAGTTTTGGTATAGTTATCAGTGAAGAATATCCACAATTATCTGAAAAGCTATTAAAAATACTCTTCCCTTCTCCAACCGTATATCTATGAGACTAGATTTACTTGATATTTTTCAATCACAACGTATTACAACAGATTAAATGTAGAAGCAGCCGCAAGAATCCAACTCCTACCTATTTAAGACACATATTTAAAAAAAATTTTTTTTGATGTTTATTTATTTTTGAGAGAGGGAAAGACAGAATGTGAATGGGTTGGGGCAGAGAGAGAGGGAGGCACAGAATCCAAAGCAGGCTGCAGGCTCTGAGCTGTCAGTACAGAGCCTGATGCAGGGCTCAAACTCACGAGCTGTGAGATCATGACCTGAGCCAAGGTCGGGCGCTCAACTGACTGAGCCACCCAGGTGCTCCTGTTTAAGCCACATATTAAAGACATCTGCCAAAATATAAAACAATATCAATCTTCTCATTTTTTAATTTTGGAAAATACATTATTGATGTTAATGTATAGAACATTTATTATTGTTTTTTTTAACAGAAATAACACTTTCCTAATTTTTATTATTGTTACTTTTTTCTACTCTCAACAGTGGATAGATATCCAGAGAATCAATGTTTACTATTATTATTATTTTTTAAATGACATCATTAGTCTTTAGGGAATAAAAATCAAAGCCACTTCACACACACTAGAATGGCTATAATATAATTTAATAATAATTTTTTTTAAATAGCAAATGTTGATGAGAATGTGAAAAAACTGGTACCTCATATATTGCTGGTGGGAATGTAAAAAGCTGCAAACTGTTTTTGGAAAACAGTTTGATAGTTTCTCAAAAAGTTAAACAGAGTTACCATACGGTCCAGCAATTCCATTTCTAGGTATATACCTAAAAGAATTGAAAACATGCTTACAAAAAAGCTTGTACAGAAATGTTCATAGCAGCATTATTCACAATAGCCAAGAAGTAGAAACGACCCAGGTGTCTATCAACTGATGAATGTATAAACAAAAATTGTATATCTACACAATGGAACATTATTCAGCCATAAAAAGGGGTAAAGTACTCATTCATGCTATGATACGGGTGAACCTTGAAAACATTATGCTAAGAGAAAGAAGTTAGATACAAAAAGCCATATGTTATATGATTCCATTTGTATGAAATGTCCAGAATAGGCAAATCCATAACAACAGAAAGTGGATTAGTGATTGCCAGAGGCTCAGAAGAGGAGGGAATGAGAGTGATTGCTAATGGATATAGAGGCTTTTGGAGGGATGGTAAAGAAAATGTTCTTGACTTAGATAGCGGTGATGGTTGTAAAACCTTGTGAATACAATAAAAATCACTGACATACACTTTTAAAATGGTCCATTTTAGGGTATGTGAATTGTATCTCAATGAAAAAGAAGTATGTACACCAGGAAAAAACTTCTGATGTTAGTGGTTAGCAACTAATGCTAAAGTTATTCCCATTGCAAACTGTTTTGAGTAGCAGGGTTTGAAGTGTTGACTATTTGGTGTAAATCATACAAAGATACAGATGTTGGTGATTTTAGAAGTATTCAACTTTCCTATTTTTGCTTTAGGCCTGGCTAGCCTTAGTGGCTTTGCTTCATTTAGATGCTAATGATCATTGCCATAGCACAAAATCCCTACATTTTTCACTTTTAGCAATGGTGAGTGAGCTCAGTGACAGTGACTGGAGCCATCTGATTTCATGAGACTTGCTGACATCTCAGGGTACTTTTCCACCAGGAAGAGAAGGAAGCCAGATGAAGGCTGGTTGGCAGTTGGAGTGGGGGTGGGGTGAGTGGTAGTCTTTGTGAGCATGGCAGCAGGACTGTCTCAGCAGTGATGACACACGAACTATCTGGCTAGAAGTGGCATCACTGCAAAGGTTTACTCAGTGTGGGGCAGAACTCTATTAACAAGCCTATTCCCCTAGTGGCCTGACAAGCAATATCAGAACCCCAGTCCTAGCAGGAAGTGATTAAGGGCCCTGTCCCAGTGGCAGAGACAGGAATTGGCATGGAAGACCAGCCACAGAGACTAGATGATATTGTTGAGTGTGAAGAAAATGCTTCAGTTTTAGTGGTCACAGACTTCCAGAGTTGCCCTAAGTACAAGCCGAGGTTACAGAACTAACTCTAGATTAAATCAACCAGGATTTTTTTTTTTTTTTTTTTTTTTAATCCTAGGCTTACATTTTGGCTTGGGAGGAATTACTGATGGTGTTAAATGCTTATTCATGTTCCATGTGGACTTTTGTTTGTTTTTTGTGCAAGTCTTTACCAATGATGGGAATTCACTATTACTGAAAGACAAAATCACTGAATTACTACTGAATATTACTGAGTGACAAAAAAAAATACAATACAAATTGTTGGGAACACTATACTGACAACAAAAAAATAGGGTCACTGAAAAGTGTTAATTATAGAAAAACATACTTTGCAATTTGGGTGAGTTTCATTATATACTTTAAAATTGGTTTAATTTCCATTTTTAAAGACAAAAACTTTTCTCCTCCTCTTTCATTGAGAACAAGCCCCAATTAACAGAAATGCAACATCGATTTGCATAACAATAGCTTCCTTGGCATTAGAAAAGCTTGGCATTTGGTTTTCTCTAAATGAAAGGTTTGGTCTCTGTAGGACATAGCAATATTTTTATCTTAATATTTTGTAATCTTTCTATTATTTTCTGAAATCTGAATTTCAGTACATAATATATAATCATGCTCCTCGTTGACATGGCTGAAAGTGCCTCTTAATCTCTTATCCTTTGACCCTATCTCGCTTTCCATTTGCACTACTTCCTCCTAATGCTCTAGCCACACAGAGTGATCTTTTCCACATTCCTCAAATAATCCATGGTCTTTCATGGCACCACAGAGACTCAGTTACTCCTAGCTCTGTGTTCCCACCGCGCTTTACCCCTCCAGGTATGGTGAGTTTTTTCATTACATACACTCTAAGGTACTCAAGCAGAGATGCCTCAGGGTTCTCCTCCTGTGCCTCAAGATTCACCTCTCACTGGTAGAGAAAAGAGAATGAGCTCTAGAGTCAGATCTCAGTTGGCATTTTAACCCCACCACTAATCATTAGCAGGTTAAACTTGATGACTCATTGATTCTCTGAACTTTAGCTTCCCATTTATAAAATTGGATGAGTAATACCTAGCTCATAGGGTCATTGTGAAGGTTGAGTAGGATTCTGTAAGACAATGTACCCGTTCCATTCATAAACGCTAACTCCTTGCTCCCCCCTTCCAGTTTTTAATATGTATAATTTTGACAATATGTCTAGTATATCTCCAACTAGATTATACCAACAGGGAGTGAGATGGCCATGATCTCACGGCTTCTTGGGTCTGAGCCCCACATCGGGCTTGGCGGCCATCACAGAGCCTGCTTAGGATCCTCTCTCTCCCTCTCTTTCTGCCCTTCCCCAACTCACTCTGATGAATGAATAGCTCTGAGTTTTCTTCCCAAATTTCTTCGGAAGTTGTGGTTTTTCACCAGCTTTAAGTGAAGAGTTCTGTGTTCAAACACACATACACTCAGTTCAAATGAGAAACTAGATGCGACTACAGCTCTTTCACCTTCTCCCCCATCTTCACCTTGTCTTGGGTTCCAAATGGTAGTACTTTCTGGAATCCCAAATGGAAATTTGAGATGAAAAATATTGTTTCTTCATATTTGTACCTATTTTATTTAGCTTTTCATTCCATGTAGATTATTTTACTCTATGTAGTTCCAGGATACATTCTTCAACCACATGGTTGGTTTTCAAATAATAAGGTTTTTACTGAGCATCTATAAGAACTTCTGTTTTTCTTTCTCAAAATTAACCAGGCTCAGTAATGGCTTGTTAACTTATGAAGTCATTAGATTCTGTAGATATGCTTAGAGGATTAAAAAATGACAACCAAAATTATTGCTATGAAAAATCCATAAAAGATAAATGAATGGTGGCTGGGTAATAGCTTTTTATTCAAAAAGGATAGCTTTTTATTTCATCAGAGAAGGTTTTTCTTTCAGTGCTATATTAAAAACTTTCATATGTTCAAATTTAGAGTTATTGTCTTAGAAGGAACAATGGTTATTGCAAGTTCTTACTTTTTCTCTTAGAAAATTTTATTAACCATGGAAGGATCTCTCTAGGCAATGCTTTGGATCCTTAACAAAGCAAGTTATATGCATCTTTTATGAAAATTTTATAATAGAATTAAATAGTTAAAAAAAATACCAGGTAGCTAATTCAAAAGTAATTATACAAACCAGAATATTCTGAAAGTTTATTCTTTTTAATCATTTTAGAAATTAAAGTTCAGAGAAGGTTTTAGCTTTGCCAGGAATACTCAGAAAAAGCTACATAGATTTCATGTTTGAGTGAAGTCTTAAATAGTAAGAATTTGTACAATGAGGAAGTGAGGAAAGCATTTCAGGTGGAATGAATAGCTTTTGCCAGTTAATGTTGGGTTTGGCTTTTATGTGATAGCCTTACAAATGTTGAAAATAGGTATTATGATAACTGTCAGTCTTTATTCTTTATGGAAATGTACATATTAAGAGAATAGAAAGAATAGGCAATTTCTCCTTACTTAAGCTTCCTTTTTTCTTCTGGAATTAGTATCCAGCAAAATAAGGTAGGCAATGTTCCAGGCTGCTACTAGAGTGTTCCTAGGGATGTTAGGTTACTGTCAACCCCCAAGGAATATCTTTGTTCCGCAACATTCTTTCCTGCATTATGTACAAAAATTGCAAAACCTGAAAATCATATACAAAACCTTGTGAAAACTGCCTTAGAGGAGACTCCTGGTCTTGCCTGAAGCCAAATCTTCAGTGTTTTCATTATCTATAACTTGTTATATATACTATCTTGCTCCCATTTCTTTCACATTTTTTTTATCTTGGGGATAGAATAGAATTCATATCTTATACTTCTTTATATTTTTCTACATGTTTAATATAATGCTAGAATCTAGATAGAGCTTCCTAAATACCTCTTAGATTGCTTCTTGATTTGACCATAATGGGAATGAGAAAAACTGCTGAAAAATATGTAAGGCTAGTTAAACTGGAGATGTAATGGTAGAAGGGAACATGTATTAGATATTTCCCATTGCCCTTCCAGACCCACTCTGCATCTTACTCTGACTGATCTTTATGGACTGTTATCAATTGTTACCTTGACCTTTTGCTTCCATTTGGGTTCATCCAATAGGAGAAATTGGAAGGAAATCTGAAGGGTAGAATAGGCTATTTATTCACCCTGTTGCCACTCTACAGGACCTTGTGGCTATTTCCTCTACCTGAGTACACAGCTTCTTGTCAGCAACATTTTCCTACACATATAACTATAACAGCTCTTCAGGTCCCAGTAATTGCTTGCTTCTTTTGCCCCTTCATATCTAGTGATAATAATGACTCCCAATTATTTTAGCCGTGGGGCACTTCACTATCATTTGTTGATTTCCTTAACCCTGCTCACCCCTTCAGAAGATATTTCCATCTATCTCTTTACTCATACTCTCATATCTTGCCAGGGATCTAAATGATACAGGTGGTGGCCATAACTTTTTGAGTAACTCTGGAAATGACAATTTGCATTTTATTATTGTTACTGTAGAGCAGATTTCTTTCTTTCTTTTTTTATTTCTGTGAATATTTACTTTTCAGAATAATAATAACTAAAAAAGACAGAGTTCCTGAGGTGGACGCTTGAGATTACCTATAATTTTATTATTTTTTGTTTATTTTTAATTTTTATTTAAATTCTAGTTAATTAACATACAGTGTAATATTGGTTTTAGGAGTGGAATTCAATGATTCATCAATTACATATAACACTGAGTGCTCATCATAACAAGTGCCCTCCTTAGTACCTATTACCCATCTAGCCCGTACCCCACCTCCCTCGCTCTATCAACCCACAGTTGGTTCTCTATCTTTAAGAGTCTCTCATGGTTTGTTTCCCTCTCTCTTTTCTTTTTATAAATATATTTTTTTATTTTTTTGAGAGAGAGTGTGTGGGGGCGGGGGGGGGGGAAGAGAAGGGCAGAGGGAGAGAGAGAGAGAAAAACTGAATCAGACTCCATTCTCAGCATAGGCTCAATCCCATGACCCTGGGATCATGACCTGAGCTGAAATCAAGAGTTGATTATCTATAATTTAAAATTATGACCTTCAGCGATTTGTGGAGAAAACCAGATTTCCTACTTGGCACTGAATTTTTATAAGCTTGTTTATGTAACAAAGAAGTTTCTTGCCCAGTGATTCAATGATCCATCATTAACCAGCCTTGTTCGTTCGAACACATTGTTTTAGGAGCTTAATTGACTCAGCCCTCCCATACAAGGTGAAACTTGCTCAGGAACCCCGTTGACTAGTAGAGTAGCTATGTACATAAGAATATGAATTAAATGTTTGTGTAAATAACAAATGATAGTCACACTGGCTCCACTTTTTCTTTTAATTGTTAAAAGAGTAATAAGAAAGATAACAATACTATAGAAATGACGAAGATATATGATCTTTAGGTAATTCTGACTTATGGAAGAATGAGGTAATCCTAAAATATTACTGCTGTTAGGTTTTTTGTAAAAAAGGAACTTTCCTTTTCAGTTAAGGACATGCATTCACATCAGATACTTTATGTAATAATATATAATTTTTACATTCATGTTTCTGAAAACAGGAATGATACTGAGTTGAAATATTTAGTTACTTTGGCTATAATCTTAAGATTCCCTTTTTAGGTAGTCCTTTAACTAGTATTAGAAAATGTATACTTGAAGCATATTGAGAAAGAATATTTCTCTAGAATGTTCTTCACGTTTCTTTTGCAGCCAATTTATACTTGAGTTAATGAAGAAATCTTCCAATGTAGCTGGAAACTATCATAGTAGGAGCTCTAAAGACATAAAGTAAATGAATGAATGAGGTTTTTCTATATAGCTTTAGAAATAGCTTAATAAAGTGTCTGAACAGCAATATAACATTTTTGTACTCCTATGCTGTCAGAATATATTTGAGTTCCTTCTCTGTTTCCAGCCTTGGACTAGGCACTAAGCATACCTTTCAGGAAAAGCCAATGTCATGGAAGTATTACATGTAATCAGGAGTGATATTCAAATATTTAACAACACATGTATCATAGTCCTACACAATCAGAAGTGAAGCCAGCAGTAAACAACAGATTTAGCTGGACCCGTGTATCCTGTCTCTAAGTAATTCTTGGTTTCATCACCTGTAGCCTCTGGGTCACTTACTGAAAATGTGTACTTGCCCCTCAGTTAAGATCAGGATAGCTGGGTCTCCTTTCTTTGTTTTTTGGGTCCTCTGTTTCTGATTCTACACCATACCATGTGCTTTGATTTTCCTCTGTTTCTTCAAGTATGTCAGTCCTTCAGTCCCAGGTGCTAATCTGAATTTTGGATCTTCCACTTCCTCAGTTTCTGGTTATGCCCTTGACTTTTTTTTGTTGCCTACTTGTTTCTGGGTTCCTGATCATATTGCAATATATATTTTACTTCTCTAGTCTGTGTTAACATCAGTCCTCTGACCATCACATAATACTTCATCTCTACTTTTCTTAAGGTGTTTGTTTCTCTTGGTTACTTAAGTAAAGGTCGTATCAATCCTTCTAGGTTGTAAACTTTTGACAGCAGAGAGCAAGTCTTATAGAACTGGATATACCAATTACTGTTACATTGTTCAGTATAAAAATATTATGGTTATGGGTTTTTTTTAAATTAATTTTTTTATTTTGGAGACACATAGACAGCGTGAGTTGGGGAAGGGCAGAAAGAGAGGGAGAGAGAGGATCCTAAGCAGGCTCTGTGATGGCAGCAAAACCCAATGTGGGGCTCAGACCCAAGAGGCCGTGAGATCATGACCAAACCAAGAGTTGGTTGCTCAAAACAATTGAGCCACCCAGGTGCCCCATGGTTATGGTTTTAAAAGTCCTTTCCTAAAAAGAGATATACACTGAAATTCTTAAGTGAAATATACATCTGGCATTTATTTAAAAATACCCTAGAAACAAGTTTGGGGATACATAGAAGATAAAATAAGGAAAATAAAATATTGGCAATTATTAAAGTTGAATAATGGGTTGATTAGGGGTCATTGTACTTTTTTCTCTATTTTTGTATGTTTGAAAATTTCCATAATACAAGTTAAATTATGTGTAAATATAAATTACATATAAATATAAAGAAAATAATAATAAATATAAATAAAAGTCTACATTAAAATATTTGTTAAAAGAATTGGCCCCTGAACTTGCCCCTTCCCCTGATCTGGCATGATTGCTGGACAACATATATGTCTTCCTTGTTCTCATCTAAAGGGGATGCCATCTGGGGTGGCCGCTTTGCTTACAAGAGTTTCCTCTTTTCTGGGAATGGATCAAAACACAGGAGTAGGCCTCTAGTGGCCATGCCTATGCTACATGACACTGCTACACTCCAGCCAAAGTTCATTGACCCAGGTGTAGATGGACACACACTTGGGCCGATCATATCCTCTCTTCTGACAATCTGAAACTTGTAAGAGAGAAGCACACAAACTGGTCTGATTGGAAGCTTGTTGTGTTAACGGCAAAGATAAGGCCTATGAACTCTCACTGTGAGGTTTTCTATTTGCCTTTCCCCTGCCTTCCTGGGCTCTGCATGAGAATGCAATGTGGGCTTGAGCTCACAAAATGAGAGATCACGACCTGAGCCGAAGTCAGATGCTTAGCCAACTGAGCCATCCAGATGTCCCTAAAGAAAAGTTTACCTAATGTGTCATCTGAATGTAATGAACTCATTCACATGACAAGGAACCAAATGTCTGAATTCAACACATTTCTGTATGCAAAACATTTTTATGTTACTGTGCAGAGTGTTTCCTTTCTGCTTGCTCTGTCTCCTACCTTTAACAATAATTACTGAGTACCTACTATGTGCCTACACTGTGACAGGTGCTGAGTATGATGAGAAAAAACAGAAAGTTCTTGCCCTCGTGGAGCTTACAGTTTTATGGGGGAGATAGGTACCATCGACTAATGATACTTGCTGTTGTGTTATTATAGAGATGAGTATTCAAGAGGAATGGAGTATACTTCTAAGAAGGTGAAGAACCAGAAAACCTGATTAAGCATGGGAGTGGGGAGTGAACTTGATTTGAAGGCTAAAAGATAAGTAATTTATGATTATATGAGAGGATAGTGGAATGGAGGTTGGAGTGAAAAGTCATTCTCGAAAAGATGGCTTCCAGAATTCTGTCCAATCAACAAAGTGGATGGAAACAGAGCTCCTAAATGCAAAAAGATGTTTGTCACTGATTAATAACTGAACTGGAATCTGTTTAATGTTCACTATTAAGGCAATAGTTAAACCAGTGCATTCACTTTATTATAAGAGTAAAAACTCCCTGAGGTTTCACTGGCCAGAACTGTGGCACATCTGTCCTTCCTAAGCCAGGTAACAGTAAGGGCAGTGGTGGTACAGTGAATGGCTTAGAGACAAATTGCGATTTCTGTCCCTCAGGCTTGAGAAAGGCCCACTTCCCCTAAAGTGCATGGTTGTTTTATGAGTGAGACAGTTGGCAAAAAGAAATGGCTATTGCCTGGACAACCAACAATGTGTGAGGCAGATGGGTCAAGTGACCTAGACAGGAGTTGTTCTATGGGAGCTGTGGGGGTGGAAATTTGATTGGAGTGAATTCCAGAGAGAATGAAAAGAGAACCATTACAGTAGTAAGTATAGACAACTCTTTTGAGAATTTTTTCTAGAAGAGCTAGAAGAGAAATGAAGTGGTAGCTGGACAATGATGTAGGGGCCAAGGGAGGTTTGTATTTATGATTGGAGAAATTACTGCATGTTTAATGTTGATGGGTATGAACCTATAGGAAGACAAAAGTTGAGATGCAGAAGAGAGGAGGTGATGTTGATTAAGACAGAGTTGGTAGACATGAATGCACAGGTGGGAGATTGATCTCAGGAGGAAGATAATTCATCCACAGTGATAGGAGGCAATGAAAAGTCTTTGGGTGCAGATGCAGTAGATGTGTAGATGGGATAAGGAGCTCATGTTAATTCTCTTCTGATTGCTTATGCAGAACTCCAACATGTAAAGTAGATTAAAGTAATGAATAGGTGTCTCAGGCAGATTAAATTCTTGTTTGGCACAGAATATTTCATTGTGTCCCCATGAATAATTTCCATGATGTCTCGATTCTTGATTTTAACTAGACTGTTAGTACAGTAAGGTTATTGTTTAAAAGATATATTTATAAATACATCAGTGGGATCAATGCTAGGACAGAAGGAGGTGGCCCTACACTTTGAATAAAATTCAGACTCCTTACTAGAGACTACAGATCACTACATAATCTGGCCTTTGTCCTCCTCTCTAAACTCATCAAGTATTATTCTTCTGTTGTTTACTCTGTTCTAGCCAAATTATATTTCTTTTTTTTTGGCAATGTCAAGCTCATTTTAGTTTTATGATCTCAGTGCTTCCTGTTTCCCTCTTCTTGGAAACTTTCCATCAGGTATGCATAGGACAGTCTCACTGGCATCATTTAGGGTTCAGTGAGGCTCCTTGGTCTCCTTATCTAAAGTTGTTATATCCTAACCAACCACTAGTTTATCGCTGTATTTTGTTTCTTTGTGGCATTTATTACTAACCAAACTTCTATTACTTCTTTCTTAATTTCTACATCCCCAGCAATTAATATAGAGCCTGGTATATGTTAGATGTCTAAATTCTTTTAAATTAATGCATACAAAAGGCTCTGTTTTTGTCCTTAATTGCAATTAACCTTTTTATCAGTAACTTAGAAAAAGACATAGAATGACATGCTTATCAAATTTGTAGACACTGTTAACTTAAATGGAATATATAACTATCCCAATATGTTGTAATGAAGTGCTAAAATAAAACTATTTTAACAGGGATAAAGGCAAAATGTGAAATTTAGGTTAAAAAATTTACTAAGGAATCATAGCTCAGCAGTATTTCATGAGTAAAAAGGCCTAGGAATTTTAATTGTAGGCTGCAGGGCAGCTTAAATAGTTAGCCTGAATTAATAGAGGCACAGTAGCCAGAAAATGGTGCCCTATATTCTGCTGAGTTAAACCCACGGCTAGGAGCAGTGTGCTTGTTTAGGTTGTTTGGTTGTCTGAACGTTTCTTTACACTTACTTTTAACTCATTGTGTTTCAATGAGCAGTGTGAACTGTTGTGTCAACTGGCCAGCAACTTGTGTTCTTGCAGGCAACATGAATGGAAAAATGAACTTGTAATCAGCCAGCTGATTACTGAACAAAGGTAATAGTTATCCTTGATGACATCAGACTCTTGAATTACCTCCACACCAGGGTGTGTCTGTAGAGGGAATGATCCTCTTCCAAGGCTCCAGCTCTCACTGGGCTCACTAGGGGTGGCAATGGCTCCCTTCCATTGCTGGTCTTTGGGGACTAAACATGCCTTTTGGGTCCCCTAGCCCTGCTCTCATCTCCATGAGAGTCCCTTCATTAAATTCTACTCAATATCTCAATTTCCTTTAGGATACCGATTGATAGCATAGCTTTTGGGATTCTTCAGGCTGTAAAATTAGGAGGGCCAAATTTTACATTCCTTAATCATTATGCACATACCTCAGTTTAAGTATTTGTAATTATAACTTTTGAATACTTGCATGTATGGATATCTTGTATACCTTATTCCTAGTTCTTAAAGTTACAGAACAAGGTAGGCATTATTATTTACATTTTACAAATGAGGAACTTGAAGGTCAGAGAAGTTAGATAATTTAGCCAGGTGATTCTTTATAGATGACAGAGACTTAATCTGAGTTTGACTCCAAAGCCCACATTGCTGTTTCCATTACACCTACAACCTCTCTTATCTCCATAATGCACATTGGATTCTCTTTTGTTAGCCTGATTACTTAGCTGGAATTTGGTAAGTTTTTTGAAAGTACATACTATATTGTATTCTTTTATCTCCACTGCCTAGCATAGTGTCTGGCATATGGAAGACATAGAACGTATGTTTTGAATGAGTGGATAGAGGAGAAATGTCACTTACCTATTAACCTGTATTTCAATTCTTTGAGAATACTTGCGTCAGGTCTTTAATTTCATATTTACTATCCTATTAAATTCCTTCATGCTCCCTTTCCCTTTTAATCACGGGCGATTCCTTTTGTGTACTTGATTTTCTTCTATATGCATTCCTTGCTGAACATATAGACATATCATACATCAGAGACAGCATGAATCTGGCAACTTGGAAATGGCGAGAAAATAAAAATACAGATAATGATAATATCTATTTGGTGGGTCTGGGGTTAAGAGTAGTAGGAAGACATTGTTAAAAGCCACTTAAATTTGTCCATGCCTTCTCTTAACATCTATTGGTTTATTTGAATACACTACAGGTGGTTTTAATTCTGTGCTTGCCACTAGTAAAATGAAGAGTTTCCACTTTGTACATTTTAGTATATATACAGCAGATACTTTGAATTAATTATTTGTCATAGGTTATTATACTCATTAAAGCATATATACTTGCCTTAGAGAATGGCTTAAGAAATACTAAATGAATGATAGCAAATAACATGCCTGGACATTATAATTTTCCTTATCTACTTAGACATAGATGAAGTATGTTGAGCTATTTTGTAAAATGTTTAACAAAGAATGCTGGCCAAATTTAACAGCCACAGTGTTCACTTGCAGCAGGATGTTCTATAGTAGGGAAAATGCAATCCAAACCTTTGCTTTTATTCATATAATCATGTTTTGGCTTCATTATTGGGGTTCTGATATGGAAATAATCACAGCAGAAGTCCTAGAACACTAAAATGTTACAACTAAACAAGAAAGTATTAGATTATAGAAGAAATCTGACTCCAATTTTTAAAATTTTCTGATTAGTTTATTCTCATGAAACCTTCTTCGAACTTCTAAAAAATTTCAACTCAACAAAAAGAACAGAAGAATAGTAAAATGAATATCCATATACCTTTCTCCCAGATTAACTAATTGTTCACATTGTGCCATATATGTTTTATCCCCCTTTATAACTAATAACATTTATTTTTTGAGGCATTTAGGGCAGATAACTAATAAAAATGTTCACACACACATTTTATTGCCTTTAGCAGCAACTAGGTCTATAAGTTCTACAGGGGCAGGAACCAGGCCTGTCTTGCACATTGCGGCATCCCCAGCACCTAATGTAATGTGTGACATGTAGTAGGAGCTCAATAAATATTCATTGACTGATGGGCTGAGTTGTTCTTCATACACTTGGCCCTTACTAGCTGCACGTATCAATCAAAGCTTGAAAAAAATTAAGTCAATCTGACCTTAATGCAAAATATTCAAAAGTACTCAAGTTTTAAGGGAAATATATTTAAATCCTCTTATTTCTCTTGGCACTTATACAAAGCCTTGCACCATGTAGGTGCTTATTAAGTATTCCTTGAAGAAAACTTGGTTAGAGTATCCAAATAGTTTGACTATGATCAAACTTTGGAAAATAAGCCCCAAAGATAAAAACTTGGAGGATGAGTTTATTCAGACTAGGACAATTTGTGAATGAATCTGGTGTCTCAGCTGGTCTCTGTTGAAAGATTAAATCCTAGAGCTGGAATTCAGAGAAAGGGAAGAACAATGAACACAAAACAGGGGAAAAAAGTAAACTTAAACTACTACACAGGAATTCTTAGACATAAAGAATACCTTCGTAAGAGTGCCGACTGTTAAGTTTTGAAATTGGGAGATTAAGAGAGGCAATTCTCTTCTGTAGATCTCTTCCGCTGTGGAGGAATCTACTACAAGTAGAGTTCTAGCCTTTTATATGTTTCTTACTAAAATGACCACATCTAAACATACCAAATAAAGAAGAACATCAATAGAATATTTCTCTTTTGCCTACATAATAAAGTCAAAACATATTAGCATATAATTCAAGGTCCTCTGCAAAGCTAACTCCCAACTACCTTAATACCTTTGCTTCTCCTGTTTCTAGCTTGGGTTGTGGTCCAGAGTTTTCCTGTGTTCTATGGAACTCTAGTGCCCCTAATAGAAAGCATCTAGCATCTCTAATATAGAACATCTGGTGTTAAAAATTTTGCATGGTGAAATAAGTGTGAGAAATGTTTCATATTATATCTCTGACCCACCTACTGTAGGTTCAATAATAAATGAACCTCATTAGCCCAATCAGAACTACATTAACATAATTAGAAGACCTGAAAAATTCTGCAGCGAGAAACCAGTTTCATGTGTAGTTTACCAAACTTACTTGACCAAAGAATTTTTTTTGGATGGCAGAATATTTATTAACGTCATGAAAGATACTTCTGTTCTCCAGAATACATTTGTTGAATGCTGCTTAACCATCATAATATTTGGAATTCCTTGAATATTGCTCATGCCATTTCTGACTGGAATAACTTATTTGAAAAAGTTCTCATCCTTAAAAAGATATTCCAAGGCACTTACAATAAGAAAGCTGCAAAAGACAGGGAGTACTTGTGGAACTAATCCTGTGATTTAGTCCCATGTCTAAATGTTCTTCAAGGTCTGTAACCAATTGTTATTATAAAGTTGGAAGCACAGTCTTTATGGACAGTTTTTCTGTATTCTCTCCTTATTTTGACTAATTTCAACCTCAAAATTTGGTGTCATTTACATTTTAGTCTTTGGGATAAAGATTTTTTTGAATCAAGGAATTTGCACAATAATCAAGGACTTTGTATTTGTGGAGAGTTGGAATAATATTTGAAACAAATTGTTTCCATGAAATTAATATTTGGTAAGTTCAAAAGTGTCACCTGTTGAGTTTTGCAGGATTTGTTCAAATGAGCAATTATTGAAAGAATTAAACTAATTCTTCATTAAATTCTTCATTCATTAAACTAATAAAATGAAATGAGAATCTTTCTTGGTGAACAGAAATGACCTTTGTTGACATATGCTTATGTGCTTATTTAGAGAAACAGAGAATGGATGACCATTCATGTTGAATACTCATTACTTTGTTGGTTTCTCTGAGATGTCCATAAATTGTATCATTTATTCACTATTTTTTTTTTCAACTTACTGTTAAGAGGCAATTTCCATGAGTTTCTCATGTTTCTGCACATCTTGTGAGCAGAACAGAGGTACTTATAGTCCTTTGTTCTGGATGATCTTTTCAAAGATGTTTGATAGTTGACAGAAGATAGAGATAATACCTCCCTCTGGAGCAGAGAGCCAGTCTGTTTGTTTTCCAGTATAGTTATTTTAATTATTGTCCTCTCAACCAGCTTTGGACAGATTTTCCTGTAGCTCAATCTTTTTTATAAAAAAAAAATGAGGGGTGCCTGGGTGGCTCAGTCGGTTAAGCGGCCGACTTTGGCTCAGGTCATGATTTCACAGTCCGTGAGTTCGAGCCCTGCGTCGGACTCTGTGCTGACAGCTCAGAGCCTGGAGCCTGTTTCAGATTCTGTGTCTCCCTCTCTCTGACCCTCCCCATTCATGCTCTGTCTCTCTCTGTCTCAAAAATAAATAAACGTTAAAAAAAATTGCTTAAAAATAAATAAATAAAAATTAAAAAAAAAAAAGAGATTTCTCAAGCTCAGGGTTTCTCAGCAGTGATGCAAACCCTTTGCGTGAGCAGCACTTGCCTAGGCTTCTCTGTGTAACCTATGTGGAACTTGAAGGATAAGAGGGACCAACACAAACATGAAGCTCAAAGTGCTGACTATGCCATAAATAATGAAATCCTTTGTCTCAGGGCACCTGGGCAGCTCTGTTGGTTAAGCATCTGACCCTTGATTTTGGCTCAGGTTGTGATCTCATGGTTAGTGAGATTGAGCCCCTTATTGGGCTCTGGGCTGACGGTGCAGAGCCTGCTTGGGATTCTCTTTCTCTCTCTCTCTGCCCCTCTCCCCTGCTTGCTTGCTCTCTTTCTCTCTCTCTCTCTCTCTCTCTCTCTCAAAATAAGTAAAATCCTTTGTCTTCAACCCAAGAGTCACACATCTTCTGCCAGTATCCAAAAAACTATGGCAGACTAACTTGTTATCTTGCAGAGCTTGGTAGAATCTCAGAGCTGTAACAATTTTGTTGTTGTTGTTGTTGTTGTTGTGACAATTTCTGACTCTTGTAAGAAGCATACTCTTCAGGCATATGGGTTTAGAAGGTTTTTTCCTGGGTGTCATTGAAGCTTGCCCTGAATCAGGATCCTTGGTATGGATCACTACTAAATGATCAGGTGAGGTAGAGCTGAATCTGGAGGGAGAAGCATTGCTGGCCTGAGGTAGAACAAGGTAGAATGAAATCAGTGAACAGGGTTGATCTGGTCTTATCTAAGAAAAGCAGTCGAAGCTGGGTTTAGAGTATATCTGAATGAGTGAACAGACTAGGGAGTAGGTAGCCCTCTCTAGGGCTACAGGATGGCTCATGTAAGCACATATCCCAGACAAAAGTGGTCAGCAAAAGATTGGCAAAAAGTAACCACTTGATCACTTTCTATTCTAGAGCATGACTTTTTGTACAGAATAGGCTCTTTTCCCTCCTCCCAAAGTGACCCTTAGGTAAGACTTTGATGTTTCTTTTTTAAGTTTTATTTATTTTGAGAGAGAGAGTCCATGTGAGTAGGGGAGGGACAGAGAGAGAGAGAGAGGGAGAGAGAGAATCCCAAGCTGGCCCCATGTTGTCAGTGGAGATACCAACACAGGACTCCATCTCACAAACTGTGAGATCATGACCTGAACTGAAATCAAGTCAGATGCTTAATGACCGAGCCACCCACGTGTCCCAAGACTTTGAGTTTGAAATTGGTAAGTCCTTGGGCTGTTCTAGCCCCAGATCTGGCAGGTCCTAGACATTGTCATTATTAGTGTTTAAAAGAAAATAATGTTCTTTGCCTGATTGGGAACATTGGCTGAGGCCTGAGATTTTCCTTTTTTAGGGTGTGTTGGTTCCTGGTGTACTGTTGTCCAGGCTCTTCTCCAGGATAGTCTTCTGCTCCTGCAACAAGTAACCCTTAATTGTCAAGGTGAAAGTATGGCACATGGGACCTTACAAGATCACTCTGGATAAAAACAAACAAACAAACAAACAAACAAAACAAGTTAATAGTGGCTTAAATAGTAACAAATTTCCAAGTGATGTGTCATTTGGTTTTCTCAGTATAAACAGTTTTGGTTCCCTCAGGAATTTGGAACCGTTGGTTGTGCTCTTTCTGAAGGGGAACGTGGTTAAAATAGCAGCAGTCAGTCCAAGCTGGCAAGCAAAACCAGTGGTGGCTAAGCCTTCTTGTACTCATAAATAGACTTATAAAAATGGATATGCCATGAAACGCAATGGCCATCGTGTGATCATGTGAACGTTTGTGGAGAAAACTCCCTAGCTTTTTAGGACGCTTAATTTTGGCCCTAATTATTGTGCCCTTCTGAATAGCTGATCAGTTATGCTATTAATGTTATCGGCAGGATCATCAAAAATACAAATTGTCATTACTTTAAAGAGAACATTTAGGAGTAATTTATTTTAGAAATGTATAATGTCGTATGTTGCCTTTCAGTTTGATTATTCTTATCTACAGTGGGGAACACGCTTCTAATGTTGAATTTGGAAAAAAAAAAGGCAACATGAGTGAAAAAAAAAAAAAACTCCAAAGTATAGGTCCTGGCCTTAAAGCAGAACTGGCTGTCATAAACCAAGTGCAAAAGCAATCCAAGAGAAACAGGTAAAATGAGATGGCATTAGGTATGCTAGGCCACACTGGATTTTAGGACAGCTAGTTAAGAGGGAAGACCACCTGATCAGAAGTGCAGGGAAGCAAAAGAAATGTTTCACTTGGTGACAGAGACCGGGAAAAGCAAATATAGGCAGAAGGACTATATAGGCTTACCTGTGGCTCTGGGTAGATAGGATGACTATAAGCAAAACAAAGCATCAGACAGTGAGTATCGGACCAGGCTGCTTGAACAGAGCAAATGAGGTGGAAAGGGAGCTTCAAAGAACCTGCAAACTACAATCCGGTTTGTTCTGTGCCTGGTGATAGCTGTGTTGTTAGGAGCACCTGGAACAAGAATGGGATTGTTTGTATCTCCCACCTTTGGCTGGAGAACAACATTTCTCTGATGAAGAGGTCCCAGCAGGCGTGTGTTAGTTAAGAGCCTCTCAGCTGAGTCTGGGATAAGTATAGGCAGGAGTAGAGCCAAAACAAAATGCAGTAATTCAGAGAGGACATTTATATATACTACCAAATTGAGGGGCCAGAAGGTATCAGAAGTTCTGGGATGGAGTTGGGGTAAGCATTCCTTTTTATTCAGTGTATATTATGTGCCAGGCTCTATGCTAGGTTTTGGGAATACAAAGATGATAAGACATAACACCTGCTCTCTGATAATTTAGAGTATTGTAGCTAAATTAGACAAGCTGATTACAACCAAGTGTGGTGAGAACTGTGATAAAGATCACCATAGGGCTCTCCAGGAGCATACAAGATGGCGGTGAGGGGCACAGATTGTTAAAGGTGGCTTCTTGGAGGAGGTGATGGTCGAGCTGTGTCAAAAAACATGAGTAGAAGGTAGGCAAGTAAAGATGAAGATTTGAGGTTTGTGCAGATCCTGTGAATTGAGAGAAGGAATGATGCATTCAGGAACCTTCAAGATTTCTGGGTAAATGAGGCTGGAGAGCCATAAGAAGCATCTTGTGTGTCACAATTTTTCTACAGTGGTAGAGAAACTCAACCACCCAGTTTTACATTTCTTAGAGCAGCTCCAATTGTAGCTGGTAGTGTCTGTCTTAATTATCTTTGGCCCTTCTCCCGGCAAACTGTGGGGGATTTTCTTACCATGGAATAGAGTCCAAACTTTCTCTGGAAGGTGGAGACGGAGTAGAAATGGCCTCTTTAGTTCACAAATACACCCACATGCTGAGATGCTAGCCCTCTTTCCCTTTGACTTTGCAAGGAGGTCACCAGCCAGCATACCCATGGTGACTTTTTCTGTGAATTCTCCCCTTAACAGAAAAGGATATAGTCACATATGTGTCCAAATGAATAGCCAACACTGGGGAATGTGCTAACGACAATCTTTGGGCCTTTTCCTCCAGGGAGGACAGGTATTATCATATCCTTTAGGTCCTACAGTCCTTGGGCTGAATTCGTATTGTCTTCTGGTTTGAAGATGTTGTAGAAAATGAAAATGTCATGTTTGTTTAGTACTGCTTAGATATTATCTATGGTGATGGATTGTTGCTATGAGTATTTGAGTTGCTATGAATGCTTGAAAAGGCAGTATGTGGGTTAAAGTGAAAGTACAAGAACGCTGCATTGGCCACAAGATTCTGATGGTTCTGGTGCTAGAATGCAAGTTTTGAAGCTTGCGTTGCCCACCTCACGTGGCTATTTGAAAGATAAAATTGCAGAAGGTATATGAAAATGAGGTGTTCCTAGGATACTATATAAATATAAGATGTTATTATTTGACTTGCTGCTTTTCTTTCTAAAATTTTTTCTTTTGAAATACATCTTTTACTGAAGATTGAGTTACCATGGTATTAGATATACTTTAACGAAACATTGACAAATAAATGAAAAAAAATGACAGAATGTTGTCATTTATGACTGTTTTTTAAAATTCTAATATTGTTAACATAGCATGTAATATTAGTTTCAGGTGTACAATATAGTGATTCAACAATTCCATATATTACTCAGTGCTCATCATGATAAGTGTGCTCTTTAATCCCCATCACCTATTTCCCTCATACCCCCACCCACCTCCCCTCTGGTAACCATCAGTTTGTTTTCTATGATTAAGAGTCTATTTCTTAGTTTGTCTCTTTCTCTTACTTTTCCTTTGCTTATTTGTTTTGTTTCTTACATTCCACATGTGAATGAAATCATATAGTATTTGTCTTTCTCTGATTTCTCTTAACATTATACTCTCTAGCACCATCCATGTCATTGCAAATGACAAAATTTAATTCTTTTTATGGCTGAATATTCTATTGTATATACATATACCACTTCTTCATTACTCATTCATCTATTGATGGACACTTAGGCTGCTATTAATTTGGCTATTATAAACAATGCTGCAGTAACCATAGGGGTACATGTACCCCTTTGAATTAGTGCTTTCCTATTTTTTGGTAAATACCCAATAGTGTGATTACTGAATCATAGGGTAGTTCTATTCTTAGTGTTTTGAGCTATCTCCATAACATTTTCCACAGGGGCTACACCAGTTTTCACTTTTACCGACAGTGTAAGTGGGTTCCTTTTCCCCCACATCTTTGCCACACTTGTTTCTTGTGCTTTTGATTTTAGCCATTCTGACAGGTGTAAGGTGTTATCTCATTATAGTTTTGATTTGTATTTCCCTGATGATGAGTGATGTTGAGCATCTTTTCATGTGTCGACCATCTGAATGTCTTCTATGGAGAAATGTTTGTTCATGTCTTCTGCCCATTTTTGAATTGAATTATTTGTTGTTTTGGGTGTTGAGTTGTATCAGTTCTTTATATATTTCAGATACTAACCCTTTATTGGATATGTTATTTGCAAATATCTTCTCCCATTCTGTAGGTTGCCTTTTAGTTTTGTTGATTGTTTCCTTCCCTGTGGAGAAGCCTTTTATTTTGATGTAGTTCCAATAGTTTATTTTTGCTTCTATTTCCCTTACCACAGGAGACATATCTAGAAAAATGTTTCAGTGGCCGATGTCAGAGAAATTACTGCCTGTGCTCTCTTCAAGGGTTTTTATGCTTTCAGGTCTCATATTTAGGTTTTTAATCCATTTTGAGTTTATTTTTGTGTCTGGTGTAAGAAAGTGGTCCAGTTTCATTGTTCTGAATGTAACTGTCCAGTTTTCCCAACACCATTTGTTGAAGAGATTGTCTTTTTCCCATTACATGTTCTTGCCTCCTTTGTCAATGATTAATTAATTATATAACTGTGGGTTTATTTCTGGGTTTCGTTGTTTTCCATTTATCTATGTGTCTGTTTTTGTGCCAGTACCCATACTGTTTTGATTACTACAGCATTGTAATATAACTTGATGTCTGGAATTGTGATATCTCCAACTTTGCTTTTCTTTTTAAAAATTGCTTTGGCTATTTGAGGTCTTTGTGGTTCCATATACATTATAGAATTGTTTGTTTTAGTTCTGTGAAAAACGCTGTTGGTATTTTGAGAGGGATTGCATTAAATCTGTAGATTGCTTTGGGTAGTATACCCAATATTTGTTCTTCCAACTCATGAGCATGGAATGTCTTTTCATTTCTTTGTGTTGTCTTCAATTTCTTTCATCAATGTTTTATAGTTTTCAGAGCACCAGTCTTTCACCTCCTTGGTTAAGTTTATTCCTAGGTACTTGATCATTTTTGGTGCAATTGTAAATGGGATTTTCTTAATTTCTCTTTCTGCTGCTTCATTATTAGGGTATAGAAGTGCAAGAGATTTCTGCACTTTGATCTTGTATCCTGTGACTTTACTGAATTCATTTATGAGTTCTAGTAGATTTTTGGTGGAGTCTTTAGGGTTTTCTATATATAGCATCATGTCATCTGCAAATAGTAAATTTTTTATGCCCTCCTTACCAATTTTGAAGCCTTTTATTTCCTTTGTTGTCTGATTGCTATGGCTAGGACTTCCAGTACTATGTTGAATAAAAGTGGTGAGAATGGACATCATTGTCTTGTTCCTGGCCTTAGGGGAAAAGCTCTCAGTTTTTCACCATTGAGTATAATGTTTGAGGTGGTTTTTTAATATATGGCCTTTATTATGTGGAGATGTTTCCTCTAAATCTATTTTGTTGAGGGTTTTTTTTTTATCCTGAATGAATGTTGTACTTCATGTCAAATGCCTTTTTTTCATCTATTGAAATGACCATATGGTTTTTATCCTTTCTGTCATTGATATGATGTATCACATTGATTGATTTGCAAATATTGAACCACGCTTACATCCGAGGTATAAATCCCACTTGATCATGGTGAATGATTTTTTTCAATTGTATTGTTGGATTTGGTTTGCTGGTATTTTGTTGAGGATTTTTGCATCCATGTTGTAGTTCTCTTTTTCTGTGGTGTCTTTATCTGGTTTTGGTATTAGGGTGATATTGGCCTCATAAAACAGAATAGTTTGAGAAAAATAGGTCTTAACTCTTCTTTAAATGTTTGGCAAAATTTATCTATGAAACCATCTGATTCTGGACTTTTGTTTGCTGGGAGGTTTTTGATTACTGATTCAACTTCATTGATGGTTAAATGGTCTGTTCAAATTTTCTATTTCTTCCTGCTTCAGTTTTGGTAAATGATATGTTTCTAGGAATTTATCTATTTCTTTTAGGTGGTCTAATGTTTTGGCATATAGTTTTTCATAATGTCCTCTTAGAATTATTTCTGTTGTGTTGGTTGTTATTTCTTTTTCATTTCTGATTGTATTTGAGTCATTTCTATTTTTGATGAGTCTGGCTAAAGGCTTATCAATTTTGTTGATCTTTTCTAAGAAACAGCTCTTGGTTTCATTGATTTGTTCTATTTTTTATTTTTATTTATTTATTTATTTTTAGTTTCTGTAACATTTACTTCTGCTCTAATCTTTATTATTTCCTTCTTTCTGCTGGTTTTGGGTGTTTTTTGTTGTTCTTTTCTTTGTTTTCTTTTTTTTTTTCAGTTTATTTATTTATTTATACTTCTTAACTTGTTTTATTTTTTATTTTTTTAAAAATTTACATCCAAATTAGTTAGCATATAGTGCAACAATGATTTCAGGAGTAGATTCCTTAGTGCCCCATTACCCATTTAGTCCATCCCCCCTCCCACAACCCCTCCAGCAACCCTCAGTTTGTTTTCCATATTTATGAGTCTCTTCTGTTTTGTCCCTCTCCTTGTTTTTATATTATTTTTTTTCCTTCCCTTATGTTCATCTGTTTTGTCTCTTAAAGTCCTCATATGAGTGAAGTCCTATGGTTTTTGTCTTTCTCTGACTAATTTCACTCAACATAATACTCTCCAGTTCCACCCAAATAGATGCAAATGGCAAGATTTCATTCTTTTTGATTGCTGAGTAATACTCCATTGTATATATATACCACATCTTTGTCCATTCATCCATTGATGGACATTTGGGCTCTTTCCATACTTTGGCATTGTTGATAGTGCTGCTATAAACATGAGGGTGCCTGTGTCCCTTCGAAACAGCACACCTGTATCCTGTGGATAAATGCCTAGTAGTGCAATTTGTGGGTCATAGGGTAGTTCTATTTTTAGTTTTTTGAGGAACCTCCATACTGTTTTCCAGAGTGGCTGCACCAGCTTGCATTCCCATTATTTACTTATTTTGAGAGAGACAGAGATAACATGGGTAGGGGAGGGGCAGAGAGAGAGAGAGAGAGAGAGAGAGAGAGAGAGAGAGTGAATCCAAGCAGAACAGTGTAGACCCCACGTGGGGCTCAAACCCACAAAAGTGTAAGATCATGATCTGAGCCGAAACTGAGAGTTGGATGCTTAACTGACTGAGCCACCCAGGTGCCCCAGTTGTTCTTTTTCTATTTCTGTTCAGTATAAGGTTTGTTGTTCATTTGAAATTTTTCTTGCTTCTTGATGTAGGCCTGTATTGCTACAAACTTCTCTCCTAGAACTTCTTTTGCTCTATCCCAAAAGTTTTGGACCATTTTGTTTTAATTTTTGTTTGTTTTCACATACTTTTTGATTTTTTTCTTTGATTTCTTGGCTGACTCATTAATTGTTTAGTAGCATGTTATTTAACCTTTATGTATTTGTGTTCTTTCCATATTTTTTCTTGTGGTTGATTTCTAGTTTTGTAGTGTTGTGGTCAGAAAAGATGCATGGTATGACTTCAATCTTTTTGAATTTGTTGAGGCTTGTTTTGTGGACTAATATGTGATCTATTCTAAAGAATGTTCCATGCACACTTGAAAAGAATGTGTACTCTGCTGTTTTAGGAAGGAATGTTACTGAATATTCAGTAGATCCATCTGGTCCAGTGTATCATTCAAAGCCTCTGTTTTCTTGTTGGTTTTCTGCTTGGATGATCTGTCCAATGATGTCAGTGGGGTGTTAAAGTCCACTACTATTATTGTATGACTATCACTTAGTTCCTTTATGTTTGTTATTAATTGTTTTATGTGTTTAGGTACTTCCATGTTAGGTGCATAAGTATTTACCGTTGTTTTTATCTACTTGTTGGATTGTCCCTTTTATTATTATATAGTGTCTTTGTCTCTCTTTCCAGTCTTTGTTTTAAAGTCTATTTTGTCCAATATAAGTATTGCTACTCAGGCTTTCTTTTGACATCCATTTACATAATAAATATTTCTCCATCCCATCATTTTCAATCTGCAGGTGTCTTTAGGCCTGAAAGGAGTTTCTTGTAGGCAGCATATAGATGGGTCTTGTTTTTTTATCCACTCTAAAACTTTAAAAAAAAATAGTTTCCCAAGGCATTGAATAACATTTAGAGCTTAACAAAGTTTGTTTTAATGTTTATTTTTGAGACAGAGAGAGACAGAGTATCAGCAGGGGAGGGGCAGAGAGAGAGGGAGACACAGAATCCAAAGCAGGCTCCAGGCTCTGAGCTGTCAGCACAGAGCCTGACATGGGGTTCGAACTCAAGAACTGTGAGACCTGAGCTGAAATCTGATGCTCAACTGACTGAGCCACCCAGGTGCCCTATTTAGGGCTTTATATCTGTATTTGGAGTTCTCCTTGCAAATTGACAGATATTTCATTCCATAATGCAATATATTTTCATGAAGGAGCACTGAAGTAAGTAGCAATTTTTTGAAAGGTAATTACTTTAAAAGAGAGATTTAGCTTTGACAGAGAGAAAAGTATTGGTAATTTCCATGGGTGTATTAAAAAATGGGTACAGAATTCAGACAGGAAGGGAGTGAGCAGACTGCCTGTTCTAATTGTTTAGATATGTAAGGGAGATGAGAGGTCAGGAAATATATGGAGGTGAAGATAGATTTGCATCATGCTCATTATCTTTCAACAAAGGGTGGGACTTGATGCAAAGGTACTGCATAAAGAATGCAATAGGTACAAGACAGGGTGAGCTTTCTTTGTCTCTCCTTGCTCAAGGAAATATATTGTTTACACTTGGTAGGGAACATTAACCTCAGATTTATCAACAGTATTATTTATAATATTTCTATATGTGGAAGACTATTCAAAATGAACTTATTATTTCAATAAAGAAGTAATTTCCTACATTTTATGTAACAAAACTACATAAATAGATCAGTGTCATACTAGTGTTTAAAAAGAAAGTGATTTCACCGTCATGAAATCAAGCCCTGTGTAGGTGTTTGTACTGAGCATGGAGCCTGTGTAGGATTCTCTCTTTCTCTCTGCCCCTCCCCTGCTCACTTGCATGCTGTCTCTCTTTCTCTCAAAATAAATAAATACATGTTAAAAAATAAAATAAAGTGAAAAGAAAGCAAGAAAAGTTAAGTTCTGGAATATTTAGTGTGGCTGGGAATTAATTATATTGATAATATGTTGATCCAATGTTTTCAATTAAGTCTTTCCAATTAGTGCTCACAGATAATCTAATTCTATTCATGAAAGAATAAATTTGAATACCTTTATAATATACATCCACACTCAGAAGATTTTTTTCAAATGAAAATTCATAAGTACATTATGAAAATTCTTTCAGTGAAGTAGTTATTAAATTTTTGAACCAAAATTTTAAATTCATTGTTTTCTCAAAACAATATTTAGTTTTATGAATAAAGTACAGTAGTCATGTCAATAATGGAAGATTATAGTTAATAATTTTGAACATTCAAGTGATGATGTTTAACTGTCTTTTATTGTTTTATGAAAAGAGGTCAGAAACTTTTTGAAGACATTGCTTATGTAATTTCATACTTAGCAAACCTTGTTTTGAGGCTAGTGTGATAGTGCGTATGCCAAACGGATATTTCTTGCAGAATGGGTGTGGTGAGGTGAATATCTGCAGAGTAACTGGTTTTTTCTGTCCGCTCAGACTTGTGTCTGCCTGTTTCTGGGAGTCTGAACCACGGAGTGTTTGAGTATTCTTTTCCACTTCAGAGTGGTTCTAAAGAGGCTAACCTGATCTTAGATCATATGTAAAATGGAAAAAGAAAAGCAGCACCCCCACTCCCCCCAAACCCTGAGAGATTGGGATGTGCATAGGATTTAGCATGTGCATATGCTAAGGTTGGGCTAGAACTGAGTGATGGATCAAGCACACTGACAGATGGTGAGATCCTCTGAGTATTTGTAGAACCAGAGACTGGACCTTATGGATTTTCTTTCTTTCTTTCTTTCTTTCTTTCTTTCTTTCTTTCTTTCTTTCTTTCTTTCTTTCTTTCTTTCTTTCTTTTAAAGTTCTTAAGTAAACTTAAATAAATTGAAGTAGAACATACATACTGAAAAGTGCACAAAATAAAAGTGTATGTTCATTTACTGATCATTGAATTGTAGCCGTTTGTTTCCCTAATATCAGCATTTAAGGCTCAAACTTCCACTTTGAGCTCAGTTGTAACTGCATCTCACAGATTTTGTTATGTCATATTTTCTGTTGAATTCAAAGTTTTTTTTGTGTGTGTGAGTGATTCTTTGACCAATGGGTTATTTAGAAGTGAGCTGCTTTTGATTAAACATGTAGACCTTTTCTTGTTATTTTTTATATTACTGATTTCTAGCCTTATTTCATAAGATTGATGATTTAAATCCTTTGAAATTTGTGGAGACTTGATTTATGGTCCAGTGCTTAGTTAATTTTGGCAAGTGGTTTATGTGCAATTGAAAAAATATGTATGCTATTGTATTGTACATAGCAGTTAAATGAGGTTCATTAATCATATTGTTAAAATCTTCTAAATCTGATGATTTTTTTCTTGCTTGTTCTTTCCTTTATTGAGAGAGATGCATTCAGATCTTCAAATCTAATTGTGATGCATCATTTTTTTCTTTGATTCTGTCAATTTCTGCTTCTTTTGAGGCTATGTTATTAGAAGCACACACACTTTAATAATCATTAAGTCAATTTGGTGGACTGACCCTTTTATCTTTTTAAAATATTTGCTACCTCTAATATTGGCTCCTTTTTTATCTAATATTAATTAGCTCTAGCAGCTTTTTATTTGTTATTTATTTGCACTGTATACTTGTTCCCAATATTTTGTTGTTAACTTATGTGTGTTCTAAAGGTGTCTCTTGTAAGAAATATATGGTAGAGTTTTATTTTCTCATTCAGTCTGATGGTCTTTTTGATTGCAGAATTTCATCGAAATTGCTGATATTTTTGGTTTTAAATCTATCATCTTATTGTTTCCTATTTGTCCCTCTGTTTTTTCTTTTTTTCTCTTTCTTGCCTCTTTTGAATTGATGAAATATTTTTATCATCTATTTTCTCCTCTAAGTATTGTTGATTAGGTGTTATTTTACAATGTTTTCTAGTGGTTACCATCAACATTACAGCATAGTCTTGACTTAATAGAGTCTACAAAACTTAGTACTTTTATCAATCCCTAACAATGTCAGGACATTACAACACTTTCACTCCATATAATACACTTCTGCCTTGTTTCTTCTATTTCCATATGTATGTATATTTAGCCTGCCTTTTGGAGTGTTATTATTATTTTCTGCCATTACAATATTTATAGTTTCTTTCTATTGCTTTTCATTCTGTCTTGCATTTCTGTGTTTCTACCTGAGATGATTTTTTTGTGTCTGAAGAAGTATGTTTAATATTCCTTTTAATACTGGTCTGCAAATGATGAATTCTCTCAGTTTTTGTTTCAAAGTGTATTTCTTCTTCACATCAAAAACCAAAATGCTTTATTGAGATACAATTTATACACCAGAAAAGTCACTTTCTTCTACTTTATTTTTTCCTCTCTTCTTCACTTAAAAATATTTGTGGTAAAATACACAATATAAAATTTGCTATATTAGCCATTTTTAAGTGTATAGTTCATTAGTGCTAAGTATATTCACATTATCATGCAACACATCTGTAGAACTTTTTCATCTTGCAAAAACTTCTTCACTTTTGGGGAGGTATAGAATTATAGCTCAACAATTATTTTATTTCACCATTTATGATACATCAATGTCAGTATTATTATTGTTTATTTGAAGGAAATGTTTTTGTTTTTTTGCTATAGCTGATAATTACATTATTTGACTATCTGTGAATCTATTTCTGTTGTCAACTTTGTTGTTGTTTTGGTTGTTAGTTGTTGGTAATTTGGTTGTGTCTTCTGACATGACTAGTAACTGTTGAATTGCTGGATATTAGGCATAAAAAATATAGACATTTGGATGATATTATATTCCTTTCAGAGAAGATTTGCTTTTCTGTTAATATAAAGATAGATCTCCTTGATTTAATCAAACATTAAGATGATTTGTGATGGAATTTCAGTCCATGTAAAGTTCAGCATATTTTTGTTTGTCTCAGTCCTGGGACATTGCCTTTCTGGGGTTTAATGCAAAGTTAAGATGTTTACCTTGATGGTTATTGGACATAGTTTTTATCTTTTCATCCCTGTGAACATGTTGAAAGTTCTGAGCTTGAAAGTTAATGCTGTGCTTGGCCACTAAGCCCTGTGGTGCTTGAGTACTGGGAAATTTCTCAAGTGGCAAATTTAGAAGAATGTTGAGCTTCTCTTATATGAACTTCTGTGTTTCTCTTCCCTCTGTGACGTTGGTCCTTTAAATATTGGCTGTCTGCCTTGCTCTGTCGTGACTTCAAATAGCTGATTTTTTTTGTTTATGTATTTATTTTTGAGAGAGAGACAGAGACAGAGACAGTTTAAGTGGGGGAGGGGCAGGGAGAGAGGGAGACAAAGAATCCCAAGCTGGCTCTGAACTGTCAACATGGAGCCTGATGTGGGGCTTGAATGCAGGAAACTCTGAGATCATGACCTGACCCGAAACCAAGAGTTGGATGCTTAACTGACAGCCACCCAGGAGCCCCATCAAATAGCTGATTTTTAATTTTTTTATTTTTTAATGTATGTTTATTTCTGAGAAAGAGAGAGAGACAGGGGGAGAGAGAGAGAGAGAGAGAGAGAGAGAGAGAGGCAGAGAGAGAGGGAGACACAGAATCCAAAGCAGGCTCCAGGTTCTGAGCTGTTAGCACAGACCCTGTGCGGGACTTGAACTCATGAACTGTGAGATCATGACCCCAACCAAAGTTGGATATTCAACCGAGTAAGCCACCCAGGTACCCCCAAGTAGCTGATTTTTTAAAATAAGATTTTGTCAGGGCTCCTGGGTGTCCCAGTCAGTTGAGTGTCTGAATCTTGAGCTCAGCTCAGGTCATGATCTCATGGTTCATGAGACTGAGACCCATGTTGGGTTCCATGCTGACAGCACAGAGTCTGCTTGAGATTGTCTCTCTCTCTGTCTCTCTCTCTCTGCCCCTCTCGTGTTCTCTCTCTCTCTCTCTCAAAATAAATAAATAAACAACAACAACAAAAAAGACAAAATAAGATTTTGTCCAGCTTCTTGGTGAGAGTGTCTGTCTGATATGTAGCTGCAAATAAATGTCCTCTGGGATTGCTTTAGGTCAGGGTGAAGCTAAAGTATGCAGATTCTCTTTGCTGGAATTTCAGGTCTGACCAGAACTTACTGTATGTGGCTGTTCTCTGGGATGTGCCATCGCTGAATTTTATCTCAGTGGGAAAATGGGCTGAGAATATTAATTAATATTTCATAGAAATAATATAAATGTCACAAGGAAATCTATAAACAGATGTTCAACCTCAGTTAATATTAAGAAAATGGAAATTGAAACAAGGAAATGATTTCCCCAATCAGATTAAAAAGTTAATTTTCCTACTATTGGTAAGAATGTACATCAACCAAATCTACATTCATAGTAATGATAACTGACATTTACTGAGCACTTCCTGTGTGTCATGAGCTGTTTTATAGGGAGGAAAAAATGCTCTACCAACTAAAGGAAAATTGTTTTTTTCCTACTCACTACAGGTATTTGGTTTTTTTCCCATACCAACCATTTATCTGACAACAGTTGGGTGTCATACAATTTAATTCAGTTTGGACACTACCTGGAATTAGTTGTAGATTCTACAAGTTAAGGGCTTAGTCCCACCAGACTTCCCCTACATCAAACATCAAGAGCAAGTCCCAGGTTGTCACCTCTACTTCTGACTGACCAGCTGTAAATGAAAGAGTTCCCATGACCTCCTCCTTAGGTTCAATAATTTGCTAGACTATCCCATAGAACTCAGGGAAACACTCAAATTTACCAGTTTATTAGTCTTTTTTTTTTATTTGAGAGAGAGAGAGAGAGAGAGAGTGCGAGAGCGAGCACATGAACGGAAGAGAGGGGAATTCCTTGGTATCATGTAATATCCAGTCCATAATCAAATTGCCCCAATTGTCTAAAAAATGTCTTTTTACAGTTTGTTTGTTTTATTTGTTATTTTTATTTTTTGAGTGAGAGAGCATACACATGTGCAAGTGGAGGAGGGGCAGAGGGAGAGAATCTTAAGCAGGTTCCATGCCCAGGATGGAGCAGGAGGCCAGTCTCAATCTCATGACCGTGAGATCATGACCTGAGCCAAAAGAGTTGGAGGCTTAACTGACTGAGCCACCCAAGTACCCCTATAGTTGAATTGTTTAGAACAGGATTCAAAGTAGTTTCTCACAGTGCATATAATTGTTAGATCTTTTTTCTTTTTTTGCCTCTTTTAACCTAAAATAATTCCCCTTACTTATTTTTTTATACACTGAATTGTAATTTAGCAATTAATAGAAGAATTCAAACATGGATTCTCATAGCTACTTAAATTATATGGCAACCAATGTCACACATTAAATCCTGTGGAAGTATGACATTTTAATCCTATTTGTAGTTCTTCCCTCCATTATCCATCAGTACTGTACTTATCAATTAACCAGTATTTATTGAATACCAAAGGTAGTTTGAGCAAAAGACAAAATTTCCTTCCTTCCTTCCTTCCTTCCTTCCTTTCTTCTTCTTCTTCTTCTTCTTCTTCTTCTTCTTCTTCTTCTCTCTCTCTCTCTCTCTCTCTCTCTCTCTCTCTCTTCTCTGGCTATAATCAGGAGTCATTGAAATGGAAACCAACTTTTTTTTCTAAAAAATTACAGTAAATTTTAAATACTTTAGCTTTAAAAAGGTCAGAAATGTCAAGAACTTTCAAAGAAGGGCAGTCAACATAATTACAATCTCAGACAGAATTATTCAGGACAGTTTAAAAGTATTCAGTGCATAATAAATAAAGCTTTGCATCATGTATACAGCATTTGAGAGAGAATGCCAAGATGGCACAGTATTATTCTCTCTGATCCAATGAGATCTAATTAGCACTAATGGGGGGAAAATAGCAAATGAGAGCAGAAGTACAGTATTATATCAGGGAAAATATCCTAATGGGCAGATTGATCAACTAATGGAAAATTCCCAAGAGAAGCAATGTTAAGGCAATTGAAATATGTAATTAAGAGGACGGAGAACACTGGAGGAGAAATAAATGTACTGTTTGTAATTCTCTACGCAACCCTGCACAGATCAATTTCTGTTTAGAACATTTTGTCTTTATTTTGGAAATAGATAAAAACTAGCATTGCTGTATTCTTGGTGAAACATATCTAGAAAGAGAATAGAATTCTTATAACTAGATTTTGTTTTCATTTCTCTTGCTGATTTTAGAGTGTGCATTCTAGAAATTCCCAAAGGAGGCTCACATTTCAGTTATTCTTGTTCACTCACTTCAATATCATAAAATTTGCTTAATTACAATATTATAATCATACGATAAAAGTCTGTAGAACAGCAACATGCATTTGGTTTATTGCAAATTGGAACAGAAAATTAAAGTCAAGTTGATGTCTGTTTATAGGAAGAATGTATTCTGGCAAGCTAAATCGGTTTGTATTGACTTAACTTTGGTTGTTGATGGTAGATAAGTTTTCACAGCATCATTATGTTTGCTGTAATGATTGTTGACTAAGAAGGAAAGAAGGGAGACAAACTCTTTGAAAGCTTTCAATGAGTATGATAATCTAGTTGCTAGTTCAACTAAACTGTCTTCAAAATAATAGGTTATTTTGTATTATTAAACTTGGAATATAATTTTTCTATTGTACTTTCTTTTTAATATTATTTGGTGGAAAATTTGGAATTATAGAATGAGCTGAGACATCTCAAGAATTTCACTAAAGCCCTTTGAATTAAGCTTGGGCATGTTTACCAGAAATACAATACTTAATTATTTCCAGTTTGTATTAGTTGAATCAATTTTTTTTTTTCACTTCTAGTGAAAGAGACCAATTTGGAACTGAATAGTGATTTAGTTTTCATAGTTGAGCAATATGCCTGAATATAAGTTCACTCAAATTTACTATATCCAGCTTAACTTTCCTCTCTAGTTTTTGCTCTGTGTTGTGGCCCGAACATTTAGAATTTAAATCAAATTTCAGAAGAAGGGTTAAGTGCAAAAATATAATGTCTAGTTAATAAGAGTAAGGGTTATTATGAAAGTTTACAAACTAGTTATAAGGAAGTACTTACCTAATTACTCCTTATACCTATAATACACCCATTAGTTGATTTAAGCTTGCTGACCATAAACTAGGACATGTCTATGTGAATGATGAGAAATGATGAGACAGGCAGTTAATCTTGATTCTGGAACTTGGAGGGAAAAAAAAAGCCTTAAAATAGAATTTGAAGTCTATCACCAAGGTACTGAATCAACCTGAAAACATTCTACAGATGTCAAAAGAAAGTCTATATGGAAACAGCGATCTTCATATTTGGCAAAAATAAATTCAAATTAAAGGTAATTTAAGCCTAGTGAATAGATAATTTGCTACAGAGTGTTATATTTTCCCTTTCTTTGTACCAGCCATATACTGTGTTTGCTGATCTCTTTTGTGTCATAGTATCTGACTCATAGGGTGTTCACAAATCAAAACCATAATCTATTAATCTTTATTCTTCGATGGGCATAAAGCCATATTCCCTGTAAAGTCACAGCGATTATTTCTGTAATTATATGGTTGTATTCTTTAGCTATATGTCTGCTAAATTATATTCATGACACAATAGCATTGGTTGTTGATATCAAGCTAATATTAAACAGTGAGTCTCTTAAGACAGGGACCTTATTAATCACTCTAGTATGGCTAACATACCTAGTAGGCATGGCACAAAGTAGAGCAAACAACCTCTAATACAGATAAGATAAAAGTGTTATCATCCTATTGTTAAGGCAATGGATTTCTTGCCCCACTGACTGGCTAGAATGCTAGGTACCTAGTGGCTGGTTAACACCTTCAAAGGTTGGGATAACTAACACAATTCACTGAAATGGACTGTGTTCTCTGTGTTTAAGCTAAAACTTTAGGGAGGGTGGACTCTTACTCCAGGATCCCTATATATAGTCCTTCTCAATTTGATTGAACACTTTCAAATTTTAAAGGATGGTAATTTAAGATTTCACTGCTTCAAAGAGAGTAGTAATTTAATATTTTACTATTTCACTATGGTGAAAAATGAGACTGTTAGTGACAAAGTATCATAATTCCAAATCTCCATTTATTTCAGGTTTTGCAGACTTTAGAAGTTAGGAAGTTGATATGAATGTTAGTAATTCTTAATATTGGTGCCCAATTTGAGATTTCAAGTGCTATTTCCCATTTCATAGTCTGGGGAAAGTATGTTTTGTATTTTGTTTTCTTTTTAACAGCATTATTGAAGTATAATTGACATATAATAAACTGTATTTAAAATATAAAATGATGTTTTAGCTTATTTGTTTACCTGTGAAACTATCACCATACTCATGATAATGAGCACATTCATCACACACAAAAGTTTTTTTGTAATCCTCATTTCTTCCTTTCTTCCCTACTCCCCATCCCTAAGAAACCTCTGATCTATTTTCTGTCACTTAGCTTGCATGTTTCAAATGTAATATAAAAGGAATTGTGTAGTAAGTACTTTTTTGTCTGTCTGTTTTCACTTTAGCATAGTTATTTTGGATTCATCTATGTTACTGTGTGTATCAATAGTTCACTTTTATGCTGAGTATATTCCATTATATGTATATACTACAGTTTGCTTATCCATTTACCTATTAATGGATATTTGGGTTGTTTCAAGTTGAGGCCATTACACTAAAGCCACTATGAAAAGTCTTATATGAATCTTTGTATGGACATGTACTTTCATTTCTGTAGGCAAATATTGTAGGTATAAAATGATGGGATCATATTCTAGGTCTATGATTAACTTTTCAAAAACTGCCAACTTTTTTCCAAAGCATTCTACTATTTTACATTCCTATTTGTAGTGGGTAAGAGTTGTTGGCAATCCACATTCTTGCCAATATTTGGTATAGTCTTTTTTTTTCCAATATATGAAGTTTATTTCAAATTGGTTTCCATACACACCCAGTGCTCATCCCAAAAGGTGCCCTCCTCAATACCCATCACCCACTCTCCCCTCCCTCCCACCCCCCATCAACCCTCAGTTTGTTCTCAGTTTTTAAGAGTGTCTTATGCTTTGGCTCTCTTCCACTCTAACCTCTTTTTTTTTTTTTTTTCCCTTTGCCTCCCCCATGGGTTTCTGTGAAGTTTCTCAGGATCCACATAAGAGTGAAACCATATGGTATCTGTCTTTCTCTGTATGGCTTATTTCACTTAGCATCACATTCTCCAGTTCCATCCATGTTGCTACAAAGGGCCATATTTCATTCTTTCTCATTGCCACGTAGCACTGTTGGTGGGAATGCAAATTGGTGCAGCTACTCTGGAAAACAGTGTGGAGGTTCCTCAAAAAATTAAAAATAGACCTACCCTATGACCCAGCAATAGCACTGCTAGGAATTGACCCAAGGGATACAAGAGTACTGATGCATAGGGGCACTTGTACCCCAATGTTTATAGCAGTGCTCTCAATAATAGCCAAATTATGGAAAAAGCCTAAATGTCCATCAACTGATGAATGGATAAAAAAATTGTGGTTTATATACACAATGGTATAGTCTTTTTTAAAAAGTTTTTTTCATCACTTTACAAAATTATTTAGTTAGTTTCAAGTTTTTATTTAAATTTCAGTTAGTTAACATATAATGTAATGTTAGTTTAAGTGAAGAATTTAGTAATTCATCACATACATATAACACCCAGTGCTCATCACAACAAATGCCCTCCTTAATGCCCATCACCCATTTAGCCACCCTTTACCCACCTCCCCTCCAGCAACCCTCAGTTTGTTCTCTATTGTTAAGAGTTTTATGGTTTGCCTCTCTCTCTCTTTTTCCTCCCTATTTTCCTCTGTTTGATTTCTTAAATTCCACATATGAGTGAAATCATATGGTATTTTTCTTTCTCTGACTAACTTATTTCACTTAGCATAATACACTCCAGCTCCATCCATGTGGTTGCAATATTTGAGTATAGTTGACGTACAATGTTATATTAGTGGTATAACCAGCCTTCTTAATTTTAGCCATTCTAATAGCTGTGTAGTGGCATATCATTATGGCTTTAATCTCCATTTCCCTAATGACTAAAGATGTTGAGCATTTTTTCATATGCTTATTTGCTATACATATATCTTCTTTAGTGAAGTATCTGTTCAATATTCTGATCAATTTAAAATGATTATATTATTTGTTGTTTTTTTTATTATTGAATTTTGAGGGTTTAACAAAAGTACATTCTTTGTTTTCTCCAAGTATGAGGCTTTTTTTTTCTCTTAGCAGTGCCTTTCTAAGAGAAGAAGTTAAAATGACAAAGCCAACTTATTATTTTTTTCTTCTATTAATTGTGTTTTTGGAGGTACAGCTAAGAAATCTTTGCCTAACCCAAGGACACAAATATTTTCTCTTATTCTTTTGTATAGATGTTTTGTAGCTGTAGATTTTATATTTAGGTCTTTAGTGCATTTAAAAGTAATTTGTTTCAATAAACATAGGGGTGTGTATATCCCTTTGAGTTAGTGTTTTTGTTTTCTTTGGGTAAATACCCAGTAGTGGAATTACTGAAGCATATGGTACTCTATTTTTAATTTTTTCAGGAACCTCTGTATTGTCTTCCACAGTGGCTGCACCAGTTTGCATCCCCAATGGCAGTGCAGGAGGGTTCCTTTTTCTCCATGTCCTCACCAATACTTGTTGTTTCCTGAGTTTTTTAGTTTAGCCATTCTGACAAGTGTGAGGTGCTATCTCATCATGTTTATTACAGCATTATTTACAATAGTCAAACTATGGAAGCCCAAGTGTCCATTGATAGATGAATAAAGAAGATGTGGTGTATATATACAATGGAACATTATTCAGCCATCAAAAGGAATGAAATGTTGCCATTTGCAACAACATAGATAGATCTAGGGAGTATAATGCTAAGTGAAATAAGCCAATCAGAGAAAGACAAATACCATATGATTTCACTCATATGTGGAATTTAAGAAACAAAACACCAAACAAAGGGGAAAAAAAGACAACCTCTAAAACAGACTCTTAACTATAGGGAACAGATGGTTACCAGAGGGGTGGTGGGTGAAGGGATGGGTGAAATAGGTGAAGGGGATTAAGAGTATACTTACCATGATGAGCACTGAGAAATACATGGAACTGTTGAATCATTATATTGTACAGCTGAAACTGATGTATCATTGTATGTTAACTACACCGGATTTAAAACAAAAAAAATTAAGTAATTAGTATATACGGTATGAGAGATGAATTGAAGTTCAGTTTATATATATTATATATATATATATATATATATATATATATATATATATATATATATATATATTGATCCAAGTATTCTAGCACCATTTATTGCAAAGACTGTTCTTTCTTATTGAATTGCTTGAGCACATCTGTTAAAAAAGTCACATGGCCCTATATGTGTAGGTCTGCTTTTGGAATCTCTATTCTGTACTATTGGTCTATTTGTATATTCACATCCATATATCACAGTCTTGATAACTGTAGCTTTATTGTAAGCATTAAAATATGGTATCATCAGTCTTCCAACTTTTTCAAAGTTATTTTGACTGTTCTAAATTCTTTGATGTTTCCATGTGAATTTTAGAACTTTGTCAATTTCTACACAAAATCTCCTTTTTTTGGTCTGGAATTGTGTTGAATCTTTAGATCAGTCTGGGGAAAAAATACATCCTAACACTATTGAGTTTTTCAACCTTTGAACATGATATATCTCTCAATTTATTTAGGTCTTTCTTAATTTCTCTGGCTGTGTTCTATAGTTCTCAATATATAAGGCACATCTTTTGCCAGATTTATCCTAAGTATTTCTTATGTTTATGCTATTGTAAATGGTACTGTACTTTTAATTTCTGACAGTTTGTTGCTGGAACATAGAGGTAAGAGTGATTTTTCTATGTCACTCTTGTATCTGCAACCTTGCCTAATTCATTCATTTAATATTTTGTGTGTGTGTGGATGCCATAGGATTTTCTACATAAATGTTTGTCATCTCTGAGTGAAGATAGTTTTTCTTTTCCAATATAAAGGATTTTAAATATCCTTTTCTTTCCCTTTTGCACTGGCCGGGATCCTTAATATAATGTTGGATAGAATTGCTGAGAGCGGACACACTTCCCTTGATCATGATTGTAAGGAGAAAGCTTTCTCTCTTTCACCATTAAGTATGATGTTAGCTGTAGGTTTCTCATAAATGTCACTTAGCAGTTTGGAAGTTCTCTCCTTATGTTGCTGAAACTTGTATCAAGAAAGAAATTGGAGGGCACTTAGGTGCCTCAATTGGTTAAGTGTCTGACTCTTGATTTTGGCTCAGGTCATGATCTCACGGTTTGTGAGTTCAAGCCCCACATTGGACTCTGTGCTGACAGTGCAGAGCCTGTTTAGGATTCTCCCTCTCTCTCTATCTGCCCATCCTCTGCTCCTCTCTCTCTCAAAATAAATAAATAAATCTTTTAAAAAAAGAATAGATTTGGATTTTCTCACATGCTGCATTTATTTATTTTTCATTTATGTTTCCTTTACTATTTTTTTAACATGAAATTCATTGTCAAATTGGTTTTCATACAACACCCAGTGCTCATCCCAACAGGTGCCCTCCTCAACACCCATCACTCATCCTCCCCTCCCTCCCACCCCCCATCAACCCTCAGTTTGTTCTCAGTTTTTAACAGTCTCTTATGCTTTGGCTCTCTCCCACTCTAACCTCTTTTTTTTTCCTTCCCCTCCCCCATGGTCTCTGTTAAGTTTCTCAAGATTCACATAAAAGTGAAAACATATGGTATATGTCTTTCTCTATATGGCTTATTTCACTTAGCATAACACTCTCCAGTTCTGTCCACGTTGCTACAAAAGGCAATATTTCATTCTTCCTCATTGCCATGTAGTATTCCATTGTGTATATAAACCAAAATGTCTTTATCCATTCATCAGTTGATGGACATTTAGGCTCTTTCCATAATATGGCTGTTGTTGAGAGTGCTGCTATGAACATTGGGGTACAAGTGCCCCTATGCATCAGCACTCCTGTATCCCTTGGGTAAATTCCTAGCAGTGCTATTGCTGAGTCATAGGGTAGATCTATTTTTAATTTTTTGAGGAACCTCCACACTGTTTTCCAGAGTGGGTGCACCAGTTTGCATTCCCACCAACAGTGCAAGAGGGTTCCCGTTTCTTCACATCCTCTCCAGCATCTATAGTCTCCTGATTTGTTCATTTTGGCCACTCTGACTGGCATGAGGTGGTATCTGAGTGTGGTTTTGATTTGTATTTCCCTAATGAGGAGCGACATTGAGCATCTTTTCATGTGCCTGTTGGCCATCTGGATATCTTCTTTAGAGAAGTGTCTATTCATGTGTTCTGCCCATTTCTTCACTGGATTATTAGTTTTTCAGGTGTGGAGTTTGGTGAGTTCTTTATAGATTTTAGATACTAGCCCTTTGTCCAATATGTCATTTAGAAATATCTTTTCCCATTCCGTTGGTTGCCGTTTAGTTTTGTTGATTATTTCCTTTGCTGTGCAGAAGCTTTTTATCTTCATGAGGTCTCAATAGTTCATTTTTGCTTTTAATTCCCTTGCCTTTGGAGATGTGTCAAGTAAGAAATTGCTGCGACTGAGGTCAGAGAGGATTTTTCCTGCTTTCTCCTCTAGGGTTTTGATGGTTTCCTGTCTCACATTCAGGTCCTTTATCCATTTTGAGTTTATTTTTGTGAATGGTGTAAGAAAGTGGTCTAGTGTCATTCTTTTGCATGTTGCTGTCCAGTTCTCCCAGCACCATTTGTTAAAGAGACTGTCTTTTTTCTATTGGATATTCTTTCCTGCTTTGTCAAAGATTAGTTGGCCATACTTTGTGGGTCCAATTCTGGAGTCTCTATTCTATTCCATTGGTCTATGTGTCTGTTTTTGTGCCAATACCATGCTGTCTTGATGATGACAGCTTTGTAGTGGAGGCTAAAGTCTGGGATTGTGATGCCTCTTTGGTCTTCTTCAAAATTACTTTGGCTAGGGGCGCCTGGGTGGCGCAGTCGGTTAAGCGTCCGACTTCAGCCAGGTCACGATCTCGCGGTCCGTGAGTTCGAGCCCCGCGTCAGGCTCTGGGTTGATGGCTCAGAGCCTGGAGCCTGTTTCCGATTCTGTGTCTCCCTCTGTCTCTGCCCCTCCCCCGTTCATGCTCTGTCTCTCTCTGTCCCAAAAATAAATAAACGTTGAAAAAAAAAATTACTTTGGCTATTGGGGGACTTTTGTGGTTCCATACAAATTTTAGGATTGCTTGTTCTAGCTTCAAGAAGAATGCTGGTGCAATTTTGATTGGGATTGCATTGAATGTGTAGATAGCTTTGGGTAGAATTGACATTTTAACAATATTTATTTTTCCAATCCATGAACATAGCATGTTTTTCCATTTCTTTATATCTTCTTCAGTTTCCTTCATAAGCTTCCTATAGTTTTCAGCATACAGATCTTTTACATCTTTGGTTAGGTTTATTCCTAGGTATTTTATGCTTCTTGGTGCAATTGTGAATGGGATCAGTTTCTTTATTTGTCTTTCTTGTTGCTTCATTATTAGTGTATAAGAATGCAACTGATTTCTGTACATTAATTTTGTATCCTGCGACTTTGCTGAATTCATGTATCAGTTCTAGCAGACTTTTGGTGGAATCTGTCGGGTTTTCCACGTATAATATCATGTCATCTGCAAAAAGTGAAAGCTTGAATTCATCTTTGCCAATTTTGATGCCTTTGATTTCCTTTTGTTGTCTGATTGCTGATGCTAGCACTTCCAACACTATGTTAAACAACAGCGGTGAGAGTGGACATCCCCGTCGTGTTCCTGATCTCAGGGGGAAAGCTCTTAGTTTTTCCCCGTTGAGGATGATATTAGCTGTGGGCTTTTCATAAATGGCTTATAATGGTTAAGTATGTTCCTTCTATCCCGACTTTCTCGAGGGTATTTATTAAGAAAGGATGCTGAATTTTGTCAAATGCTTTTTCTGCATTGATTGGTATGATCCTATGGTTCTTATCTTTTCTTTTATTAATGTGATGTATCACATTGATTGATTTGTGAATGTTGAATCAGCCCTGCAGCCCAGAAATGAATCCCACTTGATCATGGTAAGTAATTCTTTTTATATGCTGTTGAATTTGATTTACTAGTATCTTATTGAGAATTTTTGCATCCATATTCATCAGGCATATTGGCCTGTAGTTCGCTTTTTTTGCTGGGTCTCTGTCTGGTTTGGGAATCAAAGTAATGCTGGCTTCATAGAATGAGTCTGGAAGTTTTCCTTCCCTTTCTATTTTTTGGAACAGCTTGAGAAGGATAGGTATTTTCTCTGCTTTAAATGTCTAGTAGAATTCCCCAGGGAAGCCATCGGATCCTGGACTCTTATTTGTTGGGAGATTTTTGATAACTGATTCCATTTCTTCACTGATTATGGGTCTGTTCAAGTTTTCTATTTCTTCCTGTTTGAGTTTTGGAAGTATGTGGGTGCTTAGGAATTAGTCCATTTCTTCCAGGTTGTCCAGTTTGTTGGCATATAATCTTTCATAGTATTCCCTGATAATTGCTTGTATTTCTGAGGGATTGGTTGTAATAATTCCATTTCCATTCATGATTTTATCTATTTGGGTCATCTCCCTTTTCTTTTTTAGAAGCCTTGCTAGAGGTTTATCAATTTTGTTTATTTTTTCAAAAAACCAACTCTTGGTTTCATTGATCTGCTCTACAGTTTTTGAAGATTCTATATTGCTTATTTCTGCTCTGATCTTTATTATTTCTCTTCTTCTGCTGCGTTTGGGGTGTCTTTGCCATTCTGCTTCTATTTCCTTTAGGTGTGCTGTTAGATTTTGTATTTGGGATTTTTCTTGTTTCTTGAGATAGGCCTGGATTGCAATGTATTTTCCTCTCAGGACTGCCTTTGCTGCATCCCAAAGCGTTTGGATTGTTGTATTTTCATCTTCATTTGTTTCCATATATTTTTAAATTTCTTCTCTAATTGCCTGGTTGACCCATTCATTCTCTAGTAGGGTGTTCCTTAACCTCCATGCTTTTGGAGGTTTTCCAGACTTTTTCCTGTGGTTGATTTCAAGTTTCATAGCATTGTGGTCTGAAAGTGTGCATGGTATGATCTCAATTCTTTTATACTTATGAAGGGCTGTTTTGTGACCCAGTATGTGATCTATCTTGGAGAATGTTCCATGTGCACTCGAGAAGAAAGTATATTCTGTTGCTTTGGGATGCAGAGTTCTAAATATATCTGTCAAGTCCATCTGATCCAATGTATCATTCAGGGCCCTTGTTTCTTTATTGATCCTGTGTCTAGATGATCTATCCATTGTTGTAAGTAGGGTATTAAACTCCCCTGCAATTACCACATTCTTATCAATAAGGTTGCTTGTGTTTGTGATTAATTGTTTTATATATTTGGGGGCTCCTGTATTTGGTGCATAGACATTTATAATTGTTAGCTCTTCCTGATGGATAGACCCAGTATATATTATATAATGCCCTTCTTTATCTCTTGTTACCACCTTTAATTTAAAGTCTAGTTTGTCTGATATAAGTATGGCTATTCCAGCTTTCTTCTGACTTGCAGTAGCATGATATATAGTTCTCCATCCCCTCATTTTCAATCTGAAGGTGTCCTCAGGTGTAAAATGAGTCTCTTGTAGACAGCAAATAGATGGGTCTTGGTTTTTTATCCATTCTGATACCCTGTGTCTTTTGGTTGGAGCATTTAGTCCATTTACATTCAGTGTTATTATAGAAAGATATGGGTTTAGAGTCATTGTGATGTCTGTAGGTTTCATGCTGCATCTATTTATACGATTATAATTGTTTTTCAGTTTGGTAATATACAGTATAATATTTGTAGGTTTTCCCATTATCAGTGGGACAAAGCATATGCCAAAAACCCAAATTACACAGATTTCAATATGAATTTTTCTAACAGAATGATGATAAGTTTCTGGAAATAAAGAGACATACAGAATGTACTAGAGAAAAAAAGATATTGTTAGTATAAAGCCATCCATTTTTGGAGGAAAGGCAATTCTTGATTTCTGGTGATACAAAGAAAGAAGAAGGAACAGTAAATATTTGTGACATTCAAATCAGTTCACTCAATTTCTTTGTGAATATTGGACCATTATGTGTTAGTACTGGTGTCTAATATTAGGTGATTTGGATTTTTGTGTTATATGCAGCAATCCTCTCTTGAGTTCCATCTTTTTTTTAATGTTTATTTTTGAGAGAGAGAGAGAGAGAGAGAGAGAGAAAGGGAGAGAGAGACAGAGACAGAGAGACAGAGTGTGAATAGGGGAGGAGCAGAGAGATAGGAAGACAGAATCAGAAGCAGGCTCCAGGCTCTGAGCTGTCAGCACAGAGCCTGACACAGGGCTCGAACTCACAAGCTGCGAGATCATGACCTGATCTGAAGTCGGATGCTTAACTGGGACTGAGCCACCCAGTCACCCCTCTTGAGTTCCATCTTTTAAGAACACATCTATAGATAGGTAAATGTGCCTTGCCCTGACACACTAAATGATACAAGCAAAGGAATTTCTTCAGATTATTATGAAACATTCATTTTATCTTCTAGGGTCTCAATTCACAATACCATTTTTAGTCTTTTATCTTACATTGGGTATGTAACAATAATTAGGGATGACTGTCAACTTTTACATTAGTACTTTTTTTTTTTTTGGTCATATTGCGGGAACCTCACTAGAGTCTAAGCTGTATTTTCTGCTAGGATTCAAACATGTCTGGCTGGCTGGCTGGGGGTGTGGAGGGGTTGGGAGTGGGAGATGGGCCTGCCAGTGCTCTATTTACAGGACTAAATGAAGCCTCCTGGGAGAGGACTCATGCCTAAGAAGAAAAAGTCAAACAGGGAAGATTTGGCTTAACAGATGCCTCAGGCATCAAAGGGAGCCTTGATTTTATGTGTCCCACTTTGTCAGCCTCTCAGCTCTGGTCTAGTGCCACCTAAGTCATACAGAAAACAGGAGTTGAGAATAGGAATGTCCACAATCTCTAAGACAGGAGGACACCAAGCATCTCTTCTTTGGTCTCTGGGCACAAAGTCGAAAAGAAGAGGTGCATTCTCCCTTTTCTGGAAGGAACACATCATGGCTTGCATGGCTTTGGCACACAGAAGTTTCCAGAAAGCTTTCCACATTTAGCATCATGAAAATTTAGCATCACAAAGGCTGGATCCTGCATAAAAATCCAATGGATTTGCTATTGGGGACTCCCAGGTAAAAATGGGGGGACTTTGAGGGAATCTGGGGATCTTCAGATTGTGGCTTTCAGAACAAAGTCAGAGGAAATATGGGTTGTTACTATAAATGTTCCTTAATTCTATCCTGTAAGTGGGTGTTATATGGTGAAATATGGGCAACATATTCTGGTTAGGTTAATTTAAAATACTGTATTTTGAGTCCAGTTTAATGAGGTACAAGAAAGAAAAAAAATGATGATAAAATCAACTACCAGTCAACATGTCTTTATAAAAAAGTTATCTTATTTGACAATAATTATTTTCTTGTTATTCTTGACTATTTTTAGATGATGAAAAATTTGCTGTGATTTCTAAGTGCTAATTAATTCTAAAGCTCGCAGATCTGTAAATGGTAAAAAGTGCAAAGAGTGTGATTTAGAAAAATAATGTCTACTTTAAGTTTATGTTGGTGCATAATGTATTATTTTTCTATTGTGATGACTTTGTCATTTGTTTCTGAGAAATAAGACATAGTCACTCACTCAAAAATGGTAAACTAAAGAGATTTTACAGTAGAATATACTAGTAAGGGTGGTAGCCTGTTAATGCTATTGTCCATTTCTTTGTGAACAGGTACAATGTGTCATAAACCGTGCTGGCAATGCTGTAAGCATGTGCCACCTGGATCAGGCATTGCTTTGGTGATACAGAACTTGACTTTCACAAATCTTCATTCTGCTTACTCTTACTGTGGCTTCTAGTGCCCAGAGCCTGTCCGAGTAACTAAAAAGGGAGATGACTTCATAGATCTTCAGGTTGGCTAAGAGGGCACTCCTTCCAAATTATCATGATCCTCTACAAAATAAGATTTTGTGTTGTTTAAAAACTATCCCCAAAATGGGGATAGTATTATATCATCATCATCATAATAGTAATAAGTGTATTATAGTCATACTTAGAACAATCAGACACTCTTTTTCCCTAGGTCACTCTGTTTATTATTCTATCAGCTGCCATTTCTGTAAAACAAGTTAAAAAAAGTTTTTCCCTTATTATTCTAGCAGCCTTTGGAATTTAAACTTTTCACTGGCATCTTAAACTTAATTTTCACTGTTGAAAAAGAAAGGTATTGCTCTTTCCTTCTAAGCTATTATTTTTTCTATGTCTTAATATATTTCTCTGTCATTCTGTTTTTCTTTTTTTTTTTTTAATTTTTTAACATTTATTTATTTTTGAGAGACAGACCATGAGTAGGGAAGGGGCAGAGAGAGAACGAGACACAGGATCTGAAGAAGGTTCCAGGCTCTGAGCTGTCAGCACAGAACTGGATGTGGGGCTCGAACCCACTAACCGTGAGATCACACTGAGCTGAAGTTGATGCTTAACTGACTGAGCCACCCAGGCACACCTCATTCTCCTTTTCAAGAGACTTTTTTTTAATGTTCATTTATTTTTGAGAGAGAGAGAGAGAAAGAGAGAGAGAGCAGGGGAGGGGCAGAGAGAGAGGGAGACACAGGATCCGAAGCAGGCTCCAGGCTCTGAGCTGTCAGCACAGAGCCCAATGCAGGGCTCGAACCCACAAACCATGAACCATGAACTGAGATCATGACCTGAGCCAAAGTCAGACACTCAACCGACTTAGCCACCCAGGCGCCCCTCAAGAGACTTTTTCATAGACTTTTTGGCTTGTGCCATGGAAGAGAAACAGAAGGGACCTAGTTTGTAGTTGAGAGACTATGAAGCTTCTGACAAGTACAAGAGGAGCTAGGGAAGTATATAACACCAAAATCTTTGAAGCTGCATTTACGAAAAACAACACAATGACTTGTAAAGAAAAAAAAAAGTCTTTAGTTTTGTAGTCCTTTTTACCTTTTTTGTAAGCTATCCTAAACTATTAGGTTACTCTTTCAGGTAAATTTTAGCAAGAGCTCTTAAGGACCCAAGATATTACCTTTTTGTGAGCCAACAAGTGAGCCTGCAACAGTTTGATGGAGGCTGGCGGACGACACAAGACCTGTGAGAGGGAGAGTAACATGAATATAGCACAGCAAGAAGTCTGAGCATCAGCATGTTTGTGTCTGTTCTCTTTGCTTCCAACTGCCACTGAGGCTGTACAGATAGGCACATAGATGTCTTCACAGCAGAAGAGTAACCCTGAGCTTAGGGGATCTCAATTATTTTATAATGTACAACAAACATATCTATAACTATCAAGGTTGTTTGTTGTACAAATATCCTTAAAAATCCTTGAAAAGATAATTCAGAATGAACGATGGCCAGTGCCTAGTTTCACAAGAGGTATAGAATCATGAGTGATTCATGGAGAATTGCCTTCCAACAAAGATATAAAGACCTATGTCTTTCCCAAAGCCAGGGGTTGGTCAGGATTTATGTCTTTCTGAAAGCAAAACTGAGACCAGTGCTCATGGTGTGCTGACAAATGTTTAATAACTGGTTCTTTGAAGGAAAAATAAAAAAGAAAAGGAAAAGAAGAACAAGCCCTCGCTTGTGACACTTGCTTATTTCTATGGTGGAAATATTCCCATCATGGCTGATATTAAGCTATCAAGAGGCCACCAATGAACGTGGAGTTAGGAAGAGATGCACAAATAATATGCAATTGTGTAGTATTTCTAGCACATAGGTATAATAGAATGATCCCAAGAGAATAGATAATAGTAAAATTTAGTAAAATAATTAGGAAGTATGTGAGTATTTATTACCTTTCAATTTACTATAACTGCTTTAATTATAAGTTTATGTAATTTAATTTTTAATACTGGCCACCTTTAACAATTAGCTTGCAAAATTCCTGAAAATTTAACAATTGGCTTTTGCAAGCAAGTGTGGGCCAGCTCCAACACCCAGCTGCCAATACTCCTCTCTGTCTGGTTAATAGAATTCATTAATCTCATTCTTCAAAATCAAGTCTCTTTTGTGTTTGTTCTACTAGCTCATTTAAAAATACATTTTCTTCTTTTATTTAAAACTAAGATGATATTCGCCTCACTTTTTTATTTCTCAACACCATCTGGTTAACCTAAATAAATCTGATCTATTATATCCAAACTTAGATTATGTTAGGAATAACACAGAATTGATCATTTTGGGGGATCTCTTTATGTCAGTTGTCTGCAATACAATGGGTAGGTGTGAGTAGAAAACTCATTTCTACTTTTGGAGGGGAATTGATATTTTTTTTCCCATTTTTTTTTCTGAGGAGTTTATAAATAGAACTTAGCCCTGTAAAGTCTGTCACAAATTTTTGGGAGTTTACATAGGCTTTAAGCTGGACCAAAGCAATGCTCAGGTTCCTTAAGGTGACTAATTCAAATTCAGATACAAAAACACTAAACACTTATGTGCCAAATATTGGGCTGATTTATGTATATGTTTCGTTTAATAATTAAATCTGTGAAGTAGGTATATACTTTTCTGGTTGGGGAGCTGAGATGAGTTTTGAGTTCTTCACTTATGTTTTGAGAAGGAAATGTGATTATGTGCCTCTCCCCTTCGTGATCAGGATATAGTCATTAATGAAACATTTCCATAGGATTTCTTAGTAGGGAACCTTGACAAGGTAAATAAGGCTGCCCCAAGAGCTCCAAGAAGGGATTTCATTTCTTTATGAATTGGTTGTACATTTTTGGTTGTAACAATAATCCAGAATGAAATTGTGGGCCACACATTGCTAAAATATGTAAGAACATTTCAAAAGTAAGTAATCAACTAGTATGTTCATCAAACAGAAACTATAACTCAGTTTCAGGAAAAGTTGTGATCAATATTATCATCAAAAATGACATGTGAAGCTAGATACGTATCCTGATGGATTTTTTTCAAGTGATTTAAATTCACACTATATGTTAAAAAATCAAAATTTTTATAGTTGGTTATTTTATCTTGGTGGCATATCTTCTCTCTTGAGAGAAAAGATGATAAGCAAACCAACAAAGACTTTAGGTTAAGTATAGCTACAGTGAGTTATTCTAAAGAAAATAATACACTGACAACTTTATTTGATAGACTTCAAATAAGTGAGAAAATCAACATTATTTACATCACTTGGTTTGTTGTCCTATTAGTTACCTTATCAAGTAGAAGATAAACTGCTGTCTTTTCACAAGTAATAAGAATGCATAATATGAGTCTAGGCATAGATCAGCAAGTTTTGTTTAATTTGTGGCTGTATAAAAGTCACCATTTTGGGTGCCTAGGTGCTCAGTTGGTTAAGTGTCTGACTCTTGATTTTGGCTCAGAGCATGACCTCCCAGTTCATGAGTTCGAGCCCTGCATCCAGCTCTGCATTGACCGTGCTGAGCCTATTTGGGATTCTCTGACTCCCTCTCTTCTCTGCCCTTCCTCCACTCGCTCTCTATCTCTCTTCTCAAAATAAATAGAAAAACATTAAAAAATTACCATTTCAGTGGATTTGTTTCATGTCCATTTCATATCCACCATTTTAGTGGATATATTTTTAATGATTAAGTGTCATCTGGGGATAGCAGTTAAAAAACTATAGAAGGCAATAGAATATCTGGTTTGCATAATTATTATTAATTATATTAATTACTACTAATTTTAAGTTTAATATGTGTCAGGTATAATGCTGAGTATATTAGATGCATTATGTTAATTTGGATTTATATAATCATTGTTTACTATATGTATATATTGATAATTTGTTAAAGCCATGGACCTGCTTAAGGAAAGATGCATATATATATATATATATATATATATACACACACACACACACACACATGAACACAAATGTTTGTATATAATTTTGGGGATCATAGATCCCCTATTCCTGAATTCTCACCTTAAGGATCCCTTAGAATAGTGCTTATAGAATTCAGTTTCAATAACATTGTTTCCAAACTGTAACCTGCTTATTTTTATCAGTATTTGACAGCATAGAACTTCAAGAATACAATTCCAATGACCTTATTAGTAAGTTATATTGTATGAGCAGGAAATTCCTATAACTGGCAAACACAATATTTGCCAAGAGTACCAACTGAGGAATAATTTATATCAGGGCAAAATTGGAAACAATATCCAATATCCAGTAATAGAGTATAGGTTAAACAGATTGTGACACAACAAAATGTCATGAAACCATTTGTAAGTAATATGCACATCAATATTTAATGCCTATAGCATATCACTGGGTCAAAAGCAGACTTTAAATAGCATATATATTATGTTTTGAAAAACATATATATACTTCTGAAAAAATCTAGGAAAACTCTTCATTTGTTCTTAAAATATTCAAGTTAGCCTAAGAAAAGAGATCTCATTGATGGGCTGCACAAGAAATCTTAAAGGAAATCTCCGGGGAACCCAGAAGTCCAAGCCATTCACTATATAGCTGATGTCATAAAGTCTGGAGCTAGAGGCAGTTCTGGGTTTAAGAAGACTGGGTGATCAGACCTCAGAACCTTCTCTCCACTATTCCCCTTGAACTTGACTCAGCCACACTGTGCCTCCCAGCTTCTTTCTGTTCCACTTTCAACTGGCATAGTCATTATATTTGTTCTTTGTAAATTTAATTTGCTCATAGCACAGTGTGGTTTGATCTCAGATCCTATTGCTAACTGTTTTTAGTTTAGATTCTCAAGATGGAGCCTATTGCTTGGCTTATTTTATTAGACTAAATTTGTTTCTGGACAACCTGTTGATTATTTCCTTTAGGGAGACATCTACCTGCAGCTAGGGTGATGGACTGGGGTGGTAAGTTTCATTTGGTAGAAGGATGTGGATAGGGTAATTTTATTTAGAATGACCTAGGGATATAGGATATAGGCAGCATAAAGTAATTCTCTTAAGGAAAGATTAGGCACCAGAAAATTAATAGTGGCTATTTCTGGGTAGTAGGATTACAAGGAAAAAAAATATATATATATATATATATATATACACACACATATATATATATAATTTTTGTGTTTCTCTAATTTCTAATTTTAAATAATGATTACATGTGATTTGGAAAATAAGGAAATAATATCCCTAGAATGTGATTTGTACTTTTTCCTTTGTAGTTTTGTAGGTTTGGTTTAATTCCATTTGTTAGGGAATTTCCAAATTCTATGATAACATGTTGCTTTAGAAAAGATGAAATGTACCGGTGGAAAAAAAAAAAGAAAAAGAAAAGAAAAAAAGAAAAAGAAAAAAGAAAGAAAATTAAACATGTGTTTGGTATTTTAACCAATCAGAGCCAGTACTGGGTACCATTTTGAATTGTTTGGCTTTATGCTGGGGCTGGAGAGATACAGAGATATGTATTTTTTTTTCAACGTTTATTTATTTTTTTTGGGACAGAGAGAGACAGAGCATGAACGGGGGAGGGGCAGAGAGAGAGGGAGACACAGAATCGGAAACAGGCTCCAGGCTCTGAGCCATCAGCCCAGAGCCCGACGCAGGGCTCGAACTCACAGACCGCGAGATCATGACCTGGCTGAAGTCGGACGCTTAACCGACTGCGCCACCCAGACACCCCAGAGGTATGTATTCTAAGACAAGGCCTCTGGCTTTAAGTGCCATTCAGTAAATATTAATTGAGTACTATAATGTACAATAGGGATTCAGAGGTGACAAGATACAGTCACTGCCTCCTCAAACAGCTAGCAATCCAGTTAATTATAGGAACAGGAAAAAAATTAATATTGCAAGACAATGTATGTGAAGAGTCCAATGACTGATGTGAGAGTTCAGAGGATTGAGAAATCATTTCAAGTTGGGATGAATAAAAGAGACCTCAAGAGAGATGTGAGACCTCATGAGAAAGAGAGATTTGGTCTTATTGGATGGGGAATGCTTGGGTAAATGAGGGTATGTTAGAGGGCATTATTGGGTTGCCAGAAGAGCTAGCCAAACATGTACAGGTAGGAGGACACAAGGCTTGTTTGGGAGATGTGAGTGTAGTGGACTTGTGTTGTAGACTGGTGGCAGATAAGATTCAGTTAGGCAGAAACAATATTTTACTAAATGCTTTTTATTTTTATTACTATTTATTTTTTTAATGTTTGTTTATTTTATTATTTTTTTTTAATATATGAAATTTATTGTCAAATTGGTTTCCATACAACACCCAGTGCTCATCCCAAAAGGTGCCCTCCTCAACACCCATCACCCACCCTCTCCTCCCTCCCACCCCCCATCAACCCTCAGTTTGTTCTCAGTTTTTAACAGTCTCTTATGCTTTGGCTCTCTCCCACTCTAACCTCTTTTTTTCTTTCTTTTTTTTTTTTTTTTCCTTCCCCTCCCCCATGGGTTTCTGTTAAGTTTCTCAGGATCCACATAAGAATGAAACCATATGGTATCTGTCTTTCTCTGTATGGCTTATTTCACTTAGCATCACACTCTCCAGTTCCATCCACGTTACTACAAAAGGCCATATTTCATTTTTTCTCATTGCCACGTAGTATTCCATTGTGTATATAAACCACAATTTCTTTATCCATTCATCAGATGATGGACATTTAGGCTCTTTCCATAATTTGGCTATTGTTGAGAGTGCTGCTATAAACATTGGGGTACAATGTTTATGCATCAGTACTCCTGTATCCTATGCATCAGTACTCCTGTATCCCTTGGATAAATTCCTAGCAGTGCTATTGCTGGGTCATAGGGTAGGTCTATTTCTAATTTTCTGAGGAACCTCCACACTGCTTTCCAGAGCGGCTGCACCAATTTGCATTCCCACCAACAGTGCAAGAGGGTTCCCGTTTCTCCACATCCTCTCCAGCATCTATAGTCTCCTGATTTGTTCATTTTGGCCACTCTGACTGGCGTGAGGTGATATCTGAGTGTGGTTTTGATTTGTATTTCCCTGATAAGGAGCGACGTTGAACATCTTTTCATGTGCCTGTTGGCCATCCGGATGTCTTCAGAAAACATGAATAGACACTTCTCTAAAGAAGACATCCGAATGTTTGTTTATTTTTGAGAGAGAGAGACAGAATGTGAGCAGGGGAGGGCAGAGAGAGGTGGAGACACAGAATTCGAAGTAGGCTCCAGGCTCTGAGCTATCATTATGGAGCCTGATGTGGGACTTGAACTCATGAACCATGAGATCATGACCTGAGCCAAAGTCAGATTCTTAACCGACTGAGCCACCCAGGCACCCCTACTAAATGCTTTTTAAATGTGCTTTCATAAAATGCTTTGGAGCTAGTTTGTTGTTTTGTTTTGAACTTTCAAGTGCATTAACTATGTAGACTATTTCAGAGCTTACTAGCTAGCCTATGTTTGATAAGGGGATAGTATATCTGTTGTCCTGCACCTGCCTCTCAGCCATCTCTCACCTGGAATCCTTAGTCTTAGAATCCGTTGTAATTAATGAGAGTCCAAAGGCCTTCTTAATAGAACACTGGCATTAGTATGTTGTCCTGGTATTCTGATCTAGAAATCATGTTGTTATAAATGCTTGCTTGGACTTTCACTCCATTTTAGGCTCTGAATCTACTTTTGCCTTTCCTAGCTATTTCCCTAACTGTTAACACTCTTTTCATCCTGCTGGATATCCTGATTCAGGTTGCAGGCCTTGACGTTGGGTGTTTTACCATGATATTGATTTTTTTATTCCTAATTCCAAAATTTTTGTTCCAAATCCTAGTTTATCGTACTCAGTTATGAGAGCACAAGCAGGGGAGAGGAGCAGAGGGAGAGAGAGAATCTTAAGAAGACTCTATGCTCAGTCCAGAGCTCAGTGTGAAGCTCAATTCCATGACCCTGGGATCATGATCTGAGCTAAAATCAAGAGTTGGACGCTCAACCGACTAAACCACCCAGGCACCCCTCAAAATAAATATTTTTAAAACAGCATATTAGGATTGTGTTTACACAACACTAAGTTATTCTGAGAAGATGGTCACTGGGTATGAGTGTGATAGTACAGAGAGAACACTGGTCCATTAATAAATTGAATGTCTTGGTCCATTTCCACCTATTCCATCTGTAGGTACAGAGGATCTTTTCCGTAGCAGGCTCCTCTCCTGACCAGTCTCTGAATGCATCCTGTCCAAGGCCCCGGTATATCACTGGGCTCAAACATAGCTGATAGTAGGGCCTGGTATGAGTCTAAATCGAGTAGCAAGCCCCTATGAAGCACCCCTTCAACCATCATCCTGACTCCCAAACCCCTTATTGTGCTTGCCCATGGCTTATGACAAAGTCTGTGCCAGGATTTCCTTTTCTGTATTGTAATTTCACCCACAGGATGGATGTTATGCTTCTGACTCAGCCCTTTTGTCTAGGACCCCATATTCTTTTTAAACCTTGTCAACCCCATTCCTGGGTATTCTCTCTAGAACCCTGTTAACAGTAAAGGGATGACTTGGAACCACGAAACTTGTCCCAAGGTGGGCCACCTGAATATCTATATCAGATTGACCTGATTAATTTTTTCAATTGTCTTTGAACTGTTTGAGGTGTTGCTGCCTGCTCAATTCTGAGGAGCATTTAATGAAATATGCATAAGAACACATCTAATAAACATAGTAACTATTTATTAAATCCTTAATATGTGGCAGAACTAGTAAGGTAAGTGTTTAAGGAGTTAGATATGCATTTCCTTCTTTTGGCATGTAATGCAGGAGTTGTTCTCAATCCAAAAGAATATGAGACTTAACTGACTCACAATGTATGTCTACAAACTCTGTTTTTCTGAAAAGTGGTTTTTAAATATCTGATGGTTGTATCTTTAAACCTTACAGTGAATATTACATTTTCAAAGGAGTACTGACTTTTTCTATGAATCGTATTGGACCATGGGACCACCTAGATCATACTATTCTAGAAAATATTTGATGCTTCATATAATTCACCCTTTATGTTTACTGAACACCTGCTATTTACAAGGCTGTGCATTATAAAGGATATCAAAAGGAGTATTGAACATGTGAGGGATATAAAAATGAGTAAAGCATAGTCCTGGCCTTTGCGTGGAGGGATTATGACAATTACATGTAGACACGAGCACAAAGCAGGATAGCCAACACAGTTCTAAAAGGACCAGAAAAACAATTTTAATAATAATGGCATGATTTTAGTCCTTGGCTAAGATAAAGAATAATTATATACTCAAGATGCAAATTATGCCTGGCTCAATTATCTCTATCAATTTGAAGAAGCAGATGCTCAGATGTGCAGACAGATACTAATAACTCACTTGGGAGTACTTAATCTGTATCTTTTTATGGGTGTGGAAGAGATGTTCACTGATTTTGACTGATGTTACATTCTTTAAGAACAGTATGGCAGACATTTCCTCAAACTGTATTCTACTATGTATGACCTTTGCCTGTACATTCTTCAGTGGCTAAAATGGCAGCCTAGTCCAGTGACAAAATCTACGTCTTCATGTCAAGCTAATTTAAGGAACGTTTTATCACTTAACTTCACAGTGTGAAGGACATTAATCATTCAGTGGTTTGTATACATTTCCATTCATTCTCCTTGTGAAGATGTTTATGCTGCATAACAACGGTGCAGGGATAGAGGAGTTGGAAAACCTCTTTGCCACCCTATCCCATGCCTCCACTCCTCCTAGAATATCTAGCTTCAGCAACAGTGGAATGAACGGTCAGTGGAGCTGAAGAAGTGGTAGTGTTTGTTAGTACTTTGTGCCTTCTGTAGCTCCTCATTGATGATATCCT